>NC_066365.1:63218449-64418449 GCF_013377495.2 Cygnus atratus | reverse complement strand
ACATTATCCACTAGAATAGACCATTGAAAACTTAATTTTCCTAATTTAAAATAAAATCGCCACCCTTTCATTTCCCTTCAAACCCAATGACTCATTGCATC
Source organism: Cygnus atratus (assembly GCF_013377495.2). Lineage (NCBI taxonomy): Eukaryota > Metazoa > Chordata > Aves > Anseriformes > Anatidae > Cygnus > Cygnus atratus. The sequence goes on along the minus strand of NC_066365.1, from coordinate 64,418,348 downwards.
TTATTGCAGACTGACACAAGTGAAGCAGTTATTATTTTGCCTTCCACTATCTCCTTTCTCCCCTCCAAGATCTTTAGCAAGTGCTGCCCCAGCAAGCAAATTACAGTTTGCACTTGGAGTGCTTGTGCAGTGATTCTGGAATCCTCCTCTTTTCTCACTAGATCTGCTTGTTAAAGTTGTAGCAACTGAAAATGTCTCTATGCCTCCTTTTGTGGGGAACAATTGGAGATTAAATGCTTTCAGAAAAGATGGATGCGTCATTTCAGGTGGAAGATTTGTGTCTTCTTGGCAGTATTTAATCTCCCTTTGATGCTAACATGGGCAGCTGGCTTTTCATTTTTTGCAAAGTTTAAGTGTTGGATAAGTATCTGAGGAATGGGGATTTCCTGAGTGGGATGGAGGGAGGCATTGCCTCAAGTCCACAGCCCTGTTTTGTGAGTATGGCAAATCATGCTCCTAAAAAATCAGTATAGATGCGGGGAAACACACTAAGTGCTGCTACTGATTGACACAGAGGAAGCACAGAGTAAGTCCGTTCCACATCCTCACAGATGAAAAAACCTTCTCAGAAGCATTTATAGAGCACACACCTCCCAAGGATGCAAGTTCACCTCTAGACCTAAAACAAGAATACTGTATTACCTTTGGACATGATGTCTTGCCTCATTTTACAATGTGAAGTGATTTAACTCCTCGTCAGGCTACAGGGAATAAGGCAATAGCACAGATGCTGGGCAATTAAAGTAGAATTATATATGAGGTGAATATGACTAGTGGCTGGTTCCTTGCTGGTACCAGGTGGAGTACATCATTTCACTCATGGTTCAGTGGTAATGGCACTGTGGGTAAAATGCTGCCACAGTCAAGATTCAATACCCCACCTCTGATGTTTCCCATCAGTTCAGGAGCCGGGCACCTCAGGACTTGTAAATTCCCCCGTTTCACAAACAAATATTCCTGTGTGCAGTGGATTTTGTTGTGGGAAGGGGTTTATAGGCCAGCACTTAGAACCATCTGGTCAGTGTTTAACAAGAAGCTGAAGCTATAATATAAGCATATTTTATTCATTCAAGGGCTCTCCTCCTGGCTAGCAGCCAAAACCATTTCCACCCTCCCCAAAGCGTGCCTCAGAAACTGATGCAATATGCTAAACACTGAAAGAACAGGTTCTCAGAGAAGTCATCTGGCTCACCTTACATATCTGCCCTACAGACACGATCCTTCCCTTCCTCACCCCAGGGCTGTGTACATGGGCAATAGACATGCTAGTGAGCACAACTCCCCCACTCATGTCAAAGCCATCTATTCCATCTATTTCAGGCGATTGAGATGGTGGAGCTGGTTTTAAGGCCATTTCACCTGATCCAGTGGGGCTGCTGCAGTCCTGCTGTCCACCTGGGCAGACATATCTGCCACATCCTTTACAAACAGTTGTTCATTTTTAGACAAGTCCTTTCCTTGCACTACCTCACCCCACAATTACCTGTGTGTTAGTGGCGGGGCAGGGGGCAAAGCCATAGAGCTGGTGGGGAGAAGGGAGTCCAGCTTCCATCTGCATAAGCTGCAAAGTAGTCGTGCTCTTGCCTCTGCTCCAAGCTGCCTTGACTCAGGAGCTGTCCTTAGGAGAAACTAACAAACCTTGATGAGAGGTAGAATAGATTAGGTCTTGACTGAGGTCAAGCTAACAAGGATGCATGACTTACATGTGGTCAGGGCAAATGTATGTCCACTCAGGCAGAGTGCTCTCAGGCTGTTTACCAAAGCTAGTGTAGACATATCCATAGTGTGGCTTGTTTATGCAGCACTTCCTGTGCTCTTCAAGCACTCTCATTCCCCAGCAGTGCCTGCTTTACATGTCTGAACTTCACCTACTCAGCAGGTCAGTCTGGTAAGCAAGCCACTAACACAAGTCCATCCTGCCCTGATGGATCCTGAGGTCTGCAGGACTACTGGATAAAAAGAGACCAGTCCGGGTTATAATGAGAAATGCATTAGCCCAAGGAATAAGTAACAAATCACTAATTATCCTCCTGCCCCTACAGGAACAAAAAGATGGTGGAGGTTACTCCCACTGGTACATACAATAGAAAGTCTGCCTTTCAGCTTTTTCACAATCTTTTGCTTGAGCACAGTCTAGAAGACTTAAAAAACGTTGATAATATTTAGAAGACATTCCTTGAGAAAAAAAATGGTGGATTTTTTTAATTGTTTGTTTGTTTGTTTGTTTTAAATTGTGACTGCAATTTTGATATGTCATTTCCCATGGGGATTTCCAGCCATTCTGTGTTTAGAACCTCATCTCTCCTTCCTTGAAATGGGGCCGTTGGCTGGAAAATAAAGTCTGTAATTTAATTAGCTGAAAGATTACCTCCTCAGTTTTGTAGGCTTTTGAGCCCCAGAAAATGCATATATACATATATTTAAACTAGTGACTATTTTCTCTAAAGTATATGTACAGTCAAACAAGTAGGGTCTGACAGCATTTGGAGATACCTCTTCCTCAGCAGGATCACAGCAGATTGCTGGGTGGAATGAGGATGTTTTTCTCCATGAAAGAGGCTCTCCAGAGAGTGACTAAAGTAACTAGGTCAGGCTAGGTGTGAATTTAGATACCTGTGGGTTTACTCAGACCCTAAAAGCGGGCAGAAGATGTGGATGGGATCACATCTCTATAACCCAAGTCCTCAACAGCGATGACTGCATTTTTTCCCAAGGTTTTTTTTTCCCTTCCACATCAGTTGATCTGTGATGAACTTGTATTAACACTCTAGCTGAAAGCCAGTAAACAGGCAAACAAATTGCTGTTTTGTGTAACCAAGTTTTTCACTTCCTTTCTCCTCAATAGCCTCATTCATACAAACCAAGAAAGAGCAAAATCCCACAAAACTACTTAAAATAGTATTCCAGCCAACATACTGGCTTTGTTACCATGTCTACTACATCTAGACTGCCAGTAATGAAAAGTGGAATTTGCCTCATCAAAAGCAGTCTACAAATTTACTGGAGGATAATATGTCATTAAAAAAGCAGATAAATATTTGAGACCCGAAGTAAACACCAGTGTCCGGTTCTTAAGACACAGTCACTATTATAGCTAATGTTTATTAGAAATCCTAGCAAGCCTCAACCTAAAGATTTTAAATATTGGATTTAACTTTTAGTCCATCTGACCCAGCCTCTCACGTTTGGCAAAAAAGTCTTACTTTGTGTTTCAGATGAGTTGGCATTCACAGTGTTGTAAATAGGAGGGACCTCTGGAGATCTGAGACCCAGAAGCAATCAATTTATGCTCAAACACTCTGGTGCTGCTCCCATTAACACTTAAATGCCTGTTGATTTCTGTGTAGCAGTACCATATGCTTAGTCATAAAATGCCTTTTGTTGCTTTAGAGCCAGAACCTACAAGCCCTCATTTCCTTTGGTGTTAATGGCATTAACTTTGATTATACAAACTGCTCCCATCTTGGGTGTATGTAGAGTCAGGCCTTATCTCACGTAACAGATGACCGGGGCTTGTGAAGGCAGTTATGGACAAAGTCCATCCCATTTGCCTGGAGAAGAAAAAGTCTGTTGCAAGAAGCTTTTCACTCTATAAGCCAGACCAAATATTCAAAGGTTGGTATGAATGTCACAGCTGTCTATACAATGATAGGGGAAGAGAACTCCATGACTGGTAAATCATCATAGCAGAAGCTCTCGCCATCTTACCATGCTTAGCCACAGTTACAAGTCTGCCTGCACCCCAGGGTATGGCCAGGGGCTGGATAACCTGGCCCTGTGCAGTGAGGCAGCACAGACCATCAATATCAAGTACTTCTGTTAAGATCTAGGAGCAGTGCTACAGCAAATTCTGTGTAATTCATAGGGATGATTCAGGAACTAGGAGAAATAACTGTGATGGAAGATGTAAACTAAAAATTGCAGGATTTTACTGCTGTTTTGAAGAACAAAAGTTTAGGGGCAAGTCTAAGTGCATACTTCCTTCCCTCCAGAGCTGGTATGATCCTGTAGGAGGGCTGAGAGCAGTGAACATTCTTCATAAAGCAGCAAAACAGTTTTGCTTCAGTTATTAAGGAAATTCCTCTTCCTTGATGCATCATGGCAGCTGCAATCTAAGACAGATATCCTGAGACGAGTCACCCTGAATTCAGAAAGTTGTCCTAATTTGTTCAAATGCAAGTATATTTTATGTCTTTGATATTAAGTGACCTTTGGATTTCAGCATTCCAGATTTAGCCCAAATTGACAGTAACTGAGAGGCATGAACTATATAAGGCTGAAAGGTTTCTCATGCAGTGACATCAAGTGCAGTAAGTAAGTTCCCCTTACCAAGAATTAGGCTGTGTTAAGTATGGAAGGTCTGTTGTTAATCTCTTTCCCAAAGAGGAGGGTGACCAAAAGCAGTGACTGGTTGAGTATCTTGTCCTACATGTTACCCCAATATTCAATACAGCCATGTCAGTACAGTTAGTGCAGCCTACAGCAAGCAGGTGTCCTCTCTCCTTGGTGTAGGAGGTCAATTTATCTCTCAGAAATATCTCCAAGTAATATTTTTTCTCAAAGCCTCTCTGCCAGACTTGCAGTCCCTCTCCTACCTTTTACAGAAACAAACTGACAGAAAAAGAGAGTTTGCAACCACTTTGCTTCACGTCAGTCCCACTGGTGAGATGTACCTCTGTTTTACAAGTCATACTTTAGTGTAGAAAATGGAAAAGCATTCACATCATTTTCCCTTTGGGGACAATTTTTTTTTTTCCTTTAAGTATTCAAGTTTCCTTCATGCTCAGTGATGAAACTCCTTGCCTTCTTTTTTTTTTTTTTTTTTTTTTTAAATACACTAGCATCACTGTATGAGCCCCCATCTGACTCCTGCTTTGCCTGTCATTAGCTGTGATCTTTTTCTTGAGCTAGCCAATATCTCCACTAAGTCATAGAAAGACTGGGATATCAAAGGAGCACAGATGGGAGGGCACTGCTGGAATTTTAACTTCTCCTTTTAATTTTTCCCCTTAATCTAACTTCAAATATTAAAAGATGACACACCCTTGCCCTTCAATACCTAGAAATTAGAGTAGGTCCAGAGGAGGGCCATGAAGATGATCAGAGGGCTGAAGCACCTCTCCTGTGAAAACAGGTTGAGGGATTTGGAGATATTCAGCCTTGAGAAGAGAGGGCTCTGGGGAGACCTCATTGCAGCCTTGTGGGTAGCATCCCTGACCATGGCAGGTGGGTTTGAACCAGACAATCTTTAAGGTTCCTGCCTCCCAGTTTTGCTGGCCCTGAGACATGGAGGATCAATGCAGTCCACTCCTGAACAACATCTACTGTGACCTGGAGTCCTCACCAATCACCCTCCATACCCTTACTGTGCCATTTGGGAAGCAGCTTGTTTGTTTTTTGTCACCCTGCAAACAGCAAAAAGGAAGATTTTTGTAAGGTGAATTGTCAAAAGTAAGCCTGAGCCAGGGCAACAGATGCCATCTTTTAAAACAGCATCTAACAGTTTTGACACGCTCATGCAGAGATACAGAGCTTGAACTGTGATGTGGCGCTAAGTGCAGCCCAGAACACAGTAACAGTCCCCATCTCTAAAAGGTTTCCAAAAATCCCCATTGGGAAGAATATTAAATTCACTTAGAGAAATTAACAATATTGGTAAGATAGTGGGTCCTAAAAAAAAAAAAAAGGGGGGGCAAAAAGCAGTGCAAACTCTGTACTACCTGCTAGAAGGGCTAAAAATATCATCACTTGAGGTAAGGGAGATAAAAGAAGAAAATGCTTCTTATAGGAATAATTTAAAATCTTATTAAAAAGAATAGAGTATGTTTTTCTTATTAAAGATCCTTACGTAGTATCCTTGTAGTGTCAGTATGATGGACATAATGACCTCATTGCGGCAAGGGAAGAAATATCACCAGTGTGCTCATGTGTGCTGTAAATGAGCAGGGTTATTTACTTCGGCGTCTTACAGCGATAAGTATGTCAAGACACGTTGACAGACAAGCAGAAGGTGTAAAACTGCAACATGAGGTCTGCGTCACGCTCAGCCCTGCTGCTTCGTGGGCTGCCAGAGGTAGCTGCAGTGACAGGGAGGAATGGGAAAGGAAGTACACCGCTGTCACTAGGGTGTCTGTAAAGACACGGGAACAGCACAGGGTCCCCCTGGGCAGGGCATCCTGGTGTTTACTAGTTGTTCCCCTGTCTGACATCCCTTGCCAGACTGGCTCAGTTTTGAATTCAAATCCCTGCTCAATTTTCACTACACAAATAAATTCCACCAATCAATCTAACCTGGTCCCCAGCCAAGGTGAGATGAATTAATCATCTGTAAATTAAGATAGATGCACATCTGGTACGAGTCATTGTATTTCTCTAAAAAAACATCTGCTCTGTCTCCTCTAGGGACTAGGTTGCAATAAATTATCATAGAGGAAACAGTGAAGCAGGGGCACATAAGATGTAAGGACATGATGATATAAGGCAGAGGTAAAGGAGCTCACCAGCGAGGAGCTGGGAAAGCCGACACCCCTCTATGTGGTTCAAATGCCTTGGAAGAGTCAGACTAGTTTCCTGGCTAGTCAGAAAGCAGGGGAGAAGGTGTGAGATGGCCTCTCATGTAGTGGACACCCCTCATGTGAAACAAGCTGAGTAGCCACAAGTGCAGAGCGCTCCTTAGCAGAGCCCCACCGCTCAGAAAATGAGATCATCTCCGCTGTACTGGCCAGGACAGATGGCACAAGCAGTCAGGAGGGAACACAGCACTGAACATAACATGTTAAAAGCCAAAGGTGGAGGTCAGACACCACTGAAGAGGTCCCACCTGGGTTGATGTCATGAAATTCTGTGTGTTCAAAAAGAAAAATCCCTTGGCTGTGGTTCCTGCGAGGACAAACTTTGCCTCCTGCAGGTCCCCAGTGTGGACCTTACAGGAGGATGCATTTCTGGGTATAGAGTCCCACATACAGCTGGCTGCAGCTGACAGAGCCACCACCACCACCAGCAGCCTTTGCAGTTTCCCTCACCTTCTCCATCACCCCTTTTCCACCAAGCTGTTGTAGGGAAAAATATCTGGTCTTAACCCTCTTGTGCCCTTTGGAGTAAGCACTGAGATATTCTGGAAAAAGTCCTTCTACATCTCTATGTGTAATCCCAGAGCAGAGGACAAAGAACTTTGTTTTATCTTCGCCTTACTTTTGATTTTTAAGACCTCTTGGTTCATTAACAGATGCAGGCAACTGAACATTTGTGAAGCTGAAACTGTGACAGGAAAAGAGCAGTTGAGATTTTAAAAGAATAAGGAAATATTTTCTCTGCTTTCTCCTTCTGCCATTTCTCCCTTGTCTGCTCCCTGACTTCGGGTGAATGCAATGCATTTAGTTACCCAGCTATTTCAAGCCACCTTAGTAAATAGCATTAATTGCTACATACTGCTCTCTAGTGGTAAAACTGCAGATGTTTGGCCATGGAAATGGGTTTCTAAATGTCCTCCCAAATGCAACTCGTTTTATACGCTAAACAGCTCTGCTGTGGTAACAGAATCTGTGACCCTATAAATATTAATTCCCCTTAAGTAGCCAGCACAAGTAAAAGAATGTATTTAGTAGAATAGACCCATTTTAAAGAGTATACTTTGTATACTCTATATTTTACTACTCATGAAGGAAGTATTTTTCTTTGGACCTATATGTGAGTATGATTAGAGAAGATGAGAGGCTAATTTGCAGAGATAAATGAACTTCCTTAGGAAGGGTGACAAAAATAACAGAGGTAAAAGAGAAGTCACAGACCTCTCTTCCTTTGGGTATAGCTCTTTGCAGGAGCAGAGCTCCTATTAAATTGTAGCTACTGTGGGTCATGAGTCACAGAATCAGAGAATCACAGAATGGATGAGGCTGAAAGGGACCTCTGGAGGCCATCTGATCCAACCCCCCTGCTCAAGCAGGGACACCCAGAGCAGGCTGCCTGGGACCATGTCTTGGCTTTTGCATACCTGCAAGGATGGAGACTCCAAGACTCCTCTGGGCAACCTGTGGCAGTGCTCTGTCACCATCACAGAAAAGAAGTTAATGCCAGATGAGATGGTTTCTGCCCTGTGGCTGTACAGCTTCACCGTTACCTACAGCAAGAGCACCTGAACAGCCTTTCTGTGCTCTAGCTCTGAGAAAGAGAAAAAAAATAGTTTGCAATCAGGAAGCCCTGCATTTTGAGATTCTCATTTTTATTCCACCGAAAAGAATAATAAAGTTGCCTGTGGACAACTCATCCAACATACATAATCTGAAAAGCACCAGATGTTAATTGAACTGAGTTAGTAGTCAGGATTTAAAAATGAGGACACCTTAAATTGAATTATCTGCCAAAAAAATTGGATCACTGTCATTTCTCAAACCTCAGTTCAGACTCTTGATCTGTATTACTGTAATAGCCACTAATCATCAGTGAGACATTATCCTGCAACTTAATAGAGACTTCTGCTTTTTTTCTTGGATATTAAAAATACTGCAAGAGCCATTGGTTGGTACAAGATCTTCTTTCTCACACTCTGTAAGAGTACATGATGAAGAAATCATTATTGCTTGGAAACAATGTTATAAAGCAGCTTAATTTATGTAGCCTGATGCAGTTCTGTTAACTGTTGCTTTCTCAGTGTTCCTAGGTTCTTTGAACTTCTCCAGAAAAGTGACTCCCCTCTCTCTGTGCCAGGCTTTTGTAACGCTCCCATTACCATCTCTTCAAAATAAAACAAAATGTAAAAATGAATGAATGAAAAAAAAAAAAAAAAAAAAAGAATAGGAGACCTGAGAACTGAAAAACCCAAGCTCTTCCTGGTAGGTTCACTGGGAAATGAAGTAGGACATGTTTCTTTGCATTGCTTCAACATTTGGCTAGGAAAATAGTTCGGAGACATTGTATGTCTTAATTAGTCTGCTAAAAATGTGCATCTGAAGATGAGCTGCTGTGTAATACTGGCTCTGCCATAACATATAATTAAGCAGAAGAAAGATATTTCAGGTCTAAGATGAGCATCTGTTTTGATAATGAGCATCAGGGTGATTGCTCTGGTGGCCGGTAAATCAACACAGTCTTCACTTAACATCACAGCCATGTCAAGTGGAAATGGGAAAACAGGTCAAAGCAGAGCAGGAGATTGGAGGGAAGAATATAAATGGAAATCAGTTCTGGCATGGGAAAACTCAGCTGTCTAAAACAGAAGAAAAAGTGGCAGAAAATATCAGACAGGAGTTAATGAAGAAGTATTTGCTACAGTGGGTTATGCTTTAGGTCCTACCAAACTTGTCATGTCAAGGACCAGCCATATTTTTCTTCTTCCTCCAGCTTTTAGTTTTCCTACCCTTGTTGCAGCAGTCCTGTCACAATTATTCCAGGATTTCTTTAATCAGAAACTCTTTAACCAAGGCTAGAAACAATCTAGCCAATAAACTGTTATCGGGTGCTGCTGCTGCTGACGATAAGGCAATGACACACAATTTACCATATGATTTTACCATACTATTTACCATACGTCTGGAGTGACCAGAATCACATTTCTTCCTTAGACTCGGTACAAATCCCAAGGATGTGTCTGGAAAGAACATCACATGCATACCTGAAGCATCGCCATAGTCTCAGGTCTAAGTGTAGTTCACAAAAATATTATCATAAAAAATATTAAAGGATCTTAGATCTAATTAAGCATCTTGCCTTTGGGTATAACATTGTACTCAATCGCACAGAGAAAGCAGGAACTCAGGTGGTGGCTTTTGTTTTTTCCCAAGCCTTTTCTTTTTGTTCTGCCTTCATGATTTTGAGACATAAAATCAATTGAGTTGTTAATTGCACTTCTTAGATTTAACTTTTTGCTTAGGACACAGGTGCAGGTTTGTTTCTGCTGATGAACTTTTCATTTCATTATCATTATTGTTTTATTGGTGTTTCCCCTTTCAGCATTTGAGGCCTCATAAAGTAGTTTCGATTAGGGTAAGAAATAACAGGCTATAAATCAGGTGGGCTATTGGAGTCATTTGATCTAAAAAGAATGTGCATGGAGTCCTGTTTCATTGAACAAGGGCAGGTGAGAGCTTGCTTTGCTCCAAAATCTCAGGACAATAGCTCTGCCCCCATGTCTTCTCCGGAACCCACGTGAGCTCCGTGGCCAACCAGTCCTGCCACCACACACAGCTGGTGGGAGCAGGACAGGAGGACTCTCTCCCATTCTCCTCTCCATTCCCAGCTAAGGAAAGCCTTTTTCAGGTGTCCTTCAAAGACAACCACAAACTTTGCCTGTGCTCAGAGTTAGCATAAATGCATGGTGTGTGCACTTGTGTTTCCAGTCAAACCAAAGGATGGGAGCTGAACATAGAAGTAATGGTAAAATTTTACAGAGAGGCTGAAGAAAATCTGTAAACACTACAGGCCTACCGGCACAGCTGAAGGGATTTGAAATCTCCATCAATCAAACACAAGTAGTACAAGTAGTACAAGTAGTACAAGTAGTATAAGTAGTACAAGTAGTACAAGTAGCACAAGAAGTACAAGTAGTACAAGTAGTACAAGTACAGAGGACCAAAACCTTCTTCACAGCACTACAAACCTGAATTCAAAATGGAAAGACCCTACGGTTCTCTTGCTTCATTTGTTATGCTGTTACAGATATTTGTCCTGCTGAACACTTATACCTCTGAGTCATTAAATTAAGCAGGTACATGATAAAACACCGATCTGTCACCCAGTGTGGAGAGCAGAGGGTGAAGGGAGTGATGGCAGGTAGTGCTCTGGCTGGAGCAGGCAGGAAAGCATGTGTTTCTCAGTACCCTAATAACTGCTGTGCCCAGTTAGCTGGGAGAACTGCCAGGGAGGAGATGCAGGGTAATGCAATGAGCAATGAATAAATGACATAAACCGTATTAAGTACAGTAATTCATTTGAGTTTTGTCTGCAAGATGTTTCACAGCAGTGTCCAATATAAATGAATCAGTATCTGCTAGCATGCCTTTCCGGGGGGGGGTGGGGGCGGGCAGTCATTAAATCCACGCTGAGTCATTGTCTTGCTGTGGTTAGGATTAAAGTACATTATGTTAAAAATGATTTTACGGTGCCTGGCCCAAATTCTGCTCTCGGCTACAGCAGTGCTACATCATACAGTGTGTGGTCACTGTGATGCTGCACTGAAGAAAAAAAATTAAATTTTAAAGATAGAGTAAAGCTTAAGCACAGCATTTCCACCCTTTAAAAATACTGCCAGTTCATTAGAAACTTCTAACTTGCTTCCCTGGCATACACATAATCAAATACGATTTCAGCATCGAGAGTTAAAAAGATAAATCTTTAGAAATAATAGTGGAGAAAACCACCCAGATAGTGCTCCAGTATTCCAATACTGGCTTGATTTCCTTGTCTGGGGAGAGAGGAATCACAAGTCTTTTTGAATGCAAGAAAGACTTGAAAAGTGTGGGCAGTTTGTGGATTCATGTGGAACAACTCAGAAATCAATTGGACTTTGAAATGCAGAACAGAGGATTATTTTGTCTCATTTGAACTGAAAGTCCTAAAAAAACCTCAGGCATGTCCTGCACATTCAAAATATCAAATCTAAAATAAAATAAAACTAAAGAAGGAATGTGAAGACTTGAAATTTGAAAATTTGTCACAGATTCAGACCACTTTCAAAATAGAGACCTAAATCCTTGGCAGATTGTATTGCATATTATAGTTTGAATTAGTGCAATTTATTTGAAGTTAATGGATTTATGTTAATTCCTACTAGTTGATCATGTATTTCCATCAGTGTACCATACAACCATGAAGATCCAACTATTATGTTGAAAACTACCTCTGCAGAAGTACCTTGTTTCACTAGTACATTTTCCTGCTACCAATCATTTTCATAGTATAGCTAGGCTGTTGATTTTATTTTCAAAAACAAAGTTTGCCAATTATTTTATTTGTAAGTTTAATTTTGACCAAAAAATAGAAAGACACAAAAATAGGCTAGAATAGAGAAAGTAGAAGTAACCTTGTTAAATTAAAAACACATCTGACCTCTAGTGGCTGCTTATCAAAACTGTTTTTCAAATACTGCTTGAAGGGGAAAAAAATGAATTCATTTTGGATTCAGATATTTTCTCCTTCCTTTCTATTGGAATTGTCTCTTTTTTCTTCCTGAATTTCTCTACCAATTCCAGGCATTCTCCAGATGGCATCCAAGAATCTGGGGAGAAAGGCAAAGATTAGAAACCTAAATGTTTCATCTGCTTTAAAGCAAATTTTAAGTACAAGGTTGCAATTTTTGCAAAATGTATTTTTAAGGGATAATTTCCATTTCACTAAAAACAATTTGGATTTTAAATAGGAATTTGTCTTGCTTGGTTTTATCTTACCAAGTATTGCATAAAATTGGTTAGTCAGAAAGTAAATGTCAATTAAAAAAAAAAAATTGCATCTGTAGCCAATATTATTTGTTTGCCTAAGAGTTTTTATAAGGAGGTTTGTATGTTTGTTTGTTTTTCATTAAAAAATTCTATGTATATCTGTGAAAGTGAAATACATATATATTAGTATGCATACAGATATATGCACGAACATTTGTAACTACAGTATTTTTTCTCATCCCAAAATCTCCCTTAAAGATGGGGAAAGCCCTATATCGAATCTAGTTAAGACCAATAGGCAAGTAGTCCAGGTATCTGTCCTCAAAGGTGTTCATGAATTGTTCTGAACAGATCCTTTGTGCCTGGCTCATTCTCCTCCTGGTAGCTTACCTGACTAACCTGTAATAGTATCGAGACCACTTGTATAGCTGCAAAACACCTTCCCAGGTCTATTGTTGAAAGATCATCTTCCATAAGCTGAACATGTAAATCATGGATAATTAAACTTGGTAATGCAACAGCACTATTCAATATCCATAGAATAATCCTATAATTAATTTGGTAACGCATTGATACCTCCACTTCATGTGTTAGCCTGGACCTATTCTATCTGGTAGGTACAGCCCTGTTTATTATCATATGATAGGATGGAGTTACATATTTTCAGGGGGCTGGCCCAATCACCAGTCTTTTCTCTGCATGATCCTCCTGGACAGGGCTGAAAAGGAGTAGTGTAAACAGCAATTCACAGCTATGCTGTTCAAGGAGGGGTCCCAGTTCCCTTATTACCTTGAGAACAGCTTAGTCTCTTGCTGCAGTCTGAAAGTATCTATTGTAACTCCTGCTTTCTTACCTCCTTCCACCTGCCTGCTGGGCAGCATTGGGTGTGATGCCCATGGTGCGAGAGTCCCTGAGGTCACTCTTCTGTGGCCTTATTTCCCTTACTCGTCACATTGAGTCCAGGTAGAAAAGACTTCCATGAGCACATTAGCCATCCTGCACTTGGTGTAGGGGTATCTAAGCTGTCTCTGTTCAGCCATTCATTTAAAAACAAAACCTTGAAGCACTTGCGTTCTTCTTGGAGATAGGATGATTTTCTTCATAGAAATTCCCCTTGTTCCTTGGAAAATACCTGTGCGGAAAACTTTTGCTCAGTCTTTCTTAATTCAATGGGACTCAGGGATAGCATAACTCCTGCAGAGTGTCAGAGCAGCTTCAGTGTGAGTGTTAGGCACATGAAAGGTGTAAGCCTGGCCATGGAGATCCCCTCCACATGCATGTTACCCTGCACATCACAGGTAGGAGTGCAGAGGCAGGCTCAGCTTGGAGCAGCACTTCAAACCATAGCATCTGCCTCCAGACAACTTGCTCTCACACCTGAGTGAGCACAGAGCAGTTGTAAGAGAGGATGATAGCTCAGCTCATTGTCCAAATCTGGGACAGGACTTATGTCCTCACACAGAGCCAACAGAGAGCAGTAACTTTAACATAAATAACTGGAACAATCTGTGCATGAAGAATTGTCTTCTAAGATAAAAAGATAAAATTTAATGTCATCTCCATATAGAAGTTTGACCTTAGAGATTTTGTATTTTTATATATCTGTCTTCAAAATAAATTATATCAACAATCAGCATAGTGGTGCAGCTATGATGGTCTAAGGATTTAATTGCTTAGGTTTTTGGGGAGATGTAATAACTATTATTATACTATACTGTACTATACTAACTATTATAACAGCTGAGAAGCTGGTGCACTCAAGAGTATCTCTGCTTTTTCCAGCTCTAAAATTTGGTACTGTAGTGCTTCAAAACTGAGATCTGAGGAACAAAGAATTTGTGCTAAAAAGGTAATTTGAAGAGTTATGTGTTTTCTTCCCTACTATATTGATTTATGCTTTCTGTCTAGGTGTAGTTACAATTTTAACCCACATTTATATTATTCTCCGTAGAGCCTAGGAGTCCTGGAAAGTGACTGCATTAAAGAGGATGTCTGACTGATGAGACACCCAAAGGACTGTGGCGTTTGAAGCTCTGCAGTTTTGTTTCAGTGTTGTCGGACATGACTAAAAGACAGTGCTGTTCAATGGCTTTTACCTGACAGAATCACAGAATGGTTGAGGTTAGAAAAGACCTCTGTATGTTATCTAGTCCAACCCCCTGCTCAAACGGGGCCAACCAGAGCAGGGTGCCCACCACCACGTCCAGGTAGTTTTTGAAGATACCCAAGGAGGAGACTCCGCAATCTCTCTGGGCAACCTGTGCCAGTGCTCCATCACCTGCACACTGTTTTTTTCTGATGTTCAAACAGAAGCTCCCGTGTTCCAGTTTGTGCTCATTGCCTCTTGTCCTGGCACTGGGCAGCACTGAAAAGATCCTGGCTCTGTCCTCTTTCTTTTTAAATCATAGCGTCTCTTCCTGGTTCTTCTCTGGGCTCTTTCCATTATGTCATAAACCAACTGACTATGTCAGTTCCTGTAACACAGACAGCCTTCTCACTCTATGGGAACTTCCACATTGCAAAACCAGGCCAAAAAAGGAGCTAAAGTTAGGGCATCGTTAGGGTATCATGCATGGAGTGCCTAATTCAGATGATATGCTCGATATCCCTGGAGGGACTGCTGGTTTCTCTGGGTGAAGGCACTGTTGTTGTTGTCATACTTAGTTTAGTAGACTGAAGATTGCTCATGTCAGGATACCTGTAATGCAACCAAACTTCCACCCAGACGGGCAGAGGTCAGTCTCTAGCTCAGGCAGCTCAGAGGGGGATGCTTGTGCTGCCTCTGTCAGTGATCTGCTCACAGCAAAAATTGCAAATGATTTGGGTGGGCTTCAGATTGAGCTTTAACAGAGAGTCTTGCAGGCTGTCAGCTGGCACCCTTTTATGCATATTGACATTTTTTAAAAGCCAAGACAACAGAAGTTTTTGAAATGGAGCCTAGATGCATAATATTTTTCTTGTAACTCCGTCTCAGAAATTGCACTGGGCCTGTAGAAACTTGCAAAATGCCGAAAACTTGTATTGACGTGTGTTTGAGAAGTTCCAAATCAAGTCACTGTAATACCGTATAAAAATAGCTAAAATGAAAAATCATCAACAGAAAAACTAGAGTACTAAATGATCTATGTTATTATTCCCAGAGTGATTAACATACTGCATTTTCCCAGCCTGTTGCAATTTATTAGTCCGTGTTTTTCTGTATCAGTATCAAATATTATTTCATTATAAAAACTTGTGTGCTTGTTAACAAAAAAAAAAAAATCCAAATTAACTGTCAACATATGTTACTTTCACTTTTTCAAATTAGAGTAAGCAAACTGGCTCTAATTAGTTTCCTAATTAATGAGTGGATGGATGGTAAGCAAAAGAATTACATTAAGAACAATTTCCAGTTTACACTGGTTAGGAGGAGGTAAAAAAATAATTTTTCAACAGGGATCAAATAAATCTACAGAACCTCATTTTTTTACAATGCTGTGAAAATATGCAAGGCATCACACTGTAAATTGCTGGTTAGGTCACTGGAGCAGGATGAATAAATACTGTTTGCCATATGAAATTGACTAGTTAAATGAAGATCACAAAATTGTTTGTTGCTATATAAGGCTCATTTTTGCTATAAAAAGAGCAATTTTAATTTACAGGGGCTTAAGGCAATTTTCCATCTAATTTTATGTTTTATAATGTCTGCTAAAACACTGGTGCCTTATTAGTTTGTGTGGTCGAATATATATTGTTTCCAAATTTTAAGGCCGTTGGTTTATCTTTACCATAGCAAAACTTGGTTAATTTTTCCTCCAAAAAAAGTAAGAAAAACCCATACAAATCACATCAAGATAAACCTAAATTAACTATATCATAGATATATCTCTTTTTGTGACTGATGGAAAACACCGTGGTCTATCTGGGTATGAGAAATGGCAGGTTAACTTCACTGGTCAAAGCTATAAACCTTTCCATGCTGTCCTTCACTGTGCAACCTTAAAAAAAAATTAAAACTGAGGTGAACCAAATGGCCATTATAACACAGAAAGAGATAGACAGACATGCAGCATGATTTCTTGAATACCTAAGGTCTGTTTTCACCATTAAAGGTCCTGGCAACCAGGTCAAATTTGTCTTATGGCATTTCCTCATCCCACAGTTCAGATGTTTCAGTTCCACTTCCATCTGCACAAGAGTAACACCACAATCTAGCTGAAGCTGTACAACCTTGCTGTAGATATGCTGCATGAATGCAAAACAGGGCTATTCTAAAAGATGTTTCCTCCAAAAACTTGCTCTGCTGACACATCTTAGCCATTGGTATTGTACACTCACCTTTCCAGATTTTTTTTTGGGTGGGTACAAAAGTTTCTGTTCTTCATCTCTGCGTTTACACTTTTTTCTTCCTTTCCTCAGTTCTTTCTCTCTTATGTCTGTATAACATTTTATCTTAAATATGTACTAACCAATTCTAACTCTACAGATTTTTTTCAGATAGTGTAGTTGTACACACTGAAAAATATATTTTTTTTCTAGAGAAATAGACAACAAAAATGTTAGAAAGTGGTCAGTGTAGCAGGCTGGTCTGCAATAATTAGCTCTGCAATAAACTTGCTGAGATGCATCAATGAGAAAAGAGAGGTCTCACCACTTTGCAAAATTAAAATATTGTTATTTTCCATCTAAGTAGAGAGAACCTCACGTGAGGAAACTTGATAGCAGCCACGAGACTATTAGAAGAACCACTAGATTGTCTTCTTCCACACTTTCCACTTCTGAACAGACACTGAAGCTGAGAGAACTCTGTTTCCTGATCCATTGGCTCTGCTTTGTTTAACGTTTTTGTATACTGAACTTCCATAGAAAGGAAAGTTTTCACTAGAAGTTTTGCAGAGAACTCTGCCTTGCCTTTACGTTATTTTGAACTGAGGTACCCCCAAAGAGATGGAATTGGAAACTGCCTTAGCAAGAGAAAACCCTGTGTCAGATTTTGAAAGAGGCAGCAGAGGCATGGTGAGTGCTGTGCTCTCTGCCTGGCCAAGGACAACTGGATGCTGAGATGAAGATACACGATGGAGAGTGTCCAAGCACAGCCCCAGGGGGAACAGGGATCAGTGGCAGGCTGGCTGTTGCACAGGGAAAGGCTCGTAGCAGGGGAATATAAATTCCTGCACGACACTTTTAGCAGTAAGTGAAGGAACTGGGGCTTCCAAAAACCCACAAAAATGACTATCAGTCTTAGAGCATCTTTTGGGGCAATAGAGAATATTTGTATTTAGTCAGGGAGAAATGCATGGTTTTGTGTCCAAACAGGAGATGTTCCCATATCTTTTCTGCCAGAAAAGCATTACAATTTTGACTGTACTGTGAACACAGTAAGATGGTAAGTGCTGCTCCTCCACAACAGAGCAAGCTCAGGTAGGACATCCTGTACAGACAAAAAAATAGTGATGTGATTATCCCTAATAAACAGATTTATCAGAGGTTCCAAGTAATTATTTCTCCTTTCCATAATCAAAATATAGAATCATATAAACATAAAAAGAGACTTTAATTTTTTAAGCTAACCAAGATTTGTGGTCATAAAGAATAATGGCAAAGGCAAGGGTTTTTCCTTTGCAAGAAAATTCTTGGAGCAGCATGTAAACAGACCTTCTTGTGGTATTAATATTGCCCTATTTTTGCTGAAGCTATGCAAACAGAGACATATAAAATTGTGCTCCTAAAACTTAGGTTGCCAATAAATATTTTTACCACTTTTAATTTATACCATTTGCAGCTTTGCCCCCTTGCAGAAAAGTGATCCCAGAATGCAAGCTAAGTTATTCTGAGGTTATTGGAGACATCAAACATTTAAAATAAAAATCATTTCTATTCTTCTGAACTTAACCTGTAGCTTGTTTGGAAAGATTTGGCAGTTTGCAAAGCTTCATCTCATGAGATGGTGACAAAAGCATAGATTTTTTGGCTTAAATTGATAGCAGACAGTCTTGTTTGGTGTCTCAGAAGCTTTAAGTTCCCATCATGACCTTACTGTATATGACCTGACTGCAATATTAGCTGTATTTTCACAAGGTTACTGCTTTCCAGTTAGATATCTTGATATGTCAAAATCAAAAAAGTATCAACATTAAATAGATTTAATGTGCCTTGTTATATCAAGATACCAACTTATCTATTAAGTAAACCTATTCCATTAAAATAAAAACATAGCTTCAGGCTTCCTTTAAAAGAGTATTAAATTAATGGAAATTACAAATTCTCACCATGCTGAACAATCAGTCTGAAAAATCAACACTTTTTTTCTGGTACCTTTATAATGCCCACTGGTTTTAGTACCTAATTTGCTAGTGTTTAAGGAGATATACACCTTAAAAGGTATAAACTGTGCCTCAAAATTTATCTTATAAATAAGAAATTATTTTGAAATAATAAATCCATACTTTTAAAAGTTTTTCTTAAACATTTTGGGTTCAAAGTCCATAAGTTTTATCCATATTCACTAGAAAAAGAAAAAGGACAGCTGAAGTTCTCACAAAATGTGAACTGGGGAATTCAAATGAAAAAAGATGATTGTGACAAAAGCAAGAGAGCTGACAACTCTCTGTGCCTCGGGGACTGTTGAAACTAGTTCTCAGCTATTATCTTTATAGTTAAGCGAATGGAAAAATTTAGAGAATATTTTACGAGGTCATGGACAACCTGATTTGCATCATCTTCAAGTGTTTTACTTAGTGTATCTCTGACTGTACTTTTAGACTAGTATATAAGTGAACAAAATTATATGGAGGCATGGATAGAGCACCATTTTCATTTCTGTTACTTTCTCATTTTACAGTGATGTTAATTACAGCAATTTTGATATTGTCTGTTCTAGTATTAGCTATTTACTAAAGAAACCAATTATTTTCTATTTGGGAGTTCCTTTGTTTTTAAGCAGCATTCAGAACACTGATTTAGCTCCTAGATGAGTGACTTAGATATGAAAGTTTTGGGACATAAGCCCATAAAACTTCACGTGTTGGCAAGCTTCTGTTCATTCCAAACATCTTCTCTTTGAGAAGAAAACAAGACCGAAATATTTGCAATTATAATGCCGTAAACCACTATTTGTTGTTGTATATTTTCAGCTTTCAGGCTGGAACCAGGGAGGATGGATTGAAATCTGCCAGCTTGCTAACAAGACAGCTTAGCCTTGGGGAGTAGAGAAATCTCGGCAAACAGGTCCCACTGCAAAAGGAGGCTGTTGCCATCAAAGCATCTGCTCTGGGGACGCTGATGGTCCTCGGGGTGGAAGCACCCAGCTGCAGGCACTTTGCAGCTATGGGTAGGTAGTATAGGGGTGCTGTGGGGTCCTGGGAATTATGTGCATATCTCCTGGAGCACAGTCATGAACTGATCCTGCTCAGCTCTTAAAACGAGTCATGGTGCCAGAAGTTTGTAACTGTCTTCAAACTTTTTCTCAAACCAGCACAAGTTTTGTGCATATACATTGGATTAAAAAAAAAAGAGAGAGAGAGAGAGAGAGAGAGAAAGTAAGTGTACATGACAGAAGCAAGCAAAAAGAGGAAGACAAAGCTTAAATGCTGGCAAATGTTACTGTTGAAAAAAGATCAGTAGTGATGAAGGTCAGTGAAGTTGGTTGGCAATTAGCCTTTGGCTGTGTGAAGAAAGAACTTTTGACTAGTTAGGCAGTGCATTATTCTGCAGAGGTTAGTGTTATATACACTCACAAAATACAAAAACTCCTCCTATGCCACCCAGCTTGAAAGCATAAAGCCAGGAATAAAATGATACTTTTTGCCAGTTGGCTATATAATTTTCAGTGGCCAAATGCCAACTGGCTGCTAATTGTTATTGCAGTGAAACTGGAAACAAAGCTCTTGGTATGAATACTTGGACTGTTTGTTATATTCTCCCTTGAAATTCTTCAGGAAGTGCCACAAACTACTGCTCACACCAACAGCTCCCAGCAAAGGCGAACTGTGTGCCTCGATCTGTGTGCAACACTTGGTCTACAGCACTGCGAACACTTTCAAAGGCTTTTTGCAGCTGAGATTAGCTGGCTGCAAAGAAATTAATTTATTTAGCCACTTTGCATGCTTAGAGCATTTTCCAAAAATCTGGTGTATATAGGTCCGTGGAGGCCCCAGAAAATGTGTGAGGGGAGGGAGCTGATGATAAGGGAGATAACTTACATCTATCCTATTATTTGCAGGAGAAGATCCTGAGGGAAGGTAATATCTCTTTGTTCAATTATTTGTGTCCCAGCCAGCACACAGGAGTGCTAATTGTGACAGGCAGGGCCAAGTGTTGCCATCATTCAAGCAAATCATCATGGTTATTTCCACAGCTGCCTGAACAGTTACTAGCTGCATCACTTGTGCTCATTCTCTGAGTCACACCCATAAAAAAAAAAAAAAAAAAATAAAGACAAGGTCTCAGATCATTCTCGTTCCTCCTGTCTGCAATCCCACTCTACAGGACTGGAAAAAAAAAAAAAAAAAAGTATATTTAGACATGTTCGTAGGCACTTCCATGCTTGGTTGATATTTGTAATATTGGTTCCAAATATGGATTAACTTTCACCTTTAGCAGCTTTTGCTCTGCCTACCAAGGATTTTGCATTTCTGAAAGTTGTGCTTCAAGTTAGCTGATAGGCAACATCCTCTGTTGGCAAGTGCTGCACTGACTGGGGTGTTCTGCCAACCTACTTACACCAGCACAAATCTATTGCATGCATGGAGAGAACATTTCCTCTTTCAAAATACGTGATGTACTTTAGATAGCTTCAAGGAGCACCTTTTTTTTTTTTTTCTTCAGAGCTATGTAAAAGATAAAGCATCAAAGGACACATAATTTCAGTTCCCCTGTCAGCCAGCATAAATACACCAAGCAAATACACGCCATTCTCAGACTTCTAGCTGCTAATGGTCTTTCCCTGTGGGTGCCACCACTTGCAATGGAAAGAAAAAGTGAACTCGTGAACTGGAGCTGGGGACGGTATGTTAGAGGTGAGCAATCGACAGTGGAAATGGTGAACCTTAGAAAAAGAAACAAACAAATCAACAAGCAAGAAATAAACAAAACAAAACAGAATAAAAAAAAAAATATGTGCATTCACCAGGAAAGGAAAGTTGTGGTGAAAACTTTCTGTGATTGCTTAGTCACAATGAATCGGGTCTGTCCAAGCCCCTCAGAAGAGACTAGACCTCTAATTTTAAAGGTCAATTTAACTATTTCACATATGCTAATGCTTACTATTGCTCACAAAAACATGAGACTGAGCTCATATATCAAAATCACATGGAAACTTTCTTAAAGTTAAGAAAAAAAAAGTACTTCAGAATATCTATATACCACGTGGATGTATGGATAAATATTTTACTATTAGTATAACATTATTAGCTAAACCCTGCACATACATAGCTAGTACACAGAATCAGGAACTGGATCCAACAGCACTGGTCACCTTGTAAACACATAGCAAGACACGGTCCTTTCCCAAGGAAAATCTAAGACAATAATTAGCAAACACTTATGCAAGCATTTCTGCATGCAATAACTCTCTGATTGCATGACAGAGGACGGCTCTTGGTAGGTAAATAGTTTGAAGACATTTACAAGATTAAAGCCTTACTTAGAGCAATTCACAGCTTGTGAAAAACAATGAAAGATATGGGGAAAGAACGCGTGAACACAACAGTAAGAGAAACATAACATGACGCATTAACATAATAAACTCTTTTGAATGCAAAAGTGTCTTGCTCTAAAAACTATTAATCTAATCTAATCTAATCTAATCGCTGTAGTATATGTGTTTAGCACTAGTCATTAATCAAAATAAAAATATAAAGAGGCATATATTTATAAATGAAAAAATAAATGATGATTGTGCATAAGCAAAAGACAGAAGAAATGTCATTTATTCTTAAGAAATTACTAAGGGGGAAATTGCTGTCATTGCTGTTGTTGATATTATGGAGAACTAAGAAATGTTGCAGACACTGACCATGTTCAAATCACACAGGACAGAATGATAGCCAGTCCTCTGTCCCCAGCTCTCCACCCTAATCTTCAAGGGCTTGCAGACCACATTGCCTTGGGGAACCCCTGGGAGATTTTTTTCTCCCCAGTGAGAAAGAGAAAAAATGCTTCCCAGACTTTGGCAAGTGCTATATGCAGAACACTCAATATAATTTTATCTTGAATCATGGTTTGTATCCAAACCTTTATTAGGTTGCTTTGTGCCCCCAGCTACTCCCTTTCCGTCCCTGTGGTGAGAAACTGGTAACTTAGGCTGTATTTGTCAGCCTCAGGCAGTGAAATATGTGAAAGTCAAGCAAAAAATGAGAGGTCATCCTAATCTGGGATTTTGAAATAAATATGTTGGGAGTTTTCATGAGTGGAAAAGCCTTTGGACTTTTATTACTGGAGGGAATATATTTATAGGTTTATCTTGGTGAACAGCGTGACTGGGAGTTAAACATTTGAAACTATAAACTACGATGCTGCCTGTATCACAACTTCAGATTTTAGTAACTGAGAAAAAAACATCCTACACTATCAGGATAAGAAAGACTGTTCAAATCTTAAGGCAAAACTACCCCTCCTAGATCAGATGTCTATAATAACCATATGCAGGAGTTGACAACTCAGAGATTTCACTATGGCCATAGAAATGTGTCAGCTACATATCTTGTTAGAAGCATTCATTCATATGGGAATTTTCAAGATCTTTTTTTACTTCTGCCAATATTGCTGCAAACGAAGACTCTTAACATGAATGGAAAACAAATAAGAAGAAGCAGAACAGTCTAACCAAATGTGGTGTTACAAATCGAAATAATTGCAGCAATTTCTTTGCAAGATTCATTCAACCATGGGTCTGATAATAAACCCTTGACTGAAAATGTGTAACACTTCTGCTATATAATATTAATTGTGAAAGGCCTTAGAAAGGCTACTACTATATAACGACTTCATTTCTGGTTTCATTTCTACATTACATAAATAGTGAGTCAAATAAAAAACATGGTAAAGTGAGGTACTTGAAAGCCAACATTTCTACAGCAGAATTTTAATTGCCTAGAAAGAAATGTATTCAGGTCAGCACACAGAGAAGCAGCTTGAACAGTTTAACAGTTATTTAATTTTGTTAATAGCTCTTATTGCTAATGCAAGTTTAAAATTCTCCGCAGTTATTATTGTTTGTTCACAGGGCATTTGCCAGCAATAATACATACTTTTATTTTACAATTTTAAGGCACACCCCAAGCCAGGCTTCAGTGGCAGAGGAGGGCTTCCAGGGTGGGGCTGGCCTTGGGAGAAAAAAACAAATCAACTTCAGAGCAGCTGCTAAGAACTGCATTTTCTCTAAGTTATAACGTATTTCTTTATTTTTAGCGAGTGTTGTCTTATTTAATGGCTCTAGAGTAGAACACGACAGATGGGCTGTGGACCTTGTAAGTTCAGACCAGAATTCCAACTTTCAGACAGCCACAAAGCTGAAGGGCCGCCTCGAAGAGAGATGTTTGTGGTGTGCAGGAATGTGATGGGAATTCCCACAGCATCGCAGGGATGCTTCAGCCAGACTTCCTGGAAGATCTGGCTAGGTTTTATGGAGGACACGTTACATCAGAGCCACCCTACAGACGTATTTTAAACCCAAAGGCGGGGTCCCATGTGCACTGAGGGCCTGGGGAATTTACATGCAAATCACTCCTTGTCACAAAAATGTACTCTGGAGTTTTGAGTATACTTCCTTAAAGAAGTGTATGAGTACTCTTCATGAATGAAGAAAAGCTTGAAAATACAGAGAAAGTGTAACTGGAGTGGTGTCTGTCTGAGCCTGCACATAACCCTCATGCACCCATAAGCAATCCCAGTCTTGTTTCCTGCAATGCCCTAAAACTCAGCAGTGTTGGCACTGGCTGGTTTGCTCCAGTCAGACATCGCACAGTCTGCTGTTTTCTGTCCCCTTCTCTGTGACGACCTGCCTCTTGCTGTCCTACTTTCCCCACAAAGAGAAGTTAACTGGACAAAAATATTTTCACTTTCTGCTGTTTTGGGCAGACGGGCAGCTGGGGAAGAGAGAGCCAAGGATAAACTCTAGTGAGCAGCCAGGGACACAGGAGCCAAAACTGCCATATGAGGACTCAACAGCCAAGGGACAGCCCTGGGGACACGCTGCTTCCGTCTGCTCAGGCCACTCTACCACCTACCACTGTTTTGTCTGGAGAACAAACTCCAGGAAACTTTTATGAATAGCTCAGATGTGAACAACTATATTGCAAAGCCTCAATAGCAGCCATATTTAAAATGTGCTTGCCCAAGATATAGTCACAGGAGCTGTGGGGATATACTCTCTGTTTCTTAATTTGACACTATATTGCACATTCAGTGAATATGTCAAGACACAGGGTTTTTGTTTTTGTTTTTTTTTTTTCCTGGGAACCTGCATGGAAGTGAATGTATCTTGCCAAGTTATTGAAATAAAACACCTTTCATCTTGAACCATGACCCTTATTTTACAGAAGACAGGAGAGATGGAGAATTCCCTATGAAGGGAATTTTAGCAGCATTTATCATAGGATAATGATACCACTGGAGCTAGCAGGCGTTATTGCTCTGTCAGAGCCTTTCCTGCTGGTGTAATTATCGCTACATTGTATATGTATGATATAATTACTTCATTTTTTTTTTTTAATCTCTTGTTTGCTACAGAAAGGCTGCTTTGGGTCTTCAATCTTTCTACAGATAATGACACTAATTCCTGGAGGACTCTTTCATGATAACCCCTTATAAGCCTGTTTCATACTAAATTTTCTTGGTACACCACTTTCCTGCAGTGAGTAATGTAGAACTGAGCTTGGAAACATATCAGGAAGTATGCCAGGTGAGCACAGAAGACCAGTCCAAGTCCTTTAAACCAAATACACAGTGACAATAAGACTGCCATCTGAGACAATCATGGTGTGTCTGCAGAGCTGCCCTTGGGTCTCACACTGTGCCAATCTTCTGGGAATCAGGCAAAACCTTTGGGCTTTGCATATGATGCTGCTCTGTGAGAAGGGGCCACCAGGATAAAACTGCATCCCCTCACCCTGAGGTGTGTGATGGAAGTCAAAGAACAAAGTCAAAGAATTCTTGCATGGAGAGAGATAAGGGGAGAAGTAATTCATTGTAATTCCTAAATGGCCTAAAGTATTTCTGTTTTCATCTGAAATATTTCTCTTTTTACTGCTTGTTGAAAAATTACACTTCTCTGAGTAGGAAGTTTATTCTTCCCCTTTTTTGTTAACATTCTCAGCAAAGAAAGTTATATTTTCATACTGGTACTTGCATGCTTCTGAAAACCCAACAAAAATACCAAATATCAAAAGAAAGATCGTGGATACCTGTACTACATCTAACACAGCACAAGATTTTTTTGTTTTTTTTTGTTTTTTTTTTAGCCCAGGAGAGATAGGTGTGAAGAACTCTAATAATAAAAATAAAAATAATAAAAATAATAAAAATAATAAAAATAATAAAAATAATAAAAATAATAGTAATAATAATAATAATAATACCTTAGAGAGCTAAGATTTTTGTCTCTGTGTTCAAGCTATTCCTACATACTCTTTTGCTTCTTTTGCTTGATATTCAGGCAAAGTGGGAACAGAAGGGATGTGGTAGGGGATAGTGAGCAGGACAGGGTTTTCCCATTGTTTTGAGTTCGTAAACCAAAAAAGCATGGTGAGGTGGGGCATCTGGAAGGAGACATCAGAAGTGAAGCACAAGTGGAGAAATTTTGTGCCCTACCATCAGAGGAAGTATAGAAAAAAATAAGCAGTGACTGATAAGGGTGGCCTGGATTCAGTGGTCACTTACCTGTCTGGTCAAGCTTTCTGGTATAACCTGAAGAACCAGGTATTTAAAAGCTTTCAACATCAGTGCTTAATGCTTTTTCAGAAACTTTTGATCCTCCTCTTCCTTTTTAAAGATCCACATCTTTTTTCATGGGACTGGGGGTGGTGGGAGTGGGGGATGAGGAAATTAGTTTTTCTCTCTCTTTCCGTGGTGGGAAAAGGTGTGAGGGGATTAAGACGGTCTTTCACATCCCCTCCATCCAGTTTGTCTAACAGAATTGTTCCACTTGTAAACTTCAGTGATTGCAAACACACCCACTAGTTCTCAGATCATCTGACACATTCATTAGGAAATCAAAGGTCTTTTCTAGCAGGGAAGAAGTCTTTGCATCAAATACTAAAAGAGAAGCACTCTGTAACAGACCATTACGCAGAGACAAACAGGGTTCCAGGTTTTCTACAGGGAAAGGCTAACAGCTTTTTACTGAAGAAAAGACAAAACACAATGTTCCTGAAACATCTAAATAGGTTCTGTCCACAACAAAGCATTTCACATACCTTAAGGCTATTTGAAGTTCTATGACGTTTTTTTTTGTGTGTGTAGATTTTGTTTTTGTTTTTGTTTTTCCAAATTAATCAGATCTCTCTTATCTCTGTGCCCCCAAGTCAGTGTAGCTAAACATAGTGTCCATTCTGCACTGATTGCAAAGATTTTTAGATTTCTCTTTTTTGTATTTAATTATAATGATGTTTTGATTTTAGCTATCAACACCTCCAAGATATAGTATGGGCTTACAAACATGCCACAAACATAGCAGCCAAATCCAGATATTGGCAAGTTACTGAGTAAGCATAACTCACAGCACACAACACCTTGCTTCACATCTTCAATAATGGGACGCATTTGTCTTGGACAATCTTGAATTTGAACACATGTTGTAGGAAGGTGTTAAGTAACATGGTCAAAGAAAAATGTAGACAACATGCATTTGGGTACAGCACGTTACTGAACACCATTGAGCTACAGCAGCCGCCATGACGATTTTAAATCTGTTAATTCATTTTCACTCAATCACATTGAATTGTGACTCTATGTCCACAGACTTCAACTTGTTTTGATTGCCTTGAGTGACTTATAGCAGGACTAGATAACATGATTGCAATGTTGTTAGCACATAATGTGTCAAGTACTGTTTCAGCTAAGAAGACATATCCAGCCAGAACAGAGATTTTTCTTCTTGATGCATCACTTTGCTCTGCGGGACACCAATCCCAAACTAGATCTCTAATCTCTACCACAATACAACTATACCTAAGCACAAACAACCTCTCAAAGTAATGGGCGCACTAATAATATTCTATATGACCATACAAGTTGGTGTGATTTAATAATTTTTTAATTTATAATAGAGAACTATACTTCTGCTAAGGAAATTTGAGGGGCAAATTTACCAGCGCCTAGTAAAGCACAGGCATGATCTCAGACTGATAACCTTACTTGCTCTCCTGTTCAATATCTATATGTCAGGGAAAATGCTTTAAGTAAACTTTGTATGGATTTCTGACTCCATAGCTGCTTCATTCCATATGAACTGTCCCTCTGATCTCTCAGGTTTATGAGGAGTCAGACTTGTGAAGAATCTCATTTTAGCAGCTGCTCCCATAAAATGGTATATACGAGTAAATTAGTAGAGACCTGAATCCTTCCCTACTTACCCATGAAAATATTGTAGCAAAACCCGGCAGATTGAGATATTGCTGTCATCCCAGCTGTTTCTTACCACCACTGTAATGGAGTCAAAGGAATAATGTACAGAGGTACCTATGGGCATTTTAGGGCAAATCTAATAGAATAGACCACTTCCATGTTGCTAAACTTTGTGCTGAAGTGGATTTGTGAGTGGATTTGTATTTCTTCTATGGTGCCAATGACTTCTTTGGAAGCTCCAGTGCAGAGCTTTGTGCTGAGTGGCATTTCTGATGTCAACAAATTCCTGTAGACCTCCAAACAGTTACCACAGGGGAAAACAAAACAAAACAAAACAAAAAAAACCAGCATCCACTGGCCCCTTCTTCCCAACATGTCCACATAAACCATGCAGTGTAGCTGAACGGAGACTCTTTTTCCATCATGGGTTGAGTGTTCAGAAGCTAACTCACTGGGGAAGGCGCTGTGAGAGTTCACAAAGCAAATTAATATGGAGTCAAACATTCAGGTTCATAGTCCTTCCACAGTAACCTAATGAGCAGGAAAGCAAACAAAGTGCCTTAGCTCATACTTAACTAGAAACTGTTAAGGAACCACTTAAAATTACCCCTTTGAATTTCATAGCAAGGACATAACTAGAAAGTGTTAGTAGAGAATGTCTGCCCATGGCCCCAGACTCTGACGGTTTATGGCCTTTTTTTTTTCTTTTTTTTTTTTCTTTTTTTTTCTTTTTTTTTTTTTTCGAGGCAGCAGCTCCAATCTGCCAGCATCCTTCTTATTTTCTTCCAGGTTTTGACAAAAGGTCTTTCCTTCTAGCTCAAGCTACAATTTTCCCAGCAAGTCAGTGCTGGTAAGAAGGTGTCTGACTTCAATATTTCTTAACAGAAACAGCACTTCTAGTTTTACAAGACCCCAGAGGAGAAAAATCAGGCTTGTAATAAGAAAAAATCTGCATTTAACCAGGTCAGTCTCTCTTGTAGACAGTCTATAAGCAGAGCTGTGAAGTCTCACACAATGAATATGGGACTTACCCCCCTGGCTTCTCTCTGACATTCCCCAGGGTAAAGCCCTATCTATACTGTGCACTGTCCCCCTTATTCTTCCTCAGAAATACAGCAAACAGCAAAGCCAAAATCTATTAATGAGCTGCAATTGGCACAGGGTGATGGAGTGAGAAGGCTGGGGCCAGCACGGCAGTCAGGGGCCTCATGGCCACAGGAGCCATGGAGGAGACACGTTCCTCAGCTCCAGCCATGCACTAAATCCTTTCCTCAGCACCTACCTGAACAAAGTCCCTTTCCATGATGTTATTCCTAGGTCCATCCTAGCACACAGTCTTGCACCCCAGACAGATACTGCCCCTCATCATTTGACTGGAAATAGACGATTAGCCTGTCTGACTTGTAAAAGCATTGAAAACCAAGGCAGGGGTTGCCTATAGCAGTTTGTGAGACCAATCTGATTTGAAAATAATTTACACCCAAGAGCACTGTGGTAAGCAAGTACTTTGTGTTCTTTGAGCACACAAACCTGAATCCACTGTTGCTCAGATCAAATACTGATTGGGACCAAAATACTGGCATACACTGCAATCATGTCCATTAACAAAGAAGGATGGGGTTTCACTTTCTGTCCCCGTGCCTTGCATCATCACTTCCACTCTCCATCTCAATTCATTGAATGAAAGCTTCCAAGACCTTTACTGTTCATAAGCATGAGGACTTTTCTCTGTTCGAATTATGAAGATCTGTGATTTTAATGAATTATATGTTAAGGCAGCAACTTGATGCTAATGAATTACAGAACGGAGGTTGGCAGCAGAGACCTTCCATGAGTTGCAGTGTGCCCAATTATACTAACAGGCTGGGTAACAACGAGTGAATTATTCCAACATAACATAAACCAGCATAATTGTTTTCCTGCAATTTTTATATCAAATATCACTTGTTTTTAAAAACACATTTCTTCTTTCTTTTACCGTATTCTCCTGTTGAGGAGAAGCATGATCTGTATCTGCTCAATTTGTTGAATACACTGGGAAAAAAAGGCACACACTGGCTAAGGATGGATCAAGCTGTGTTTGTTTCCACACTGTTCTTCTGACCTCCTTTTAGGAAAGAGACTTGATGGGAACTTTCTCCTGGGTACAGTCAGAAGTGTTGACTTTCAGTGTAGGTAGGTTGCTACAAACCCTGATCTGATACAGCTCAGACTAGATATGATTTTGAGCTCATCTACATTATAAAACCTATTGTGGTGACACAACACATCATGGGAGAAAAAGGGGCATCCTGATAGCACAACATTGGCACTTCATCACACAGGTAAATTGCAGTGACACCATGCTATGTCTGTAGGAGGGATTTTGCTGCACAGCTCTTTTGGTTAGTGCAAGTACAAAAGTTTTGCTTTTGTGTTTTGTTGTTTGGTTTTGTTTTTGTTTTCCATACTGTATATAGCTGAAAAAAATATATATGTATATTCATAGTTGAGACCTTGTCTTTCACTGAGCCTGTTTGCCCCAGTTCTAGGTAAGGTTAAGCAATCGCTGTATATAAAACAAAGCTTACGACAGTTTTGAATTTTTAAAATAAGGATTTGAACTGGAACAGCTTTATAATGCCTTATTTCTAACCACAGAGGTCCCCAGCAGAGATAGTTAAGAAAAATGAATTCATCAGTACTAATTTGTACTTGGATAACATCTGGAGTGAAATTTTAAATAAAAGTCATCAAGGGAGGTAAAGGCAACAGGGAGGTAAAAGCAGTCTTTCACTTCGCCCTCTTCCAGGGGCATGGCTTATAAGGATATGACTATTGTAGTGAAAAGACTTCCCACATTTCTCACTCCAGCAGCTGGTTAAAATAGTTGACTGGGGTTTATTTTATTTTAATTTATTTTGCATTTTATTTTATTTTATTATTTTACTTTATTTTATTTTATTTTATTTTATTTTTATTTTATTTTATTTTATTTCTTTCATTTCATCTCATTTCTTCTATTGGGTTATTTTCACAGATTTTGCTGAGCACAGAGCCTTCAAGTGTTTTCCAGCAGTATGTGATCTCTCAAAGAGGCCATGAGCTGTGGCTCTTTAGGAGTTGCAGTGATACACTGTGACATTCCCAGACTGCCTCAAACCACACAGCATCTGGCAATGACCCCTCTAAGCGGCAAGGCCTGGACTGGACAACGCCTACAGCACCAGGAATGCACGGACAGTGCTTGACCCCATCTTGGGACTGTGCAGTGCCATGACCTGAGAACCCTGCAAGCCATACAACATCCTGGATTTAGGGCAACATTTTTCTCCCACATGTAGCAGGGCATTTCTCCCCAACATCATCCCTATGTGCATCCCTCATTCTGCTTGGTGGGAGCTCATCTTAGCAAAGAATGTGCAATCAAGACCTGCAATTCAGATCCAGGAGCAGAAAGTTGTCTTTAATTTATAAAGTATGTACACATAAGGAATTCTGAATCTGATTTTTATTCTTTGTCCACATTATACTATCTTGTTAGTATCAACATAGCTTTATGCACATATATATATATATATTTAGTTTAAAGAATTCCCTTCAACTCCTACTCAACAACACCCTTCCTGTCTCTCCTTATTTCAGTAACTTTGAATGTGCATGCACGTGCTTATGCATGCACACTCACACACAAAGAGACCACATTCAATCTCAGTGTAGTATTCAGGCTCCTAGACCACACATTTCTTATTGCCCAGAAGTGCTGAGCCTGTAGCATGAGCTATCATCAGCTAAAATTAAATTTCTAACTACATGAATGTTATTTCTAAATGAGATTTCCTCCATCGTGTGAGAATTATTTCTGATTAAGTCCCCAGCAGCATTAGGAATGTCAAATAAGAAGGGACCTCAAGAATGATTGCAGCAGTCATTAATACTACCTCCATCACACAGCTGTTTTCAGAAATTCATGATGTCCCACCATCTTTAATCTTTGGTGGTAGTCAGAGAACTTAAAAAAACATGTGATTAACCAAATAATTGTTAAGAGGCAATAACATTTGATACTAGGATCAAATTCAAGCAGTGTTTTTTTTAGAAAAAAATCCTTATTAGAAAGGCAAAAGACTAAGTGTTTTGCCATACCCCAAATCTAGGAGATATCAGATCTACCTGACACATGCTTAAACCCTGAAGTGAGACAAGCCAAGTAGGTTACTATGAAAAGTAATTTTGTTTTGGTGCGTAATATTATAAGCAATAGTGAAATATGTTTTTACATCTAGAAAACAAACTAGAAACAGAAAAAAAGTCTATGCTTTATAAAATATTACAAATTGTGGGTTATGCCATTACCTGCAATGAATTGTTTAAAGCATAACTTGGATACTTTTTTTACTAACTCTTCAGTACACTCTATTAAAGAAGGCCTCACTGTGACTAAGATGTGGCCTGCAAGATGTCTACTGATGGCAAGGTAGATCAATGCCGTCTGCTTCCCAGACTGAAGCCCAATGGAGAACTCCCAGTCTGAGCCCCAAAGAATGCACCACAGGCATAAAGAAATCCGATTCAGACGTGGGACTGAGTGGCCAGTGGTGCAGGGATGACTGGTGAAAGAAAGAGCCTTCAAGGATCAGTTTCAAGGGTGGAACTTGGCAGCCAGGAGCAGGGAGAAAGCTCCAAGGGTAGGAGTGAGCAAGAAAAAATTAAAAAGCCAAGTGTGGGAAAATGAGCCACAGGAATCAATAATGATGTATGATCAGAAGGGTATGGCACGGGAGACTCAGAAAAGGGGCGGAAAGGCTTTACCAACTTTTTTGTGCAAAAACTGGAGGGAATGTCTGCCATCCTGAGCCAGTGTCATTTTTCCTTCTGTTGTGATGGTTTAAACCCCCTTGAAGTTTTCCAGCTTTTCACAGGAAAAGATTTTAGGATTTTCCTTGGGGGTGTTGGAGGGGGAAGGGGTCATTTTTCATTTAACATTTTTAGTATTCAAATTAGAAGACTTTCAGCATCCTGGGGTGAGACTCAAAAGACTTTCCCTAGGAAGCCTGGGAGCATATCAGAAATCAATGGCATGGAGGATGGAAAAAGTTTCAAAAATGTGAGACTGGCAGGAAATACTGGCACATTTCTGTTTGATATTTACTTTCTTGGCATGCGGTGGCTCTTTTAGCGCCAGTGGAAAATCCTTTAGTGCCAAGCCACTCTCAGATAAATCTGCACAAAAAATACACTTTGAATTGGCATGTAGCATTTGAGATTGAGGTTTAACCCTTGCCAAAATATGTATTTTTGGATTCTACCATCTCTCCAGTAAATTAGGCAACTTCATAATACTAAAATGCTACACATGACTGCTTTGAAGATGCATCTGAGTTCAGCCAAACCAAATGAATGGGGAAGAATGAAGACACCTGACACAGAAGGTAAATCAGCCAACCAAACCTCTGAATGACATGTCCATTTTTATACCAGCATTGAGGAAGTTGTAGACTTTCAACCTACACAACTTAAACCTAATATCCAGTGATAATTAAGGGTCTTACTGCAAGAGTGGAGGTATTCTTCATGTGAATGAGGAATATAAAGGGGTTGAGACACATGAGAACACCTTGCATTTTTTCTTGCTAATGGGTTTTAAAGCCCCTTAGTCTTCCTTATAAAATCTGTGCTTGCACTATACCCTACCCAAAACTACAGACTTTAAATTCCAGTCTTTCAAATGGACAGTTTGTATAATCCTGAAAAAAAAAAAAAAGTAATACCTTTATGCTATGCCAGAGTTCATGGGTTTCATCCCATCTTATGGGATGAACTGACTAAGAACCTCAGATCAGCAGTTCTCCCTGAAGCAAGCTGGGAGCAATTCCTGGTCACAAACATAACTGCATGACATTCCAATATAATAAAGTCGTCTATACAATAGTTCTCAACTACACAAAAAGATGTCATGGACAGAGACCTGCTAAGTCTATCATTGTGAGTAGCACCATAGCTGTTGGAAAAGAATGTATGGTCTAGATCAGGAGCTAAAATCAGTAAGCACAAAGAAAGATCTAAAGAGCAAGACATATCTGGATGCTAACAAAATAAGAGGGATATTAGGTTATGCTGCTGAGATCAGTAAAAGGAGAAACCCTTGAACTGGATTTTATATCCATTTCCACTTATTTCTTCTTCATTCATCAACATTATGCAGAATATTTCCCCAGAAGAAAAGGTTTCTTACAACTTCTTTTTCTTTGTAACTTTCCAAACCCCATTGCCACCTTTGGGAAGCTGGAGAGTATCTGTCTTTGACGTGCCAGTGGGTCAGCTGTAATTCTTGAAATGCATGTAGGTTTTTATTTATTTATTTATTTATTTTCATGACCATATGAAGACAATACAAGGCATCACAAAGAAATGAAAAGTATGAGAACATAGATTAACCCAAATACTCCTGTTGTTGTTTTCACATGGAGTTCAATTAGTCAGTTTTTAAAAGGCTATGATGTACACACCCAGCTACCTGTATTCCATAATCACACTATTATGTCTCATCACAAAGCAATTACTTAAAATCTTTCTCTTTTTAAAACAGCTCCTTTTGGCAGCAGTAGAACAAGAATTTTAAACCTCAGCTGTGTTACCTAAGACAACGCCCAGCTTTGCTAAAAACTACAGTCATGCAAGGTCTTCCAGAGAAAGGAAATACAGTAATGTTAACTTAACAAAATATGATACATAGCCTATTCAATATGGTGCAACAGACTTTGTTTATGCCATTTCTCTCTTCCCGTGTTATTTCTTTGACTTCAAAGAGGTTATTTCAGAGATGTACAGAGAACTGTGAAACAAAGTCTCTAGCATGGTATTTCTAGGCCTAACCAACCTACTGAAAGTGTCGGACTCTAGATTATTCTGACTGCCCCACTGTAAAATAGCTTGAAATCATGGTCTGATGAAAAGAGGAACATTAGCATCAACTTTCCAGAATCTGACTAACTCACTTGCACTTTGTCATTGGAAATAGGTTGTTATTAACAAAGCAGGCACTCAAAGGAGTTGCTTGAATCCTGTTTCTTAGACAAAAAATTTATGGCATTCAGACAAATTTACGGAAAATGTACTGGGGGGAAAAAAGGTTGTTTTATATATTTTCAGATCAAAGATCTCATTATCTAAAGTACTGTCAGGTTGTCTTTCAGGTTGTCTTCAGAGCTGGCAAACTTAGGAAAAAACGTTGCAAATAAAAGCAGCCTTCCAAAATGTCATACTGATTACACATTCAAAACTCAGCTACTTGATGCTTAGCTAGATGACAAATACCACATGAGTCCATTACATGGTTTAGCTGTTGTGATTTGAGAGGCTGGACAAAAGCCTTCTCTACACATATTACAGAAGCAGCCATGTTGTAAAAGACATATCCACTGACAATATTTCCTAACCTATTAACTGCCCTAACTTCTTTTGGTGATTGATAAAATACAGTAAAGGCTGACATCCAGCTACTAGCTTTTTATCACATTGCTTATTTCACAGGACATATGTTGACATGTTCTGTAACTTGTTCCATTATTTTTTTCCCATTATTTTTCCATACTTTGACAATGATAACAACCTATGACTGCCCAACTCTAGAAATCTAGAAAAAATATTACAATACATAGTTGAACACATTTTGTGCATGCAGGAACTTCTTCAAAGTTGTGAGGTGCTCCCCTGTGTGTACCTTTCCAGCATTAATGAGGTGTTGAGCAATAAAAGGAATGCATGTCAAATTGTAACTGATAATGGGCAATGACTTATTTCCACTGACTTTACTAGTTTTTCTATCTCAGGAAAATACTTAGTGTATATTTTTGTTAGTATGCTATTTTCAGAAGAACAGGAAAATTGAGACTAGTTAATGTCTCCTGAAAGAATGCTTTCAACTGCTGAGAATGGAGGAGAAAAGCCATGGAAGTAATTTGCTACTGAATTTCTTCATAATTACAGGGTTACGACACATACAAAAACAATGAGTCTCCTTTTGAAATTTTACGTGGGTGAAAGGTGAAGACCAAGCCGAATTGGGTCACTTGTTTATTCTTCTGATGATGACAAGCTTGAATATATAAGAATCAAAAGAAGTCAAGAGCTACGTTGACATAGATGTCAATTAACACAACCAAATCACAGAAGAGCCTAAAATGATTCAGTCTTTCTTATTCAGAAATAGTTTCTGCAGATTCTAGTAAAAAAATGATAAAAATAAACAAATATTTAATTGTTCACATATTTATTAATGATATAACATGTCTATATCATTGCTCATAATAGTACTGTATTCTATATCTTGTCTGCCTGAATGCATAATGACTTGGAAAGCTGGCTACAATTTAATGTTTTCTAATACAAGAAAAACTAGACTGAAATAGTGTCTGCTGGTTTTTGAGGAAGTTATTATAAGGTGTACAACTGACTTCTCAATCCACTAATGTTCTTTTCTGCATACAGATAGGACAAGTCCAGTTAAAATTAGAATCTCTGGCAGAAAGATTGTGAAGGAAACATTATGATAAGTCTGATGTCCTGCACAGACCGAAGAGTGTCACAGAAAGTGCCCATGTTTGGGTCTCTTCACAAATGTAAATATGCTATTGATAGGATATCCTCTTCTGAATGAGAGTCATAAAGCATTGACACAACAAGCCACAGCATTGTTTCTAGGACTCTATACATCATCTCTTGTCCAAACACCACAGCCAGACATATCCTATACATTATCCTG
This sequence comes from Cygnus atratus, assembly GCF_013377495.2. NCBI lineage: Eukaryota > Metazoa > Chordata > Aves > Anseriformes > Anatidae > Cygnus > Cygnus atratus. The sequence goes on along the minus strand of NC_066365.1, from coordinate 64,381,691 downwards.
CAAATATATGTGAAGGATGGGAAAACACAACCACTTTTTTCACCAGATGAACAAGTCACTGAAGCATTTGTCAAAAGAGCTATTTCTATGCTGTCTAATAAAGCAGATCCAGAAATGAAACTAGAATACTGTTTGTCCATGTCACTTAATTACCAATATGCTCCCTGGTATGGCTGTGTTAGCTAGCGCTCTCAGGTACAGTGTGAGGGATAGACAAGACTCTTTCTGTCAGATACTGTGGACAAAATACAGCAGGTTCCCTCCACCTCTCCTAGTCCCCACGGCTATCCCAGGCGACTTTGCCTCCTAACTGTTCTTCAGTGCACTCCTTGAGCATGCAACACATACCCTTCATGCTTTGCAAGAATTTATCTAATGGAAGCACCACATTGTTTCAGACACTGTGAGCTGAAAAAAGACAGCATTTGTTTTACTAGAAAATGAAATATCTGAACTTTCACGTACTATAATCATTTAATTACGCCTGCTCATTACAGAATATTCAAGTAAATGACAAACACATTGAGTACTCCCATCTTTTGACCCCAATTCAGATCCCATTACTTTGATACTTTGAAATCACTGGATACGAGTCTCTAAAAATAATGTGAGTCAGCAAACTCTTCTTCCATTGGAACGATGATCTGGACTTACAGTACTGCAAACAAGAACAAAGCCTGGCTGCCCAGGTCTAAAGTGAATGCAGACTTTGTATAACGAAATTCTTAGGACATAATTGTGTTAAGTTCATTCTTTTGTTTTCCATTTGGTAAAACAAGTTAAAATATGATAAGGCAGAAACCGAACCTATTTAGGTTCATATAGACTTAAATTTCAGGTGTCTCTTGGGGATGAAGAAGTAGGTTTTAATAGTTTTTATACAGTAAAGACTTACATCCTCCATACAGCCAATGGGGAGAGGTCTCTGAAGACTTCCATGGAGATTCTCTGCACCTGAATTAATCTTGTTGACTCTTCAGTGAAGGTCAGTAAAGATTCATTAATGACACTGCAGAACAGAGCAATTCAGTGAGTGGTGCTTCAGCATTACATTGGAAGCTTGGAGCCAAACTCAGTTTTATTCGGGCCTCTGGGAGCCAAATTACTTCTGTGCAAGATCTTTTTTCATCAGCCCGAAGACCAGGATCATGATTAAAAGGCAATATAGGTAGACCTATAATGATAATTAGGGGTAAGACTACTTCTTGAGAACAGCTCACAGGTGATCACCTCAGACAAAGAACTCATCAGCATTATTGAATAGAAAAGAATACCATTTAAGGCTGAAAAAGGGTATCTGTTATGAATCAGTGAATTAACATTTCCTTCTAGACAAAATACAATGGCAGCATGCCCAGTTTGTCATGGTTAACAAAATGATCTAATAAGCTTCTTTCACCTCTAATTTTAAAAAGTCAATTATCTACTTTAACAAGATGCTTTTTTGGCAAGGGCCAACAATAATGATGATGGACATGCCTTTTTCACTTACAGTGGTTTTTGTAATTTACATATATAACATTTTTCATAGCATTAACAGTATTCAGAACTATGCTGAAAAGGTAATTGAAGCTTGTCCAGATCTGTCTTTTATGTAAACATGTGGAGTGCAAATACACATAGGATGATTATCAGTAGCTTAAGTGATTTTTATCATAATGGCATTTAAGCCTTATTTCATGTGCCATAGGGTTATTTTAAAAAATCTCTTGTCTAAGATGACAAATCACTTCTTGGGAGTTTTTCAACCATTCGATTAAGAACTACCCATCACACCCAAAAGCCCTGCAGCTATTCTAGCAGAAAACTTAAAGGCCAGGATATTATAAATATCAGGAATAATCTTGCAATGATTAGATTTAAAATGCATTTGTTTACTTGTTGGGATTTGCTACATTCCCAAAAATATAGTTCTTAGAAACTATAATAGGAACTCATTTATGTAGCAGCTCAAAAGGCAAAGAACACAGTTCTCCTCTTTCATTCAAAATATGTTTGTTTTTCATTTTTCAATATGAAGTATGAAATAAAGCCTGAAGCACAAAGATTAAAACATCTAACAATAACAAAAACATCACTTTTGTCAGTATATCATTTCCTGTTTCTTTTGATTTCAGTGTTCTTTTCACACAGCAGGTTCTCTGTTTCTGTGCACAGACACCTGGGCCAGTAAGTTGATTTCTCAGCTATGGACAAAATAGTGATATAGTGTCTAAGTACATTCCTGCTGCAATTTATTTTACTTATCTATATACACATCTACCCACAAGTCAGGCAATAAGACGGTCAAAACCTTATGCAAATATATCCCTTTTTCAAGAAAACTCAGCCTTACAGTAATTGTAGGTTTGCAAGCACAACTCTGTCCCAAGAATTGACCTAATCATAGCCTAAAGCAAATTTCCTTTTTGATTACATGGCTACCTCTTCTCTAGCTATTCTACACACTCTTGCACATCTCAGAACAATCCTCATCAAGACAAATGTTATTTATGTATTAAATAGAACTGGGAGACTACAGCTGCACTGACCCACACTTGTAAGTGTTGAATTTAGTGCATGACAGAATACAAAGACAGAATATGGAACCAAAAGGAATTCCTGGAAAGTGCATTAAGAGGCCGAGAGGAAGTTTTCTTGAACAGGAAAGTGATGTAAGGTTTCAAAGTGTTCACAATCAAATATATTGAAATACAGAATCAAAGATGGTTCCTAAGTTTGTAATACCATGAGGCAATTTTGACGACAATTTTTGCATTATGACATCAACTATTTAGAACAAGAGAAATATCTTTCTAAAGATATAAATCACAGGATGAAAACTGAAGATAAAATTCATTTTTTACACAATTCTCTGTTTGTAATTTTTCAGAACAGACTTTCTAGTGAGCCTGCCATTTGTCTCGCTAGATGTGAATAACAAGATTAAAACTTCAAGGACTCTATCCTTATCCAGTATATATTTGCGTACAAGAGTTGAGGCTTCAGACTAAACTATTCAAAAGCCCATTTGTGTTTTAAAAATTCAAACAATTTTAATATTTTAATATTCCCCCTCGGGTTATTGAGAAAAATCAGATTTAATACTCACCAAGCATCTGATTTATATAAATATCTTATAAACTTTAATACTGGTGCCTTTGCGCACTTAAGAGCCACAAGGGATATGAGAATAGGGAAAAGTTGCATGGAAAGTCAGTGGGAAAAGATCTGGTTTCTTAGTTATAAACCAATAAAGGGCATGTATTTAAAATTACATATTTTAATATTTCACATAGCCTATACTGGATGCTGCAGAAAATGAGTAGGTTGGTTCTGAACTTTGCATATGCTTGTTGATCGTAACAAATCCAGGTGGGGGGCCTGAGCTATGTGCCCAGGCACTGTGTGGTCAAATGTGTGCATGCTGAAGACGGAGGAAAGCTTACCCTTCTGAACCCTAAATGTGACCACTCCTGCTTCACATATTATTCCTCTCTCTCATCTGCAGGATTTGCCATCAGGGAAGGTAACAGGGATATGGCTCAGATTAATGGCAGTGATTTGCTCTATAACACTGGAAATACAGAGCTCCCTCAGTAGAGGTGGACTGCTACCTGTCTTACCCACATTGCATCTCTTTGGAGAGAGGTTTATAAAGTACAGAGAAGGGAACGTTCAGTCACAAACATATAAACTTCATAAATGAATTATGTTGATGATCCGTGACTAGTGTATCAAAATACATTATATTTCTATGTTGAAACAACTGCTATATAATGAAGGTTTCATATTTAAATGAATTAATTCTATCTTCAAGTCATACCTGTAGGGATTGTTTTGCTTGAAAGTGGTCCTGTGGTGGCAGGTTAGTATGGTTTAGATCTCTGGATAAGTTTAACGGTGAGTTAGTAGTTGAGGCGTAAACTTGTTTGTTTGACTGAAGGAAAGCAGTGGTGAGCAGCGATGTATTTTATTTTTGTTTATGGCTTTGTCTAGAACCTCTTTATCAGCACAGGATTCCTGACACAGTACTCTCAGAATGCCCTACCCCGGTGTGCATACAGCTATTCTGAACAAAATCCCATTGGTCTGGGACAGCAAATCCCAACCCCGTGTGCACACATATGGTAGTGGCAGTGCCACCATGCTGGGGACTCTGGCTCTTCACCCCGTCACGCTGACAGCAGCCTGCAGCGAAAACATTATGGCTGTTTCTCATCCCCAGGCACAAAGTGACCACATCTTTCATTAGGAAGTGAATCCCTCCAGCTTAGGGAGTGTTTCTCAAGATTATACATATTTAGTGAACAATCATAAAAGATAACTTGGTTCCAATTCCCATGAACTTCACTTGAATTCATTGCCTGACCTGAACAAAATTCATCCCTGCACAGAGTGTTAATGTGAAATTAATGTGTCTCATAATTTCCAGTTAAATCTTCAAAATAAGCAGCTGTAGGAGAGAAGCCATGGTGATAAGGCAAGTGGAAGCAGAGAGCAGGACAAGGTGAAAGTAACCAGCAAACCAGCAGCCAGCTGACACGAATCCCTGAGGAGCACAAAATGGTGGTCACTCCTGGTCTGAGGACACCACTAGCAGACTGGATGTGCAGAAGTAGGGCAATGACGAGCTAAAGGGAGGGCTTGCTGCCGGGGAGAGTGCCACAGCATGAGTTAAAGAAGAAAGGCAAATACTATTATCTGATATGATCATTTACTGTAGTATTTCACTTTATTGTGCAAGGATTTTTTTTTTCCCAGGGTAGGCCATGTCATTTTATGCTTTGTGAACTAGTGGGCAAGCTCAGGGCCCTGTGCTGAAAGCTGCCATTGACCAACAGTGAAAAGTGAAATCAGACGCAAAATTCTGAAGGCAACGAGACATGATTGGAGTCCCATGGTGGTAGCTAGACTCACACAAGCCCCTGGCTGTGTTCCAACCAACACTGAGCCCTTTGTCACTTTTTAGTGACATTTAAAGTAAGCCAAAAGAAAGCAACTCTTATCGCAGAACTAGAGTATCCCCAGATGGTACTGTAATGATACAGCTTTGCCGGAGCCATGACACAGGGATAACAGGCAAAGTCCTCCTCTGCTGACAAGCCCTTTGCTTGACTCTCCCCCTGGCACACTCACAACTGGAGGGGCATGGAGATCCAGTGCGAGGACACCAACAGAGAAGCAGGAGCAAAAAGCAGCTGTCTTTGTACATGCTGCCTTTGTACAATATTCCCCATCTCCTTCCAGTTATCTAGGGCATGGGCCTGGTTGGGCTGCCTGGCTCCACAGCAGCTTGGTAGGAAGCCAGGAGTGTGCTCCAGCTGCCTTCACGCCACCATGGCTCATTCACTGTGCAATGAAGACGAGAGGGTGGTGGTCCTCTGGGCTGCCAGCTGCAAGGGCACCTTCAGGTGCAGTAGACCCAAAGCAGGGCAGGGAAAGCTGCAGGAACAACAGCTAATTTAATAATAATAATAACAACAGCAAACATCACAGAACCAACAAAAATGAAAAGGACCTTAAAAAGTCCTTTAGTTCACTCTCCTATTCCCATTTCAAAGGCAGGATCAGATTATAACCTACTCATGACAGATGCTATTCTGCATCCTTAGATAATTTCTTATTATGGACACTGCACAGTTTCCTTAGTGATTTATTTCTGTCTTCCTTCCATTAGACATTTTTTCCCAATACCCCACCTAAATGTCTCTTGGGTATTTTCAGCTCATCATTTCTGATTTTACCCACAGCAGGCAGAGAAACATTTCTTCCCTTCCTTACTGAAGAACCTTTGACATGTTTGAGGCCTTTACTCAAGACTGGGAATGGCAGGCAGATGGCAAATGACTTATGCAGAAAGCTTATGCATGGGTCCATTGCATCCAGGTCTGTAAATATAACATAGATGTAACAACAGGATAATCCATCAGGCAGAAAGCCATCTGTTAATACTTGGGTACTAGGAACAATGGTTTAAGTGGTGAAATTGAGCAAATGGTGAAAAAATGAGAAGAATCCCATTGTTTTGTTGAACTATGTGCTACAGAATTGACCTTAATCTCCTTCACAGAATTTCTCTGTTGCCAGTGGAGTAGTGGTGTATGATCTTTAACTTCCTAACAGATATATTCATCGATTTCATCTTCCACAACAGTGAACATTGAATGAAGAGAAAGTGATTCTGTCGAAAAAGCATATCTGGGAATTGTTTTAATGGACCTTATGATCATTATCCATCTATCTCAGCTTATCCGCCAAAAAATATGGAAATTGCTTAGTGGCGTAATGATACCACACTTATTAATATGCATTTCTAAAGAAAAATGCAGCAAATTTCTATAAAATTTCCCATTCTTTCTTCCTAACTTCTAAATTTTTTCTTCATGTTTTAGTATAATGCTTTCTTGAGTGACTTCAACTTTGCCTTTAATTTAATTCTTAAAAAAATTCCAAATATTTGAAGAAATGACATGGAAAACCCTTAAGTATGTACAATTTGTCTTGCTGGCATTTTCCTGGACCAGCAGTTAAAGGGACTGAGGATGGAAAGGCTTAGTTCTGATAAACTACTGCTCCTTATCAGGTTTTGTATGTGCCACTCTTTCTAGAGCCAGGCTGAAAGACGGAAGAGAGAAGAAGTGACTAGTACACAGGCCAAAGCTTTTGTCCTATAACAGTAAGTGGTTTGTTGGTAGATAATGTCTAGATGATTCTCAAAACTGAGCAAGAATATTAATTTGCTATAGCTTCTTAGGAGCTCAGATGTGTCTATGTGCACTGCATACTGAGACCTAGATTCATCTCCACTGAGACATCAAACTGAGGTTTCCTATGCAGGCACTAGGGAAATATAGGACCCTCTAGAGGGTAGCATCAAAATTATTTACTAATTGCCCATTGGCTTAGCTGAGGAATTAAAGGCAATTTTATTCCTAACTTACCACTTCATCTGACCCAAAACCCTAATTACATAGCCCTAAGAGAGGAATTTAAAGGCTCTGTTCCCCTATAGACATGTTTGAGGCCCTTAGTCTACATTCAGTGATACCAACAACTTTTTTTCCTGCATATCTCGTTTCATCTCCTGGTCACAGCTTTTCTATACTGACTCATACAACAGCTTACCAGTTGCAGTCATATCCCGACTACATTGTATTTATGATACAATATGGTGACCCAACACTTTTCTTCAAGAATAGTTTCATCATTTTGAGTGGCAAGAAGAGAAAAACAGTTCTGAAATGAAAGAAAACAGAGGCCATTTTAAAGAAAATTTCCCTCTCTCTACAAAATCGTATGAAGAGAAAGAATGCAGATAATACCAATTATGTAAGCAACTGAATGATTTTTACAGGTTGCCAGCAGGTATAATTGTGCCTGATGATCTACCTTCACAGCTTGAGACTAATTTAGTACAAACAAGAGATCTGTAACTGAATATGGAATCTTCCACAGCAAGGTCTTTTCAGAAGTGGTCCACGCTGACAGTAACCCAAAGTCATCAATACTTGGCAATTGATTCAGAGGCCCATCAAAAATATGTGGATGGTCTCAGCTCAGTACCTAATTATAAAGCGGCCGTAGTGTGGAAATCTCCTTTATAATTAATTTGTAGCTACACCAACGAAGCCTTGGATGCTTTCCCAAGAGTTAGACAGGGATGGGAAGAGCATCATCCATGGGCGGTCACCGATAGCTTGCAAGCAGCTGGCTGCACCATACTGGTCTTGGAGTAATACTAACCAGTAATGTTTGCCCAATTTCCTTGTAAATGCAAAGTTTGAAGTATTACTATTTATTTGCATTTACAGCTGTTATTTCTCAACGTTCTGAATATCTGAATGTCATTTTACCAAAAAAAAAGGAAAACCTTAGCTTCATGAAGGAGCTTTGTTTTATGTATTCCCACTGCGTAAGAATAAAAAAGACTGAATACTATCAGATGTCCTAAAGAAAATACAATGCAGACTCACAAATTTGGCAGGGAATTTAGTTTGTAAAAGCATTACCAAGATAATACAAGTCACATTATTTTTATAGCTAGGATATTGCATTCTGCTGTCGAGGCAGCTGCAGTCAGACTCCACTTGGACAGCAGATGGTGTCCTGCTGTAACACTATGCAACAGTGCTCGAAGAGGAATCTTAAAACAGCCTTTAAAAGACTCTCCAATTCTTATTTAATTCCTTTAATTGGCTTAACAGACTATGGAATAGAAATGAAGGATCTGTTTAAACACTACACTGAATTTTAAAGGTAATCATGTCAAAAACAGTGACATGGTTCCATTTCTGAGAGTATTTTCGAGTATTTAAAGGAGCTTTTGAAGAATGTAATCATATCACTTAAGTGTCTAAGTGGCCCATTTCAAAGTCAACAGGGGCAAATAAGCATTAAAAATCACTCTGAGAGTCAGCAAGAGTCAGATGTCTCATACTTACCTGCACCTTTGAAAATTTTCCCATTTCATTATATATTATCTGCATATAATATAGAGAAATCTAAATTTACATATGTCCTGGCAAAGGTAATGCAAAGACTTATGAGCTTACAATAGCAAGGACCATTTTTTCTTCTGTGTTGTATAACATCTTGTGCAGTGGGCATCTGGTCTGTGCTGGAGCTCTCAGACACAACTTCATACAGTTAAAAATCCATATGTATTCAATTTAGCCCTGGTAAATGGCACACTGTCACAGTGATATTAAACCTAAAAGAAAGAATTCAATGCATTCAGCCTGCATCCAAAGCCATTTTCCTTGCATGGTTGTCTTTTCCCTGATCTTTGAGAGTTGCAGAAGCTCAGAGTACTTGGTGAATAACGAGGTGAATCGGATGGTAAGCAGAAATATGCTGCAATAAGATCCTACAGGTCTGCTGATGACATTGGACTTGATGCCTCAGGAAGCAGGTAGGTAAAGATGAAGGATTATTCCAGGACTGGAGCCTGTAAAAGTGTAGCACAGAACCTGACTCATGACAAAGCCTGCTCTAAAAGGACTCCTCTAATGGTTCCCTGTTCACATCGATTGCTGAATCACGGCTGTGGCCACTTCTGGGTCTGATACATTGCTAAGCAGGCTGGTGTGACTCATCTCAGGGTTATCTGGAGTTTGCTAGCCTAGATTGAATTTACCGTCACTGGGAGGGCAAAATTTGTTGGGAACAGTTTTGTCATTCATATTCTGAGGTGGTGAAATCTTTGCCTGCTGGAGCAGACAATCACCATTTTTGTGTAGCCAGACTAGGGCTGGGGCAGAGGAGTCATAAATGGTGTTATTCACATGATCATCACTGAATCACATTCTTCCTTTTCACAGAAACCCCTGTAAAATTCTACCCTGTTTTTGCTGCTTTCATAAGAAAATAATTGTTCCTGTAGCCCCAAGTTATGGGAGTAGTCTCCACTGATTTTTGGTGAGACTCTTCATTTGAGAAAGCACTCTTGCCTCAGTCCTTTACAGAAACAATATTGCATTAGTCATATGAAGGAGATATCTTCTCCTTCTCAGGAAATGTTTTAGTTTTCTTCATCATCCCAGAATACGATAGAGGATGCAAAGGTCAATATTATCCAAAAAACATTTACATAACCTCTCCAAAAGCAATAAAATGATGAAACCCAGAATCTGCAAATTGTTGTGATTTGTAGCTCTTTGATTTATAGCCCTGTTGGGTTCAGAGTGAATGATTTCTACAGAGACCAGTCCCTCTAATCGGAATTTTACAAGAAACGGATGTGCTAAAAGAAACAGAAAGCTAACAGGGCTTCTGGTTACATTTTCAGCCTGATTTATAGAGCTGTAAAACTCTCTGTATCAGGGAGCTGACACCAGTTTCTAGAGAGCTGTGAACATTTGTTTTCATCTGATTTTCCTGCAGGGTTTCTAGGCCCACTTCATTCACAAAAGACCCCAGTGAAATCCACGTCAGGTGTTAAAGAGCATAGGAAGCTGGTGTCACAAGCGAGCTGGTGGTAAGGAAGGACAAGTTTTGTAACTGAGCAAAAAGAAACTAGCCCTGGGAATGTTTGGTTTGGGGACAGAAGTCTACTTTTAAGAAGTTAGGAGCAGAAATATTACAGGTGTTATCTGGGTTGAAATGGCTCAAAGTGGTGCTGGTCCATTGCAGTGAGGGAGGTTGTAGAACTGAGCAGTCTTGGAGCAGAAGGTGAGCTGGTGGACAAGACAGAAAGCCAAGGCCTTCACACTCGCTGTCAGAGGTGAATGTCACCTGCACAGGGTCAGGTGGCAGCACGCCCACCAAGCCAAACCACCAAGTCCTCTAAGCTAAGCACGTTGCCCAAGGTAAGAGAGCAAATAGAGATGGGCAGGACAAGGCATAGGTCAGGCACAAGGGTCAGGAGAAGAGTCAGGTGCAAAGGCTCAAGTCAAGAGCAGGTACATCACCAGGAACTGGTCTTCTGGATCTGAACACAATAAAATCTCTGTCTGCCTCTGTGAGGATGCTAAACTGTTAGGTCTACAACCAGGGGAGAGCTCCATGGCTTGCATCTTGACAGGTGTGCTCCTTCTTAGAAGTAGAAACATGTAGAAGTGTTTGACTTGCATTTTCATGCCTAAAACAAAGACAATATGAAAGGTAAAGAAGTGTTTGGCTTGCATTTTCATGCCCAAAACAAAGACAATATGAAAGGTAGAGTAACATGAGGCTTCTTCTGAGAGGATAAACTGTACCCTTCCAGAAACCAGCTTGCTCATCGATCACAGCTCATTGAGGGTGTGTGAGCTAGCATCCCATTCAAGAAGAGCTGCAACAGATTCAAAAGGAAAGGAAAACAGAGAATTATTTTAAATGAGCACTTTCAAGCCTATGGGATCTTCAGATCTAAGGCCCTGATCCAACCACTTGTTACATTCCAGGACACTTAGAGGGTTGTGGGCAGGCACAACCATGCCCAACTGGCAAAGGTTTTAGGATCAAAGCCCGGCGCATTTATGTGCTGACTAACAGGCTAACACATACAATGGTAACTTCTGTGAACATAGCATTCAAGAATGTTATGCTGGTTGAGCTCTGATGCTTACTTTAATATGTCAAAGTATTAAATATTAAATATTTTATTAAATGGTTTAGTAACAAGTCAGTGTTGTTTCATTTTTAGTGTCAATTAAAAAAAAAGTTATTAATTAGTAAACCAAGGCAAACCAAGGTGCATTTTTTCATTAAAATGTGCAGTTTATTGCCACTTTCCAAGGATTTGGTTCCTTTATTAAAAATAAAAAAATAAAAAAATAAATGTCTTAAATTAATTATAAAGATCTAACTTACGAGGAGAAGCCCTGATCTAGAAAACACATATGCTTGTGCGCAATTTAACTGCATGAGTAACTTCACAGAATTCAGTGGGTGAGAGAGAAGCTGTGACCCGTGGAGCTCCTAATGTGGGTAAAGTTATTCATGGGCACAACTGTTTGCAGGACTGGAGCCAAATATAACACATACAAATTCCCATCTAGAAGAAAAGGCAAATTAATACATAGTAAAAAGCAATTACATGTTACTGGATGTTCTAACAACTATATATCCAGTAATAACTGCATGAACAAAAGTATGGGTTCAAAGATGGACAGTGGGACAGGAGTATAATTAAAAGATAATGAATGTTGAGGTAGAATAAAATGGAAAGATGAATTGAACACAGTATAATTCTCTTCATGTTAGAGTTTCTCTGAGTTGTTTCTTAGGTTCAATAAGTGTACACAGGAAATAGTTAAATGAAAAAAACATGGTTGCATTCAATGACCTTCTTTGGACACCAAATACAGATGTTGTGCTGCCTAAAAAGCACTTTTTTTTCTTTTCTTAAGGTGTTTTAGAGCAGAGCACCTGAGACAGATGCTCAGATGCCCAGTGTGCTCGGTAAGTGAGAGGAAGGCACCTTTAAGGTTAAATTAAAAAAGCCTTGTACCACACTCAGTACACTGCATTTTATATTAGATAACCTTTGAGCTCTTCAGCTCTTCCTAGAGCCTGTCATTAAAATATGCATAAACACTTCAGTCCCCCTGGGCCGGGCTGTGGATGCGTTAAGCACTCTGGAAGTTCTCCTTACAAATTGCCAGTAAAGTAGCTTTGCCAATGTTTATGTTCATGCCCATGCCCCACTTATTTTGCCCATACTAAATAAATGCTGCTGCCAGGCACAATACAATGCACACAGTGTCTTTTGCACAGTTCTTGCTGCTCTTCAAGGCAAGCCGCATCTTTAGGGATGTGTTTCTAGCTCTTCACCTCCCTCCCTCCACCTGTACTTTGGCAGACTCTGCGTGGAAGATATGATTGCTTTGGTCACTTCAGCTCCATTCCATGCCAGCTGGTTATTTTTTTTTCCCTGCAAATATCTGGTTGCTGTTCTTGGAGTCACTTCTCAGCAAACTCTCTCCCCTCCGGCTGTGTATGGCTCTTGTGCAGATCTCCTGGAAGTACTTCTACTCTGGATGCTACCACAGCATGGTAGGAAAATTACAAAAAATTGCAATTATTTTAGCAAACCTTTCTTCTGGGTGCACAAACGGAATGTGCACTGTCAACAGTTGGACACTTTTTTCATATGTGTACCATGTGAAGTATATAAATGCTTTCGTTCTGCTCACATGGAGGAAAAAACAAACAAACCTGAGTAAACCCTTATTTCTGAGTTGCAACTAGACTTAAAAAAAAAAAAAAGTAGGAGAAAGAAAAAAAGAGAGAGATCCTGCTCATAACAATGAAGAGTTTTGCAAAAGGGAAAGTGCCACTCTCCTCTTGGTGGCATTGTCACCTTACAGGCTTCAGTCCCCTATGGATTTCTAACCATCCCTCCCTGCAGCCTCTGTTTTGCCACCACGGCCATCAGCAAGGTCACAGCTCTAAATGTCATCAGGCACCCGATCCAGCTTTAAAATGCAGTAATATGCTTTGTGACGTATAGCCAAGAGGATCCTCTGTCACCTAAGGGAAGAAATGAGGAACAGGGGCTTAAGGCCGAGTAGATAAGCCAGTACCACCTCTAAATGCCTCGAAATGTGAAGCCCCCTCATCAGGCACAATACAACCATTTTGCAGGTTAATCAGGTGCTCGCTGCAGGCCTGAACCTGCTTGTCCCTGTGTAAACAGTGGTGTTGCTGTCACTCAGTTTATATTCAGGCTGAACTCTCATGGGGGATGCAGGGAGTTCTGTCTGAAGGGATCAGCCAGTGAAGATAAGGGTTAATCATATCTGGAACAGACAAGAGCTCTATTACTTTCTACAAGACCATCCAAAATAGTGCCCCTTCTGTTTTTTTCACCCCTTTGTGCAAGAGATTGCTTTACTATTTTTTTGAATGCGAGCTAACTTTAGTTATCAGTACCCAGAAAGCAAGTCCCTGCAGGGTCCCCACTGACAAATGCTGCCAGGCAGTCGTGCCCTTTCCTCTGTGCTGAATGCGGTAATTAGAGAGATGCAATTTTCCAGTAGTGCTTGACAGCCTACATCAAAGGCACAGAAACTGTTTCTGGACATTGAAAAGATAAAATTCTAATACTAACTGATGCCTCCTTCAGTTTTTATTGCAGTTCAATGTAAACAGATGCTGCTGTTTCTGAAACTGTATGTTCAGATCTGTCAGGGTATATACATTGCAGCAGTGATATCTACTGTAGTAAATGCTGATATTTACCGTCATGTGTATATATTTGAGTCAATCATCTCCATGCCATTAGCTGTATGTGTGCTTACACATTCACAGATGTCTGCCCTTACATGTACATGCACACAAATACAAACACATGCATATGAATTAAATGGAAACCGTAACCCAATCTTAACTAGGGTTTTAAATTAATCATAATACATACACACACTCACAAACACTGGGCTATATTTAACTTTCACATAAGCAGTGTAGAACTATTATCTTCTGTGGAGCTCTACAGTTTATGAGTCAGACCCAAGTCTATTAGTTTGCCTGTGGAAAGACGCCACTGACTTTATTGGGCTTTGGACCAGACCCGAAGCCAATGGTTAATTGTCTCATATAATATAACTTTCCCTTCCAGAAAACTTAAGATAAACTTAGATTCTAATTCCAATAACTCTCTATAATTTTTTCCAAACAGATTCCTTATGGAATGGAAATGCCCATTCTTGTTCTGGGCATTTTTCAATACTTTTGCATTTCTTTGTTTTGAAAATCAGTTCAGTCATGTTAAACATTATACAAGCTTGAAAAAGATCACAGCCTCTAACTATCCAAAGTGAAATTCTCAAACATACATAGCTCAGAAATAAATGTCATTAGAAAGTTCAAACTTGGCTGGTATTAAAGCCATCTTGGAGGAAGGGAAAACAATTCACATTTGAAGAAATTCAGCCCTGTGTTTTAAAAAGTAAGAATAGTTTAGGATTACGAGTCCATCTCAGCTTTCTCGTTTTATTATATGCTCTGTGCAGCTTTCTATTTTCTCTCCAGTTCTTTTTTTTTTCAACTTGGATTGATGTTGAGTATGTACTTGAAAGATGTGATTATTTAAAGGGAAAATTAACATGCCTGCACCAGGCTTCTTGAGTTAAAGGGAGAGCTGACTAAAGATCCTCATTTGAACTCTGAGCTAATAAGGATGTTAGGTTCATCCTAATGCAGGTATCATAGCTGACAAAAATGCAGTTAATGACATTTCTGTTAAGATATGACCCTCAAAGAGTCTTTTGACTAAAGATGCTGCCAATCTTCCTTTGAATAATGTCTAAATTAAAATTCTGAATTAAAAGCTCACGTCTAAGCTTTCTGAACATAGGTATTGGATACAGTTAATACTCATACTATAAAAAGGATGTGGCTAAAGCGTTTGAGCTGTGCTGAGCACTAAAGAAAGTTGCTATTTGAATTGCAATTTATACCGATATGTTTTTTATCCAATACAATCACGCTGCCTTCTGGCTCTCAGCTGATGAGGGTCTTGCGTTTAGGTTCCCAGCTAAGTGGCAGCTGGGAACATCTCCGTTCAGTAACCTGCAGTGTCTGCACAGTCAGGTGGGTGCCTCCAGGGGAAGTAATTAATTCAAGGCAATTCACGCTTAAAGTGTTGAAGTGAGTATGCCGACTCCTGTTTCTCTCCATGCCTATTCCAGCCCCACAGCACATGTATCGTATTTTGTAACCCTGCTTTCTGTTTTATAAATAGAATTTAATGCATATTGTTTATGTACCCTCCTACCCAAAGGGAGGATTGACAACGTCACAGAAAGAAAAATCTTCGGTCAGACTGACAACATCCATGACATCCCAATGTCTCTTCTTGTGGTTTACCATGCATGTGGCATTCACAGAAAGTCCAAAGCTCATTACAAGTTTTTGAAAAGCATTTATGGCTTTTAGTGAGTAAAGTGTGAGGAGCAGATGCACCCCAAGACATGAGCCTGAGTTAATAAGAGGGCAGGTCTAGGAACCCCAGAAAGTCTCTTCCAGTCCTTTGCTGATGTAAATGGGAACAGGTTCATTTTCTTACACGTAAATGCATTTACAGTGTAAGACCCCTTATTTTTAAAGCATCTCAGCATTACTTCTGTATTTGTTATTATTCTGTATTGTAGCTGTTATTTGCATAATAATGCCCAATGCACACAAAACATTGGATCAAAAGAAAGTTATTTCTTTCCTCCAGCTTGCCTTTTGGAAATAATTCTCTTCTCCTCCCTTCCTGAGAGCTTCCCCACACCATTTTGCAGTCCTCCAGTTAACATAATTTTGTCATCCTTTTTTACCAGTCCTCATCTCTAGCTGCCACTTCCTTACGCTCTTGCATGCAAAGTGAGCCTGAGTAATGGCAAAATCTCTAAATCCTACCTCCCTGGGTGCTCCTTCTCTTTCCAGCCCTCCACCAGGCAGGGACAGTGGTGGTCAGAGGCTCTTGAACGTATTTGTTGTCACAGGGTACCTCCTCCAAAGTACATCAAGTGCACATCCTGCCCTGCTTGGTGCTGTGTGTCAGACACAAAACACCTCCAACAAAAGCATTGCTCAATTAGGCTGAAAGCACCTTTACTTTGGTCTGCATCTTTTCATGCCTGTGTCCCCAGATCTCAGTCCTGCCTGATGCTGACCATCCTGACCCCACTGCCCCATCGTTTGCCCCAGCTTCCAGGGTGGATTCTGGACACAGAATCAGTCTCAGATTTTGAACATTGCTCCTACAAACTCCTTCCCAAGGTCGGTCTTACTATCAAGGCCAGAGTCGGTACTATTTAACTGAACAGCTCTGATTGTCCCGTGAGCCTGCTGAAGAGGTTTGTTTCTTTTCCTCAGTGCTAAGCCAGAAGATATGCTACAAGTGCTTGGACCACCATGAGAATCAACCGAGACCCTGCAGCACAGCAGCCAGGAGCACAGGGGTGGGGTCCTCAGCAGTGTCCAGAGATGAAACGGGGAGCTTTGCACGGTGGCTTTACTGCACATTCCTGGTCTCCTGAGGGGGACCGACTCCAGGTAGCTCCCCCTCCTGTTCTGCCTCTGATCCTTGCCGGGTGGGAAGCAGGGCCAGCCTGGAGCAATAAAAGATCTCTGCCATGAAGAAGTACAATGAAGCGGAGTTAACGTAGACCGATTTACTGTTGTAAGCAAATCACTACCACATCTCTCCGTTGTGATTTACTACTTGTAGTTAAATGACTCAGAGCTCTTGCTTCTGGCACTGCCTCCAGGCTCTCCTGCCCCAGAGCTGGGCAGACAATGGGTACGTGGTGCAGAGGGGCCTCGGGCCAGCCCCTGGGCGCTGTGGGTTCGGATGCCGTGCCTCATTTTTGGGCTCCCTGCTGCAGAACAGATTGCTCCGGCCAGGGACAGATACCACTGTGCTTCACACAAGGTGTGGGGAGAGTTAAAAGCTAAGGAAAGGGAACTTCAGAAATCCACAGGCTCCCTGGGTTAGGATATATATACACATACACACACATATGTATACATATATATACACACTTTTGGGCCCCCACCCTGTGCTAGGCAGCGAGAAGGTGTCTCGTTCTGCCACAAACTCTCTGGCAGCTCAGTGCCTAAGCCACATCAGCCTGCTTTTGTGGAAAACTAGGGAGGGAAGAGAACCACCTCGTCACATCCGACAGCTCATTGGGTACAGTATAGGATATCCCAAGCAATGGGAGCCTTACTTTCCAGTCACCGCTCTGCTGGATTTAATTTGGGTTGCCCTGCGGCTCCGAGGAGTGTCCTGACCATGAGGCTCTTTAGGCGGCTGCTTTTTCGTGCTGTCTCTGGCCACCTCCGTGTCTAATATAAAACCAAACGTATCATGAGGAGAGCTGAAGAGCAATTATCTCTGAGTCACTAATAAATCGTCGATTGGGATTTTCGCTCTGCTTACGAAATACCTGAGTGCAGATGTTTACCTGAAATGGGGAGGCACCAGGGGGTCAGCGCCCCTTCTCCTGTGGGTGTCCAGCCGCTTTGCTCAGCACACCTTTCAGTTTCCAGCCCTTTGGGAGGAAGGGCTGATGTGAGGGGACTCAGGCCAGAAGATGAGCCTTGCTTTAAGCGTACCAGCGCTGGTGAGGAGCTGAGGAGCAGGCTGCCCCCCCCCCTCCGCCCGGCCTTTACAATGGGCAAAGCTCGGCAGCTCCCTGCTTTGCCTCTGCTGGCTGAGGGCTGTGTTCCCAGGCACAATCCTGAGCAGCAGGAGGCTGCTACTGCTCTGCCCAACTCTCTCGCTGAATTTAGCCTGCCCTCACTTTTTCAAAACGGGCTTTTAGCTCCTAATTCACTTGAGCACTGTGGAAATCGCGAGATAAAGCATCAAAGGCAACAGGGCACCGGGCTGCGTTTCGAGTCAAATCGCAAATTCAGCCGGAGAGCCCGAAACTCCCAGGAATTCAGAGCAGACAGCAAAGCCGTGGTTTCACCGAAGGTTTGCTTAGCAGGTTTTTCCAGCAGCCGTGTTCTCTGGGGTTAACAAGAAGAGTCTTCCTTTCTTTTTGAGGCTCTCAACCCGCGGCTGCCCACCCCTCTGCCCGAGCCCCGCAGCCGGGCTCCTCGGAGCGCAAGGATGCAAAGAACCGATTGCGGGCAAAAGTGCCCGAAGAGGCTGGTTTCATGCTCACAGCCGCCGGCCAAACCCTACAACCGGGCTCGTTTGTGGGAATAAAAGTAGAAAAATGGCTTCTTCGGTTGGCGTGGGTGTGTTTTGCACACTCGCCATGCTCTGGCTCCCGTGCCCTGAATTTCCTTCCCTCCGTGGAAACCGGCGCATCAGTGTGTGTGTGTTACACGTATGTGCTCGGGGCCTCTCTGTTTTCTCTCGCCTGTCTGCCCAGGCTCTCTCGGTGTGTGTGGAGATAGGCGGGGGGGTATCAGAGTGACTGGGGGGGGTGGCGGGGGAGAGGGAGTTATTAGGAAACTTTGCTTTGGCTACTCTCTATCCTTGGGGCTGCGTGGCGCCAGCACCCTCAAGTTGAAAGGAAAACAGCCATTCTCACTTCCAACTGCCCACTGAGCTCCTTAAGGCGACAAAGACACAAAAGTGAGTTTTATTTGCTGGTAAGCCAGAGGCAAGAAAAAAGAAAAGCCAATTCCCCCTTAAAAAGAGCCGACAAATCCTTTTTGCTCTTTTGTGTGAGCTTTTCCTATTCACATGGAGCGTTCATCCGTGTGATTCCCAACTTATTGTCATTACTTAGTTATTAATTGTTCTCATCTGGGTTTAATTGAGCAACCAAGGACTTTAGCCCAAGGGTCAGGGGGAAATCTTAAAGCAAAGACACGTTCAATAGGAATCCTGCGCTTCGAATATCCATCCCGAGTTGACATAATGTAAAAAAAAAAAAAAAAAAAAAAAAAAAAGGAGGGGGGGTGGTACATACAGACAAAGCGGAGAGATGAAAGGGCCCCGGCTAGCTCGGAGCCCCGCATTGCCGTGCCCGCAGCGCCCAAAGGTGCCGGCGGAGGGGAGAGGGGCTTGCGGAGAGCCAGCTCGCGACGGTGCTCGCTATTTCAACTCTACTTTATTTTTATTTTTTATTTTTTAAGAGCTTCTTTACAGGATAAACCTGGCCTCCTGTGCGATTAGATCTTCTCCCCAAACCCGCGGTCTAATCGCGCAGAGGCTAAGTTTATCTCCAGCCTTTTCTGCCGGAGACGCAACGTGGGAAAAAAGCCGGCACCGCGCTCTCCCGGTCCGGCGCGGCGTTGGGCGCTGGGGTCAGGATCACAGACACCGTCATTCGCACACAGAAAAGAAACGATCGGAAAATAAAAAAAAAAAAAAAAAAAAGCCAGACAAAAAAAAAAAAAAAAAGACCCACAAAAAAACAAAACTCACGCCAGCCCAGCCAGGACTGAGCGGCCAGAGCGGAGCGAGAGATGAGAAGAGGGGGATTAGAGCAGCGAGCTCTGGAGAAAGTGACTAGGTTCAGGTATGCTGTTTCGCTGAGTTATTGAAAGCATCACTGATATTTAGGAGATGATAAAAGTCCCGCCTCGCCCCCAGCTACAGTCTCGCTGGAGCCACAGTGCCTGCAGAAGATTGCCTAGCCTCATTACAGCAATTATTTTCCTTCTAACTTTGCTTCAACCTTAACGTTTTAAATTGCTGGAAATGAAAGCAGCGAAAAAAAAAAAAAAAAAAAGAGAGAGAGAGAAAAGAAATAAAAGGGAAGGAAAGAAAGAAAAATATAAAGACTCCCAATTTCTCAGCGCCCATTCCCGGCACGTAAAGATTAAGCACGAAGGTAAAAAGTAACAAGGGAAATCCACCCTCTCCCCTAGCCTAAGGACCCTCCAAACGAAATCAGGTCTAGGGGGGCAATGAGGGGGCTCTGGGGGCGCAGCCGGTGGGGGGACGCGGTGCTGCCGGGGTCGGCGGGCGCTGCGCGGTGCGGAGCGGCACGGCACAGCCCGGCACCGTCCTGCCCGGCACGGCACGGCACTGCCTCGGCCGTGGCCGCCGGTTTCTGCACGGCCGCGGTGACCGAGCCGGGTTTGCAGCTGGGCCGGGCGCTGGGGGCTGCGGGGCGCCCGGAGCCCCGGGGCTGGGCAGGAGCCGGCGCCGAGCGGTCCCGACCGCCAGCCCCGCGGGCGGCGGGTCCCTCCCCTGGCTGCTGTGTCCCCGAAGAGCCCCGTCCCCACCTCCTAACAACCCCGTCCTCTCTGCCCCTTTTCCCGCACCACCCCGGCCGCGGTAGCCCCATCTCCATCCCACCGCCCCAAAGCCCGCCGTGCTCCCTCCTCCTGAAGGAGCTGCGGGGGAAGTCCTCGGGCTCTTCCCAGTCTCGGGAGCTCCTCTTGACTCTGTCTGGGGATGGATGCCCGGCAGGGCTGGACTGATGCTACCCCAGTACCCACGACCCCGGATTAGGGGCTGCAACAGGGGGGCTGGGGTCTATAGGAAGAAATTTCCACCTTCAGCCAGCCTTAGGAGGACCTCACCGGGCGGCTCCAGGGCTCACAGCGAGCTGAGAGCCCTGCCATGGAAGGAGGAAAAGTTTCTGGTACGGCCAGTCCCGCTCTCCTGTCCCCATGACACAGACACGTTTCATCCAGTGTCAAACCCCGGCAGGGCAAGGAGCAAAGAAGCTGCATGAAACAACGGTAGCTTAAAATTAATTTATTTAACAAATATAGCTATAATATAAATGATAATAAAATTTCAAATATACAGTATATTACATAGTACACAGAGCCCCTTCCACAGGAGCCGGTGGAGGAACAAACACAGGTAACAGCCAGTGCTGCTACACAGGGACACGAGAGGCGCCTCTACGCTCTTGACCTCGCTTTGCAGAAAGTGAGAGAAAAGTCCTTTCAAGCCCCCTTTTTGCCGTTTCTCTTCCACAGTTCCTTCCCCCGTGCCGGGGGCTCTCCCCAGGCTGCCAGGCGGGCCGGGGGGAAGCAGGGCAGGGCTGCCCCATGGCCACCCGGTGCTGGGGAGCGGCTGGGGTGATGCCTCAGGTTTTTCCCAGCCAGAGTGTGGAGCAGCTCCCAGGACAGCCACGGAAAGCAGAGCAGGACTGGAGGGGGGGAAACGGAGCCGGACTGGAGAAGTCTCTGCCACGGGGCCCGTGGGGGAGTCCGCAGCGAGGGCATGGAGCTGGAGGAGCGGGGAGGGAGCATGTGCGGGGCCGGCGGGCTGGGCTGGGCAGGGCTCAGCTCTATGTGAGGTGGTACATGCTGTATCCCACGTGCGCCGTGTACAGTCCCACGGGAGCCACGGGCAGCCCTGCCCGCTGGAAAGGGCTGGAGGCACCGTACAAGGAGGCGCCGGCCACGGCCGGGCCGCCCAGCGGGAAGGAGATGCCGAAAGCAGCGGGCGGCAGCATGGGCTTGGCTGCCATCTTCAGCTTCTCCAGCTCGGCCTCCTGGAGCCGCTTGGCCTTGGCGCGGCGGTTCTGGAACCAGATCTTCACCTGGGTCTCGGTGAGGCTGAGCGAGCTGGAGAACTCGGCGCGCTCGGCAATAGACAGGTACTGCTTCTGCCGAAACTTCCTCTCCAGGGCCAGCAGCTGTGCCGTGGTGAAGGGTGTCCGGGGCTTCCTGTTCGTCTTGTGCTTGCGCAGGGTGCAGGCTGGGGGGCTCAGCCTCCCTGCACCGACAGCAGCCAGGGGAGAGGCGGGGAAGGAGAGAGACAGCTCGGTTAGCAGCGCCCGGACACGCTCGCCCCGCAGAGCCCCCACCCTGCAGCAGTGGTGGTGGGGACAGTGAGGTCCCCCCAAAACAAAGTGGCCCAAAAACTCTAGCGCCTCCCTGCCTGCGGTGCACTTCAAATTGACATCTCCCCTTGCCAACGGGTGCTTCACTAAGCTTTTTCAAGACTCTCAGGACCAAAGTCACTCGCAGCCACTTGTGCTTCATGGTCAGGAGCCCTGCAGCTCCAGGGCAAACCTCTGCACAGGGTTCTGCGCGCCCCCTCTGCCTTCGCCTCACCGCTCCCCTCTCATCAGGAGCACACACAAATGAAGGGAATGACCCCTCAAAAAAAAATCTATATATATGTGCTGTCCTTTTGGCTGGATTAAGGGAAAAAAATAAACAAAGCTGGCTGGCTTCTTACACTCACACCCTCTTCATTAGGCCCCTGGGAACCAGATTAAACATGCAATTAATTATGAGCTTGGAATTAGCACTCAGCCTCTATCTACAGCTCTTCACCAGTCTGCTCCTCTCCTATTTAAGATTTCTAAAGGTCCTCAGCCTTGATCGGCCCGGCTTTACTTAGCAAAAGCAACTTGTACTTTGCAATTTCAGTAAATAAAACCACTACGGTTCTCTCCACGAGTCCTTTCGGGAAGCCTTCCTTTCCCCAAAGAAGTGGTCAGCTCTGCTCACAGCTCTAAAAGCACCCCGAAAACTCCGCGGAGCCTCAGCCCAAGCCCTTCCCACGGGAACGGGAGAGGTTTGGGGGCAGGATGCGGCCCGGGACGGGCTGTATCGGGCTGTATCGGCCAGGGGCCGCCGCTCCGCCGGGCTGAGCGCAGGGGATGCACGGGACTTTCCGCTCTCGATCGTGTTTTCGAGAATTTGGGATCTCTCTGGAGTACAGCAGCAAAACCATCGGGAATTGCGGCTCTCGGGACTGCCGAAATAACACCGCCGGAGAGAGCAGCTCGCGGGGCCGAAGCCCGAACAAGTCCGAAGCCGCAGCAACCGGGACCGCGATCAGTGCGCGTCCTTACAAAATAATCGGAGCCGCTTTCAGGAAAATAAAAATAAAAATAAAAACCCTAAAATCCCTAAAAATAAACCTCAGTCCCCTGCCGAGGCTAAGTCCCGCTCACAGACTGCGCACGGTCGCTTCGCGCCCCCAGTGCGGCTAACAGGCAGCCAGGCCGGCTTTTGGGGTTTTCTTTTCTGCTTTTCCTTCCCCTCCCCGGCCAACTTTTGGCACAAGAAACCGCCCTGGCGCGACCGCTCTTCCTTCGCCTCTGAAGCCACCGCCGGGACCGCCCGGGCTCCGGCGACATCTGAAGCATTTCATTCCTTCGGAAACGCCCAAGTGGCCCGGCAGAGAGCGCGACCCGCCGGGAAAACCCCTCCGGGAGAGGCCGGAGCAGAGAGGAAAGCCCCAGGCAGCCCCACAGCTCTCCCCCCGGCGCCGTCGGGGTCCCGCTACTTACTGGGTGGGGGCGGCGAGAAGCGGGGGCTCTGCATCCAGGGGCTCCGCTCCTGCTTGTCGGGGCTCTCCGCCTTGACGAGCGCTTCCTCGGGCAGCTTGACCAGCCCCCCGACGGCGAAGTGGCCGCCGAGGGGCAGCGGGGACGCCGGCGCCTCCGCCGTCGGGGCGCCCAGGCGGGGGCTGAGGCTCCCTCGGGCGGCCGCCCCTACGGCCGCCGGGACCCCGTTGCCCTCGGGGCCGGCGAGCGGGCCCTCCCTGCCTCCCGGCGCCTTCCTGCGGTCGGCCATGAGCGCCTCCACGCTGAACGGCAGGAGGGAAGGCGAAACCTTGGGCTTGTCGCTCTCCTCCTCCCCGCCCATCGCCGCCGCCGCGACGGGGAGGCCGCCGCCGGGCTTGGCGAAGGCGGAGGCGGGCGGCTCGTCGCTGCGGACCCCGGTGGGCGCGGTGGTCATGTCCGCAGCCGGGGCCATGCAGAGGGGGCCCGCTGCCGCCGTGCTGCGCGGGGGCGGCCGCCGCGGCTCATGGGGGGCGGCGTCGGGGCGCGGGAGCCGTCGGCGCGGTCCGGCCCCGCGGCGGGCGGCGCCCCCTGATAAAGGGGAGCGGGAGGCGGCGCCGCCCAACCGGAGGGCGGGGGGGGCGGGACGAGGCTGCCCATTGGCTGAGGCCGCGGCCCCGACGGCGGGGAGGGGGAAGGAGGAGGGAGGGGAGAGGGCTCGGCCGCCGTCGGGGCGGTGCGGGGCGTCCCGCTCGGCTCCCACCCGCGGGTGAAGGCGGCCTGGGCCGGCGGCTGGAGCGGGGCGTAACGCGGGGGAAGGGGATGGGATGGGATGGGACGGGACGGGACGGGACGGGACGGAGGCTCGGGCATCGGGAAAGGGCTTGCTAACGTCGGGGAAACGCCGGTGGAGGCAGCGAGGCTGGGATTTTCCTCCTGCAGCCCCCTGACATGGCACTGTACCGGGTCTGAGAGCTCTGCGTTAACCCTCTGTGTTTCTAGGGTTGGCTACACCTTGGAAAAAAATTATAAAATAAAGCTTGTTCCGGGTTTTTTCTTTTGGTTTTCTTTGGGTGGGTGCGTGGGTCTGCGCCCGTGTGCGCCTACGTGCGCGCAACCCCTGGCGCGGATGCCTGCGTGTCTCCGGGCCATGAAATATTCATTCCCCTAAAAAAAGGCACATCTAAGCCCCGGCCCCATTAAAGTCCGGGCTATTTTGTTTTGTAAATTTGTTTTACGAGCCCTTATCCCCGCGCCCAGGACGGATGTGCAGTAAAAGGGAGCCGCTCTCTACTGAGGCGATTGGCCGCTCGCTGGGAAAAGTTTATTGATAGCTGCAGGGCTCTAATCTCCTGGAAACACAGGAGGCTCTCGCAGTCATTTAAGGGTAATTATCTAAACGGGGAGGGACGGTGAATTCCCTTTCCTTTTAACCGGCCCCAATAAAGATGGGAGATTAGGAGCGTATACAGTATGAAATGAATTGATATCATAGACGCTTTATTGACTGATAAACAACGGGATCTGGTTGCATTGAATTGTCCCGCGGGTACACGACACCCGCATCCCCCTGCTTGCTGGAGGTGACGCCCCGCGGGTGCCCTATCCACGCGTGTACCCTACCCACGCGTGTGCGTTACCCACGCGTGTCCCTTACCCACCAAGCACACGCACACCTTGTGCTGTGCATCCAGCGGGATGCACCGGGCAGCTCCGCTGCATCCCGCAGCAGCCGTCGGGCCGGGGGCTGGGGGTCGGGGGCTGGGGGCTTGGGGTCGGGGTTGGGGGGGGGGGGGGTAAAGGGGGGTAGGGGGGGCAGCGCTCGGAGAAGCGGCTGCATTGCTAATTGCGAGAATAAACAATCTGTCACGATTAGTCAGTGCCTCTAATAGGCAGACAAGTGATGTTGTTTTTAGGCGCCAGCAGCGGTCGGATCAAAGGCTTCAGCTGGAGGGGGACTATTGAGGACGTTAACCCGCATCAAGGGAGCAAGGCGCCTTAGCCCTGGGACATCGGCACATTCAGCCTGACAAAATTAGTTTGCTCTACCAATCACACGACATTTTCCCAAAGCCCCGGTGCTTGACGCGAAGATGCACCCCCCGACATCCCCGCCTAAGGAAACACACGCACAAATAGCGGTGCATTTGTGTTTCACGTTGCACCCCCCCCACCCCCACCCCCCCGATCCTACAGGTAGGATGACTTATATTTTTTTTCCCCTGCTCCCAAACGCTACCGTGCGAAAGAAAAAAAAAAAAAAAAAAGTGATGTGTGTGTTTATTAGACCCCCGGGCAGCCCCTAGGCTACTTTCGATCTCATTGTTTTGATGGAAATACGAAAGGAAAAATAGAGCTGCTGGTTTTTTCCCCGCCTTTTCTTTGGCAGAAGGGTTTGGGCATTGGGATGTTGCTGAGGTTTGAGGAGACGAGCGTGTGTCCCACACTGAGAGCGAGATCCCGCTTTCCTTGAGAGATGGCAGAATGAGATAATTAGCTCTTTATTTATCTCCCAGTAATGAACGGCTTGTGTTTACGTTTCTGTCATACTTGGTGGTATTTTAATCACTGTACCATAGCGAGGACTTGATTCTAATCCACATGCTGGCAAGCTCTGGGGCTGAAAACGGGAAACCAGTAAAGTTTCTTTCGTTTCTTGTTTCTTCCTCCCTTTCCTTTCTTTCTGAATGAAATATACAGGCTCCAGGTTAGGAATGAAGCAACCGAGTTTACAAAACGAAATCTCTCCCGAGATGGTTTTCCTTGTTTAATGGGAACTGCTCAGCACCCGATCCGTTCTCGCCTTGCTCGCCGTGCGCGGGGTGAGCAAAACACCGCTGGAAATTGGGAACTTTTTTGGTATGGCTTCTGTCATGCTGATACTCTCGCTTGTTTTTAAGTGTCTCGTTCTTATTTTCCTCGTTTTCCTATACGGGAGACCGAAGCGAAAGGGCGGGGGGGTGGCAATAGGTGACTTTATTGGCGCTTGTTCCAATGCAGTGTTTTTATTGGGAACT
This sequence comes from Cygnus atratus, assembly GCF_013377495.2. Lineage (NCBI taxonomy): Eukaryota > Metazoa > Chordata > Aves > Anseriformes > Anatidae > Cygnus > Cygnus atratus. The sequence goes on along the minus strand of NC_066365.1, from coordinate 64,355,599 downwards.
GTGGCGCTTCCCTGAAGGCACTTGTGCTAGATAACAGGATTGGGCAATTAGCATCCTAAACAGTCCCGTTTCATATAATGAATGTGCAAGGCAAAGCCATTACCCCTAGCATTTTATTTCAGTGGGAATACAACAACCAGCGCTGGTAGGAGCGCGGGGGGGATGGGGAGGGAGGACAGGAGCAGCGCTAAGCCAATTCAGGGCATTGTCTCCCTTTGTAAACGTTATCTTTGACTTAAAGGCAGGAGTAAGAAAGGAGAGGGTTGTTGTTGTTTCCCTTGCTTCTATTTTATTTCCCCCGGGACGGCGGCTCTTAGGAGAGCGGCCAGCCCTGGAAGACACCAGGAGGCTTTGGGGACGCGGGGGACTTGAGGCGCCGGGCACCGCTGCGCGTTTTTTTGCGCGCTCCCTGCGCGCTCCCTGCGCTCTCGCCACCCGCTGCCCTCCGAGCGGCTCGGCCCGGGGGGAGCTCCCCCCAAAACCACGTCTCCCGTAAGTGCCGAAAGTGTCCCGCGGACTTTACGAGCCTCCAAATCTCAGCTCCCCCTGCTCCCATCACTGCTCCTTCTCCACTGACAACGCCAAAAGACCTCGCTTTTGCCTCGCTCCCCTCTTATATATTTTTTTCCCCTCTCTTTTTCTTTCTCCCTTTCCCTTTCTAGCCGGGTCAGACATAACCCAAACTACTTTCAAGGTTTCGGGCAGCTGGGCTGTTCCTCGGGAGGTTACCAGGAGCGGGGATTGGGATGGCCAAACCCCAGCCGCCGCGGCGTCCCCGGCTCTTTGAGGGTCGGAGGAGCAGGGCTGAAAGGAGAGCCCTATTTCAAGTGGCCCAAATTAATTTGATCGCGACATTATGATGCACTTGGAAAAGATGAAAGAAAGGGCTGGCCGGCTCCTCCAAGATCTCTATAATTATAGATAATATATCCTATTTCAAAGCAATTAGCTCAATCAGGCGTAACGAGGCACTTTGCTGCCAGGGAGTAACAATGCCTTACGGTTATTTAAGCTTCAAGATGTCAAGCAGACTTCGAGACTCTCCGCTCTGCCTAAGAGGGAACTTGGCTGGTGAAAGCACCATGGCTAAGGCGGTGGTTTCCCTTTAGTGACAACACGCCTATTTTATTTCATCATTAGTTTTAAAGCTGCTGCAGAGGTGCCAGCTCTCCCTGAGAACAGAATCGCTTCTCCAGGCGCATTTGGGGCCGGCATCTGTGTGGCATCACCTCGCCCTCCCGCTCCAGGCTGCTTTCCTTCTCCGAGCCTTTTCCCCGCTCGATACCTCTCTTTCGTGCATTTTTCTGGGGTGATTCCGACTATTTCTCGCTGAGGGCTGGAGAAAAAGTCGTTGATGGGATGAGCCCCGTGGCCTGCCTGGCCCCAGCATCCCACCGACCCCAATCCCACCCCAATGCATCCCCCTCTCTGCCGAGCCGTCCCCTTCCCCCGCGAAAGCTTTACCCTGCGCTGGCCTCCTGTTGGGCTTTTTATATTTTTTATTTCTATTTTTATTTTACCTGAAACGCTTGCAGACGCCAAAGGTCCCAAGAGCAAAGAGAGCATCCGACTGCCGGCTGCGCCTTTCCCAGGCATTACCAGGGAGCCGTCGGGCTGTGTATGTGCCTAGCCGTGTGCCGAGGGGGTCTGCACTGACAGCTGGGGGGAGCGGAGTCGGAAATGCCGAAATCCCCTCGTCCTGACCCAAAACTGCGGGAGGGGGGCGCGGGGCCGGCTGTGTCCCCACTGTTTCCAGGGGCGGTGGGTGCGGGTTTAGACCCAAATGGCAAAAAAAAAAAAAAAAGTAAAATAATAACTATAATTAAAATATAAAAATTAAAACGGCTGCTTTCCTTGCTCCTCTCCAGCGGGGCTGCACGGGGCTGGCTGCTCCGCGGCAATGGGCTGGAGGGGGCAAAGCCACGGCACGGTACAGCACGGCGCGGCACGGCACGGTACAGCACGGCACGGCACGGCCCACGCCTGACACGGCCCCGAGAGGCCGCTAAAGCAGAGCCGGGCCCCGGCGAGGCGTGCTCGGATGAAACGCTGCTGGAAGGAAAAATGAATAAGCGTACAATTAACCTGTCAGCTTTCCTTCCAGGGATTTTTGTTGCTGGGGGGACGTGAGGGAGGGGAATTAAAAAAAAAAAAAAAAGAAAGAAAAAAGAAAAAAAGAAACCGAAAAAAACCATCGTCCCATGGGTGAGTCATTTGAACTGGACAGTTCAAGGGAAACAGGAGGCCGGGGGCATGAATGAGAACTAAACAAAGTTTAACTACCCCTCCTTCTTTTCTCCATGCGCAAAATGGAAACCTTATTATATGATTCACTGTGAATCACTAGATTGAATGCGATCATTATGAGTAAATGATAGTCGGGGCTCCGCCGGTCTTTTCTTTCCTAGAGGCAAAACTATAAAATAAGAAGGATATAAATGATCTTCTCTCCACTCTCTCATAAAGGACATTCATTCAAAGCCGCGCTCTGTCTCGCTCCCAATTCCTTTGGTACCCCTTGAATTCCGCAACGATCAAGGTAGATTACAGCGGGTCCCGGTTTATTTGTCTTCGTGTGCTTGTTTATTGGCGAAATGTCACGAAATGTAATTTGTCCTAAATTCTTTAACATGAGAAAATACTTTGCGGTTGAAGGAATCCATGCTGGTACCGCCAAGGCGATCTCCGATGCTCAGAGCAAGTTCATTATCATGCTATTTTACAGTGTTTCCATGTTTACTCCTCTTTTCTCAGGAGCCTTTTACATATCGTTGCATAAGAAAAGGATTTCGCCAGCTCTAGTTATGAGATTTCCTAGATTTTTTACAGGCGAGGCCAGTTTACAAAAGGTGTATTGTTTGACTGCGGTCTGGGTTTCCATTTGGGGTAATTATTGTATTCCCAGCCTTCTTCTAATCATTTGCTCACAGGGACACAGTTTGGGATTTTTTTTTCCCCTTTTGAAGAAGATGAAATACTCCAAACTTGCAAGACCATTGGAATAATCCCCTCGTTTCTTTGCCTATTGTGTAAAAGCAATTCCTTACATCTCTCCAAATTGCTGGAAAATATGTTGTGGAGAGGACAGTAAGAAAACTTATAGAGCAGAAGAAACAAACGTCACCATGTTTTGAAAAAGCCCTGCAAAGTGCAGAAGTCCAGATCTAAGCCTGTTCCCAATAGAAACGTCTGTGTGAATTGGGGAGGGAAAAAAACAGCTACAAAATACAACAACAACAAAAACAACACAAAAAAGAAACACACACACAGAAAATACCAAAAAAACCCCCAAACCCCCTTTTTGAGAAGGAAATACATTTCAGCTAGATACCAATCAGCTCCTGGGGGAAAGAAAAAAAGGGACACAGAAAGAAAAATCAAGGGAGAGCCAACACCTGTGCGTGGCAGGGCTGTGTCTGTGCAGAAGGGTTTCTCCTCCAGCTGTGCATCTGGAGGCAGCAGCTGGAGGAGGGCCGGGAGCCGCGGCTCAACCTGCGGGCACTGAAGCTGGACTTGGTGGCCTGCTCTTTTCTGGACCCCTCTTCAAACCTTCCTGTCTGTGTCACCCGGCTTCCCAAGACAATACAGCCCCCTCCGCCTCCCAACTTTAACTCACTTCTGTGGAACCTGAGGTCCCAAATATCCCTCTGAACAGGTGGGATACAGGATTGGGGCAAGAATTTATTTTCTTTCTCCATTAAGATCGTTAGAAAATGATCATCTTAAGCAAAAAAAAAAAAAGCCAGTTAGGAAAATAGATATATTCATGCATATACATATACACGGATTTTAATTTCCTTGTGCAAAGGAAACTACGGTTGAACAACAGAGTAACTGCAGTCAGGTATCTTCCAGACACTGGCTATGGAAAAACAAAACAACATCACACTCCTGCAACTATCAAAGCCATCCCCAAGTATTTGAAGCTGTCCTGATGATATGTAACCTCCTGTTTAGGAACTCCAGCGCCTTATTATTTTGGCAATGTGATCTCACCACATCCTCTTGCTGAGTGGCAGCCGATGGCTAGATATGATACTGCAAGTTACGTCATTCTAATAAATCAATGTAACCAAACAATCTCGTTGCCAGAGGAGGAGGGGAGCAATCCCAAATATTTTGTAGGGGAACTGAATTTGCCTTTTAGAAAGCTTACGTTCCTCTCAGGTTTTCCATCAACCACAAGCATAGACATAATCTAAAATGTTCCTGGCTTGCCCACTGCTGGGCTGATTAGGATTTGGAACAGAAGAGATAACATTTCTAGACATCAGTCTGCCTTCAGCTGCCTTCATGTTATTCCCTGCATATGTGTTTTTGACATTATTTATGCAACAAGTGTAGGCTCTCTGGTGGTGTTGGGTCATTTTGCTTTTCAACAGCTGTTTTTTTTTTTTTTTCTTTTTTTTTTTCCTCTTCTGTCGCTCAGGGCAGAACTTCTTGCAGCCTTTCAAACAGCATCAGCCTTCTCCTCACAATCCACAGCTTGAGGGCAGGAGCCCTACAACACATCGAGCATCCCCTGCAGGGACAAGCCCAGGCTGGCCGCAAAGGGCCAGGTTGGTAGCATGGGCCACGCTGCAGAGGAGCTGGGTGTCATCCTGCCACTGGTGACAATGCTGCTGATGTGGGGCTGCACGGGATTTGGCCTGCTAACAGTGCCATTACTCTGGGGTTGGATTTGGGTCAGCTTGAGTTTTACTTCTGCAACAACCTAAAGGATGCCAACTAAGTATTCGCACCTACTTTTATTTTTTTTCCTTTCTTTTCATTTTTTATTTTTATTTAATTATTTTTTTGACCCCTATAAAATGAAAGGAGAGATAATGAGCTATGGGTGTCACATTAACTACAGAGACACAAAGGGCAGGCCCTGTGCCAGCAGGTAGAGCAGGGGTGCATTCAGTTCTCTCTCCTAGATTTGCAGCTGGCCTTCTGCAAGCCTTTTCACCTCTTTTACACCAAAATTTCCCATGGCAGCCTGCTTTTTGCCAGTCACCAGTGCAGCTGTAAGCACTGGCAGTAGGTGATGGTTGCGCACACACACTTGACATCTACACCCCATGCTGCGGTCACCCTCAGCTGGGTCTGGGGGACTGGGGACAGATTGCCATCCACTTGTCTCAGCTGTACCTGTTTACAAGGAAAATCCTAAATCACAGGTAAATTCATTTCCTTTTCACTTGTCCACACTATATAAATACTGGTGATGTGTAAAAAAACAGGGACAGAGAAGGAAATGCTACAGGAGTGTGCACAGAGCTGACAAGGGACAGGAGCAGTGAGCTCACCAGCAGCGACAAGGAACATCTCTGTTGCACATGAGATTTTGAAAAATAAGGCGAGGGAGGAAAGAAGGCAAAGAAAAATTGAGAAAAGACTACTATGAGCATCTTAGAAAGACACCAGAAACTTTGTTCTTAGGACTAAATCTGGCTTCTAGTGACCCCCTTTCAGTAGGGTTGGCTGTGACCCAAACAGGTCCCCTGAAGCCCTCCTGGCATTTTTGTTTGGATCCTGGGAATCTGCCTGGAGGACAAGGCTGGGGGACCAGCCATGGGGTCTGCAGGAGGGATCACCTTAGGGGGCAGCCTTGTAGAGGGACAGGATTTTTCAGGGATGTGATGGAGGGATGTGGGGATGAAGGGGATGGAAGGATGGAGGGGACTGAGCAGAGCTCCCTGGCCCTCACCCCACACCAGGGTGTCCCACCCCTGCCAAGGTATGGTTACAAGAAGGCAAACACCAACTCAAATGAAAAGCAACCCGCAGACGGAATGGAACAAAACCAAACGAAACGTTGTCAATGAAGCAATGGCTCATTACATTTCCCCAGCCCCTTTCTAGCTCTGCTTTCCTGCAGATCTCTTTTGGGGTGAGGAAAGTCTGGACTGTTACAGCTCTCTGTTAAGTCCATGGGTACTAATCAGCAACGTTCCAATACTTAGAGGTTTTCAGTAGTGACTGAGACCTTTTCAGAGCCACTTAATTCCCTTACTTTTTGCAGTGTTTTGGATTTAGTTATCCTAGGACATTATTTTGCATTTTGTGTTCCCCATCTTCCCCTGGCCAGCCCCCCCAGCATGACCTTTAGGGATAAAATTCAATTTATTTGGCTACTTTGCAGACAAAATCTGAAGCCTGCCTTAATTTGTAGTTTACTAGTCCTCTGATGTGAGACTACATAGAAAGCTCCTATCTGATCAAACGGCCAGTACCTTGACACAGCCCAATTATGTGAAAATATATCCTCGCTTATCATTTCAAACATCGTATAAGTGGAGAAACCGAAGTCGCTCCCTGTCTGTTTGATTTTCCTGTTCAGACACACTTGTTTAAACAGGCACCGTGAGACTTTTCTGTAATTTTACTCAGAGGAGTTTCAAACAGTGCTGTCGCCCTGCAAGCCCCGAGCCGGGTGATCGCGGCCGCCTCCAGCCCGCTCCCAGCCGTGGCACGGAGGGTGAGGGACAGCACCGGAGCCACTGCAGGAGTCAGGGCTAGGGGCAAATACTGAGCTGGGCCCCCAGGGGGCTGGGGACCCTCTCACCCTTACCCTTCTGGTCTCGCCTCTGCAGTGCTCAGCTGGCGAGCCCCACGGTGGAGGGTGTCTCTTGAATTGCCCATTCTGCTGGTGATGGAGAGTACCTGAGACCAGGTGCCCCCCTGTGTCCTCCTCCAGTTCTGCCCACCAGGATTAACCCTGCTGCTGAGATAGATAGTACCCAGGCTGGCCCCGCTGCATCCCCCTTCCCAGCCCGGACCCCTCCTGCCCCAACCCCATTGTATTCACCCGCCCAGTCCTGCTGCACCCTATTAGTCCCAGCCACCTCGGAGGAGGTGTCCACTAGGCAGTGAAGTCATTAAAGCAGCGAGTTACCAAACGTTCATCATCCAACCCATGTTTTCAACACACTGGAGCTGCCAGGCAAAAGGCACCCCAGAGAGATGCAATCCTAGTTGTCCCTGCTGCACTCCCCACTGTATTGCCAAATATTTCCAGGGAAAAGAGGATTGATTTGGGATCTCATCCCACAGATCCCCTTGCTTTCCTTCATGACCCAGCCATGACACACTCAGAGAGCCAATATCTCATTACCCAATATCTTCCTAAGCTGGTCTAGATGTAGAAATCAGTGGAAAAAGACATCCATCAAAAACAACAACGACAACAACAAATGAGGCTATTCCAATTGTTTGCCCAACATGCACTGATCCAAAGTCTTTGCAGCCCAGGGCAGTACCTCCCTTCCCTTTCTTTCATCAGGTTTCAGATGAATCCCTGGGTGCCTGTAAAGGACTTTTTCAACTTTCTGATAATTTCATGGGAGTAGGTCTCAGTGAAATCCACAGCTCTTAGAAAGGAGTATATAAAACAGGCCTTGGGGATTTTAAGTATTCTTACACTTCCCCTTTCTAAGAATCTGCAATAATCTTATCTTCAGTCATTTGACAAAATTCATTTTCTGCTAAAGCCTACGCAGAACATGTAAGACATTGAAGAAAAACCCCAACAACTAGCAAATCAGGTACATTAAACAGTCACTGCTTTTGAAAGATCGTATTTTCTACTCATTTCCTTCTTTTTACCCTTTTTAACTCTTTTTTATTCTCACTTATAAAGATGTAGTAAAGATTACCTTTTTTTTCTCAATTAAAGCTATGTTTAGTAATTATGTTTGATCCATAAGATTTCTTTTTGCATCTATTTTACTTTGATCTATTTTTATTTATGTTTGTGTCATGCTCTGGAAGACTGATGTAAAATACTGATTGGGTCTTCTATGTTGCTTCTATGTGATTTTTTAAATTAGGCTGTGTCCGAAAGCTTAACTGATATATGAATATTTGAAGTGCTCATTCTTTTAGCTAGCAATACTATCAGTCTGCACAGTTGAGAGAAATGAATCACTTACAGAGAGAGAGAAAAACTTGTGAAAAGGTTGAAACAGACTGGAGAAGCAGAGATAGTAATAGCAGAATCAGTCAGAGGCTTCTCCAGATACAAGGATGCAAGCAGCCAGCTGGGATGCATTGCCTGAGTCAGCACCGTAAGAGCAACACATTATTTAAAGATTAGCTTGTAGTGACATTTTCCAGGTATCTTTATGGGAGCTGAGGAAATTACTCAACTCAGTTACTGAAGTAAAAAAGCAAATCCAAATAAAACAAAAATCCTTTGGTGGGGCACAATCCTTAAACATGGAGTGCTCCCAGTTTCTGCCTGTATCGTTTGGGACTAAATAACAGAGAGCCCTCGCCACTCTCTCCGTGTGGAGCCGAGGGCTTATCCCAAGCAAGAGCCTTGCTCAAAGGAGGGTCGAGCTGGCCAAGCGCCAGGGCCCAAGGGCTGCTCTTAATTTGCATATAAGAGGCCAGCTTGCAGACGATGCTATCTTGCAGAAGGCAGCAAAACCATGCAACGGGCAGGCTTGATCTCAGCGTTCTGGTTGCATTGCTTGAAACAGAGGGTTTCACTCTGGGAGTTGCAGTCTCCACATCTATCATCACCCTGAGAAGTTTCTGGGTTCATTTATAATGTCTAAGGACTGATGGGAACATCAGATTGCTTAATATGACTTCCTATACGCATTACAGGTCACTTCATTTCATCCAGTTACAACAGTATTGAGTTCAAAAAAGCGTGTGTTTGGATAAAAGATAGCTTCCAAAAAGGTAGCTGGAAATACTAAAAGATGAAGAAGTCATCATTCAGATTCAAAGATTGTTTTAGTAGTTAATTAACCACACAGTAAGAGGCCTCTTTTACTTCCCGCATAACTCTATCTCCAGGTTCTTGCTGTTGTTTTCTGCGACTGTCCCTGTGAAGTTAAATAATGCCTGATCTTTTTTTTTTTTTTTTCCTTTTTTTTTTCTGTAAGGACATGAAGCCCTCTCTCCTTCTTCCTTCTGGTACACGAACCCACCTGGGGCTGCTTCTCCAGCTGTCTGCCTTTGTTCTCTGTCTCTAGACCCATTGGTGTGGGTCTTGTTGACACTCCAACATCATGGTATGGACACAAGACCTGAGTTTGCCTTTACAGTGTGAACTGCACTGGCTGCTGTACAGTGATTCTGTTTGAGCCCATCACTACTCCATACTTTGGCTCCCCATGTCCCAGCATCAGTGAACTTCAGGTCTACCACTGAATAGTGGTCCTCAAAAGAAGGACAATCTCCTAGGAGTATCCGCACAGACTGCATTTACAAATTATTTAAATGGTTGATTCTCTGCCCTATTCTTATGACTTTCTCTGGGATTTGGGCTTGCAAGGCTGCCTGCAGTCCTCAACAGTGTGTGAGAGCTGGCGAGGTAGGGGCTGCCAAAGGAGAACAAGCCTGTGCCCTGCAGATGGGCATCCCTCTGCCCTGGACACCATACTTGAAGGGGAGCACCCTGAAAGCAGCATCCCACATGGGAGCCACATTTGGGTCTGGAGTCACTTCTGATCCTCACACATGCCTAAAAACCTCAATGGATGCTCCTTAGCTCCCAGATATAAGAGAGAACTTATTCTTTGTAGATCTCTGAGCTAACATCAGACAGCAGCCAATCTACTGTGGTCTATTTCACACGCTGCACTGAGTTGTCACTTTTCTTCCTTCTTTTAATATGTCCCTGCAGTTTGTGTGCTCAGTGTATCTGCCAACTGTGTGCAGAGTAATTATTAAGTTGGTTGCAATACCAGAGAGTCTGATTAAAAAACATGCAACACATGCTGAAAAGTGTACATTCGCGGCAGCCAAAATCAAATGCTATCACCATGCATGGGGTCAGGGTGCATGCGTGGGGTGGAAACAAAGTTGAGGTTGGGTGCAGGATGTCTGGAGTTGCTTGTCCTTATTGTCATCCTTATTTCTCTGCATCTCTGAAAGCAACTTGAGGAGGAAGGGTCAGGAGGAAAGGCTGATGGCTCCCAAGGGGAGAGGATGGCCGTACTTGGCAATAGCAGTGCCTGCTTTTTCCAGTGTCTCTGGGATGGTCCTGTTACATGTTGCTCCTCAGTGTGGTCAGAAATCTCTGTTTGGGATGGACTGTTGCCACAGCCTGGTGGTTCAGCAGCAGAGTGAGCAAAAAAAAACCAGCACTGATCTCATAGCAGCTGGTGGAAGAGTAGTGTGAAAGGCCTGGAGCCCATGAGGATATGCTTGGCTCTCACTGAGCTTTTACTGGGTTTGGCAAGCAGGTCCATCCAACTTATTGGTTTAGTATGAGAGTATAGCTGGGGACAGGGAAATGCACTGCCTTTCACTATTAAGTCTGCAGCAGAAGGTAAACTTTAGAGTTTACCCACTTCATCCTGGAATACAAACAGTTTCCTATTCTATTTTTGATTTTATGTTTTGTTTTATTTTCTACTATAACACTTCTGTCATTCCAAGATTGAAAGAGGCAAATGGGCCTTAACCCAGGACTCAGTTCTGAGGTAAAACCCTCCTTTTTCTAAATACTGAAGACTCTTGGCTCCTACAAACAGCTTGTTTTGCTCCTGTTCACTGTGATAGCAAAACTTCCCTGAAATTAGTAAATGCCAGCCTGGAGCAAAAATCAGCTCGGCACAGAGGAAATCATTTTATCTGAGTGGTACTTGGTATGGGCTTCAGTAACAGTTAAAGGAAAAATATGGTAACATTTAAGAGTTCAACAACAAACAAGAGCAAGCCATCGACTTGTTGCAGTTAGTGCAACCCCCTTGAAGTCCACGGTACAAGCGCATGGGAGCTGAGAATCTGGCCCTCTGTCCTATGGGCAGTCTTGGATCAGATAACACAGATGTGTTAGATTAAGGACAGAACCTTATAAAATAAAGTGCTGGCTGCACTGGGAGAGTCCTTAAAAAAATAAAAATCCATCCATTAAAACATTAAAAAAACAACAAAAACAAAAAGGTATTAGAGAGCATAAAAAAATGAAAAGTTGATGCACTCCTCTAGATTTACACTCTTTGGACTTTTTTTTTTTTTTTTCCTCATGCACCCAACTGGTTTAAGGGTCTATTCTTTTTGTTGTACATGCATGCACATAACTACCATTGATGTGGAGTCTCCAGGTGATTTGATGTGCATTCCACATAAGGCATGGTGTCAAGTATATGATCCCCACACAAAAGAGCTGCCTGAGAACCACTCTTTGGGATATTTCCTTCTTTTTTTTTTTTTTTTAGATTCCTTTGCTCCACATCTAGATTTTAGCAGATCAGAGTGCCTACCCAAGCAGTGGAACTACCACTGCTACTCTTTCATTTGCTTTGATCTGTGTAAATCTGGGGAGTGGGGGTTGGAAAGGCTGATGGGAAGGAAGTTTTCAAATCTGGGTGCAATCTTGTAAAATGCTGAATGTTTCATAGTGTAATCCTAGCAAAGATGTAAGGGTGTAAAAGGCCTGAAGCTCAAATCAAAAGAGGCAAACAGGAATGAAGATATATATTTTTGGAACAGAAGAGTTGAAAACAAATGATTTCACACATCACTGGATCATCTCTAGTTAAATGTTTCTGGTCTATATTGTAACTTATTCTGGCTGCAAAGTCCAGAGTAAGACTGCTCTTCTCTCCATGGGGTACAATAAAGACTGTTACCTTGGCAATTGCAATTAGTGTGAGATACAGAGGGTTAGCAGAAAAAGCAGACGGATTTCAGGTAGATGTCAGTAGTGTAGCAACAGTATAAACCAGGATGATCCAAGACTTGCTTTCAGTGGAGGACTAAAGCTATGTATCAGACTAGAACTTTCTGTTCAAGTTTGGTATAATGCACCTCCACAAGAAATACGATTATTTTGTGGGTAGTTTTTTTGTGCAGTAAAGTGATTAGTGACGTTTTCAGATAAAAAGTCAAACCATTGTTCCGCATTGTTAGATTTTGCTATGTTTCAGAGAGAAATATTAACAATAATAAGCACCCCAGATTTTGCTTTCTTTCTCCCTTACACACACATGCAGGCTACATCTCAAGTGTGAGCCAGTTTGAAACTGTGGTATGAAAAACTCTAAATTACTGCTAATTTTATCATGTTAACAGAATTACCTCATTTTAAACCAAATGAAAATTTATCCCTCTTGGAACAGCCTGTGTACATAAGTTACTTGAAGTTTTCCAAGCCTGCCTTGTTGTTTTCTGATGTTATGTTCTCACAAATGTCCAGGTTGAACCAGAGGAGATGCAGAGAAGCAGGGTTGCTAGAAGAAGGGATGAAAGGATTAAAGAAAATTGTAGTTCAGGGTTTGAGGGAACGAAGGCAGGATGCAGACCCAGATGCAAAGGGCGTTTGCATTAGGAGTAGGATGTGCTGAGCAGAACTTTGGAAAGAAAAAATGAGGAGATGAATATGGATGTACCATAGGTTTGCTTTCATGAGGGATGGGAAAAGGGAACTGTAGATTGTAAGAATGTTTTTGTATAAAGAAATTGGTCTGAAAAAAAAAAGCTCCACATATGGTAATAGTCCTCTGAGCAGTTCTAGCAACATAATTACTGTCTGAAACAGTTTTTCAATGAAAACGTACACTTGGATCAGCCAAAATCAAATGCTATCACATTTGCTTATTTTTTTTTTTCAGTCAGACTCCTCTCTTTCCAGTTCAGAAGGCAACAGAATATATATATTTTTTCTATTTTAAACTACTATTTAACATTGCTTACTTTTAAAACAGAAACTCAACAACTAAGCTCATTTTTCTGTTTGAAAGAATTACAGATTTTTTTTCTTTTTTGTATTCCAAGACAAATTTAAAATTAAGATTTGAGTCAACCTACAATACTTTTACAGCATCTCACCCCTTCCTCCTTCTCTGAATTTTTGTAGGCAAAACATAAATTATTTTCACAACACCCTAGGCCCTTCCCCCTGCAGAATAACCTCAATTTCTGTGTGCATCTTTCCCAAATCTATTCCCTAAAAATAGTTTAGGAACATAACATATCTGTGTTTAAATGCCAACATTTCTATAAGGAAGACCCAAACTTGCTGTTTCAGACATTCCCCCCACCAGAGATCACACAGACACTGATGTTTTCAAATGCTGACAGAAAACATGTCTCAAAGCCACCATTTGCCATCTGACCCTGTACCTCAGTCACTCTTACAAGGACAAAACTGCAGGCAGAGCTATCTACAGTATAATTTACAAAGGCCACTGCATGCTTTACCAGTTGCCAAAACACTCAAAGTTGTTATCAATAAACACCATCAAAGGTCAAGGCGTTGCTCTGGTGGTGGGGCACAAGGGTGCTGAGATGTGGCTTGCAGGGGAGGACCAGGCGATGACAGAGATGGAGATGAGGAGCAGCCAAGGGGAAAGTAGAAAGAGTTCAACTAGAAAAACGCTTGTTACATTCTGCTTCTCAGATTCCTTCTGTAGGACATCTGTGCAGTGGGGCAAACTTAATCAGAGCAAATAAAGAAGCAAAGAGTGAAAAATTATTTGCAGTTCCTGGTCTAGCTCTGTCGTGATTTAAAGAATGCTTATATCTTAGTGAGCAGCTGATCAATACAAACTACACCATTTTCATAAACGTATTTCAATTTTTAACTTTCTTATGTAATGTACTGGGGCAGTGCCTCCTAAAATTAAGAATGGTGTTACTTTCACATGGATTATTGTAATTACAACACAAATCCCCACCATGAACCCATGGAAAGACCAGTATAATGTGTTGTTCTGTAGGTGCAATCACAGTGTAGAAAGATCTGTATCTAGATTGCCCTAAGGACTATATTTTGCTTTCAGCACCTTGATACAGTGAAACCAGAAAACATTACGAAATGAAGATTTAGTTAGCAGGAGAAATCATTAGCTGGTCTGAGCTGCACGCATATTAAGACGATGTTAGCCATTTAAAAAAAAAACAATTCTTGATTTAAAAAATCAGTTTTGGAAGTTAGCATGTCAGAAAAAAAAATCATAAATATGTGGATATTATCAGGAATATGTTGACATATTTTACTAAAATTAAATTTTAAAGATTTTTTAATCTCTCTCTTTAGTATTAATACTAAGAACTTTCTTTTTTTAATGAAAAGATAATGATAGATATCTGTCTTGAAATTCATGTGCTTCAGTTAAATATTTCTTACTTGAAGATGGCTTATCATTTATGATAATGCAGTTATTTTCCATAGCAATTAACAGGATGACAAGAAAATCATTATTTCATGTGTGGAAAGGGCTGTAAAATATGAGGCAATAGCAGAAGTCATATGTAAACATTTGATGTAAAATTTTCTTCCCCTCCCATAAGATTATTTTGCAGAGAGTTTTAACAGTTCTTTTCATATCTGGTCAAGTTTTGTAGTTAAAAATTGGTCCTTCATCCTTTGGGATTTCCATTTATTTTTGCAGCTACACATCACCAGGAGAGGAGCCCCCAGCTCCTCCCATCCGTAGCCAGCTTCTAACTTCTATAGGCTGTGTCTGCTAAGAGTTAACTACACTGGAGTTGACCGTTAACGCAGCTTCCTACTGCTCTGAGGAAACTACATTAAATCCCGTTAATCCATAGTTATAATTTTAGGTCGCTATTGACTTACCTCCCTACCTGTGACTTCCTTCTCTGTTTGTATTCTATTATTATTATTATTATTATTATTACATATTTTTATACAGGCAGCTGAAGTCAATGGCAGGGCCCTAAATTTGTTAGGAAGCGGATTAAATTCATGAAGGTGTCTTAACAAATATAGAGAGATTTGGCCAAGATATCTCTCTCAAAATACATCTAAAATTTTAACAGTTGTGACCATTGGAAAATACACACTACTTTGCCTTTTAATTGCCTTTGAACGTTGAAGGTAATGAACTTTTCTATGTATAAATGGGATGTCCCTCTTCTGCTGTGGATCAGTTTGAAGGGGGAGAATCCAAACATAAATAATCCATCAGCCCAGTTGCCTGGTATGAATTCAGACAAATATGTTTAACCAAACACGGATACTTCAGAGGGTGTTCTTGTGGTTACTCCAACTGCTTTCATTATACATTTATATTAACAATGTGCCTGCTCACCATGTGCAATAAAACAATTTCTGAGGCTCAGCCTTAGAACATGAGGCTTGTTCACCGCCTTGGATAATAGCATTGCTTGTTTGCAC
This sequence comes from Cygnus atratus, assembly GCF_013377495.2. NCBI lineage: Eukaryota > Metazoa > Chordata > Aves > Anseriformes > Anatidae > Cygnus > Cygnus atratus. The sequence goes on along the minus strand of NC_066365.1, from coordinate 64,340,508 downwards.
TGTTCTTATTGAACTTTCTAAATATATGTCATTTTCCTTTTCATTCTAGGAGTGATTGTACATTACAGCAATTACAGACAAACCCTTCCAGACAGTTTGAAGACCAAAACTTTCTTTGTGTGGAAGTCCAAAAGCAATTATTGGCATTACAGTTTAAGAGAAGCATTCCATCTCCCTGATGCAACAGCAGTAGCTTTCTGTGGCACGTTAAATAAAGCAATTTGCCCTGTAGGAGACTAATACATGCAGAGCTGTTACAAAAAAATAAAATCATACAGCTGCTCTGAAAGAAATAGCAACCCCCTCTTCAAAAATATACAAAACTTCTTCTGGCACTGTTTTAAACATAAGACACCAAGCATCTTTAACCTTTGCTGTTACTTCCTTGATATTTCATATATTGCTTCAAGACTCCATTAAGATACAAGTGTGCTAATTATCAGTCAGGTCAAAATGGAAGATGACAGCACTTCATAATACACACCAGAATATAGAAGTGAGTTATAGACATATTTTTTTCATAGCAGTTTCCATTTGAAGAAAAGAAGAAAATGAACAGACTTGAGGCTAGAAGAGCTGATCTTAAAAGATCTAAAAGTCATATTTTCCTATTGTGGGGGATTCACCCCCTTCAGTTATGCTATCAAAAATAATTAAATAAATTATTCACCTAACATATCTGTGACTTATTCATCAAGCTCAGTTAGGTGTGTGAGTACAAAAAAGGGGTGATCAAATACACTTAGAACTGAAAGTCTCAGAAAAAGTTGCAATATTACTGCAGCAAAATCAGTGAGCATTTTTCAGCACTTTGAGATCCTCATATTAGTAGCATGAGAGGCTTGATCCTAAAACATGATTAACTGCTCACTCTAAATGTATTTATACCAGTTGATAATTAGTCTGAAAAAACAATCATAAGAAGACGAAGAGGACACTATTACTAAAACAATAAATATATAGGACATAATTGTCAGGCGAAAGAACAAAAATACATGCATTCAGGAGAATGTATGCAATCAAAATAAATGGATCAAATATTACAGCAGCTCATTGGCATCTATAAATGGAGTTGTAGCAATTTTTTTTTCCAGACAAATTTCTGCTCTAGAGGATAGAGAAAGCTTTGAACAGAAAGGAAAGGAATTGCTTTAACAGCTGCATTATAATAATGAAACATTAGAGTAGCTGATTTCCCCAGTAATCACGCAGACTGTTCTTTTGAACAGTGAATGTGGTGAGGTTTGCAAAACAGAGAACACTAATTTTTCTGAGACAGAGCCAGGTGTACTAGGACAGGCCCTGAACATGAGGAAATTCACTATTTTTAAGAACAAATTAAGCCACTTTGCTTTCCTCACCATTAGAGTGAATGCCTGTCTAACAATTTGATGTAAAAGCTGAACAGAGTATAGAGGATTCTTGGAGGGAAGAAGGTGGAGAGAAAAGGTAGAAAAGGTTGGCCAGAATATGATGCTTTTGCAAAGCTTCGAGTGCCAAGGCAAAGAGCAGACTTCCCGTAAACATCAGCATGCAAAACAAGCTTCGGCTTTCCTATATTGTACTGATGTTTTGACAAATATATAGGTTTTTTTTTTTCATTATAAAGTGATTTGAGGGTGGTTAGTTAAGGCTAGGTATTAATTAATTTGGTATTTCATCTGCCAAATGTACCCTGGAAGGAATTGGCTTGTATCACCATTATGAGCCTTACATGATTCATAGAATATAGAATGTCCTGAGTTGGAAGGGACCCACAAGGATCACTGAGTTCACCTCCTGACTCCACACAGAACCACCCCAAAATCAGACCTTATGTCTGACAGCATTGTCCAAATGCTTCCTGAGCTCCAAAAGGCTCAGGGCCCTGACCACTTCCCTGGGGGGCCTATCCCAGTGCCCGACCACCCTCTGGGTGAAGAACCTTTTCCTAACACCCAGCCTGACCCTCCCCTGTCCCAGCTCCATGCCGTTCCCTCGGGCCCTGTCGCTGTCCCCAAAGAGCAGAGCTCAGCGCCTGCCCCTCCACTCCCTTCGTGAGGGAGCTGCAGGCCCTTGAAGCCTTCCCTCGGCCTGCTCTGCTCTGGGCTGAACTAACCAAAGGACCTCAGTCACTCCTCGTACGTCTTCCTCTCTAGACCCTTCAACATCTTCATAGCCCTCCTTTAGACACTCTCTAATAGTTTTATGTCCTTATGTTATGGTGTTCAAAACTTCCCTTGACAGGCTAGTCATGCTGTGCCTGATGCACCCTGGAGTATGGTTGGCTCTTTAGGCTGCTAGGGCACGCTACACAGCTGGCTCATATTCAATTTGCCATTAACCAGAACCCTCAGATCCTTTTCTGTTGGGCTGCTCTCTACACTCTTGTCCCCCATTCTGTAAACACAGCTAGGGTTGCCCCATCCCAGATGCAGTATCTGATATTTTCTCTCATTAAACTTCATATTGTTGGTGATTGCCCATCCCTCTAATTTGTCAAGATCTCTCTGCAAGGCCTCTCTACCCTTGATGGAGTCAACAGCTCATTCTAATTTAGTGTCATCTGCAAACTTAGTATACCTTCAAGTCCTGCATCCAAGTCATTTAGAAAAACATAACTAAAAAACAAAACAAAAACAAAACAAACAAACAAACAAACAAACAACAAAAAAACCTCCCTAAAATAGAGTCCTGCAGAACCCCACTACTGACTGGCCGCCAGCCTGATGTAACCCCATTTACTATAATCCTTTGAACTGGGCCTGTTAGACAATTGTTCACCCATCATATTATATATTTGTCTATCTGTATGCAGGACATTTTGTCCAGAAGGATACCATGAAAAACAGTATCAAAAGCTTTGCTGAAATCCAAAATATTTATGTCAACTGGCTTCCTTTGGTCAACTAGGTGGGTAACTTTGTCATAAAAGGAAATTAAGCTTGTTAAAAAGGACTTTCCACTCAGGAATCGATGCTGGCTGTGACCAGATGCATTGGAAAGATGAATACATTGTCTTTCAGGTGTTCTTTAACAACTCCCAGAATAATTTTCTCCATAATTTTACCAAGTGCTGAAGTGAGATTGACAGGTCTATAATTACCAGGGTCTTCTTTCTTGCCCTTCTTGAAAATTGGAACGACATTTGCCAGCTTCCAGTTGACAGGGACCTCTCTGGATTTCCAAGACCATTGAAAAACGATTGACAGAGCTCTCACAATGATATCAACCAGCTCTCTCAGTACTCTGGAATGAATCCCAATAGGCCCCATAGACTTTTATGCATCCAGCTGGAGCATCAAATCCTGCATGAGTTTGGAGTTGGTTGGAGTTTGCCATTCCTGTGGTCATGGTCCATCAACCCCAGGTTCCAGGGGTCCAAGGGCCCAGGACTCATCCCAACAGGTTTCACTTGTACTAATACTGTTGTGGCTCTGGGACCGAACTAAGGCTTCTAGCTCCTCTTGCTTGTTCCGAGTGCTGTGCGCGTTGGTGTAGAAACTTTTCAAATGTGCTTCATTTTACCCAGCACCTCATGGAGCAGACTGGGGGATCTCATTAGCATCCAGTCCCTTAATTTTGTCATGTTGTCCTATAGCTTATCACTGGCAAGCCTGTTTTTATACCTTTACCCCTTCAAATCTAGTTTAAAGACCTATCAATCAGCCCTGCTAACTCTTGCACAAAAATCCTTCCTCCCTCAGAGAAAGGTGTATACCATCAAGTGCCAGCAGGCCTGGTGTTGCATGGACCATCCCATGATTGAGAAGCCCAAAATTCTGCCAGCGACACTAGCCTTACAGCAACATATTGATCAGCTAGGTCTCCTTGCTCATTTCAATGTTGTTTCCATCTACTAGAAGGTTAGAGGGAAAAAATACCTGTGCATCTGATCCTTTAACCAATTGCCCCAAGGCCCTAAAGTCCCTCTTCCTTGACCTTGGTCATTGACCTCTTTGCTACTTCATCACTACCAATGTGAAAAACCAATAATGGATAATCATCAGAGGGCTGTACCAGGTGAGCAAGTTTTCTGGTAATGTCTCTTACCTGGGCCCCAGGGAGGCAGCAGATTTCCTTATGTGTTGGGCCAGGTTGGCATATTGGGCCCTCTGTTCCCTTCAGAAGAGAGTCACCTATGACAACAACTCTTCTTTTTTTTTTCATGACAGAGATGATGGTGATATGAAGGGTAGGCTGACTTGCTCTAGGTGACCCTTACAGCCATGATGGACCTTCAACCACACCATGATTTGCCTGGCCATCAAGTTCCAGAACCTCATACCTGTTGTATAAGGGTACCTGGGAAAGTGAGGTTTGATTATATCCAGCATTAGCTGACCAGAAACCTTATCACATCAGTTACAATGACAGATTACATTAATTAGCAATAAACACTGATGAAATATTCTCCAACTAGTCCCCAAGAACTGCCTCTCGAAAACCTTTCATCATCCAGAACTAAGTTTTTTATATATTGGCCTGGCTTTAAATATAAAAGCAACTCTTCAGAATGCAAAAGAGAATATCCGAAGAAAATTTTTCTCTGAAGCTGAGGAAATAGCCTGAGTGTTCTTAATTGTCTAACCACACAAATACTTTATGGTAATTATATGCCTTTTAAAAATGTATCGCTCTCACTCCTTGTATCTGAACAGCTTTGTAGTAGCAAATAAAAAACAAAAAAACAACAGAATATCAGCTTTCATTGAGGGTGGAGAGACCTTATAACACTGAGCAATAAAGTGATAACATCAGTGAAACAGGAACTCTCCCATTGCGTGTGTCTGCACACTGTTTGCACGGCGGCCCTCTGCCTGGTGAGGACTCTCCCAGTACTGCAGCACAGATAAAGAGGCTTGATCAAGTTCAGGGCTGTGTCAGGAGATCAGGTCTCACGTTCAATAGCAGGTTGTCTGAAAAACAAAACAGCAAAAAGGGAGAAAAGACACTCTCAAATGACTTCTACTGAAGAAGCCAGTCTTCCCTTTTCCTACCCTGAATGGCTTTTAAAAAAAAGCAATAAACTGAAATATGTGGGGTTTGTGAACAACATAATTAAAAATAGGTCATGAGGAAAATAAGAGCTTACTCTCTTAAACAAATGATCACAATTAATCACCAAGACCAGAGCCTGGCTCCTTAGGAAGTGCGTGCTGGAAGTATCCTCGCTGCAGAGAGCAGCCTCACAGGCATTAATAGAGGAGCTCCCCACGCTGATGGGCTTGCCAGCAGGAGCGGCCATGGTGGGATCCAGCCATCTGTGGTTTAACATGATCCATCAGCTGATCACTTGTTCTGCTGCAAGGCAGATCATTGACACCATTCCAGTTTTATCCGTTGCCTCAAAGCCAATTTCACTGCATATAAGCACTTCATTGAGAGCACAGAAAAAATACATTAGCGAAACAATATAGTGTACTGTACAACAAGGATTTCCTGCACTGTAACTCTACAGCTCACCAGGCGAAAAACACTTCTTTTTATTCTAGTTCCCCAGGGTGCTACATGGAGACACCAATCCTGGGACGGATTAACTGTGGCGCTTTCATCAAGAGGAACTTGTCTTCACTATGACTTTGGAACAGAAAGGACATGCTATTACCCTGCGACTTTGAAAGAGAAAAGCTTTCTACCTACATTCCTCACTTGCTTCCAGAGTTTAGCTGGTAGGGATTAGAATTTGCTAGATATAGGATAAGCCTCTTTCAAAATACTTGTTTCAGGAAAGATGGAGATAGCTTTCAGATATCTTTACTGGGTATTTGTTAGTCTTAAAAATAGGTAAATCAGAATTAAAGGACAAGGACAATATTAAATTTCCACATGAAATACATGAGAATAGTCAGGAAAAAAGACTTTTTTTTCTTTTTTTTTTTTTTTTCTCTCTCTCTCTCTAATCAACAGGTGAGTTTGCAGATACTTTGATGTTTGATTTGGGAACCTGGCTTGATCCATGTTAAAGGAGAATAAAATTTCTGGCACCAGGTACTTTGTATCTCCTGCATGTCAAGGTTTCTGAAAAAGTATTTCAGTACCTGGCCACACTCCTACTCCAAGAGTCATATATCGCATGTGATTTGAATGCTGTCGCTAAGATTTCTGATAGCAGCCTGGACCAGAATTGCTGAGTGGTTTTGTATGATCATTGTCTGTATATAATTATATTGAGCCACAAGAATACAGAGACTAGCTGATGCTATGTAGTGAATTGGAAAAAATATGCACAGAGGATGGAACAGAAGGTAACGTAATTCAACAGATACTGCAGATAAATAGTAAATAAGTTGGATGGGTCTGCTGGCATAAGTATGCAACAGCTCCTGCTGAAGTCATAGTAAGAGCAGAAATCAGCCTATGAAATTCAATAACATTTGCAGAGACACACCACTTCATTCAATCACAATCTACGACACTGGATTCAACTTTATTAATGCTGTAATTTTTTTCATTGTTTGAAAATGTCTTCTTTCTCTAGTGAGGCATGTTTTACTATTAATAAAATGGCTGAAAATGAAACCAAGTGTCTATGAAATTAAACTGATTTTGAAGTAAACTGCATGTATACCTGTATATATATACACACCGATATAAAAATAAGTTAATTTTTTCTTCATCCATGTCATTTTCATGTTCACTATATAACTGATACATTTTTTTTTAATGTGTCTGAATATGCAGTTTTGTGAAAGCAATTTTAAAAGATAACATCACTGTAAGAGTGGACATTCAAGCAGGAATGGAATAAAATATTACATTTGTCTTCCAGTGGAATTGTTTTTGTTTTATATGTCTCATTAAGACTTTCCAGAGACTAATGAGAATTACATTTAAATAAATGACAAGATAATTATTATGTACCTGTTTCCATTTAACAGCAACATTTCTTTACATTGTATTATTATTATTAAACATTAATATTGTGGTACCATTTACAGAACATTACAGAGAAGCAGCATACACAGATAATACTTTTTTGCATTGCATTTATGAGCCTTTATTAACTATATCAGTGGAAAAATCATTACATTGCTTCAAAATGCCAAGAACAATATATTAGAGTAAATATACAAGTTATCCCACTCTTTTAATAAGCTCCCAAATTGTCATTTCCCTTATGATCAGAACATCTTCTCCTGTTGGCTTGGGGAGGACCATTTTACTTGGTCTAAGGTGACACTATACATTCTTACAACAAAAGAGTTTGCTTTAAGAGTTAAGCGTGTTCTTTAAACTTCCCAGCTAGTTACACAAGTGGTCTATTTTCAAGAAGATATTAGACAACTTAGAAGAACAAATGTTTTTAAAAATCAGTCATTTGTTCTTCCATTTATCCAAGGTAACAAACTAAATTAAGACCTTTTCAAAATGAGGACATTTGAAAGTTTTACTCTGATAGCAGACCGAAAAACAGTGTGTGGCATACATAAAATATTGCTTGTCTAAAATGTGCATAAGCATATCTGTATTTTTCCTGTAAGTTACAATAGATAGTTTTCTTATAACTATTTAGTTTTTAAAAGAGTGTTCCTTGGTTATTGTTTTTCAAGAAATTCAGTATGCGTAGATATTGCGGTAGCAAAATTGAAATTCTTGGAGCCGATTTATCTTCTGAAGAGAAGTCAGAAATTTTAAAATCTTAAAATGTGGATATGGAAATGACAGAGTATGAAGGAGATCTTGTTTACTTTCACTACTGGAAACTTCATTGAATTATGGCTAAAAATTCAAGAACAAACCCAGTCTTCTTAATGCACAGGTGTATAATGGGAATCATTCAATTTACAGCAGCAGAACCAGGATAAGAATCTGGCCCCTGAGCCAGCAGGAATGCCATATGATATGTGAATGGTAATTTTCTCTGTATGTGCAACAATAATGCCTCAGACTTGACCTTTGGCTTTGTTGTCACCAAGTATTATCATATGTATAATTTGACCTTTCTCAGTTGCATGAATGCTTGGCCTTGAACTCCATCTAACCTTCTAGGAGCTGTAAAGATAATTTCTATACATTTGCAGTAAGGTCTCTGATTTGACCTCTGACTCAAATGAACAATAATTTCTTAATATTCCCATTCCTCCTAAGACTATTTCCCGTAATAGTATAATAATAAGGCAATAAAATGTCCTTCAGTGTGAACTCATGTTATTCTAAATTTTGAAGGTCTGTGCTTCAGGGCATGCACAGTTCATTGCATTTCTGTGTTGTCAAAAGACACTATCAGGGCATCAAAAGTTTCCAGAATTTAAATCAAAGTGAATGAAAGGACAAACGTGACAATATTTAACTGTGTCTATAAGCAGACAAAACTAAAGACAATAGTAAGGTTTATTTAGGAATAGTAAAAAAGAAAAAAAAAAAAAAAAAGCAAGCATATCTTAGCAATAGCAGAAGACCAGAAATAACCTTTGCGTTTCTATGGAACAGTCTTAAAGCAGAAAAGTATCCAAGGAACATTTCAGTTCTACTTTTTGGAAAAAAAAAAAACAATAAATCATAATCAATAATAAATAAACATCATTGTATTCTGCACTGAAATATAGTAACTGATTTTTTTCAAAAAAAAAGTCTGTCAAAATTATATAGTGGAGTATTTTCTTCTACAATTAGAAGGCATGTGGATGTCATTAATGAAATATTTAATCCTGTTACCTAGACTAGACTTTCAGTACAAGAGCACAGTCATTGTGCTGAACTCAGTGACACCTGGAAGAGCACATGACTGTTTGGTGCCAGCATTGGTACCAAAAACAAAACAAAACAAACAACCAAAAAAAAAAACAAGGCTCACAGCTTTCTTCCTGCCATGCTTGCCTCTGCTCCTTGGCGGGCACTGCAGCACCCATTACGAAGGAGAAAAACTGGTGGCTTTTCAGGTCTCATCCCAGAAAGCTGTGCACAAGCAGGCAAGCCTTGACCAGGGACTATTTGCAGTGGTGTGTTTTGCATTCAGGCTACAACCCTAGCTTTTCTGCCCTGCTGCAATTTTCTGTATTTCAGAAAACTCAGTAAAGGGTCTTCTATACTTTGTATATCAACAGGATGGGTACCTGTCCTGGTTGCTGCTCTGTTTGGTACCTTAGGACAAGCTGGTGGGAAATGGAGAGTACTAACAAACATTTTCAAGTGATAACTAGATGGTAACAAACCTGCGGTTTGTGAAAAGTGGAAGTTTTATGAAAAAAAATAAATAAAATAAATAAAATATAAAGTAAAATAAAATAAAATAAAATAAATAAAATAAAATAAAATAAAATTTGAGAATCACAATGTTTCTTGGAATTTATGTGTCTTATGTGCCTTGGATGATGATGGCTCCATTTGTAAAGAGGGAGATGCCAAGAATAGCTTCTCAAATAAGCAGTCCCTGAGAAATTACACTAAAAAATCTTAGAATTGATTGAAGATTCCAGGTCCATTGGAATCACATTTTAATAATGTTGGAATACAAGAAAAATGCAAAATATTAGAAGTGTGCAAAGGAGCTATGACCATATTTTAAATGGATTCAACCTTATGACTTACAATGTATGTTGTGCACAAGTACCTTTACCAGATGTGCCAGACTGCAAAATTACCTTTCCAATTGCTTGACTTTCCTTCAGCACCTAAAGCTCTATTTTAAGCCACATTTTGCTTAGAGTGAATGTTAATGGGTTATATTGTATATGATGTACAGTACATAAGTTTTCATTTTTCATGCAGCTGTACCCAAAATATGAATGTTTGAATACTGACTAAAAATAGATCACATTTGAAGGTAAGTAATTCAGGAACTTGGCCCTGTACAAATGTAATGTAAAAGTTATATACTTACAATGTCAGCTCATGGATGGGATAAATGCAACAAACAACATGGGACAATTGAAAACCGTACAAGAAACAGTATTTTTGTGTGTGTGTGTGTGTGTGTGCTTCTTGAAAACTAATTTGCGTGGCTTTTGCTCTCCACAGCTATTCAAGCCAAGGCTCTTTTGTGAAAATGAGCCTTTTCTACTCAGAGCTGAAGTGTACTTGTCACTGGTAGTAATGCTGTGACATGATCAATGTCGGCTCTCCTCCTTATACAAATTGCTCCTTCCGAGCTATCTGTCTTACTATCTAAGTTTTCTTCCCCACTGCAAAGGCTGGTGACACAAGACTAGCCCAGACACATCACTTGAGATTAATCAGAAGCTTCAGAGCTCAGAGAACAATATAGGAGATAAAGGCCAAATTATTAGTAGAATATGCAAATGGAAATTCAATTCAAAACCTTTACGCTGCTCTCCTTTTTTTGCTTTCCATCAGGGGCTGTATGTATTCTGATCTCAGTGGCAAGGGTAGCCCTCCATGGTCACCTGGAGGTCAGCTGCTGCAGGACAGAGGGGAGGGTTGAGAACTGAAGGATGAAGGTGCCTGTAGCTAATCAGATCTGCCCGAAACATAAAGGGTTTCTTTGGCAACAAGAAAATACTTTGGGTTCTTTAAGATTAGGGACATACAGTATGGTTGGCCAAAAAAAACAGAACATTCAGAAAAGCTTGGCTCCAGAGTGTATCTCTATCTCGAATAAGCAGATTAAGAATCACTTATTCTAAACTGTTTTCCCAACAAGAGCAAGCTTTGAATGTTTGGCTCAAGAGAAACTAAAAGTGCAAAACCTTGAGGATGAAGCTTTTGAGTTCCTGTTTTGTCAGCTCAGACCTTCCAGAAAAAAATGCAAAATTGACATTGTTCTCTGATCCGAGCACTTTCACTAACTTCATGAATTCTTCCAGAAATGTCCAACAGCCTCCACTCCCCACTGAAAGCGTTCTCATTGTGTCCAAAAGAAGGAGTGGCTGAGATGTGCTCAGCAGTTTGCTCCTGGTGCTGCTCCCCTCCACCTCTTGGATTGCAGGTCAACAAAACTGAGCGCAGGACAGCAACATGGTGATGGCCAGTGCAAGGGTGATGCATCATGTAGGGCACGGGACAGAGTTCTTCAGCTCTTTCCTTTGAGCCTCAGAGAACCCATGCCCTTGTGAAGGGAGCCTCTGGAGGGAGCCATCACTCAGGGAGGCAGGACCTTGGCTGCTGTTGGCCATGTCCTAAATATTCTGGCAAACAAAAATGGGTCTGCAAGGAAGTGATGAGATTTACAGAGTCCTGAAAACTGCTGCTTATAAAAACTCTTCAAACTCCTCAAGGTAATTCTAGTCTTTCTTAGTAAAATGTAGATGAGAAGGTCAGGCTGGGAGAGCAGTCAGAATTGCTGATAAAGCAGGAGACCCCAAATGCCCAGAGCTGCTGGGGGACACATCCAAGACCACAATTCAAGCCTTGGCTTAATGGAGGGTTCCCAGACAGTCACTGAGGACAGAGGGAGGTAAGGCTGAGACAAACTGCTATTTCACCCTGATTTATGTTTTAATGTATGTGCTAATTACCAGCAAACAAGACAGGTGGTATCACTGCTTCTCTTCTCCCTTACTACAGACCTCATGGTTTGTTCAATCCTGCCTTATTTCCCCATCATTATAAACCAGAGCTTGCTCTCAGTCAGTTAGCAGAGAGGGACTGAAGTGTGATGCAGGCTTGCTCAGGGCCTTTTCTTCCATCTGGCAGCACAAGTCTAGAATATCCCAAGTGCCTTGCCCCAGCAAATTGTATTTCAGGCAGCAAAATTCTACTGGTTTCTGCTGGGAAGATGGGAAGCTATGCTGTATGCTACATTCACTCCCTCTCACTCATCTGCCTTCATGCATCTCACCAGCATCCTCTTTGGCAAAAGGGTCAGCCACCTTGCACTCACCATGCAGCACCATGGGGCAAAAGCACATATTGGGCAAACTACAGCAGAAGAAAATACGTGTTCATGGGTTGTAAGTTTTCTCATCTACTGGTAACCTCAGAATTATCACTGCATGTTAGCAAAAAGAAAAGGGAAAGGGAAAGGGGAAGGGAAAGGGGAAGGGGAAGGGGAAGGGGAAGGGGAAGGGGAAGGGGAAGGGGAAGGGGAAGGGGAAGGGGAAGGGGAAGGGAAAGGGAAAGGGAAAGGGAAAGGGAAAGGGAAAGGGAAAGGGAAAGGGAAAGGGAAAGGGAAAGGGAAAGGGAAAGGGAAAGGGAAAGGGAAAGGGAAAGTTGGGCTCAAGCATTTTTGAAATCCGAATTCCTCCCACCCCCTGCAAACTGCTTTCTTATGCACTGGATTACAAAGTTTCCAAGGCTGGATTAAAGAGGCTGCTATAAAACAGCTTGCCTGACACAAAGCCATATTTGAATTAGCAATGCAATAAACCGCACCAAGAGGGAGGGCCTGCTCGTGATTCAAGGACATCATCTTTTGTATAATTTTTCCAGCATCATAAATTTCTGCATGAGCTCCTAGCAGGATAGCAATGCTTTGAAATATATTGAATAGGTGTCTTTCATAAAATGTTATACATGGAACAGAATTACAGTATCTAGATCACGTTTCTTTGAGATTAGTCTAATTTATATATATGAAGCTCAATGGCAGGATTTAAAACCTTGTGCTCTTAGATGCAAAGTTACATTTTACTTTTCTGAGACCTTTGTGCTTAGCTGGGGAGTGTTTGCCGTGATTGAGGCATTTTCCTAAACAGGGAGGTGGACCATTTAAAACTTCTTGGTATGGGAACCCCCCCAGTTTGTCCACCTCTGGCAATCTCTTCTCTCCAGCAGTTGTCACAGCAACAACTTCAGCATTTGAAAGGAATCTACTGCAATAATCTCAGCCTGTGATCTTTGACAGGATTATAACGAAGGAACAGTTTGTTAATGCTGACATACACATTTTGAAAACCTAGAGGTGCAATTATTTCATGTTGTTTAGGAAGTCAGCACTACGTGGTCAAGAGAACAGCATTCTGCAAAAATATTTACTCATGCAATTTCCTCGCGAGAAAAACAAACGCTGACTACAGAGCTGAGCTGGGATTCCAGCCCTGTGGTTTCAGCAGCAAGAATTTTTCTTTGTCTCCTGTACATTTATAGCTCATATTTTCCCTCATAATCTCATGACATCTTTCAGATAATTCTAGGGTAATACACATCTCTGTCCAGTCGCTTTTTATTTTAAAAAGACAGAACATTAAAATAAAAAAAAAAAATCAGCCTGAATTAGATTTAATCCCAAACTGGTCACCTGATATACCACTTGCAATAAAAAGACAGTGACAAATGCTTCGCAGCCAGCCAGATGCAATCGAAGTTGTTTGTCTGTTTAGAAAACAAAGCTGTTAGTTCTGCTCGGTGGAGGGCATGGCAAACTCCTCTGTGCTGCGCTCGGCAAAGCAGCCCCGTGCCTCGCAGGCGAAGCAGAAGCTGGAGCGAGCCAAGAAGTCTGCGCTGCACTTTGGAGCCACAGACAGAGTTGTGCCGGGGAGCCCATTCCTCTCGGAGCAATTTTCTCCAGGAGCGTGAGGGCTCCGGCGGTCCTCGGGGGTGAAATCCATCACGCTGCACGCTGCACTCCATCAAGCGGGGCTCCCAGAAAGGGTCAAGTGGTCCGCTGCCATGCTGTTTGAGCTCATCAGAGACATATTTAATTTAATTAAGGTTGTCAGCACTATTGATTTTGGCAGTTTCAATTACTGTGCTGTTATGGCTTCTGGATCTACTGATCTGTGATGAGCCCTATCAGCACTGGCACACATTGAGGAAAAAGCCCTTTGTCTCCTTTAAAACCTGACACATCCTGCCATAGGCCATAACTTATTGCTTTTATCCAGCCCAGCTCCTCTTCTGTTCCTCATAATTAATTTCTCATTAGACAGCTCTTTATTGTTTAATTTGTGCAGTTTATAATCAAATTGGGCACATTAATTGTAGCTGAATTTAAGGCTAATGAAAAATAAAGGTTTTCAATAACTTACTCTTCAATTATTTCAGACAAGATAAAATAAAACACTTTAAGAGTTGTCAGCTTTTTAAATTATAAATTGGGTTGTTTAAAGAGCATGGGCATTTAGGAAGCAGTTATCACACATTTAGTAATTATAAATCCTATGCTGCAATACAATTATTAGGATATATTTACAATTCCTCTTAGTTTTTTCCACCCTGTTGTTAGTTAACTGTATAACATCTAATTGTTGGTGGTTAAAAATAGCGTCATCTGAAGTCTCTGGGCCTGATTCCTCCTCTTCCACAGGCTGAGCTGTAAATCAGAGGCACTTCTGGGAAAGTCCACGTCCATAACGCTGCACCAGAAGTGTCGGGGTAAGGCGAAGAGGATCCTGTTTGCTAAAGAGCTATAAAATTCTGTTCTTTCTCTTAGGCAGCATTGTAGGGTTCAGCCCCTTTCCTTTAAGAAAACCGTAACGTGCTATTTATGTTTTATACACATGAAGACCAGGACATCAGATAGTAAAAATCAGTAAATTCCTGTGGATGTAGACTACAATTTCTCTTATGATGCACATGACTTCCTGTTAGCAATGGGGAAACGAAGGCAGAGAAGCAACTTACTTGAGATGGCATGTTGGAGCTCAGGCCAGACTGCTGGAGCAGGCTTTGCGTGGTATTTTTTGTTTTCACACCTTTGCAGTGAATGGGGAAGGGGGATGGAAAGGGAAAGGGAAAGGGGAAAAAAATGGGTTGATAAATACAGATGGCAGCTACCTTCTTCCTTGATAAGGTGAAAAATGGAAAAGCTGAGTTTGTCTTCACTCAATGGCTGGATTTAACTAACAACATTTTAAGTGTGGGCAAGAAAAGCAAAGGAATGGTTGTGAGTTTCACACCTGCACAGAGAGGAGAGTTCTGGAGGTCAGTAGCCTGGGCATGAAGGGATGCCAGGGGAATTTAAGTCCTCCTGTGAGACCAGGATGCTACGTTGTGTGAGAGTAGGCACTTAGTCTGGCATTACAGGAGAGACTGGAAGCTGGGTATCCAAGTTTCTGGAAAAGGAAAAGCATCCTTATTGTCTCTTAAGAGAGAAATTCAGCTTCTCTTTCTTAAGGAGCAAGCAGGGTAACTCTAGTTGGGCAGGGAAGGCTAACTCTGGTCTGAGACCTTGGTTCAAATACCCACCCTCAGCGACGAGTCTGGAATTGGTACTCCACCTCACCCCTGAGCAGTTTAACCCCATGGGCATTCCTTATGCTCCATCTGGGCATAAACCAACAGAGGGAAAGGCCGAGTGGCTAGGATGCTGCTGGCAGTCTGGGCAGCCAGCATCAGCACATGCCCAGCCCAGGGGTCACCAGGGCAGGGACATCTCCCTGCAGCATGCACATGGTGTACTGAGCTGCGTCCCAACCCTGCCTAAGCAGCCCTGTGCCTGCCCATATCCCTGCCCAGCTGGAGAGATGGATTTGCATGGGAGAAGGAGTGGCAGAGCTGAAGGGTATGCCTGGCATCTACATACTGGGAAATGTGCAAATTCAATCACTACATCCAAAATGGCCATGACCACTGCTGCAAAAATTCAGGGCTGATGCTTTGATTCTCAGTCACTTAATGCGTGGTTTCTTTTTAATTAACAAAAAATAAATAAAAAATAAAAAATAAAAAAATAAAAAAGATTAAAAATTCTCTCTTGTTATCACAAGTTCTGCTTGCTATCCAAATCCGGTTATGAGATCGTACAAAATGAGAAGGCAGTGTTGGAGATTTTCTTTGCATACCCCACTCTGAACCGGGAATATTTTCTGCTGCAGTGAAGTATGTTCATCCAAAATTCCTTGGTGGGGATCCTGCCCTTGTGGATTTGTAGGAATTTTCTAATTTATGTTTCACTTCCTGCCCAGAAAGAAGAGCTGGTCAATACTGCTAAATGTTTCAGCATCCTGCATCTTCTCTAGCTCAGAGTTATTTGGGACAGCAGGAGGAGATTCAGGCTCCCCAAACAGACAATCTACATTAGAACTACCAATTGAATATGATGACCTCCTCATGACCAGCTTTTTGGAAGGGGAAAAGAGAAGAGCTTGTTTCAACAAGGGCATGAGAAACACAGGGTGCGGGGGCTTTGCTACCAGCATGCTCACCCTGTGCTGGGTGCGGGGGGAGAGGAAAGCAGTGTGCAGTGGGGAGACGGGTGCTGCTGGAAACTCAGTGTCTGATAAGGATACATGGGAACAGCAGGGGAAAAACAGATCAGCAAATCCTGAGTAATGCGCGATAAGGAGGCAGGATGCACTTTGTCCTCGTCTATACTTGATACTATGCGTCCAGCGAAAGCACAGGCACACCTGATGGGCACCACATGCTAAGGCTGTGCTCGTTAGGTTGCTTTAACTTACTCCCCTAGCAACTTTTGGCACAACTCACTTCTGAGAGGGAGCTCCTACACTGTTGTGCTCTTCCTTCAGTTAACCTGAAATTCCTGTATACATCTATTTCCAACAAGCTTGGCCTAGGATGCGCACACTTGCTAAGACCCAGTGCCATCCAAGTACACAGGAGCCACAGACTTTCCATGCAGTTTGCACTTGGTCATGACCCTTTTTTTCAGCTGGCATCACCCGCAGGACAATCACGTCCCGTAATTTCTAGTTGGCATCTACCTGTAAGTAGGGTTGCCAGACCTACTTGTATATGCACAGTGTAGGCATCTGAACCCTGTAAACCTCTCTCGCTTTTAATTTAAAAATAACAGAAAGATTTTTAAAGGGAAATTTATATATAAAAAAATATTAATAATAATTGTTCCCAGGCAAAGTCACTTTCAGCCAAGTTTCAGCTGTGAGGAAACTTTTATTAGCCAAGAAATGAACTCATGAAAAGAGAGGTTTATAATGGAAATGCTGAGAGACTGCTGCAGCACCGCTAACAGGTGCCACTGCTACAGCAGTGATAGTGTGAATGAGACTTTAAAAGAAGCAATTGCCAGAGCTGCGCCCACCCATGCAGCCAAAGATCTATCAAGATTGCTGTTATGAACCTCTGTTTTCAGGGTTTTGATACTTTAGTCATAAAAACATACCTTAGGCTGAGAGTGAGAAAATAGAGACACAGCACTCCAGGGCAGTTGAAAATAAAATAAAATAAATAAAAATTAAAAAGAAAATCCATATAATTGTTTTGAAGGATCTCTTTGGGATTTCATAATTAAAAAAAAAATGCAAAAACTACTTCTACAATGAAATTTGTCAGATTTTTGTTCAATAGAATTAACTGAGGAGGGTTCTTTTTGTTTAGTTGCATTTTAATTTAGAGGCTTTAGAAAGCCTGTGGCATTTTTTTAAGCTTAAAAAATCTTACAGCTCAATTAAGGGATAACAGAAATAAACCAGGATTACCCGTGTATAATTACACAAAGTTAAGTCCAAGAAAACAATATACTATCCCTACCCTCTTGGGTAATTTGAGCAATCTCCATAGGATCTCCAGAGACAAGAAAAGGAAGGTTGAAACTGCAGCTTATACCTTATATACTGCAAGATAGCAGAAGACTCCCAGGTACAAAAGACCACAGAGGTAGATGGAAAAACACCTCCCAGTTTTGGATCAATCCTTTAACAGTCTTAAAGGATATGTTACGATCCTAAGTAAACCCTGGACTAGTGCACGAGTGGGATTCTATACTCAACCCTGTTCCTCGAGCTCTCTTAGTGCTCCTGACAGTTCTGCTCCCACTGCCTCCCCCATGTCTAGCCATACAAGTATTTCAGTCCAGTCTGAGCTTAATTACATATACCTGGCAGGCAGTAACTATAATCAGCACAGTGTACCTATATCTGAAGGCAGAAACCAGTATTTAGTACTTCCTGACTAAGGAAGAGTACAGGTTTTCTATATATTTCTAATTAATCCTTATTTTGCTTTAAGATGTGAAGACATCTTCATTGCCACTACTTGAGACTAGCAAAGTCAATCAAATACCCTACCATACTCCTGCAAGAATAGGAAAGTATTGCAGAAGAGCTAGCTGGGGAGGAAAATAGCTTGGTCCTTCCTTCTGTGTTCTGAGAAGGACTGTGTGAGCCCAAGGAAGGCACTTTTTGACTGACTGACAATACTCACAGCACTGAGGCCCCAGTGACATGCTGGTTGGACCTAGGTCTTCCTGTTTGGATGTGGTAGAGCTGGCTCAAATTCAACCCATTTAGATTTGATCTTTTTATTCCTGAATGATTTACCCAAGCTTCAATGTTTTCAGTGTGATATGCGTGTATATATATATATATATATATATATATATATATACACATACCTGGTAGTGGATAATGGGATCCACACTTGACTGCTTAAGAAAATTGACCATAAAAACAGTGTCTACCACTTCTTTCCAGCAAGAAGTTCCAAGGAAAGGGATTGATTCCATCTGTAATTACAATATTAGTTTTATTATAAACATCCCAACCTGGATTTAAACACGAGTATGTGAGTAGCAGCACAGTATACATAGGTACTGGTAGGTGCCTTTTCTGTAACTCAAAACAGACATGTCATGTTTTCCTTAAGAGCAGTCAGGTAGAATGTAGCTATCCCTTTATCACCGCCAGCATTTCCTACCTGGACCAGGCCTACATATTTATTGGTTTTGGGAATAAAGTGGACCTGTACTCAGCTGTATTTGGTTTAACTTGATATGAATGGATGGGAAGGAAAGGTACCTTTCAATCCCCAGATCCTTTACCAGCCTAGTGATAAGATGTCCATTCCTCAGCGTATTGTAGCAGGGTATTCTAGCCTGTGACCTGGGTTAATTTACACCAGCTGCTAATCTTGTATGGACTGGGCAGACATAACACTGAGACCCTGGGAGGCTCCTTGTGTGTTGCAGAAACCCCTGGCCTCCCCTCTGGAGCAACCTTTCAGCCTTCAGGGCTGCAGAGACAGTACAAAGCATCTGAAGCTCAGGACCTAGCATTTTCTCTTTGAATGTTTCATATTTATTTTTCAAGATATGAACTATTTGCTTATAAAACTAATATGACCAGAAGAATAAAAACGAGCACTGACTCTCAGATTTGACTTTTTTTTTGACTCTGTTCAACATAACACATTCTGTAGACTCAGAAGAGGAGTGCACAAGCAGCACCTAAGGCAAGGGTTTTGAAACTGAACACAGATGTTACTTCTGTTCATTTGGGACCAGAACCTATTTTCAGACAGGGAGTGCAGATGTATATTTATTGATGTATATTTATTTTATTTTGCTGTTTAATTTTAAGGTACTTACTGTCTTTTCCCTGGCAGCAGGGTGTTGGAGAGGATGAGATTGCAGACTCAAAGAAATGACCCTTCCCATTCCATTTGCCCTTATTTATAAGTGATGGCCTCCATTTATTTATTTATTTATTTTACTGCTCAGGAGGGTGGGGGGCACTCCTCTCTGTTCTGTCCTTCAGGCAAGTTCACTGCGTCCACTGTATTTCAACAGGAGCTAAAGACCTGGTTCTACTTACCCTCCCCCAAAAGGTCTCTATTAATTGTTTTCAAATGTTGGCAGCCACGTGAAACCCTGCCTAGCAAGTCTGGCTCCTTATATGATTTTTATTAAAATTCACTTTGCACACAAGGCACATGAGATTTATGGCTGAAACTAATAGGTTGGTTCTCACTAAGACATAAATCCACGGGCTGTTTATTGAGGCTCTTGGACATTGAGAACACAGGTAATTGTTACTGTGAGTGTTCAGCTTAAAAATAGTCAATCATGTCTCTAAGGAAATTTGTTTAACTAAACAAACCACATAAGCTTCTGAAAGATTACTTTATCTATGATGGTGAATGGAAGGGCTGTGCTGGGTAACTTCTGTATCTCATCTGCACAGTTTAATTTCACTCAGAACACTTTTCAAATTTTCCTCTTACAGGTTGTCTTACATTATAAAAAGCAAATATAAAAAGGATCCCATTCATTTTCACTCCGCATATTTGTTTCAAATATTCTCAGTTTAAGCATAAGAAATTCTACTTTCCTGCTACTGACTCCTGCAAATTCCAGATGAGCTTTTGCCCATCCAGTTCATCTTGGCTCACTCACGATCACAAGCTACCTTGCAAACCCACTGGACAAGTCTGATGGACAAGTGATGCAGAGTCCTGACACATCCTCTTTGGGTCTGACCACTTTGCCATGTGCAAACAATTGCCAGCTAGACTTGCTGGTGAGCCAGCTGGGCTCTGGAAGCCATTTAGATGTGTTAGCTCAGAACTGTGCCCAAGCAAAGCACTGCTTCTCAACATTACGTTATTTTTCAGCAGGACTCAAACCTGTCTAAATGGCTTCCAGCTCACATCTGGTTTGCAGCATGTCAGCTCACAAGGGGAGAGGCAGGTAGCTCATGCCACCTGAGTGGATTTTTTATTCACTGTTGTGCTGACAATGTAATTGTGAAATGAAGACGTGGACAACCTTCCTGCCCCAGTGATTAGGTTACCCAAAACAGGCTCCTAGCATCCGGAGATGACACAGGGCATCTTTCCTCTTCAATCACCCTTCCAGAAGGATGTGATATGGGCCTCACATAGGTTCTGTGTCATATCTTCCAGCCTTATGTGAATCACTCAGGCACCCTAAGATGTCTGCTACAGCCCTTGACACCTTTATTTATGCACTGTATGCCTCAGTAAAATATCTCAGATGGCTCCTAAAATGTAATAAATAAATAAATAAATAAATAAATAGTCATTGCTTTTTTATCATTTCATGACCATAATGAACTCTTGAGACCAGGTATGTTTATTATCATGGTCATATCAAAACCAGCCAAAACAGTTGAATATTTCATTGCCTATTACACAAACACATGGGAAGGCACAGACTATGAGTCTACTGATGTATCAGGGAGTGTTTATGATATGGATAAGTGTCATACCAAAACCAGTGTAGCCACACCAGGGCTGTTTTGGCTCCAAAATAACTAACCATTCTAACAGATGAAGTTTAGTAGCTTGGCACAGTGCTGTACTAATACAGCTTGTTTTAGGAATCAGAGCTAATATCTCTGCGTAACAACTGCTTGAAGGTAGATTTGGACTCTTTTGCACCATGCTGTGATATGCAAAGCAAATTTGCCCTACAAAATAAAGATAAATGGGTGCATGAATGTCTACAGTGTAGCTGACTATATTTTTAGGTTGATACCTCATTCATTTTAAAACGGTATGTAAATACTGAAACCCCCCAGACAGCTAAAAAAATACCTAAAATTCCATAAATTCTTTAGCAGATGAAGAATTAGAATGAATACATACTTTACCAATTTCAAGGAGTTTTGACACACCTTGATGTTTGTTAATGTTTGTCCTCAGTTTCTCATGCATCCCAGAACTGCTGTTAAATACAGACACAGAAGTAGACGTTTTCTGAACAAGTAATTTCTCTCTCTTACTTCTTTCCATCTCTCCCTAAGTCTTTCCTTCCTGACAAACTCCTTCTCTTTCACTCCCTTTTACAGCATTTGCTTAGTAGTCTATCAGTTATCTAAATCTGTTAGGTTGTTGTTTGCCAATGGAGTCTCAGCGCTCTTGTCTGATCTAGTGACTAGGTCAGCAAGGTTGTGTGTCCTGGGGACTTGGGGAACTGTATGGAGGTGACCTCTGACACCCATCAAAGGCTGCACCGCACTGTTTGGCTCCTATCAGTTTAATCAGCTGGCTCATTCCCATTCCTTTACCAATAGTGACATTGCTTGCATCCCTCACTGCCTGCCTTGCAGAGCGCACAGCCCTGCGTACACGCTGCTCCTCCACACTGTGTGGCTCAGACACTTGGGCCTCGTGCAGTATCCTATACGTTCTTGTCCTGACTTACCTCTTACGGAGGGCTTCCCTCATGCTCAAAGGAAGAACACCAAATAGGAGGCTTCCTTTTATTTCAGAGACACAGAGGTCAATATTATTCCAAAAGCTTTTGTGGCAGGTTAAGGAGATGCTCCAGCTGTAAAGTCCAGTACTCTGTTGCCTGTTTCCAAGAATTAGAGCTGTGTAAAAAATAAAAAATAATAAAAAAATAGACCACATATAATAACACATAACATTTCCGTGAAAATGTGATGAAAAACACAGAAAATTTTTCAGAAATATCTCCACTTTTACCTAGCAAAAATAAAAACAAAGAGAAAAAAGCGAAACACAACATTAGTCAATTAAAAATAATAATAAAATTAAGACACCATAAAATACATATATATATTTATATATTTTTTTTCCCTGCAGTTTATAATGTCATGATTTATCAGGAAAGTTAAAGAAGCTGTCACAGGTCCATCATTGCCATGTGGGGAACACGTACCCTGAACAACTTGATGCAGAAACTCTGAAACCCAGCTTCCCAGCCTGTCCACACGTACATCGTGGCCATGCCTGGGCCTGCCAGGGGATGACATCAAACATCAAAGAAATGAGAGCAGCACAAACATTCAAAATGTGACAGCACTACCCCTTAATGTCTACTCTGGGCTTTGCACAGGAAAACTTCTCTGTGATTTTTCAGCCAGATTACAATGTAAAGACACTCTCATGTGATGGATTATTTCCTTTCACCCATCTGTAAATCTTCTCCCATGAACTATCAGAATCTGAAGATAGAGAAATAAGGCTGTCTACTAACACTGCAGCCCTCTGATGAAGCAGCTTGCTTCCCTGTTAGATAAAGGATGTAGCATTATGCTCTTCTGTGCTTCAGTCATGCAAGTGAAGAACCACCTGGAAATGGAATAATATTCCAGGTGACTTTGCGGCAGAAAGCTGTCACTGCCAGCACTGCTCCTTCAGGTGCCAAAAGGTACCCTACAGTATACTGTAAAAACTATCCAGAATATAGTGCAGCTCCAGACAATACCAAGCAAGGCTCAGATACCTTGTCTGCAATGGAAATATAGTACCATGCTGTGTGGATATTGACACAACAGCACAAATGCACTTAATTGGAACAATATCAACTAAACCAAAGCAATATAGGCTATCTTGGCAATATTTCTCTTTGCAGACAAATGCTTAAACCATCTCAGCTGAATACATTTTTTGAAATGCAAGAGAGGCAGAAGATTATATGAACCACAGCAGCTAATAGCCTTTTCATTCATCATTGAGTCTTGCAAAAAGAGTCTGAAGTGATTCCTGACAGGGATAAATTCTGTTGTATAATGTGAGGATCAGTCCTGTAATCCTTGCTAAATCAACAACTCCCATTGCTCCCATTGAGCTTTATACCTGTCCTGGGAGAACGGGAAGAAAAGCAAACTCTAAGTATTTTTTTTTCTGTAAATGTTATTAAGAAATCTTCATTTTCTGTACTACTTGTCCTGCCTCCCCCAGTCATTACTATTCACTCTAAATTCTGATGTGGCAAACTAGATTAGCAATCTCATTATCAGTTGAATTTGTCTGTCTACTCCAATTTGCTTGGCAATGACCTGTTAGTATTAACTATTAAGTTTCTTTCCATTTAATGAATATTTTAGGCACTCAGCCTTCACAAAATACACTATTTAAAATGTGGTTTTATGCTTCCATCAATAACTAAGATAAAGTGTATAGAATGCTAATATGAGGAAGTGTTACTTTGCGTTTTGATGTTGATGCTTTAGCAAACTATCAAAATATGAAACATGCACTGTTTCACTGAAGTTAACAGCTTTTTTTAACTTGTATTCCTGTTGTGTCGGAGGTTCAGCTGTTATAGATTATGAAGCTTCTCAAAAGATGATTTACCTCTTTTGATGTATAAACTACACTTATTTTTTTTCTGCCTTCTCATTCCCTCCTCCAAACTGATCAGATTTCTGCAGTTGAATTCAAATCCTAGATGTGAATCATCAAAATAATGGATTATTCATAGTCTCTTAAAAATTGAATTGACTCACTGGAAAGTATGATAAGCCTCAATGATTATTTAATGTTTTTTGTCAGTATATGCCAAAGTCATTGTTATATAGGAAGTAAGCAACATTACGTATTTGGGAAACTAAGGCACAAAACTGTATCCTCATGTCAGTAGCAGCATCACGACATGAACAACTGTCTATCACATCCCAAATTTGGGCTCTATTCTCTGATTCACCCTGTTGTAAGAAAGGAGGGAATGCTTGTTTAATTCTATCACCTATTTTAACTTGATAATATAGATTGAACCAGTTCACCATGATCATAAGTGAATTTCTTAAAAGCAGTTTTAAAGTCACTTTTATTTTCTCTCCTTTTTTGCCAGGAGGAGCCAGGTTGGCTTTGTGCCCCTGCAATGCTATAAAAGTAAATGTGGTTCCTGTCAAGTCCAGCTTTACAGCTGTGCAAAACAGGTACAGGGGAAGGGAACACGAGGAGGAGAAAAAGAAAACCAAAACCACTACAAACTGCAAGTATTCAGCTTTCTGTACCTGTCCCATTTTTTCCATTAGCAAGTGAGTAAAAGAATGGAACTCCATCCTATGTGGTATGCCTTTAAAATGGCAGATGGAAATCAGTTACCTCGAGTATCGGAGGAAAATCCTCCTCCACCTGCAAAACAGGCGAGTCTCAGCTTTATTTAGTTAGCTAATTACCACAGAAAAAGTTACATGATACCAGCATACATATCTCAGTTGGTGTAATATGTTACACAAAAAGGAATATTATACTTTAATAGCTTAATTAAAATCATATATAAAAACTTTGGCTCTAGAATCCATAATTTACCTTTCTAATGGGATATGATTTTCAACAGATTTTTCTAAAAATTTATAAACTCTTAAAAGGAGGAAAGGGTTTTAAAAATGATGTTATTTTGCATTGTTTTTAGGTTATTTCCATTTGTGTGGGGATTTTGTTTTTGTTTCTTTTAAAATACACAGCTGAAATGAATGGAATGCTTCACACTAAAGACCTTTCAAAAGACACTCATGCTTTTGTGTTTCATTGTCATAACGTGCTAATGCTTCTTCAAGGGATTGATGGAGGCTGTAGTCTGTATAGTGCGCGTTTTTAAAAAGGACTTCAAGTTAAATAGATGATTCAGTAATATAATAATTACTTTTCATGTCCACATTATTGCTGCTTCTCTGTTTATTACTTCTTGACATATAGGTCATGTTCTAATATTTTGTACCAGAGTTGCAACACAAGACTTTATAGAAAGTGCCCTTTGATCCAAATTATATGCCCTTTATACATTAAAGCAATTAACACTGAAGTACTTTATGAAGCATCTGAGTAGTTATGGCTGTATGGAGTATCAGAGACACTAAGTCATTAAATGGAGCCATACAGCCTGCACAGAAGTCAGAAACAAATCAACAATTTAGGAAGGCTTCTCCCCAAATTACAAGTATGGATTTTAGGGTTGAATACTATGTTGTCCAGATATAAGGGGATGGTATGCTTCAGTTTCTATCCATGTTTAGGGATCAAATAAAGCGTCTGGGACTAAAATCAGAAGGCATAATTAGGCAATTTCATTAATGTACTGACAAGATACTGATGATGCTGATATAAGGTGCTTCAGGTATCCACAGTAGTCAATGGCACAGGGGCTAGGGAGGTAATGCATTCCAACTTGCTTGCCTCTAGCACAATGGCCTTGGCATTGCAGTAGCTATGCTGTGTAGGAGATCTTTAAGAACTGTGGATTAAAAAATAATGACATGTTAAATAAGGAGGAGCATCTTTGTTTGACACCCTCACTTGGGTGCTGTATTAGCCATTATTTGGATAATCCTTGGTCCCATGTCAAGATAAAGGAAATGGATCTGTGAAAGCAACTTCAAGGGCTGTCTGGTTAGAAATGAGCCAGAGCCACTAATCCCACTTTTAAGTGTTTGCCTACAGCAATTATATGCTTGGACTGTTAAGAGTAATGGGACAAAACATAGCAATACCTGGAACACTTACTTGAAGCAGGTACAGTTGGCATCAAGAAGCTAAGGCAGAGATTCCAAGATATCCGTTACATGCCTTCCTTCATTCATCAGACTGAAGAGTCATCCAGTTCCCAGTGAGAACTCCTCTCAATCACCACTTAAAGCAGTAGCAGATAGGACTTAGAAGTTGCCTTCAACTTGATTTAATATATTTTTTACAAGAATAAGTAGAAAAATTCTGTTCATCAAGGGCTAAAAAAGGAATCTGTCTTGTTTCCCAGAGACTGTGTATATTGCTTGCTATACTGTCACTATTTTGGAGTAAAAGTCAGCCCCACCATCTAATATGTGTGGCAAATATCGATGCTTAGGATATGGGAGAAAAAAGAAGGGGAGAGAATCAGAGAATGTTAAAGTCATCTAATTAAATTTCTAATCCAGGTTTACATAATTAAGCAATAATGACTATGGGGAAGGGTATTTCCTGGCAGTTAATGACCGGCTGGAGGATTTGAGGGCTTGAGGTAAAGCCAAGTGTTCTTAACACTGTCAGTCATTAATTGCCAGGAAATGCCCAACTCAGGAGGTTATTACTGCTGTTATAAACCAAGAATAGAAAAATATAAAGAAAAAAGACAGTAATTACCTTCTTAAAGTGTTGAAAGCTGAGCACTGAACTGCCTGTCGCTATGGAGACAGAGTTTTATTTATAGCATCGGTCCTTTGCTGGCATTTAAAGACTGCCCCGGTACCCAAAGGAGGGCAGGAGTTGGTTCTCGGGGCTCCATTAGGTATATAATTGGTAATTTAGAACATCAGCTCTGTGCCACGGGCCACATAACATCTGCAGACATCAAGAGTATCACAAAACTTTACAACACTGATTACAAAATACTGGCAGCCACTCAAAACATTTTATAGTTACACATACCTTCAGAAAGCATTTCCAGTAGTTTCTGCTTTGATCTGCAGAGTGTGTGTCTCTAAATAGGATCCTTGTAATGTCACATTCTGCTGTTTCCTAGAAATTAAGTACTTGGGGACCAGATCTTTAAAAGTGATTAATGCCATGGGCCTACTCAGCCAGACTGTGATTGCTAACCAATTTTACAATTGCGTGACTCAATTGATTTCATTGGAACTGCTCCCGATTTACACAGGATAATATAAAGAAGAATTTCAGCCCATTGTGTATGACAAATACAAAATTCAAAACCTCCTTCCCACCTTCTTTCAAATCTCTGAAAGAAATTATTCAATACCTGATTTGTAAAGAAACTACAAATAAAAGTAATTTTGTTTGTTTAAATGTTCTGTTGCTTTTTATGGGATGGAGTTCTTGAAATTTGACCAATGATTCAATGAGCACATTCTTCCAAATGAATTGGTAAAAAAAAAAAAAGAAAAAGTAATTTCTACCATTTGACTAATTTAGAACAATAATTATAAAAGGAGATCCAATAAAGGGCTTGAGTACCTAAATTAAGATTAAAGCAGAACTGAAGTATCTGATGATAAAGTGGAAATCCAAAAAGACTATCATTGCATTTTGACATCTCACTAAATTCACTGATGACATGACTGGTAAATTCTGGCTCTGTGCACATGCAAAGCCTGATATCTTTGATATTCCCACAGCAGATGAGCCAGGCGTCAATAGAATAATTTAATTTCAAAATACAGTGAGATGAAGAAAGTTGGTTTCTGCTCCCATCTCTCCTCCACCTTGTGTAGCAGCCTAGTAGTATGAATACTCAGCCATGAGCACAAGAACTATCCAGCCTCAAACACTGAACCTAGGTCTCTCTAAGCTCTGCTGAGTGCTCAGACCACCATTACATTGTGGGTATTCCTTCTGCACTTGATTTCCAACCCCAACAATGTTGCATTTTTGCTGATTGAAGCAGAAATCGATGGAGCGGTACCTGTGTTTCCCCATTTGGCCATATTTTAAAACACAGGCCTGGGCCTTCTGAACCCAAACAAGTCCTTATCTCAAGACTGATTTCTGAAACATGGATCTTAAGTTACCTCTTCAGATGCAAGCATAGAAGTATTTATGCTTCAGAGAAGGGTGTAACTAATGCCTTTCTCTACTCCCTTACAATCACAGAGTCATTCAGGTTGGAAAAGACCTCTAAGATCATCAAGTCCAACCATTAACCTAGCACTGCCAAATCTACCACTAAGCTATATCCCTAAGCACCACATCTACACTTCTTTTAAATACCTCCAGGGATGGTGAGGTATTGGAACAGGCTGCCTAACCGCTTCCCTGGGCAACCTGTTCCAATGCTTCACAACCCTTTCAGTGAAGAATTCTTTCCTAACATCCAAACTAAACCTCCCCTGGTGCAACTTGAGACCATTTCCTCTTGTCTTATTGCTTGTTGCCTGGGAGAAGAGACTGACCTGCACCCTTCTACGACCTCCTTTGAGGTAGTTGTAGAGAGCAATAAGGTCTCCCCTGAGCCTCCTTTACTCCAGGCTAAATAACTCAAGTTCCCTCAGCCTCTCCTCATAAGACGTGTTCTGTAGACTTGTCACCAACTTTGTTGCCCTTCTTTGGACACTCTCCAGCACCTCAATGTCCTTCCTGCAGCAAGGGGCCCAAAAAATGAACACAGCCTCACTAGAGCTGAGTACAGGAGGACAGTCATTTTCCTAGTCCTGCTGGCTACACTCTTTCTGATACAAGCTGGGATGCTGTGGGCCTTCTTGGACACCCAAGCACACTGCTAGCTTGTGTTCAGCTACCTATCAACCAATACCCCCAGTTCTCTTTCTGGCAGGCAGATTTCCAGCCACTCTTTCCCAGCCTGTAGCATTGCATGGGGTTGTTGTGCCCCAGGTGCAGGACCTGGCACTTAGCCTCGTTGAATCTCATACAGTTGGCCTTGGCTCATCAATCCAGCCTATCCAGATCCCTCTGTAGATCCTTCCTACCCTCAGGCAGATCAACATGCCCTTCAAACTTGGTTTTATCTGCAAACTCACTGAGGGTGCACTTGATCCCCTTGTCCAAATCCTTGATAAAGAGATTAGAGAACTGGCCCTAATACTGAGCCCTGGGGGACACCAGTAGTGACCAGCCACCAGCTGGATTTAACTCCATTCACCACGACACTTTGGGACCAACCACCCAAACAGTTTTTTACTCAGTGAAGCATAATTCTATCCAAGCCATGAGCAGCCAGTCTCTCCAGGAGAATGCTGTGGGAAACAGTGTCAAAAGTTTTACTAAAGTCTAGGTAGACCACATCCACAGCCTTCTGCTCATCCGCTGAGCACATCACCTTGTTGTAGAAGGAGATCAGGTTAGTCAGGCAGGACTTGGCTTTCAGAAACCCATGCTGACTGGGCCTGATCACCTCGTTGCCCTGTGTGTTGCATTATGGCATTCAAGATGATATGCTCCATAACCTTCCCTGGCACTGAGGTCATACTGACAGGCCTGTAGTTCCCTGGGTTCTCCTTCTGGTCCTTCTTGTAGATGGGTGTCACTTGTACTAGCCTCCAGTCAACTGAGACATCCCCAGATAGCCAGGACTGCTGATAAATGATGGAAAGTGCCTTAGTGGGCACTTCTGCCATCTTCCTCATTACCTTCTTGTGGATACCATCTGGCCCCAAAGATTTGTATGTGTATGTGTCTAAGTGGTGTAGTAGGCGGCCAACCTTTTTCTCTTGGATTATCATAGAATCATTCAGGTTGGAAAAGACCTCTATGATCATCTAGTCCAACCTTTAACCTAGTACTGAAGTCCACCACTCAGCCATGCTACTAAGTAAAATCGGGGCTTCATTCTGCTCTCTATCCCTGTCTACCAGCTCAGGGGGCTGAGTACTTGAAGAACAACTGGTCTTACTATTAAAGACTGAGACAAAGAAGGCATTAAGCGCTTCAACCTTTTCCTCATCCTTTGTCTCTGTTTCTCCCCACATCTAATAAAGGGTGGAGATTCTCCTTAGTCTTCCTTTTGTTGTTAATGTATCCATAGAAGCATTTTAGCCAGATGCTGCCTAGAAGCTATATTAGTTCATGCCCTGTGCCATACTGATGTGTCTGTGCAGCTCCTAGATTGAAGTGACATGTATGAGCCAGAGCTGAGCAACGGCAGAAAGAACATATCCTCACTGTGATGACATAAGTATCAGAGCCACCTAACCCTCCCCAGAAGCTTTATAGAAAGCTTATACACTAAACACATGACATCTATACTCCATCCTGGGCACCAAACGCCTAAAACTCAGAGGCTACAAAACCTTCATTAGGTTTAGGTGACACTAAAAGCCAGTAAAATCTATACTTTCCAAATTACTCCCCTACTGTCTCTATTCAAGATTGATGTTGCAGCATCTTCACTGTAAGCTACAGTCCAACAGAATCTAGGCTGTTTCTTCCCAGTTCCTGGGTTTAGTGCCTCAGACTTATGAAATGCATAACTTTACGCAGAGCTGACATTTCTTGTATACTGGTGCATGAGCTGACAATGTACTGGATGATGTACCAGGAGAAATGCCTGTAACAGTCGATGCAAAGCCAGAGCAGAGGCCTCAGTGATGTGCTACAGTGAGGAATGTACTTCACGATGGGATTCTGTTTTGAACATTGTGTTGTGGCTTCTCTCCTGCTCCGTGATCTCACAGAGCAGACACAGCTGGCTGGCAGATGTGGCCAATCAACCTTATCTTGTACAAGAAGTTGTGGAGTAGTGAAGAGGTTGTGGCGCTGCCCTGTGAATGCATAAGATACTGGCCTATATGAGGAAGAGAGGGAGGTGAAGATAGAACCAGCTGGCTAACTCTCAGAAGAATCAGGAGGGGGGAAAGAAAGGGTGATTTTTTTTCTTTAGGTCAATGTAAACTCTTGGCCTTTGGGTCACAATGTCAGGTTTTCCTTTTGCATTATTATATCATGATAGATTCCAGATTTCTTGCTGAATTTTTCTCTTTTTTTCTTATAAAGAATGTAACAGAACTCTATCATTCCATAGCAGTTTTATCTCCAATAGCTCAATTCTCTTTATTATATCCTTTCCACCTGACTAGAAAAAAGAAGGTCTGTCCTACATATAAGTAATCTAAAATGCTTCTGTACAGACCATTCTCCTAGCTCTTGCTTTGATTGTTTCACTCTGGATTCTCTTACTGTCCCCTTCTCTGTTTCATAAAATACAGGAAGTGAAATATAGCTAGAATATTGGAACAAGCTTGCAATCCTTGCTGCACAGTCTTCTTGGTAGTTGTAGCTAAGAATATAGAGTTTCTGTAGAATTCATTGCTCGGAAAAATGAGAACTAGCCAGTGTGTTCACCAACGCAACTAACTGACAATGTGCTTTTACCTTTTTACAATCCCTATACTTATTCTAATGACCAAATACAGTTGTGAATACTGTAAAACATTTGAGGAGCTCACGGCCAAAAGCAGTAAGACTGCAGCCATATGTGTCCTTTCATAAGAAACAGGAAGGAAAAACTGGACTTGGCGTTTACCCGCTCAAACCAGGAATGTCAGACTGTCAGCAATGATCCCACACTCTTTGCAGATTCCAGATTCCCCGGCACACATCAGGTAGTCTGTTTCACGTCCTTTCGGGAAACTTCTGCAAAATGACAGCTGTATTATTAGTTTTTGGATGTGTTTAGATTAGTTTAGTTCTGGTGCTTAGATTGGAGAAGCAGACATACAGTTATTTCCAAGGGAGGGCAAAAGACATACGCAAAGAACCAAGGGAAACTGTTAAGGAGCCTCATGTTAAGATGCTTATAGACAGAAACAACCAGAAATTTGTAATTGAGTTCTTCTCTGCTTTGCAGGCTTGTGGACTGGCAACACGTCTCCTTTGTATTCTAGTTTACAACATGCAAGAATTTAGATACATGCTCAAGTTTGCTCAACGTGAGCATTAGATCTGAGTATGAGAAACTTTCAAACCTTCATTCTCCCAGAGAGATTATTACAGATTCTCCATTTCTCTAGTAAAAGTTTTAAAAGCAACAAATTATAAGAAACTAAAAATAACAGTTAAGAAGGAAACAGGCATTGTACTGTTTATGACACTTTGTTATTCTGTGACATAGTTCATAAGGGGAACAATAAGTCAATATTGTAAAATGCAATTAATTTAGGATCTATTGTATACAGATAGAGCACAACATTGCATAGCCTAAGGGTCAGCATGTTTCTCAACATTTATGATAAGCTTTATCATTTTATAGCTAGTTGGATGCCTATCATGAACTTTTTAAGCAAAGATAAACAAGATAACGATCGTAACTACAGAGCAGCAGAGATTATCCCCACACTTGGCTCAACAGCTAAAAATATGCTGCCTTTTCTCTAGCACCATGATAAGCTGATTGCTTAAAAATGGAAACATTCAACTTTTATGCAAGCTTCATATATTAACAAGCTTTTTCATCAATTTTTGATATTTTTTGGGCCCAAAGTATAATCATTACAGGCAGAGTGATCAGGGGTATAACGACAACTATTGTAGTCTGTCTGTTATCATCTACAAAACTGAAATGCCACAGCCACGCTAGCCTGAGTGGGTAAGCAGGCTTTGGAAGACCTGCTTTTGTATTGGCAAGCAAAGAGTATTAGAACTGAGGCGAACCTAGAATTTTTATTTTATGAGTTTTTCAACATATTTGTTTCACAATTGGCCATATAACCTTCCAGATTAAAACAAAATAAACAAAATACATGAAAGAAAATGCCAGAAAAAATATTTTAGGTTGAACAAAGCATTAATTTTAAAATAAATAATTTGGCTCATTTTGATTTTTCATATATATTGTAGTACTATCTAAAAGAGAAATAAAGAATTTTCAGAACCAAAACATCTAATTTCTTTGTTCAAGCACTGTTGAAGTGGTACATTTCAGTATTTTAAGACTTTCAGTTTTTCACAGTTTTTGTTTTCACAAAGCAAATGTGAAATAAAGACATTTTTGTAAGAGTTTCACTCTGGAAATTTAATTACAAGGAAATGTGAATTAACATTAGAAAATTTTGTTTAAAAATTACTAAGTGATTTCAACCAAAAAAAAAATATTTTTTTTGATGGTCGCTTTTTTATTGAAGAGAAGAACCGTTGCTTATTGGACATATTTTTTTATATATATTTCACTAATGTAAAAAACAAAACAAAACAAAACAAAACAAAAAAACAAAGTAGATCTTAATGAAAGTTTTTCCCACCTTTTTCTCTTTCATAAAACTTTTTTCCACTTTCAGAAAAATCTATCGTTCAGTTCAAAACACATAATGTATTTTCCCAAATGATACATTTTAATGAAAAAAAAATGTGGTGGGAAACACATCTTATATTGGAAAACAAAAATAAAAAACACTTTATAGTAGATCACAAAATTATGGATCATCACTAAATTAAAGAATATGAATGGTATTGGTTTTTGTTTGTTTGTGTGTTTGTTTGTTTTGTTTTGTTTTAAATGTGTGATAAAAGGACAGACTCAAAAATAGGTCATTGGAATTTCTAAACTGTATTCTGGGGAGAATATTAGCTCACCAGCTGATTTAATAATCAGGGAGCCATTGTTAGAATCACAGAGTGAAAGAGTGATAGCCATTATTAATGTCTGGCAGCATAATGCACAAATACTACAAAGATGATACCATGATTCTAGTTTGGAGTTTCCTCGTGTTTAGATCTTGTTATAATTCATTTATCAGGGCGTACCAGCAGACCACAAAAAAGAAAGGGTCTGTAACATTTATGATAGATCAAAATAAACCTGCAGGGGAGTCTGCTTCTCAAGACAGTGATCTGTAACATGGACCTCACTGCCTGCTTATAATAAAATCAGGACACAAAACCATTTCTCAAGATAAAAAGCTTAAAAAATTTGTCTACAGAAATTATGAGATGATACTGATGCAAGTACAAGTGCAATAAGTCTAAAGGCCAGTAAAGGAATTCAGTGGGCTTTGGAACCAGCATCCAAAACCTAAATGGAACCCAATTACTTACTTAGCCTTACATTCAGCTTAGTTTGATGCATGAATCAGATGTGTTCTGTCTTCTGCTTGTGCTCTTTAATACTGCCCAAGGTTCATGTTTCACAGCTGCAAAGGCTGTGACAAAGCTCAGCAAAGTTCTTAGACCTTTCTTGAGAGCTCTGACTCACTTGCAATGGGATCTCCTGCAACATGGCACGGCTTCTTCATAATCTCAATGTTCTTCTGTACCCCTTGTTGCTGGATCTCTGCTTTGTGTCTCAGACCCCAGGCTCAACAGCTTTGGAAAGGAACTCCCCGCTGAAAAAGAGAATTTAGAAATATCCTTCCTATTTTTTTTTCTCTTTTCTCTGTGAGCAGGGAAATATACTTGGGGCCAAAACATGGTCTGACATGATGCATCCAGCAGAAAATGTGAAGTGATCCTGTTTGAGTTTAATTGGAAACATCCAAACTATAGAGGTTATTCATCTAAAAACAACAGCAAAATAATAATAATCACTCTTTCAGGTTCACCATGAAGTATAATAAAGTAAATTTTAGTTAGTGATTCACAGAAATCTCCTTACCAGATCATTTCTACCAGTATTCTTGGACATGTTACTAAATGATCAGAAAAAATCAGAACTTTGATAGTTCTTTGATAGATAGAAAACTGAAGTTTTCTTAGAGAACAATGTCATTATTATTAAACTCATCTCGTCTGCACAAGTAGCTGGTTTTAACGACTTTGTGTTTTCATCAGATAATAACTATACCCAAGGTACCTCAAATTAGAGGTTTTTTTTATTCCGAATACCTGTTGACTTCTATCACTTCACACACCCTCTAAAGAAACAGAGAACACAATGATTCCTGGTACCTCTCATCTCTGGATGCTACCTAAAACCCGAATAATATCTGCTCCTTCTTTGAACCTTTCTTGTGGAGGCTTCTTTCTCTTAGGCTCTGCAACTCTTAAATTCCAAGCCACAGGACACAGATGCTTCAGAGGACAATATTGTTCACCCAGCTGAATGTTTCCTTCTGAACACATGCACGCTCAGCACAGGGTGAAAAGGAGGTACCATTACCAATACTAAAGCAGCTCCGGTACAATGTGAAACTAAGGTAAAACTTGTGAGGAAACTGAAGCCACCATTTCAGCCCCGTGAAGCCAGCAAAGCCAGTACTGCTGCTAACATTACTACTCTCATTGTGGAACATCCCCCTCTCCTTACCCTGGCAGGCCCTTTCCATGCCTTTGTCATTCCTTCCATTGTGCCAGCACGAGAGTTTGTACAGCTGAACAATGACTCAGACGAGGGAATCGATCCAACTGAAAACTAAATTATTTTTTTTCCTGGCTGTGTTACTTCAACCCTCTCTCAATTCTGGTTCACTGTGTGGCCACAAGAAAACTTGTTCCAGCCAAAGGAAAGGCTCAGCAAAAAGAAAGAGACAAGTACCACTACACTGGAAGTGCTGGATTGTATTAGCTGAAAATGATACTACAGAGCTGTGGAAGTAAAGACTACTCCCAGCTACAAAACTAACTTGCTGTACGGTGCCAGACAAGTTGCTCCAAGTCCCTCTTCCCAATTTCATTCTATTTAGACTATGTTCTTCAAAGCAAAAATGTTTTGCTTATTATGTACTCATGTAATTAATTCCTAGTCTAGGTTGGGGAACTGTGGTAATGAAAAGAAATAAAAATAATGATTTCTAAGGGTAAGGGGAGTTTACCTAAGGGATTCACGTTAGCTAATGGAAATACAAAGTAATCATCACCTCATGCAGTACTGCCCTATACTGAAAAATGCAGAACATGATCTTTTGTTTATCAAATTTCATCATGAAGTCAAGAAACTCATGTGAAAGACATCTGCTTAATAAAGGAATGTTTATTGTATACAATGTCTTTAAAATTAACATAATACTTCTCATCTGAAACGGTAAAAATTTTTTTTTTCTTGTTCAGATACTAAAATCATCTAAGTATTTTTTAACTTCATTTTCTTTTTCTGGGCTATCTGGGCATATATTTAATCATAAAATGACTACAACTGCTGTTTGGTGTGATTTGGGGGGAGGAAGAGGGAAGTCTCAGAGTATTTTTGTAGTTCTTATATCAGCATCTGAGAACAGTGTGAATGCATCATACCCCAGACAAGGAAGTTTTTCCACACATGAAGAAGTTTTAACAAGGGGTTCCTAGCAACTTCTGTGGATCCTCTCTGGCACTTCATCATCTTAGAGACTTCACTGGGGCTGTTAATGTTTAATACTTTATTTCTGCACAAAGAACTTTCCCTGCATCTATGTTTCCATTTCCCTCTGCTACAAACAAGACCAATGGAGAAATATTGTGGTAGTTCATTTTCCCCTTGAAAATGCGTAAGGCTTTCTAGTTCTTTTCCCATACCTTTCTGGTCACTGGTGTACATTTCACAAAAGACAGGATCTCTGCAAATTAGCCAGTGGTTACCCCAGTGATGGAGACACAGTTCAACCAACATCCCTATCCTCACTACCACTTGTGGAGTTCAGCAGAGATGTCATTAGTAGAAAATATCACTGTAGGACTATCCAAGGATAGAACACTTTTTTCTTAATTTCTTTTATTTAATTTAGTAGTAACAGTATTGAATATGATGTGAAGTCCATCAGAAGGAGAAAATTCCTTTCTTCAGGCATCCTTTAGGCTATACTTTTCATCCCATATCTAACTGCTAATGCTTTTAAAATTTTTTTTGCTTTGCTAGTATCCCAGTAGGAGTGTAAGAAGTCAGTTACAGCCAGTTGTACTTTCTACTTTCTCTCAAAAGGGGATAAAAGCTTTCAAATGATTTGAATAAACTGTGATTACATCTTCATTTGTCTGTAATGGGATTACCACGCTGATAAAAGAGACTTCAGACAAACATACATGTTTAAGATTGGTGTAATTTACCCAAGAGGGTCGGGAAGATCCTTTGGACTCCTTAGGGCCCTTCCTCCCCCTTTGAAAGCTGGCTGGCACCAAGAGCCCTCAATAGGCTGGGACCAGCTGATCATTCCCTGCTGGGGGTTGTGGCTGTTCTCCTGTGCACATGATTGCTGAACTGGAAAATACAGTTATACACATCCAAGCCCACAGTTATTTTTTTCTCTATAGCTGACAAGCTGAAGATTTTTCAACTAATTGATTTTATCTCTGGATGAAGGAGATGTCATAAATCTTAGTCAGCTAATAATGATTAAGAGATAAAGGAAACCTGAGAAAAATATAAGTGCTGTTACTAAATGCTGATGGACTCCATAGTGAGATAATCTTTTTAACATGGTGACCCATCCCACATACAAAATGTGTGTCCAAAGATCCATTTGTGAAGAAGAACAAATGGGGAAATCTGAAAGCAAGCAGAAAAGATATGAGTGAGAAATGACAGGCAAATTTAAATCCTGTTAGGACTAAAGAAAAAGAAAGACTTGAAAATAATCCCACTTTGAGTCTCTATAATGAATTGTGTTTTCCAATACAGAGGGATTGCTCAGGAGGATTCTAAACCTCTCTAGAGAGCGAACAGCAAAGGGATTAGTTAACTCTATAGTTGTCTTCAACTTTATGAGGTCTTGATTCTGCCATCCATATATCTTTTCAGTGGGTTTTACTTGTTTTGGCATCAGTGGGGTTCCTTGTTCAGTTAAATACTACCCAAAATTTATGGGCTGCAGACCAGGGTGTTTATATTGGAAACTGAGAAATATAATTTGAGTATGTGGGCTAATCTAGCGGGGAATAACTTCATTGAAGTGATCTGAATTACCTCAGTATTACATATGCAAAACTCAGGAATAAAAAAAAAAAGGAAAGAAAATGTATGCAAGTTTCTTGCAATTGCTATGCTAGAAAAAGTATAGCAATTAGACAATTGCTATATATGATACACAGCCTTGAGTAGATGCCCAAAAATATGTTGTGGTAAGATTTGTCAAAGGTTTGCTGATGGCACTTTTTATATCTACCATTTTTTTCTTGAATGCATTACAATACTTCGTGGGAACTCATCGATGTAGTTAAAATTTTCTACCAGAATTAAGAAGAGCTTTTCTTTTGCCTTTATCATATTGCAGGATATAAAGTAATAAACTTGGATATAATATCATAACACATTGGAGGAGAAGAAACATTCAAAGAGAGAGAAAATATGAACAGAATGTCATAGTAAATATATTCACAATTATAAAGGAACTATCTGGACAGATACGTCAGCATGACGTGGACTACAAGGAAGACATAGATGAGAAGATTACAGTTGTCAGGTTCTTCCAGTTGACTTTGGAAGAAGAGGAAAAGTCTAGAATTCAACAAAAGCAAAATAACAAGGTTTTGATATAGGAAAGATGAAAAATTGTAGTCAAGAAAGTCTTTGCAGAAAATAACTGGAATCACTGATGACATGCACTTTGACAGATATAATGTTGTCAAAGTATTGTCACTTCATCTGTGGGAAAAAAAAAAAAAGATAAAAGAGAAAAATATACAACACCTTGACATTGTGACAAACGTTAAAAACTTGACAAGTGACAGAATGGCAGATTTTAAGTATATCACATTTAAATGAACAGAAAGATAGCTCAGTATAGTTAAAAGATGATAGAAGATACAGGTCAAAATAACAGATAAAGAGATTTTTGAGTCTTTAGCACAAGTAGACAGTAGAACCCACATAAGAGGAGGAGGTTGTAGAATCAAAAAGTTAAGAGAAAGAACACTGGAGGATGGCACCAAAGAAGAAAGGAGAATAAACCACTGATTAATAATAATAATTAATAATAATAATAATAAAAACAACAACAAGAACAACGTTGCAGAAGACCGAAAAGGAGAAAGGGATAGAATAGAGACAGAAGTTAGTCATAAATAAAGTAGTGAGTCTGACAGAAAAATAATAGAAGAGTATTGTCAATGGCTTGGTAAGAAGGTAAGAGTCTGGCAAACAGTGAGTTGGCAGGAAAATTTATTAGTAAGTGTTCAATAACACATGCCAAGCTGTAAAATAAGGCAATATAACTATTGCAAGGATTACCAAGCAACAGAAGTAGTGAACTAATGAGAGTCAGTAGGTGAAAGAAGCAGAGGCTTCCTGAAGAGTGAAATTTAGAGCTCAGGAGTTTTCAAATGATGTCAGAACTTGTGGGTGCCAGAAGCAATCCAAAGTTGTGATGTGGATAGAGGGTGGTCTCCTTCCCAAAACTTTCTCCTTTCTCGTGTTGGCAGTCCTTTCTGATATCTGCCTTTGATTCTAAGCATTAAAGTTGGTCAAAGATCTCAAATAAATCTCCCTTACTATTCAAGCCATTCTTTGCCCTTTCATCTTTCCATTCCTAATCTATTTAGTAACAGGTAAAAAGCACCAAGGAAGCATTAATCTGATAATCTTTGAATCTAGTAAACACAAATTCTAAAATTAGGACCCATTTGCTTTGAGTGTTCTCCCATTAGCTATGTGCCATTTAAATAGCTTATATCACTCCCTAATGTTTGTTTTTTCCTTCCCATTGGGCACTTCTTTCACTTTTTTCCACATTGAAAATTGCACAATATCTTTCTGAAAAATTCATCTGTCACTTGCTGGAGAGAAAATTAATCAGGTTTTTGAGGCTTGTGGTTCAAGGAGCATGTTTTATAGGAGTATTCAATCATAAGTCATCACAGTCATATCAGGAAGTTGTATTAGGAAGTTGTATTAGGAAGTTGTATTAGGAAGAAATTCTTCACTACGAGGGTACTGAGGTACTGGAACATGTTGCCCAGAGAATCTGTGGATGCCCCATCCCTGGGAGTGTTCAAGGCCAGGTTGGATGGGGCTTTGAGCAACCTGGTCTGGTAGAAGTTGTTCCTGCCCATGGCAGGGGGATTGGAATTAAATGATCCTTAAGGTCCCTTCCAACCTGAACCATTCTGTAATTCCATAATTCCGTGGTGTCAGAAAGAGACACCAAGAACATCAAATATGTAGAGAAATTCATTTAGGCATTTATCTGATGACTGAGTTTCATATGTGCTGAACACCCAGCAGCTTCTCCATAAATTTAATAACTTAAATTATTACAAACCACCAAACACTCAGGTCTTTTGGAAATTCTATCCTAAGGAGTAACCTAAGAGAGTTAAAAGCCCAAGACTCATGGTTTTCAATTATACTTATACTCCTAATTCCTTTGTGTACTTTTAGAAATCCTATTCATGGACACTTTAATTAAAATATTGGCACTGATTCTCGAATGTATTTCTAAGTTCTTTTGATTTCAAAGGGAGTTAGGCACAAAAAAATCATTGGTGGATTAGGTACATGGTATATATGAGAAGCCCAAGTCAAAGTTGCACCAGGCTTTACTGGAAAAACACAGACTTTAAAACTTGAGAGCTGATAGAGATCACAGCAAGTAGTAGCAGCATACTTTATATGAAGCTGCACTTAATAACTAGGCACTGTAACAGCTGCAATTGCTGGGTAATTTGAAAGTGTAACATCAAAGCATCAAACCCAACGCTCACTGTGGAAAAGGATGTATTTAAACGATTGTTTACAACCTTTACAAGGTTTTACCTTATGAAGTACACAAGCTAGGAACTACTGTACACTGGCTATCCAAAAGCAGAATTATATCTCACAAGCCTCTTCGAATGTGAGTTAGAAACATCAGGCATGACCACTCAGTCAAGGGCAGTAACATAATCTTTGCTTTTTTCATTCAATTATTTCTCACAGTCTATAGGATTTCCAAAAATTAATTGATTCTCCATAGGGAATGAAATACTGTTCCTGAAGATATAAAACATGGGATTTAGTTTTTTATTCTTTTATACATGTTTTCAATGACTTCTATTAAAATTGTTTGGATGATCACTGTTATTACAATATAATAGCAATAAATTTCCACATTAAAAAATTCATGGAACTTAAGCAGAGGTAGGCTAAGTCAGCTGTTTTGTCTTGTATCGAGGAATCTGTGGCACAGCAGGAATCAGCAGCCAAGCCTCCAAAACCATAAGTGCTTTAACACTTACTTCTTCTGCAAGAACAAGCTGCAAGAAGGCAGCAAGGTAGGCACCATCAGATGGTAGGACATACATCTATTAAGTTCCCCCCGTGCCTCAGATTTTATCACGGGATATTAAAAACTGTCACATGATCATATTTGCCCCTGTCATCAAGTCACGGCTAAGGCATACTTTTGTGACAGTCACCCTGTCACCTGTCATATGACCATGGGGCCTCCCTGAGATGATCAAAATGCAGACTGTTGGAACTGGGCACATCTGTGTCATTCCAGCACACTTCAGTCCAGGTGAATCACTACACATACAAAGATTACTGCGTGATGGGATCTGGACCCAGCACATGATGGCATGGCCACAGTTTGTTGAGAAGATTATTGTAGTTCTTGCCATGTGTGTGGGACACAGCCATGAAAAACTGTCAGGAAGTGATCAGTTTTAACATTTAACTGTGGTCATTCACCCATTCCAAAAAAGAGTGAGGAATAAAATATCTTCCCTACAGGTTTTTGGGTGGCTCCCTCTGCCCTCATCATTGAAACCCCGGTGTTTCCCTCAGTTTGGTGAAGCTTCTTTTCAATGATATACATGGATTGAAAACAGAACGAGAAACTCTATGACAGAAGAAAAGACTTTGACAAACCTGTTTTTGATACAAACTTGATTGTTGAAGTGGTTACGTGGCTTTACCAGAACTACTAAATATATGTTTTCACAGAGCATTAATTGATTCAGATTAAATGGGATTTCAACCCATCTAATAGTCCATCATTTAATATCACTTAATAGTCCATCTATTCACTTTCTAATGATACCAAGTTTTGAATTCGTAACAAATAACTTGGAAGAACTCAGGTAGAAACATTAAATAGTTCATTAATAAGTTTGTAATTATAAAGCCAATGATGCTTGAAAATGTGTTTTCCTTGGATGTCCAAGGGAAGTGATTTTCCAGTTAGAATTAGACAACATCTTAATGACTGGATGTTGGGAACAGAGAGAAATAGAGATATTCAGGAAAAGGGTTGAAAAATGAGAGAAAGTAGCCAGACTTGAAACACCTATGCACACTTTTCTTAGAGGAGGGGAACAATCAAAGCAAAGTGATCCCAACAAATGACAACTAACCAGCAGCTTAGGAGGAGAGAAGAGGAGAGGAGAAAGAGTGACATTCAGATATCTTTGCACAGTAGGAACATAGCCAAAACTTTTTCTGAGTAAGAGCTAAAATAATTATATTTTAGCCTGTTACGTTTCTTTGCTCCACATAATTTAAAGCACTTTTGAATTTATTCCTTATTTATATATAACATTGTCACCATTTTCTTTTCCTAATCTCTAAACATTAAGGTCAACCCGAGACCAAGTCTGGATGGTCTATAAGATGTAAATTTGGTTTGGCTAAGAGAATACTTGTGGCTGGGTCATGTGATACTGCCCTTTCCTTTTCTTTGGAATCTCTTGGATTAGAGAGCGATAGCCTTAAAAACTTACACAATACTCTGCAAATTAGTCCATCTGTCTATCAGTCATTCAATTGCTTCTGCAGCCCACTGTGGTGATTGTGAAAAATACAGTAGTCTCTGGGGTGACCTTCAACAGGGAGTCTGCGAAATAAATCTTTTCATAGGATGTTTGAAAGGAATCACCATGTTTTATTTTGTTTTGTTTTCTAAAATGTTTTTCTTCAATTTATGCCAAAATTTCCCTGAAATGATTCTGCTTCTTTTAAAACATCCCAGCACCTTCATATGCACAAATACTGTACATATGTGATTGCATGAATGGGTTAACATTTCTAACCCTATTACATATGAATCTATGTATTTTTCTGGAAGCATACTAAGGTTTATACAATGAAAGGCAGATCCAAATCCACAAACTATTTATACAAGGACAAGCTGAACAACTCTGGTCAAATAAAATATAAAGAAAACATCAGAGCTAGAAATTATTTCTGAGAAATAAATCATGGAATTGGAAGAAAGTTTAACCTTAAATGTTTTGGCTTTATTGTCCAGCTCCATAATGTGGAATGTTTCAACACACTCCTAAAACTGCCCCTTCACAATGGGGGTAAAACACACTGACTTGCATCTTTTGGATTTAGGTTGGCTTTATGTTTCCAAATACATTTTCCCACCCTCATATGACTCCCTGCTGTAAAATGTTATGCCAGTGAAAGGAAAAAGAAAAATAGAATATGTATCAGGGTTCACATTTTGGACATTGAGTAATGGTGATTAAACTTATCTAGAGTCAGTTACTGCCTCAAATAATAATATTTCAAATGCCATTCAAACTTTTCTTGGAGCTGTCAGCAGAAATCAGGATAAAGAGCACAGTTTTAAACTCAGGGGAAACCCAAAGGCTTCAAAATTTAGAAAAGAATGACCTGAAACGTATTAGGCACCTGCAGAGCTGATCATTTCAGAGGTCTTGGCTGGGTTTTAGAAGAACCTTCCTGCATATTCCTCGCCAACAGTCATCACTAACCTAGCAAAGCTACCAAATTGTTCCATAATACTCATAAGCTAACATTTTTTATCTGCCTTATGATTTGATAAGTATTGAATTTAACTTCATAAACTTTGGGGTGCCAACTTCCCTTCATTTTAGACAGCTGAAGAAGGTCACTAAGCCCATTTTTAGAATGAAGGGGCTAAAATTGCTGTTATCAGTACTTTAAATGTAAGCACAGATCAAAAGACAAAACAAAGGTGTTTGCATGCACACATGGCAGAAATAACATAATAAACGGATGCACTGAAAAAGTGTGCTACATGTAGCAGGTTGTCCAGAGAAGATGAAGGAAAAGGCAAGAAGAAAATACTGTATGTAACAACAGAAGTAGTGAAAAAACACGTGAGAACTTTTCAGCCAGAAGCTGGATTAAAGGGGTTTGGAGCTCTCCATGAAGGATTTGTCTCCTCTTTGATTTCTTCTGTGTTTAGGGAAACAGGGTTTTGTATGTTGTAGATGAGTGGGATTGCATCAGAGATGCCAGATTCAATTATCACTCATCCTAATGAAATCAGTTTGTGAAGCTCTGCACATTGGGTAACTGTTCTGTTGAAAAAAACAGTAATAATACTGATGTTAATCTGGTGCTGTGATCATTCTTTATCTGGGAAAGGAATTACAAATTACATCATGTGGCAGATGGATATACCAAAAAACAGTAGGAACTGTGAGAAAATGGTGACTGCATGCTACATTAAAATGCTACATTAAAAGTTTGATAAAATATGAGAAGCCTGCCTTCTGATTTATTTATTTATTTATTTTCAAATGTTAATTTTCACAGCATTTAAAGCCTACACATTCTATTAGGAAATTAATTGAAGCCCTGTGATTTCAGCAAGTTGCTGCTTGAATTTTCTCCCCAGTGAAGGAATAACATTTGTCACAAATACATGACAGGAGAGCAATGTTTTTGAGCTAAGCCCAGCTTTATAAACTTGACAACTGTAAAGAGTAAGGGGATTTTCCACTTGCTGGGATGGTCTCTACCTGGTATCACAGGTGATCATAGGATTGGAGTACATCTCTACTGAAGGAAAAGATAGTAATCCATTGTTTATATTCCTACAATGAATCACTCTATAGTCAATCAAGATCACAGGCCACTGAAAAAAATAAATAAATTATCAACTTGGATTAAAAGGCAATCTTCATGCTCAAAACAGAAATTGTTGTCCTCCAGAGCTATGCTCTTGTATTTGGAAGAAGAAAAAAACAAAACATAGATTAGTTATTAAAGAGAAATTGTTAATACTTATAAAACCCTATATGTCAGCATTCTTTTTCTATCTGCAAATAATTCATGAAGTTCTCCAACAGTGGAAGTGGATTGCCATTTATAACAATTGAGTAGACATGGTTTGGAGCTTGACATTGATTTGGCTAGACCTATGTAGAGGTTCAGACTGAGTTTTCTTGGAGAGATGTTTTATAATCAGATGGACTATTTCAACAATACAATAAACAATAATAACAAATAATAAACTATTTC
Organism: Cygnus atratus; assembly: GCF_013377495.2. Classification (NCBI taxonomy): domain Eukaryota; kingdom Metazoa; phylum Chordata; class Aves; order Anseriformes; family Anatidae; genus Cygnus; species Cygnus atratus. The sequence continues at coordinate 64,295,768 of NC_066365.1, read as the reverse complement.
AACAAAACAATAGCTTCAGGAGATAATATAAAGGTAGAATGACATTAAGTCTTTAATCCCATATAATACTGAGGTAATGTTTTACCACACACCACCATGGTCCCAACTTTATTTGTGACTATTAATTTTAGTGAATATATATATATATATTAATAAAGACAATGTCTTTCACAAACGATTAATATGTTGGTTGATAACATAATTAAACCCACAGATGACCTTTAATTAAACAAACTGTAGCTGCATGCACCCAACATTGTTATTTATTTTGTAATTATATGAGAATTCTAGGAGAAATTCAGCTGATTACCAGGACCTGGATCTTGGAAGTTTCCTTGAACTATTCAGATTTCTTAAAAGGTGGTGCCAGACAAAAGGCCAACCATATGCTTGACATCAGTCTGTGCTGTAAAATGTACTTTATAAACACTAAATTAATACCAGAAAAAAAAAAACGACGACCTGCCAGGTAGTACAGGGTTCTACTGAGTTGCACAAGATCTGCCAGGAGGCAACACCACTTGACATTCTACAAATGAAGGTAACAAGGTGGGAATTTGGAACAAAACTGAGAAACAAACTCATACCATTTACTTAAACTACACTGGTGGTTAGTACGCATCCTTTTTTCATCACTAATTATGTTAGACAGTTTACCGAATACCTAGTCAAAATATTATAGTGAGTAAGTTATTGATACAGTCACAGGAGAAAGAGAATAAAATGTTTAACACCTGCTCCTAATAAATCACTGGAATGTTGCATTTGATGGACTGCTGGAAAAGAAATGAAGTTCTAGTCTCTATATCACTTTGCTAACAACAGAAGATTGGAAAAACAGAGCAACACAGAGGAAACAAAAAACAGTATTTTGATTCTCAGTTCATGGCTGAATATATATTATAACTCAAGGGGTAACCGTTAAATGTACTATTTGAAGACTATTATTAAGGCTGCAAAATCAAACACTTAAAACTTAGGAAAAGAAAGACATTGTGTTGTCTGTACATTTTTTCTGAATACAGACAGGAAAAGCATTATAATAGGATCTTTAATTACACAGTCGCTTGCCATTTTTTTCTTCAGGAGATCTGTTTCACTCAGCAATGAGTGGTACTTCCTAACTTTTCCTTTAGTATTTCAATACCGTGTTTTTTATTTTGTAGTCCCTTGTTACATTTAGGATACACCATTTGAGCTTTTCTATGTAGACAGATTTGTCATTAACATTTTCATCCATATCATTTAAAAATGTTTAGAATATAACTTTGAAGAGAGAGCAAGACTGAAAGTTTTTGGTACCCAATTTTTAGCATGATAGCATGATTTTTCAAAGGACTATTATGACACTATTTACTGGTGTTTATGCTCAGACCATAGTTCCCAACAACTTGGTATTTCAGCTGCATATCTTCAAAACTTCAGGGATTAAGATCCCAGAAATTCAAGTTAAGCAGCAAAAACACTTAGCAAGAGATTTTCAGCAGGGCACTGAATTATTAATGTTCTGTGAAAATCTGTTGCAAAGCCTACATTTAGAGTGGACATAGGCATCTCCAGACTGAAAGTTGTGGTTCACCTATGAAGATTAACACAGCCAGAATTATCTTAATTCTTGAACAGAGTTACAATGATGAACAAAGGAGATTCACATCACAGCTAACCAACCAGCAGAAAATGGTACAGACTGTGGCGTGTGAAATCTGCCCTAGATTTAAGAACATGAACTAAATGGCTAGCCATAGTCTGATAGACTTGCAGATAAAAGGTGTAGAAATCCTCCCTTTAAGTGTGGATGATTGGTTGCTCTTAGAAAACATGGAAGAGATGGATATTTACTTACAATGTAATATCCTAACAGTTGGACAACTTCTTCAGAAAACACATAACTTGAGCAACAAGACACAACTAAGCTTGAGCTAAGTCTAACGTGTCTATCTCACAGCTATGGGTGAATTTGGGATGAACGACCTTTTAGTCCTTCTTGAAAAAACTGAGAACTATGCAAAAAGGTATCTAAAACTCAGCATATGGACCAAGAAGAAACAGGCAGTGTAACTCTGTAGCAGTGTTGTGGGCAAGCCAAAGATCTGGGAATACTTGGTTCCGGGCCTTTTTCCAGTATTTTCTAACTATTAAGAGGCAATAAAACGCTAAAGCAAAAATTCGAATCAAAGACAGGCTAAGAATAGTTAATGTCTTGAGTAGCCCACTTATCAAGAAGCCCCAAGCCACTGGGCTATTACAGAAAGGTGGAGATCATTCTCCCCATCCCAGTATTTTTGAGTAATAATTGTTGTGGCAGTTGTGTTCTGGACAGCTTTGTATTTAACACATTCATTAAGCATATTTAGCAGGTCAGATACTTAGAGATAAAGTGTCGGGCTGCTTAATCTGTGAATTTTTTACCTTCACATTCAAAACACATGTATAGTCACAAGCCCCCATGCACTAAAGTGAAAAGTTACATGCCTGAGTGGCACCTGTGGTCAGTGGCTGATACGCCTGAACTCTTTTGTCACAATTATTTTAAGCTCACTGAAAATGAGGCAACTCCAGTCTGAAATCCATGAATCCATTTCAGTGCTCGGGTGTGCCCAACTTAACAGACTATAGAGATAGAAAACAAACATACGTACAAACAAAACTTAAAGATCACACTTCATTTCTTTAATGTCTTTTGTTTTCTATATTGAATAGAATAGATTTAATTAAAAAAAAAAGAGTTAGGTTAGAAGCTTAGTTTCATCAAATGTTGCTTAACTGGTACAAGATGACAAAGCTAATACACTCAAATTCTGTGTACAAGGAAAGATCCACTCATCATTCCATGATACTTGGGAGCCAATATCTGCTCTAAATATTCACCATATGGAGTCCAAGGCTGACACTATCACATGTCGTTAACTTAGACACTTGAGACATGATGCTATATTGATATGATAAAAAACAGCAGAAGTAGATGATAGTCCAAGCTACTGTCCTTCTCTGAATAATATTTCTTGGCTAGTATGTTTCTACAAATAGATCATGTCAGTAAATAATTTGTCAGTAGAAATTAGTATTATAAAAGTTTCCTGCTGCTTTGTCTTGTGCAGCTATCTAAGGAATTATTTTTTTTTCCATGAACTATCTGTCCACATTATCATTTGCAGCAAAATGACCAGACACAGCAAGCAAAAAATGGGACAAAATATTGATTCAGATTTGTCCTGCCTCCCAAATGAAAATTAATAAGAAACTACTCCTTCAAGGAAACAGCAAGAAATTACAGCCCTCCCTTACCTTTTCCTTCCCCTTCACTTTTCTAATAAGCTGTTGAACATGGATAAAATAATGAACACAGTAATTACAGTTTGGTTCATGTGAAACAAGTAAGGTGGCAAAGAGAAGCAAATTTCCTTGCATAAAATGTGTTTGGTAGGAATAGTCTAATCTATACTTAACTGTTTGAGAATTGGAAAGCAAACTGACATTAAATAAACTTCATTTTTGCTTTAATGACAGATTTACTTATCCCAGGAAGAAGTCCTAGTCTTGAGAAATATAATTTCTGATAGATTAAGGGCCATGTGTAGTCTTAAAAAGATTCCAGATGCAGAGTTACACTTGTTTGGGGTACCCTGGGGAAGTGAGGAGAGGAGAGATGGAATTCAGGTTCCACTTCAACACCACTCTCAGCTGGATCTCAAAGATGGGTATGGACTGTGGGCACTGAGAATTCTCTCTGTTCCAAGTTTGTGGGTGAGAATAGATTTTATATATACACATACAATCAAGCAAGGGGTGTTCAATCCCGATTTTTTCTTGATAGGCTTTCTGCAAATAAATATTTGATTGATAAGAGATTGTTTTATTGTTATTGAAAGATGGCATCTCTTTCAAAAGAACTGTCAACACTACTGAAAATGTAGAAAATCTACCTATGTGGGTGTTTATATTCTGCTTGGGAGCATAGATCCCTATGCTAATGCTAACCAAGTGGGTATAGCATGGTATCACAGCATGCAGAGAGAGAAGCTTTGAATGGCCACATTAGCAACATCAGACACTTTACCACCTAAGTTAGTAAAGCTGTTTCCCAACAGGGCTATTCTCTCAGACTCTATGCTACACTACACTACACTACACTGGTTTTAGTCAGCAAGCTAGGTTAGCCAGAGCTAAGTCAGGAGGAGAGGAGAAAGGGAAGAGGAGATGGAAGCAATGTCTTGTCTCTGCAGTAGGCTTTTTGCAAAGCACGCACAGCCAAAGAGAACTAACTCCATCATTTTAATCCATTGTATTCCATCGCAATCCCACACACTATTGTATTAAAATGAGGACCTACTAAGAAGTAAGTCTCAGTAGTCTTCAGGTCATAAATCCAAGTTGTACAAGTTTGTGCTCAAAGAAAACAATCCAAATTCATCTACTAACAATCTGTGATGGAAATGGCACATTTAATTCTCCAGAGTTAATAGACATGTAAACAAAATGTAGTGCTTCCTGCAACTGAAACATTTGGATTTAAACCATAAGGTTAAGATTGCATGAGCCTGTAGTTCAAACACTCCAGGAAAAAAAAATACTCAAGTCTCAAGACAAAGTTAACAAGTACAGGTTTGTGCTCCTGGTAGAAGTTATTTTAAATTACCAAAATGTTATCAGTTAAATAATAGCAGCTGCCATGGTGAAGATATAGTAGGAAAACTGCTTTTCTCAAAATCTCCTGCTTTGGCCAAAAATTTGGGTTATTTTGCCTCAATTCAGACATATATATATATATATATATATATATGTTTATCTTAAAGCTATCGAAAATAAAAAATAAAAGTCCAAAGGCCAAATATCTATTTATAGTTAGTAGGCCAACAAATAAGGAATGGTTTTTAAACCTCTTATTCACACTACTGAGAGCTTACAAAAACTGGACTTAAATAAATAACCATTAATAATTTTTTTCTTTTTCTTTTCTTTCTTTTTCTTTTCCCCTCAGGACTGGATACTTACATAGCTCTTTAATCTGCAATTTGATTGATGTCTTCAGATATTTTAGAAATAAACATGACTGCAGAAATGTACTTAAAATGTGGTTTACTGTGAGTGGTCTCTAAAGCTTGGTGTATTAAGAACTCCCCAGAACCTCTTCCATCCTCCTCATGCAGAGCAATACCTTCCTGAACTGCAGGACCTCACTGTGTCTCTCTGTGTTGCCAATAGAAATGTTAGCAGAATCAAACCCTTAACAAATGTATGTCAACATGGTAATAATAGATTCCAGTCGTGCACAGACTTATGCATGTGCTTAATATCAAGCACATGAGTAACTCCAGGCTAGAACCTGAGCATACAAAAGAGCATAGTCCAATTCATTGAACTCCTGTGTACTTTTTGACAGGTATCCTTTTGTTCACCACCTCTACCCCACCCCCCCAAAACACAATTCTCCCTTTTATTAGATTCCTAAACACAGATTTTCCATCAGTTAGTACTTTTAAGGTCTCAGACCAAAGAAATTTTCTAAAAACATTAGAATATATTAGGCAAATGCAAAAAATACCAGCAGTTCTAGATTTTATTAAAATAAATAAATAAACAAATATGTACCCTAGCTTTCTATATTGAATATACAGGAAAGTTAAAAATTTTAAGGATACAAAAGCAAAGCAAAGCAAAATAAACAAGCCATTTTCACATAATGAAATTCAGTGGGAATTGTGCCAATGTTAGGACAGTTTTAGAAGCCCACATAAATGGGCTAAAATCTTATCTTGAACTCATCTTACTTTTCTCCTGTCTGCTTTTGATATACGCCTCCAAGGTGACTTAATACAGTAAATGATTATATGCAACATTTGATGTGCTATGTTGAGCACTACAGGGTTAGTTGAGGACAGCTTCAGTCTTGACTTCCTGGCTTCTGTGGGTTCATCAGTAGTCTGTCAAGATGTTTTTTATCCCCATGTGTGAGTAGAAGACAGCACTATTTGAAGGCAGGAAAATCATTTACTACCTCTTTTTATTTAAATATACGAGTTTTCCCTATGCTACAGTACTTCTTACAGAGTCTTGAGTTATGTCTTAAAACTAGAAATTGCTACGTAGGTCTGACTTTAACTCTGAGTGGGTATCAGAAAAGACATTTTGATGTAAAGTGCTTTGGCTTGTTGATTCCCAGCTGTAACAAATCTGTTTCTTTTTCTTTTCTTTTCTTTTCTTTTCTTTTCTTTTCTTTTCTTTTCTTTTCTTTTCTTTTCTTTTCTTTTCTTTTCTTTTCTTTTCTTTCTTTCTTTTATTTTTTTAAGAGATTATCTACAATAGAGTATCTATTATTTTACTGTTTCATGCCCTCTAAACACTGCTTTATGCTTGTTGTCTCTTCCTACAGTAGTAGCTTGTACTAAATACTGACCCTTACTTTGTTGCCAAAATAAAAGTAAATGGTTTTACAACTTCAAAGCATGAAGCTGATCTGGATTGGATTGTCAACATCTAAAAACCAGCTGGCACAAATACATAGCTGTCTATGGTCATATCTAGCTCCTTCTCAATTAAAGCTTGGATATCAAGTTGTGAAATGTAGTTGTTTCTAAGGAAATTATTGCAAGGTGAGTCACTCCCATTACCTTGACTCAGGTGTTTACCTAGGAACACCCATCAGCAGTGGTATAATATACACGCTTCTGACCATCAGATATAGTAGTTTGCATATGGTTACACATCTTTCCCCACGTACAACAAGTGTGTCTGCAACTTGATCACTGTTTGTCAATGATGGTCACTGTCTGTGTCTGAATAGTGATTCATTTGGATGGGATCTTCTCCTTAATCTCACAAGTAAATATATAATCTGAATTGCTGTGGAAAGTCACTGTCTTTAGTGAGTTTGGGTCAATGCTATTACAGGAAGAATTCTTTATGTATAAACTACTAGAGTGGCTACTGGTATTTAATTCTTAGGACAAGCAAGCTATATCAATATACATGCCTGTCATTGTCAAATAAAACATATGTTGTAGCTTGTAAAGTTACTCTAAAACATCATCAAAAAAGCCTACTTGTTTCCTCGGTAAATCTCAGCTTCAACCAAAATGAGGTTACCTTTGTAAAGGTGTGTTTAGTATTCCCTGCTTAAAAAAATAATAAATCTGTTGTTCTATTGTAGGAAACATAAAATGAGTCCTCTTTAATAAGTGATATTTTTTTCCTTTATTTTCATAAAGGTGGTCACAGAACAGGGTATCTGTAAGTGATTCAGAATGCCCTGTACAACGTCAGTCAATCAGGGAAAGGACTGAGCAGTTCCCTAAAATCACTAGCAGCATCTGGCAATTTTGTTGGGGTGGTCATTTTACGGGGGTGACCAGGAGAAAATAATTAACCAGTTGTCCCCTGGGAGTGAAGAGATGATTGCAGTCCAGGATCTAGGCTGCCTGACACTCGCTTAAATTAGATGGCCTGAACTGCTGTAACCAAGTGCTCATTTAGCCACTTATGTAAATGATACATAAATCACACAAAACAATACCATGCCTGGGGAAATCAGGGCACTGACATTGAATAGCTCTTTTCCCTCTGGCATCCCTCACCTCCCCATCAGTACACCCAGTGCACTCTGTGAGGCTTGTGCCACCCAACTACGGTGGCATTTGCTCCCCATATCACTTCTGCTCCTCCTCGGGGTCTCAACCTCCTTTCCCATGCAGCAGATGTCATTTGCTCAGATGGGTGCTGCAGAGGGGAGGCAGAGCCATCCCATTTCTGACAGGCTGAGGAAGGGGCAGGGCCAGGTGCCATTTGGGAACGCAGATATTCTGTCCCCTCAGAAGTCAGGCCCAGCAATGGGGGGTGGCAGCCAGCATTTGTTACAGCAGCTCTGATTGGTTGGCATTCCCCACAGGTAGGGGAAATGCAAGAAAAATAACCAATCAGAGAGAGTTTTCCAGCAAGCCTCACTGAGGAGCCTGGTCCCTGTAAGAAGCTGGTGTGAGAAAATGGCAGGAGGTGGAGGTCACCATGGAGTTACAGACCTTTACAACCTTACAAAGAGAATAGCTGAGCCTGACTGGATTTATTGCCAGCAACGCACAATCCCATGCTGGCCCCCACAAAGCACACGGCAGCCCTGGGCTCAGCTAAGTGTCTATAATACACACATTTTTTAAAAATCACTCCAGCTTCAAACACCACCATAGTACAGGCTATGCAGGCAGGTTGCAAGCCACTGGGCATGGTGATCATGGTGGCCACTGGTGCTGGTGTGGTGGGAGCAGCAGAGACAAGAAGACATCACAGACCTGTGCATATAGAAGTGGCACGAAGGCTCTGCACAGGGGCGGTGGTCCCCCTCACCTCATTACCAGACACAGGCAGCCACAGGAACAATAACAAATACTTAGGAGTGTGCAGATGGGATTGAAGATATTTATGCAACATTTTCACTTCTGAGTATTTATTTTTCCACATCTTCCTGAACTACCACATTACCAGGGTTATTCAGGAAGGGATATCTTTGCTCTATGCAAAGTAGATATGCAGTAGATGCCTGATGGTAGGCAACTATAATCATAGCCGTTTATTTCCATGACAATCCAACAATGAAAAGTTTCCCCGCTGCCTCCCCATGAAATAAAGCAGAGAGACAAAGAGAAGTGGTCAGGCAGAGAAGTGAAAGACCTTCTTCGGAGCCAGCGTCATTTAACAATGATTACTTTGCAGCTCCTTGCCCAGCAGAAATGAGATGGTGGTGCATTAGGGTAAGAAAGTGATTACACTGCCTCCCTTTCAAGCTCTAGACCAGTGCTGTGACTTGATATGGTTTTTATCAGAGACTGCAATGCTGCATTACCAAGTACGCAGTAAATTATGTCAAAATCAATTATACTACCCCAAGCAGAGATTCTGAGTAGAAAATGGATGGGTCTGGGGGTGGAAGGAACAGACACTGCTTATGCATTTTGATTAGATAGCTAGCTATCATCCTCCATGAGAAAAGAACAGCCAGCAAGTCGTGAGATCAAGAATATTAGGTTGACTTTACCCCACCTTATCTTTTATGTATGTTTTACTGCAGCCTACAAATGGAGATCATGGACCTTAGCAGGAGTCCTTTAGTATGATACAACCCTTTCTATTTTTAAGTGCTTTAATTCAGCTTCTGAGAAAAATTATATGACTTGTATGTATAGACTGACAGAAGATGTTCATTGTGCACCTTTCTGCTTAGAAAATGTGTGGATCAAATAATCTTTATTTCTAAAATGCAAGGTTATCAAAACAATAGATTTATGCTGAAAAACATCTCCTTGCAAACACCACTACAACTTGCAACAAAATATGCCAGACTAAAATACCTCCTAAAATTGTAAATGGATGAAAAGAATCTTGTTATGATATATTACTTTGAACAAAAAACTAAGCATTTGTTGACATCCTGCTAAATAGAACATGGGAAAAATATAGAAGCTTACCTTCAGAGTCTAGTTACAGAACTGTAAAGCTGAGGTAAGGATAGTGAAATTTTCAGAACAGGGTTATCTCCCCAGTTGATAAATACTGATATTACTAACTTCTCTTAAGGCCATGAGCAATGTTTACACTTGATGACTGATTTCACTCTAGATTGAGTGAAAAATAATCACTGCCTTTGAAGTGGTGAGGCCTTAGAGGAATGTCTGCTAAGATGCGCCATCACATAACAAGACATTTGATCATATTTGCACAATGGATTATTATTCAAGCAGACGTTACCCTATAAATTTTCCTCTAGTACCACTGAAGTATGTGAATACTTCAGATATTCTTGAACCATTGGAAGACAGAATTTACTTCCTTATATATAAATATAAGCTATCCTACTGGACGTACGTTGACTACAAAACTGTCCCATGAAGCATTTTATTGTTCTTGGAGTTTCTTTACACTGCAGTAGTAGACAGTGACTTCTATATGTTCTGGCTTTTCTTTGACAGAAAAGTGTACTACCATGTGTCAGCACTTTCGCTACTTTCCTATTTCTGTAGAAAAGGCATCTAGAGAGAAGCCATTAGAGAAACGCTGACCCCTGAAAAGGTTCGAGTCCACTCTCTGCTCAAACATCCAGCTCTTAGGATAAATTCTTAGCTCGCTCTTCCATTTGGAAGTGAGACTATGTTCTCTAGAGAGATGAGAACTAAAATGACCCTGTCTGTATTAGAAAGAAGAAGAAATAAAATAGAAAGAAAATAAAAAAAAATCCTAAGACTTCTATAAATTTCAGAGAATTTTCCAGCATCCTGACACTTAGAACTTACCCTGTATATCCCTGTATATGATTTACATTTTTATTGCCTGAGAAGACTTGTCCTGCTAAATAAATAAACGAACAGACAAATAAATAAATAAATAAACAAATAAAAATAATTAAAAAAAAATCCTGCTGAAATGATTACACCTATTCTAAAGTAACCCTGGAAACCTGCTTATTGAAGAAACCTGAATTTTATTTCATTTGATTTAAAACCTGGTTTCCAATTCAACAGACAGAGAAAATGAAGTTTTACGTTTGACTTGTGGTTCTTGATAGAAAATGAGAGGTTTTCTTTAATTTCTTCTGTGATGGTGTGTATATATGGGTAGATTTTGTGACTGAACCACTGTGGTGATATGGGTAATACCACTTTAATTATTTAGTGCTTCAGTTTCCCCACCTGTAAAATGGGTAGTGTTATCTTCAAAGGGGTTTGAGAGCTACTGCTGAGAAAGTTATTTTAAAAAATTACCTTTAGAATCATAATTAAATAATATTATTGATATTAAATTCATCTATTTCTAAAGCTAGCTCTGTTACATCTAATAAAAGGGCGCTCTTCCCAGGAACTACAGTCTTTAATAAAGTTCCCTTCCTAAATGCTTCAGAGCATAAGATGTTAGCAGTGTCAGTGTATGCTGTAGAGCAGACTATAGCTTACATGTTCCATGACCTAGCTTTTTTGAGTGTCTCATAAGCACATAGGATGTCTTAAAGATGTCTTCTCAATCTTTACAGGCAACCTTAGTCGGCTGTTAACCTTCAGACTCCATCTCTCCTGTTGGCTCATTATGTCATGGCCCAACTTGACTTAACTTGTCTTACAATGGCGACATGATGGTATCACAAAAACAACACTGAATAGCCCATTCCTTCCAAGTTACAGGTATGCACACAGGCTTGTGTTTGGGCACAATGTGGACTCTGTTCTGGGATAATTTGGGGGGATAATGATAATACTATTATAGTGCAGTGTGGACATAAACATGGGTTCAAGCTGTGCTCTATTTATATCATATCTATCCAAAGGTTCTGACTATCTCATGTGAAAACAGAAGCATTTATGAGTTTGATCGCTGAATTCTTTTGCGATCCTTTTTCTAAATCACATTGTCCTGAACAGCAAAAAAGCTGTACTATTTCACTCCTGGGGATAAATTTCAGTATGACTATGTAGGATTTTCAGATGCCTTACATAATATGGGAGTTCCCATATTACAGTCTCAAATCCCGTGTTCCTTATTAAAACAGATGGGATATTGTTTTTCTTCTTTTTCATCACTTATGACTGGTGGAACTGAGGACATTTATAAAATTGCTTTGAAGTCTCTCAAGTTTCTGTTCTGCCTCTGACTTAGACTTTATGTACCCTAGATGAAGCAGTGTGGGGCATGAGTCTGACTGTGAGTTGTGGCTCTGATGCTGCTCTGCACAGCTATAAGACCTAAAAGACAGTATCTGTACAGTGAGAGGTAGGGTTTTGGTTTCCACATGGAAGGAATCTCCTGCCCTACCTTATTTAAGCTGCAGCTACTCTCCACTTCCTCTATCACGTCTGTGTCTGCCTTGTGAAGCTCTCAGATAACCTGGTCCCTTTTACTCTTTCTGATCCTGAGCTGCAGCTGAGCTATGCACAGTTCATTTCAATGGTAAGCACAGGGCACAGAAGCATCTGTCATGAGCTTACCAGCTCAGCAGAAGAGGCAGCTAGAATGGGAACCTCCCTGTATGCCAGTTGGAAGTGAGAGATTAGAAATTCTGATCTCTCTTCATTAAAGTCTAGTGACATAAACAGCAGGTACAACAACCTCTTTCTCTGGGGCTAACAGGTCTAGTTGTGGGTATACACCAACACTTAGGGAGTAAAGTGTGATTGAAGCTATCAATGAGAGGCACTGCAGCCTTTAAAATGGAGAGAGTTCCTTCAACATAAAAGGAGCTATGTGAATGTAGAAATGTGAGTGATATTGTTGATGGATAAAACTTTCAATGACATTTAAATGATTTATTTAAATGACCATTCTGGGGACCTAAGCTCTTAAGCAACTTCATTGCTTTCAAAAATGTTACATATTTTTGATATTTTTATAGCTTTCCTATGGAGGGTTTCTCTGTGGTGCTCTTATAACTGTCTATCATGGTCTATTTTACAGTATAATTGAAAATGTTGCTGTTTTGTATGTTTTTTAAATGCTTTTCTTCCTAACCCCTTTCCCTCTTGCATCTTTAAGTTTTTCTTCATACTGAAAAGCCCCTTCAACCCTTCAGGACACAAATTCAAAATTTAAAAGGAAACGAAGAAAAAGCAAGGCCCTCCTCCTTTTACCAGCAAGTTTCCTCTAGTGTTTCAGAGTTCTAGGGGAAAATAAAGCACTTGAGCTTAACAGCATACAGTTCCATGCTCAAATGTAATGTCACTATCAGTGTAGTGCATACAAAGTGATAGTGTAGTGTCTGTTCCCTAAGGAAGAGAAGATAAAGTAATCTACCAACACAAATGGACTTCAAACAGTAGTTTTCAGCTAACAAAAACAAACACAACATCCCAGATTTAAAGAAAATAAATAATTAAAAAAAATTCTTTGCACTTCTCAGCTTTTCCCCCAGGAATATTCTTCCTTCCTCTGAGTTCCATGTTGTCATGGAGAGTGATGTGTTAAGGTCTGTGAAACTGGCAGGCTTCTTACTTTCAATGTTTTAATTCACAACTAATGTCCACTCAGCAAAAGGAGGCTTTGTTTTCTGCAGTAATAGCAATAACTTTACAGTGCAGAACTGGCTACAGAGAAGGAAACATAGGCATTTTACTTCCCTTTTAGAGTCCATATTTGCTCAGGTGTTTGAATTAAGTATTTCACTGAAAGCTCTCTGGTTTAAACATACAAGTACTGTGGATTATCCCTGCAAAGTTATTTTTCAAGTTAATTCTGGATGAAGTTATTAAGGGGGGCAACCCGCAAAAATTTGTATTTGTCAATTGCTTCCAACTTACAGTTTCAAACTGAGTTTCAGGGAAGAACCAGAAAGCTGTTTGTGGGAAAAGATCTGTATTCTTCATTTTCATGATTATTTAAAGTTGATACCAGAACCCTGAGAAATACTTTAGCTGAAACTAAAATGGCAGACAAGATATTGGGATGAAAAAAAGAAAGAAAGAAATAGCAGGGCTTAAAAAGTGAAATAGTAAAGCTCCCTACTGCTATAGATCTTTGGTTAAATATTGCTTCATTTTGAGCAGATTGCTCACAGGAAGGATTCCAAAATATTATTACTTTAAGATATATCTTTGGTATATTATCGGACTCAATTGTCATTTATCATCTTTTGGTATAATATGCGTATCTTGTTTTCATCTGGATTTTGTGATGGTGAGAGTATCTTAAGAGAGAAAGGCTTATTACAACATTTTTCATGTAATTTAACCAAGAGAAACCTTCTATTTTATCATATAAATTAAGAGCAATAATGAGCTTTTTAGTCATACCTTATTCTAAATGATGTAATTAAGGACATACAGAATACGTCTGTATCTGTATTGGCAACTATAGAGTATCTTATCTGAGTATATAGCTGACAGAGAGACAATATTAGTTAGATATTGATGCAGATACATTCAGTCCTCAGCGTAGGTATGTGGAGTCTATAATACAGAATCATATTTTTTAAGGAAATACTGAAAATAATATTGTCGTAAATTTGTAGGACCAAAGCTTAGGACCAAACATTTGAATCTAAGATCACAGTTCTTGACTGATGATACCAAAGAGTTTAGAGAAACTAGAAGAATATGACTTGCATAAATATTTTGGTAAAAATATCTTCTCCCTCTCACCTAGTATATTCAGTGATTTTGATACATCAGGATACTGTCATTCACATCTGAAACATTATGTAAATCTGGGGGGAAAATGGGATTATTTAGAAGAAAGGACAAAGGCACAAAATCAACTATTTTATTGTCATTGTTTTAATACAAATACTGACAAAGTACATCAGTTCTGCAAACGGTGTAAAGGGGCAGAAAGTCACATTTTGTACTAGATTTAGTAAGTATGCCCCTTTTGTTTACTAATTTAAGATTTTATTCCTAGACTTGGGTACAAGAGGACTGATTATGTTGTTTCATGTGCTTATGCAAATCTTCTTCACAGCTGTTGCACTTTTCAATATTTATTACAACTCATATAAACTCATAGTTTATGCATCCTGCAGCTTTTCACGTCATCATAAGTAATCACCACTTCATTTTTATTCCTACTGGTCCTCATAATTCCTTGTCATTCAAGTCTGTGAAATGGGTGCTGAAACTTCAGAAACTTTTAGTCTGATGATACTTGGCCAATCACAAAATAAAATAGCACTCTGAACTGTGAATAGATTGTTTCTCTATTTCTTGGCTTCATTTCAATGGAAGAGAAATTTCTTATATTTATATTAACAGGGACTCTGAGCAGGAGGAGATCATGCATATATATCTCATTTTCTGTGATGAAAATATATAATTAAAATAATTCTTATTTTCACTGTGTCTTGATACTAACTGATCTGTGCTGGTCTTTCTGTGCTAGGTGTTATACCTTAAAAGTATTTCAGGATAAAAATGTATTCCAAAATCAACAGCTACAAGTCTTATAAATAACTGTAAATATACAAACACCAATTTGGTCCTTCCCTCGCCTGGAAGAAATCAAGCTAAATTCCACCCAGAAACCACTAGGTCAGCAGTTTGTCAACATAGGGCTATAAAAATAAATAAAATTAATTAAAATTGTACATAGCTTCAAAATTCTGCAGACTAATTTCGACTCGTTCCCTCTACAGGATTTGAAAAGAAAAAAAAAATTAAAAAAGACTGTAAAAGCTTTTGACACTCAGTGTATGCTATTCAATTAGAATAGAATTAATTGTCTTGGAGGAGAAACAATTTTTTAAAATAACAAACAATACATGTCATCAGTGTGGTGGTTGAGCCAATAACAGTAAATCATTGTTGGGATCTAGCCACTGTGCATAAGTCAAAAGTGCTAATCGGAGAATTTGCAATAGCTTTTGTATGCACTAAACATTTGAAAGACCCATTTGTCTTCCTGAGTCTTATTTGCTGATGCATATTTTCCTAGGTTGCCTTTAAATGTGGAGTAAGAAGGAATGAGATGTTTCAGTACTATTAAAAGCATATTTTCAAGGCTATAAAGCCAGAAACGCTGACCTGCAGCACCTTTACATTAGTTCTTAGGGGATAGGGCTGACCTTTTGGACAGCTATCATGTTTGTTTTATTTTAAGGGATTATATTTTTATCTCTTTTTCATGCTGAGCTGGACATGTAATGAGCTTGAGTCAATGCCTGACTTTGTCAGGCAGAAGATACTTATGTGCATTTCTACCTGTGTAAACCTAAGTATTGCTCTGTTCTTCCAGTGTGACTGGTGGAAGAAAATACCATAAAAATGAAAGTCAGCATATGCAATTTGACTAGGTATTGTAATGCAAAGGTTGAGATAGCTTTGGAGAATGGCCAGACAGACACTGCAAAATCTTGAGAGTTAAATTAAGAGGGGGTGATAGCAAAAACATAAAAACAGAGGCAGGAACAAATAACTATACGTGAGGGTAATGTCACCAAAAGAAAGCAAGTGAAAAATTGTTATTATATTGTGTTAAGTGTAAGATTGTGATCATTTGCCACTAGGGACCTTGCTGTGAAGTTGTTGTGTTTTTTTTTTTTTTTTTTAAAAAAAAAAAGGCTTATGCATTGGTATGGTTATCTTTTCCGTGGACATCACCTACTGATTTTATCAGAATTCCCAAGATTTTATTTCTCACACCTCATTCCACCCACATTTTGTTCATGAAACTTCCTTCTTTTTATTTTTTTTCTCCATATTTCTTTTCCCTTAAGAAGCGGAAGGGTATAGCCTGTAGAGAAGGATCTCATTTGTTTATGCTTGGCCATGCTGTCAAAATGAGATTTGTTAGATTTTTCTGTATTCAGCATGGTTAAACGATAAAAGTAGGTATATCCTCTGTACTGTTCTGAAGAGTCTGGAAGATCAAACTACCTAGACAAAAGTCCTAGTACCCTAAACGTTTTTCTTTTAAGCTACTTCACAGATAACTGCTGAGTTACAGCAATTCAGTGAGGAGACAGGCTGCATATTGGAGAGAGAGATCACAGAGTATCATCATATACAAATTATGATGCAAGATATGATAGCAATAAAAGTGGAAGCCATAGAATTTCTTATCCCACAAGAAAAGTCTATCATTTTGATGCACAAAGTGTGAAAAAGGACTGATAATGGAAAATTTGTGTCCAATCATGGTGAATGAATGCTCTCTTGACTAGAGGTAGGAGAAATAAAAGATGCTTATATGCAATCTTTGTGGTCTTTAAGGGATAAAGCAAATAAGAAAATCAAAACTCTTTTGTTTATACTTGAGGGTAATTCAATTTCATCTCATTTGGAACATGACAGAAAGATGAAAACTAAAATGAAAACAGCTTTTGAATTAAAGACAATCTCTTCAAATCAATCAACATTAAAGAAGAAAGGAATTGGAACAATAAGTGAATGACATGCGCTATTGCTTGGAAACTTTTGAAATCTTAGCTTTGTAAACAAAAGAAAATCTTTTATATTTGTGTATTGATGGGACTAATTTCATCACTTACATTCCCTAAAACCATAATACACAGGGTGACTCCAGTCATATTCTGTTCATAAAGCTTTTTGAAGTTCATTCCCATCTTTCAATATTTTGCTGGTCTTTATACACCTAAAAAGTCTATTCTTTTGACAGAGAATATCTATCTGACATAGAATTTACATGAAGGGTTTCTTTTTTTTTTTTTTTTTTTGGTTAATGAGCAGGAGCCTATGAAGTGTTGCAGAAGTGTCCTCGTAGATTTATGGAAGAGAGCGTTCAGCATGCACAGAGGCCACAATAGAATTAATTTATGCAAGACATCTCAATCTCATAATTCAGTCCTTAGTAAGAATTTTGGTATATAAAAACCCTTTTTATATACTTCCATGTAATTTTGTAGACATTTAATTAAGGATTTTTGAAAACAAACTTGAAACTGCCCAGTTCTCCACTATATTTCAACTGAGAATGCAGTAAAATTAGGTGCCAATAAAGTGCATTTATAGATTTAGCACATCTTACTTTTCTCTCACTCTTACACTTGATTGCATAGTGGAGTGAATTAAAATGGGTCAACTGGAAATGCATGAAATGAGTGGTTTGTATCCAAATACACTTCAAGTATGTGTCTGTGGTACACCCCGTTCCAAGAACATCCCTATACTCATACGAAATGGGTGGTCCTGTAAGAAAGTTCATCTGAAAATGCTCATTAAATTCCTGTTGAGCATTATGACAATTTGTGACATTAATGGTATGTTCACATATTTTAATGCAGAAGACTTTAAAGTCACTTTTAAATTACAAAAGATCTTCTCTCTACTTGTCTGTACTCATCTCCCAGACTTTCCCCATGATGCCTGCTTCAGCTGCCATCTTCTCTTTTGCTCATAAATGTCTTTGTGGCTTTTGTGCTCTTCCCTGCACTACTCCTAAAGCAAGGAATTTCTTGCCCGAAGTAAATATTGCTCTTCTTTCATGTCTCCTCTATGTTTCTATCACAAAACAGACAAAAATTAGCTAATTTGAAATGGCTAATTGAGAGTCATTTGGAGCCTGAGGGACTAGTGGAGAAAGACTGCTTTCATACATTTAATCAAAAACTGATTAAAATGTATATGAATGCAAAAAGCCTTATATTGACTATCTGCTTTTTTCCCCTCACTCATTATCTTTTGTTTTTCCTAAAATTTGGATGGGTTATATTTAGTTTCTGTTGTATAGCATCTAGTACAGCAGGTTAGTCTTTGTTTGAATTTCTCAGTTTTGTTATAGTGGAACTATAAGACCAGACGATAAGGTTACATTCATTTTAGGCTTGCTGTTCTTCCAGAAGAAGTTAGCAGAATACAATTTTAGCTTCAATGAAATAAGTCTCAAAGCCACATTTTTTAAATCAAAAAAATAAAACCATCCTTGAAATTATCACTACCTTCAGTGGGCACAGAGTTGACTACCTTGAGCTATTTCATCTGAGACACTTGAGTATTATACTCAGATGAGTAAAACTGACATCTAAACTGCAATGCAATCCTAACACAGATTTAAAAAAAAAAAAAAATAAATAAAAAGAGAGAGAGAAATTCAGAAATTGATTTTTTTATGTCTGAGGAGCTTTATTTGAATCTTTACATTTCTCCTTTTTCTTTATATTTAATTCCCAGCACATTGTGGAATATTTTTTTGGAGTTCTAAACATAACTTAGACTTTTACATCTGCCATTTGGTAGTAGCTCTGATGCTTAATAACCATGCTCCATTCAGGAAACATCCATTATTCATTTCCAGTGTACCTTCTGGCTGCTGTACTGAATCTTCTGTACTGAATCTACCTTCTGTTGGAGAGTTTTCTAGTAGATTGAACTGGCCTTTATGTGGCAGTGTTTGAGTACCCAGCTTTTTTAGTTTCATCTTTTGCCATGCTCTATGCATCTGTAACTCCACTTGACATCAGCCTAAGTCTTGGGAATTTCCAGCAGGAAATGCTACCCCCAGTACCATCAGACACACTCTTGTTGTCTGCAGTTGGTGTTTTATTTTGAACGCCAAGCATTCCTCCCTTCATATATCTGAGAGTATTTCAGTTCTGTGATTAAGGCTGGTATTAGATGACCTTTACTCTTCTTTCCCTTGCTTTCCTCTTAAGAGTTAAATGAAAGCCTTCCGTTCCTCTACAGGGTACTTAGAACTAAGGCACTATGGCGCTAGCAGCAGGTTGGTTTCATTACATTGATAGGATACATGTGCTGTTTTTTATCTCTAGCATTTTCTCAGTAATTCAGCACTTTAAAGTCTCAGCTGTCTACCGATCTGCAGACAATTGTTTGGTGTAATACTATCCGGAAAAAGCTGATAAAACACAGATGTGACTAGGTCTCTGAAATTTGTGGTTTGCTAAGTGTTTTTTTTTTTTCCATTTTCCTTCCCCCCCCCCCCCCCACTTTTTTTCTGCCATTCTTGCCCATGGCAAGTTAGCTTCCCTACCAGGCATGAAGGCACAGACTTTTATTAAAATGTTGCAACAAGAAGGTAATTGCTAAAAATTAAGGAAGTTAGTTGAAATATAAAGCAGAAGCATTATAATTTTTTTCCCTATTTTCATCGCAGTCCTTGGCAACCATCTCTCCGTATTTTGCCCAATATATATCCATAATAGTTTTCTTTTTCTAAGCATTCATCCTAAAGTGTGGATTTCTGGCAATCCTATGCAGACCCTTTTAAGCAAAATGTTTTCTAGGCTCCTTTGCACATGAGAACCAACATCTTGATTTTTCAAAGGAGCTGAGATTTTACAGCCACAGCGAGGCTTGTCTAGATAAAAGGTTTGATCGTGCTTGAACAAGATTGGAAACAATCTAGTTAGGTGGCAGGATGTTACCATCTCTTAGTGGTTAGTGTTTAGACAAGGACAAATTGTATTCACCATAGCATCAGCTGAACACAATTTTTCTGGCTTCCATTGACCTCTAACTTGTGAGTGGCCCCCTGTCCTCTCACTCAGTTATCACAATTCCATTCAAACACAACCACATTTTGTAACGCAGGCAATCCTTACTGGCAGCATAAGAAAGTTTGCATGTGCTCAGTTCTTTCACATGCTGGGCCACATCATCGTAGACTTCTGTGCGAGGCTGTTGCTTAGATAGTTTGTGTACTGCAGATGCTTCTTAGCAAGGTAGGCTTTCATTCTGATTATCTGAATAACATTTCTACTTATTCTGCTTAGTTATTATTATTTTTTTAATATATATATGTATATATGTGACTGGATGAGTATGAATGCAGTTTGTTAGTACGGTGGTACTATGTGTACCAGTTACCACTACCAGTTACAGCACTACTACTTTTCTCCCTCCCCCTGAAAGAAACTCAGTCTCAGTGGTATAGTACCCAGCTTAACTTAGGAGATACTGACTTACCAGTAGGCTCTAGGTTCCAAAGTAAGACGAGAATTTCTGGAGATTACAAATAAATGAGCACATCCAAAAGAAAAACAGATAGTGCTGTGATACCCCTTTTTAACTGCAGAGTGTGGGGGGACGGAGAGAAATTTGCAAAAGGATGCTGATTGACATCTGTGTGTCTGTATGATAAGGACACGCAGCTTTAGTGATTTATGTGCTAGACAGGTTTTCCATTCCGATTCAAATGAAAGGCCATCTTGCAATTAAAGGCTCAGTTTGCAGTTCCTGATTTCTGAAGGAAGAGGGCGTTTCTATTTATTCCAGAAACATTTAGTGGTTACATGCATGGCTGGCAGCAATTTCCCACAATGTGTAAATTAGTCAATCCCAAAGTCAGTAAACTTTTGCTTTGAAGTGGACATTAATGAAGTGCACCATTAGAGCCTAATGATTGTTCACATTTGTATTTTAGGGGCCCCTCTTGCTTTTGATGTCTTAGTGCCTTGGTTTCTTGACTTTAGTTATCTAAATGCCAGGACTGCTAAACTCCTAAGAGAACTCAAAAAAAATTTAATGAAAAAAGTTAGTACTGGCCTGACTGATGTTGGCACTTCAAAGCTGGAACAGACTAAATTGCTGTAGACTGCTTAATTCAAAAGTGCTCCCTTGTGGATGACAGTGCATGGTGACAAAGTTCAATTGGCAACAGGAGACAGGCAAGATCAAAGGCTCTCTATTGTAATAGTTTTGTTCCATGAAGAATTGCTTATTGTCAGTAGTTTTTCAAGCCTTTACTGGCTCCAGCTTCATATCAGGATTCCCTGGTTCAGAACCAGCTAAAATAAATAATTGTAATTACATCCTTCTGATAATACATTGCGGTTCTAAATGCTGCATTTTGTGTCTCTCCAAAGGTCCAAGAAAAAAACGTCTGCGTTAGGAACCAGGACTTGGGGAAGAACCTTCATTTTTGGAACCTTCTTTGTTTAGAGGGATCCAAAATACAAAGTACCACAGAAAGTTAATGCCATGTTTGCAGCAGTCGAGACTTGCTCCAGAAAAAGCCACACTGCCTGTACTACGAGGGCAACGATGCTGCATTTTCTAGTTTGCATCACCAGCCTGTCTGCCTAACGTTACAATGAATACAATCCTGAAACTTTTTCTCTCCAGTTAAGGATCTAGTCTGAGTGAATTCACAAGAAACTCTCAACTTAGTACTAACAATGTTAGGATTATAGAAGTCTCAAAAATATTAATCACGCACAGCATACCACATCATTGTTTTGGTTTCCGGATGTGTATACTTCCAAAAAAAATTTTTTCCCAATCAGAGGCCAAAAAGAGTCCCAATCTGAAATTATATCATTACTAGATACTGGAAATCATGTTTCATGTTTTTTTTTCCCAATAGTGTTCATCATGTGTAAGGAACTGTTGAAAGACAAGAAAGGCACCAATCCTCAATAACAGTATTCAGAGATGTAGTCTCATAAAATGTACATGGCTTTGTCAGAATTGCTTGTCTTGAACTAATTATGAAAACATGTTTGGTGACAATTAGGGAAACCACTGTGTGATCACTTTCATGCATCATATTGGCAGAAGCTACTTCTATTTTTGATCACAAATGACATTTTTCACAGAATATTTCATCATATTGTTTTTAGCACAAGATGAGCAAGTATGCTTAGAAAAGGAAGGGTGAGCAAATACATTTAGAAAAGAGGTAACAAAAAGAAATGTATTACAATTATATCACATGCAACAAACTCAGATCTGTTGATCTTCTGATTCTACCAGCTATTTTAATTAAAAAAAAAAAAAAAAAAGACAGTCTTCTCCAATCTTTTCTTAAAACTCACTTATGAGGAGCTTGAGAAGTGTGGTTGGGTTATTTCTTTCTTCTTCTTTTGGCAGGGACTGAAAAAACATTCTAAACAGGATTAGAAATGTTCTATGCCTATACAATTTAGCTCTAGCAACTTCACGGTTGTAAATTATGATGGAACACATCATTAGCTGCAGACTTGTATGTTCTCCCTTAATCATGCTGAAGTACACATAAGCCCCAGCTGAGCAATTATGAATAATTAAATCAATTAGAGACAGTCTAACACCAGGTCTTGTGGCTAAACTGGTGTCAGCATCCATAATATTTTAACAGTAAATGCAAATGTGTGCATTTGGGTGGAGGGAGGGAGGTGGACAAAGGCTTATACAAATGCCAAAGCATGTTGCTTAGTGATGGCTTTACAATAATATCATGAAGATTATAAGCTGCCTTACCAAGGAAAACAATGGTAATGAAATTCCAATAAAATATTTTTGTACAAGGTTTAAAGCTTAGAAATGAGTTAATTAAAAAAGGATAAAATGCAAGGCGTAAGAAATATGCTGAATTAATTAGGACTTTATATTCATCCAAAATAAATGCTTTCCTTCATGAATTATGCCTAGCTTCTTTTCTTTTAGTAAAATAGTTTTCTGTAACCTTGTGCTAAAAGCAAATAAATAAACCAATATGCCTTCTTCACAACTGTCAGGGGGGAAAAAAGTTACACTTTTCTCTACATTTTGTAGGAGAGAAAAAACTGAAGAAAACATGCTCATTTTGCACCTCAGCTAGACAATAAGAGCCCTATCTGATATCCTGTAGATCAAGCTCAATGTGTTTGCTAAAATACAGACAGGTTTTAGACATTTCTACACTCTTTCTGGGATATAGAAGATGTGAAAGAGTCTCTTTATTCTCTTGTCATGATGTGCTGAACCACTACCATGCAATAATCTGCTCTTCCATGCCAGCCACCAGATGTAGTGCTTGTTCTGCCACCACATCAATGCTGTGCTTGTAACAGGTAGGGAGTCCTTCCCCTATTACCTTCCCCAGTCGGGAGGATGATTTTGGTGCTCTCCCACCTTGTCTCCCTATGCAGGGAAACAATATGTTTCCCCTTTCTCTGGATTAACTACAGACTAATGAAACAATTCAGAGTTAGCATGTAAGCAGAAGGCTGCTCTCTTAAGGGTGTGTTTAAGCACACATTTCTATCCTATTCATTGAGGTCCAAACCAACTCCTTACAGACATTTAAGTGCTCTCTTGACCTAGAACACAGATCTGTACAGCAGTAACAAGGATTTATGTTCAGGACTCCCCAAACAACAATGGAAGCCAACAAAGCCTGAAAGGAATAATTAGTAATATTTTTCCAAAAATGTATTTATTTTGCCTGCAAAATGACTTATAAATAGTGCTTGCTATAACAGATCACCAACTAATTGTTCAAATAATGATTCTGCTGTTCTTATTGGCTGATTATTGGACAATTTAAATAGTCAGAATCTCTGTTGCACAAGCATTAATGAATCAACAATTCTGCTTTTAGAAGTATCAAGGTAACTTGCCATACTTGTCAGTTATTCCAGGAAACATTGTAATAGAAGAATGTCTAAGAGATTATGTATATATTGAAAAATAATCAAAATTTAAAAAATAATGAATCTATGTTTTCTTTAAGACTTGCTGAACATACAAACTGCATAGATATCCTCAATATTAAAAACAAAAAAAAAAAAACAAAACAAAAAAAACAAACACTTATCTGCATCCCATGTGAGGTCTTTGAGTATGTTACCAAAGCAATCACTGAAATTATCACAAAGCCTATACAGAAGATCAGTGAAGGAGCCAGAAACAGAGACTGTTTCCACAGTGTCAGCCCACGACTCCATCTGCCAGGAAACTCTGCTTCCTTGCCCCCTGCAACTTGATCAGCACTGAATATTTCTCACATTTCCTGGTGTCCGTTGTAAGAAACAGAGTTTCATGTACTCTATCTAACTCAGAAGTTCATGGTACACATGAAAATCTTTTCCATATTATTTGTGGAGAGTTCAGTTTCTCAGTAAAAAACGTAACATCTGAGACAGAGTTTTTCTTCTGACTAGGATTTCATTCTATTTACTATACAAGCATATATAAAGTTAGGTCCCAATTTTGCTACAAGATCTTCTAAGTAAATGTCTAATGTAGCAATAAAACTATAAATTATAGGGCAAGAAAAAAAATGTCGGATCTTTTAGACACAACATTTATTTCTTTAGATGTGACATTTTGAGCTTCCCCATGGTTGTTCTGACCTGTATTTAAGGTGAAATAACTCCCCAGGTGAACTTGCCGTTCTGGAATAAGGGGTTTTACTCTAAAATGACAACTCTTGTTTGGAAATCTAGTGATTGTTGCAGGATTAAATCCCTTTTCTGTTAGAATAGACTATCCTTCAGCAGCTGTTCTACCATGGCTGTTTCAGTAGTTCTATGTAGACAGGCACTGTAGGTGTTCAGAGGCCTGGGGAGGTCCCAGAGCAAAAGCTAATACTGGGAATACCTGAAAATAAGGTGGCATCTGCAATGAGTAGGGTTTTTTTAAAAAAAGAACCCTTGTCAAATTTCTTATTCTGCCTCTTCATCCTAAGGCAACACATTAAACTCAGCCGTCTGACCTCTTACAGTCTTCTGAGGACCTGTGTAAGCAGCTGCAGGAAGCTCTGAGCACCTTTTAGGGGAATGATAGTATTTTATACTTACTACTTCTGCAGAAGCGCAAATGAAAGGAAAATGTCATTCAGGAGGGAATGAAGCCCGTTACCTCTGCCAAAGAATAGGACCACTTAAGTATTTGGATGGTTATGCTGCTTCAGCCTGACCACAAGGCAATGCAGAGGTGCCAGATCTCTGACAGCTGACCTGAGTGTTGAAAGGGAGGTAAGCTTCATGCACCCATACCTGTGCTGATTCTGCACAAGCCAGTTTAGGTAGAAAAATAATCTTACCTAATTCACCAGGTGCTTTGCTAAGGAGAATAATCCTCATGTAGGAGAAGTGACATGGCCCTGAGCAATACACCGTACTAGATATCCTTTTATTTTTCTCAGACTAGTAGTACTTCCCACTTCTTTTCTATCCTCTCCCTTATGCAGTGTAGACATGTTCTGCATGAATCAACTGCCAAAAAGTTATACGGTGATGACAAGCACTTGAATTTGCAAATCTTACATATATAATCCTAGTCATTCAAATAATTGGAAATGAAATTCTTCCATGAAACTGGCTTGATGAGATGGGATTACTCTCTGAAGATCTGGCAGACGACTTTCTACAAAAGAAAAAAGAGATACAACTTCTGCGGTTAGTGGTCACTGCAGAATCAGATCCAGTGTTTGCAATTTACCTTTCCCATTATACGTATTTACAATAAAAGACTCCACCAGCTTGAATAAACAGTCTGAATACCAGTTTACTTTTATGCTCACCTTGATAAAGAGTAAAAACAATTTTTAATTAAAAAAAAAGAGTATAGTAAGCATTACATTTTGTCTGAAATGCAGTACTTGTTCAACTACAAAATAATTTGCGAGATGCATTTAATTGATTTGAGATGTATTGAACTGATTAAATACAGAACCGCTTTATGTTAGATGATTTATGGTACTGTATCCAGAAACTGAGAAAAATCCTAGCACCAATAAAATCAGTGGCATAACTCCCACTGACTGAAGGAGCCAGGGTATCAGAACATAATTTCTTTCTGTCTTGTGAATTTGTTAACATATCTTTAAAAACATTTTTAAATGGTCACATGATTAAAATATTCAAATATAAATGGATCTTTATTAAAAAAATCACATTTCAAGGACATAAATCCTGAAAAAATAAATGTATGCCCAGCTATGGGACTGATGGATTCATTGGCTTCTCTGGAATTATGTCTAAAATCAGAATTTTCAGGATCGGTCCTTTCTTACTTTGCCTTGAACAATGCTAATTAATCTGCCTACAGGTAGGAGTTCCTGTAGTCATTCAGTGGCATGCAGAGCCTTACAAGAGGAAAACAGTTATTTACTAATTTCTCATGAGTCATATTTTAAATTTCTGTAGCCTGTTTTATTCCAGTGCCCTTCAAAACAATTTTGAAATATTCTTTGGAGTCAGCCATTCTATTCAAGATGAAACACTGTGTAAGAGAATGAATCAGGATATCTTACATTTATTTTCCTTTTTATTTTCCTTTTTTTTTTCTTTTAGGTTTACGCTAAATGAATTTTCTTGACTGAAAACCAGAATTAACCTGAAATCATTCTCACTGCACCTCAATAAGTGTATCCAGTGTAAAGCACTGTGTAGAGGATGGGCATGAGAATCAAATGAAGGGATTACTGTGTTTGTTTAGGTGCTTTTCACAAGGAAATATAGAATTTGGGTCGCACAGACCCATGTTCAAAAGAAATTCAGGCTACAATCATTAGCACCAAATCATGGTCACCTTGACTTCAAACAAGGTCACTGAAGATGCTGAGTATATGGTATCTCTTCATAGAAGGGCAATGCAGTGGTCCCTGTAGCAAAAAAATATATAGTTTTTTTCTTGTTTCTGAAGTGTTTGCTGTCCAGATAAAGGACTCACGTAGTTCAGAAAGTGATATTTTTATAAAAATAAAAACCAGCAAAGCAGTTTTGGGGGAAGAGGGTGGGGACTTTAAACAAAGAGATGTGAACAAGTGTGAAAAAAAAGATTAAATTGTTGGAGTCCTGGATATCACTTTAATCTTGTTTACTTAACATCTTAATTGTAAAGTAATGACAAGAATCGGGTGGTATCTTTATTTTTAAGTGACATTCCAATTTTTTACAGACAGTATTAATATAGCATGATTAGGTGGCCTGGAGGGGAAAATTGAGGATAAATTGTATGGTTATCAACTGCAGGCTTATTGGTCTGAGACTTCCACCACAGGGAGTGGCTGCTGTATGGAATTGATAAACGCAGAGATTTATAAGGTCAAGTTTTATGAGTCTACAGATTCCTTGCGGTGTATTACCACATCCTTATTACAAGCTCCGGCGGCTGTCCAGCTAAGCCACCAGAGGTAATATATTACACTTGCTTGTCTGTTCTTCAGGTTTTTGTTTTGTTTTGTTTTGTTTGTGCTTGTTTCTTTTCCAAAGGAAAGAGGAACAGGTCAAAATAAAATACGGCTTTCTGGGATTGTATTTGCAGCTTTCTTTGGGCTGTGGGGGATGTAAAGCCAGATTGTCAGGAACTAGGGACTCAGTCTGTAAAAGGTGTGAAAAAGTGATTGTTTGTGACACTGGGAGAAACATAAAGAGAAAATCTTAAGTGGGTAATGATTTTGTTTTAAGAAAGATAAAGAACACTTACATTAAGTAGTGACATCTTTAGTAAAAAGAGACCCAGTGGATTAAATACAATAAGCATAAGGTTCTCACTCTGCAGCTGATATTGTGCTAAATGGTTATTGCTAATAATTCGCTAATTCCAGAAAATAAGAAAAGTCAACAAATTACCTGACCTAAGGTATTAGGACATTTGATAAATTTGATTATGGCTTCAGCATGATATTTGTAGAGTTATTAATAAAATTAAGTTAGATATATGTGTTATAACACCATGCATTAAAAAGAAAAACGTTTCTGTGCATTTATTTTATCTTTTTACAGAATAGTTTCCTCTCTACCATATCAACAGACAGCTATTATATGTGCTGTTGATGATATTGATTGAGACATGCTTATCAATTAATATGTGGTATGCCAGTTAATGGAAATACAATTGTTCATTTATATCCTATTTCTATGGTGTGTCACAAGAAGGGACATGACTCACTTTAAGATGTCCTGTAAGATCTGTAAGATCACTGTTAAGATCTCCACTGTATTTCAGCAATTAATTAATTCAGGCTGGTATGTTCATGGTTTAGATGGACAAAATGCTAATGTCAATATAAACTGTCTGCATATTCCTCAGCTAAAGAAAATTGCTTCTGTTAGGAGAACGTGAATTTACAGGTCCTGAAGAATTCATAACATGTCATTGCAGTGGCAATGTTGTAAATTGTTAAAAAAGTAATAATAATAATCAGAGCAATGAGTGCCTAAGTAAAGGAACAGCTAGATGGAATGATGGTGTAAATCTTTCTTGATTCACACAATATATAACTGGACACTTTATTCATTCATAGAAGACACAGGAGTTGAATGACACCTGTGGCTGACAAAGTGAAATTACTTTAAAGATCTGATGTCTTGGCTATTTGCTAAGGATCTTGAAGAAGATGGAATAGAAAAGCATTGATGAAGAGATACGTTTTCTAAGAAGAAATAGGAATCACTTGAAATGTTAAAATTAATTAAAACATAATGAGGTGATGATAGCAAAAGACAAAAAAAAAGGAATAAAACAAAACCTTGAATGTAAATAAAATTGGTTAAGAATAAGTGACATGTAGCAGAAAGAGGAATACTTCAACTCACTCTGTAAAATAAACATAATAGTAAACTTCTGCTTATCTTTGTGTTTACCCTACCTCTGGATATGCCAATTTAGGACAAATGTTTGTGTTCTGTGATTTCTGAGATGACTGGAGAGTCAGGAGCTTGGAGATGAGATGAAGTTCTCTGGATGACAGCCTGTGAGTTAGATCTTGGCTGCCTTTTGCTTGTAGACATGATATAAAGTTGGAATATATCTTCTTTCACAGGAAAGCAACACATTCTGTGTTGGTGACTTTGGCTTCAAGGAACAAGTATTTAAAACATATATGCTTGTTTTAAAGCTTTTATATAAAATAAGTTATAATAGAAAAAAAAAAGGATAAAAGGAAAAACAAA
Organism: Cygnus atratus; assembly: GCF_013377495.2. NCBI lineage: Eukaryota > Metazoa > Chordata > Aves > Anseriformes > Anatidae > Cygnus > Cygnus atratus. The sequence continues at coordinate 64,266,751 of NC_066365.1, read as the reverse complement.
CAAACAAACAAAAAACACACACAAAAAACCCCATGGTGGTATAACAGATGAAACCATGCAACTGGAGAATTAAAGAAAAAGAAGGGAGAAATGAACAGTGAAAGCACGAAAAATCCTCTTCCTTCCCTTGATTTTTGTCCTTGTTTTTTCAGTCTTACTTCCTACTCTTTTCTGTTTCTTTTCACTTCATCCTTTTAACTCTCCATCTTCATAGATGGTCTTTTTTTTTTTTTTTCCCCTCAGTTTTGGGACTGAGTAGGATTTATGTTTAAAATGGAATGTCCTTCAACCCTCACCCTCAAAAAAGACATTGAAAGAGATCTGTGTATGGCAAGGAAGAGAATGGAGGACTGCTTTATACATCATACAATATTTGTTCAATACTGAAAGAGAAAGATGTTCTAAGGCTGTTTAATATGTTTCCTGACCCATGGGACTTGTCAAATCCTCAAACAGTTCCACTTTATTAAGAAGTAGTTAGTGGAAAGTGCCTTGACCTGTTGGCACATCCTGAAGAGCCTCAGAGATTCTTTTATACTTAAACTCAGCATTGAAGCAACATTAAATCATTGAAATTTTGAGCTCTTTTTGTGTGTTATTCTCTTCTCCAAGACTTAAGAAAAAAAAAAAAAAAGGATTTATTTGTTCCTATAATTGTTGCCAGCTTTACACATTATTGCCTGGTTTTGCTTGCTCATTGAGATCAAACTAGGTCAACACTGATTTTTGAAAAAGCTGACTACATTTTTTGAACTTCAAGCTTTATATTAAAAGTTATGAATTATGGAGATTATAATTCTGATATAGAAAGGGGAGATCAATCCTAAATATGATGCAAATGCAGAGCTTCTATTCATATAGCTACTAGTAACTTATTTTGATTTGTAAACTGTTAAAGCATGGAGAGGTGAACAGATACCTGGATATTTAAACCACAAAGAAGGTATAAATCTTTGTTCTCTTATTTGGACAGGCAGCTCAACCATTTTTACTGAATAGTAACAGATGGTGTTAGAAATGTGGAAGAGAGTTAAAATGAGATGTCATAGTCACTCTAATATATAATTTAGTCCTCTGTTTACATGGTAAAGAGACAGCAAGTGTCCCCAGGAACTGTGGATTTGTTTTGTACAAATCCATTCAACAGAGCACTACTTTCAATACCCTCCTAGATTCAGTGGAGCAGTATATGGCTGACTACTGCAGAAATGTTGGCAACACTAAGAAGCTGGGCTGTTGTTGTTATCCAATGAAGAAGGAGCTCAATCCAAAGTTCAGCAGAGTAAGAGAAAAATTTGCATGGATTTCAATGAGCTTTGGATCACATCCAGTTTCTTAATTCTTCTTTGCTTCCACAAAATTTTACTCTCATGCATTTTTTTTTTGACTTCAAATGAAATTACTCCAAACTTAAACTGTTATAACTGAAGAGATTTATCCCTGTAACACTTGTCAAATCCTCAAACAGTTCCACTTTATTAAGAAGTTAAGTCCACTTCTTTCTTATTCCCATACCTTGTGCCTGGTAATAACATTAGAAGGCACACAGTGATTTTGAAGTCAGTATAACCATGGACTTTGACAGAACTGTCTGTTTATACCAATACATAATCTGTCCTTTGTTTTTCTTTGTCATGACCATAATTCTGTTTATTAGAACTCAATAAGAGCTATTTGAAACTGGGATCTACCATTACTTAAACTTTAGATACTTACCTCTGGTGATCGTCTGTAATCAGTAGGAAGAGCTGAATATTTCCAGCAGGTAATTCATCCTAAATTTTTTAGGATGGAATGAATCACTGTTTAGAGTTACCACCTTCTCTTTACTAACTAGACAGGGAACTTAAATAACTAATTTGTACACTTAATTCTTAGACGTGTAACAAGTCAGAAAAGACTAAGAAATAAGCTAAGGTCTAAATTGCTTTAAAATACAGTTATCTGTATTCTGTACTTCCTAGACATAACACTGCATTTCGTTCCTTTGCAAAGACACATATGACAGATGATTGTACCATAATGACAGAGCAGCCCCAATGAGATAGATTTGGATGTTTCTTCTGGGAGTCTAAAACCTATTTGGGAATGGTCTACATGAAATTCTTAGCTACAGCCTTCAGCTTGTAAGTTTTAATTAAGGAAAACAAAAGGAGGAAAAAAATAAAATTATGTGTATAAGTCTGAACATACTGACTTTTTTTTTTTTTTCTCTGCATACCCATTCAGAGCCCTGTTATTTTCATTGCACTGGGGACTAGCATGATCTGACAGGCAGTGTGTGGCTTTAGGTTTCTCATAAAATCCTTTTATTTCTCATCACTTCAACCTTATATACTCAGAGACTATTTCTGACATTCCAAGTTCAGATTCATGTTTTTTAAAGCCTGCTGATCAATGTTGCTTCACTTCACATTTGAAAGACATGAAAAATAATTACACTTAAGATTCAAAGACCTGATGTTTTAAAACAGAAAATGAATATGCAAGTTGTATTTGCCTCTTCCCTCACAGGTCTTCCCTGTAAAGATTTGACAAGGTCTGACATCTGGATGTGGGAAGAGTGCAGTATACATGGATAGTTATATGCAGGTCACTGTATCCCTTCTCTTATAGTATCATCCCATCTTCTCTGCTTCCTAGGATTGGAGCCACTTCCTTGTTGTTTTATCCTGGACATCCAACACTTCCAATGCCTCCCTTCTGAAGGTCATCCATCTTTGGATCTAGGTAACCAAATGCTAGCTTACAAGTCAGCTGTTCCTACCTAACAATGGCTAGTACATTTTCTATAAAGCTGAATTAAACTGTGATAGTTTTAGGACAAAGGAAGGTTACAAGAGGAACAACTGGCAAGAGGAGAAGAGATGAAGGTGTTGCACGAAATTAATGGTTTGGCTTGGAAATTAAAGATTTGATTTTTCTCAGGAGTTTTATTACTGAATTCTTTTGGTGTAAGATCAGGGCCTACTTAAGCATTTCTCAGATGGTGAAGTACTTACCTAGTGCCAAAACACCAGGGAGAAAGGCATAGAAAAGGTCCATTAAAGCTTTTGCACTTAGATTTACATCTCTAGCAGCATGCCTGTTCATGTTTCACAAAGTGGACTCTTGTCAACAAAAATAACTATATCCTTTCCTATTGGCTCAGCCATAGTGAAAGCTTTTCAGCTTTTTTTGGTCTTTTTCACTAATCAGCTAGTTGTCAAGCTGCAACTGTTGAGTTCCATGTTTTACCTGATGAAGATCATAGGTTCAAATGCTGTGAAATCCCAAGTTGCATCACAGTAGTAGATCAAAGAAAGGACCTTACAGAAATCCCTCCAGAATAAGACACTTAGCAGATTTAAAAGAGCAAACTTTGCAGTAGTTTAAAGCATAAGAAAGAAACATTTACAAAATCATCCCTGAAATTTGTCAACCATATTCATATTTTTAGCTCTTCGAGTGTGTCATTCCTTGAGGCATTTCTTGAACCCAAATGGGAATTATATTAAAATGCATTAAAGAGGAACAAAAGTTAGGAAATTTCACAGTTTCTTATATAATTTTAGTTGCCACTTGTGCATATGATTTTAATTACATGATTACTTTCTGTTTTCTAAAGTGGAAAGGAAGGACAGAACTAGCACTTAGTCTCCTTACCTATCTCCTGTGCTTCTGTCCATTTGAATATCATAAACTTCTCTGGACATACCCACTCTGCTCTCCCCTTGATACAAGTTTAGCTCCAATGCAAAGCTTCACACCATTTTCTTGTTCCCCTTCTCCATTATTCTAGTCAACAACATGAGAAAGGACCCTTCTTCCTGATGTACTTCATGTGCACAGGATCAATGCTGTCCAAAATGGACCAAGAAGGATCACAGAGTATTTCACATGCAGAATCTTGCTTAGATGTTAACATTATGCCAAATAATGAGCAACTAAAGTTAGGCTTTTATTGTGAGAAATATTAGTTTTAACATTAAGAAGTGTCATAGGTTTACTTCTTCTGTTATGTGTTTTCATTGCAATAGTGCAGAAGAGTCTTATCTTGATCCATTACTGCATTCTGTTGCAAGATGAAAACAGTTAAGAAACAGCTCCTGATTCCTAAAAGCTAAGTTGTAAATCTTCTGTTCTTTTATTATTTAATCCAGATCTTTATTTAGAAGTAGAGAATTCTCAGTTTTGCCAGCCCTGGAAATTTTCATTGTTAAGGTCCAATTTCTGCTATAGCTAGACATATATGAGGCAGCTGAGATTGATGTCTACAAGCACTACCCTGAGATAGCAATGATTACCCTTCAGCTGGGAAGGCAGGCACTGAATGTTGGGGAGCTCATATCAACACAGCAACATGACTTCCAGCTGTTTTTTTGTTTTGTTTTGTTTTGTTTTGTTTTGTTGTTGTTGTTGTTAGAGTCGTAGATTCAAAGCACATTAGCAAAGACAGAACAGAAACAGACCTACTATAAGTCACCATTTGTTCCAGAGAAGCATAACGCCTGTTTGAAGCCATTTTACTAGTTCAAGTTGAAGTTTGCACAGACTTATTTGGCTTCAAAGAAGGTTTGCAATGATAGAACAGTGGTGGTGGCTGGCGCCTGATGGATATAACTAGGAAATCCCCTGTGCAGGGACAAGGTGTGTGTTTCTTTTATTGTATATATTCCCATGAGATAACAATAATGCTGATCAGACAGATTGGTAAAATATTAGCTGCTCTCTCCCTCAGTATACATAACATGAAGTAATGATGTAGTTTGCCAAAAGCAAAGGTGAGGGAGAGCAAACGTTGTATGAAACCTCAGTGGACAGGGTCTGCTCCTGACTGTTTATTTCTCTTCCTTTTTGCATGGTGTTTTTACTCAGTGTCATTCCGCCCAGAGAATACAATTTTGACAAACTCTGAATAAACCAACAGTTGTGTTCTGGGAGGCTTGAGTTTTTCTGAGTAACACATGCACTACAGCTGCAGTTGAAATCTGTTTCATATTTAGTGTAACAAATTATGCAAAGTACACCAAATAAGGCCCATTTCAAATTCCAGTGGGTCTTTCTGAAAACATTTTAGAGAAATGTTTTCTTTGCTGTTTCCCTTCTGCTCTCATTAAAAAGGTGAATCACTAAAAGTAATTCTGTAATGAAACAAAATGACAATCGGTTCTGAAAACGGCATGACAGGCTGTAGAAAACCTAAAGAAAGGTCTTTATGTCTTTTATAATAGTGGGATACTACATAATGCAGAATGGACAATTGGCTTAGAAACTGCACATCTGAGCCAATACGGAAAATTTCAAATATTTTTCACCGTAAAATATGTTATAGTTCTTGACATTTCTTCTGAAATGACCATTTCTTCATTGTTACATTGAAAATACTCCATAACATCAAAAAGACTGAATTATTCTGAGGGCTGTTTAAAGAAGCAAACCATCTTAATAGAAGAGAGTATTAATAGAAGAATTAATAGAAGAATATAATTAATAGAAGAAGTATTTGGGCGAGAGAGGAAAGGTGAGAGAAAAGACTACAAGTAACTAGATGTCCCTGGTTCAGATCAAAACTGAGCTGGTGGTTACCAAACATTAGAGCAATTTATTTTGGTTCCTTAGGGGACATGGTTTTGTTGTTTGTTTTTTGAACACAACAGTAACTTCCTGTTCTTAACCTCAGATGTTAAAGTCACATCAGGCCACAGAAATAATGACACTTAAAAAAATAAGAACTTAGAAATTTTCTGTTTTTATTTTTTTCTATAACTTTTTTTTTGCTAAAAAATTAACAGTAATAATAATAAAAAGCTTTTCTCCATAACCAAAAGGTCTGCAAACTTTCTGTCTGATGTAATCACATGGCTCTTAAAAAGGGGGGTTTACAGAGAAATATCAAATATCATGACCATGATAAAAATCACAAGAGGCGATAGTCCTTATTAGTGATTGATGATGGAATGGGGAAAATTAAATCTGACTAACAGTCTTGTATTTAGAAGTTATTGAGCTATTCCTCTCCTGGCTTAGGCATAAATGTCTATAGGAAAAATGCAACTCTATTTGTGTATCCTGTATAATATTGCTTGTTATTTATAGGTGTTTGTGGTGTCAAGATGCAGACTCTATGAGGTCATTTGGCTCAGCACCCCCAGCTACTAACTGGGCTGACTTCATAATACTAATCTTTATTGGTAAGTCTACACTGCCGTGTTAGTTTATGGCTCAAGCTAGCATGCAAGCCTAAATTCCCCAGCCATCCATACTGCCCCTAAGTTGTCTCACGCTTTGGCTCAGGCCTGGAGCTAGGAAGCTTACTTGCCAAACAGAGACACTCAGGAGAGAATTAAGCAGTATGGGCACAACCGACTTAAACCACAATGAATAGAAATCTGTACATGGACACAGCTAATGCAGTACAGACATACCTTTTGAGATATTGTCTCAATGACTTGAAGCAGCTACTGTCATATAAAGGTCCTCACCACATAAGTGCAGGTAAAAGTTTGCATCCCAATAACATCTTGGGATAATTTCTGTTACACATATGTTCTGCCTTTTTGCTCATGCTCCTTCCATGTCACCAGACAAGAAAAAGGGAGTAAGTAGAAAGAATCCTTAGAGATCTGAACTTGCTCAGGCTCAAGGGATAAATATGAGGGAATTCCATTTCTGATTTCAGCATCAGAAAAAAAAAAAAAAAGAGAGAGAGAGAACGATTTATTCTCAATTTAACTGTCTTTTTCCTTCCCTTTTTAGCCATGCTACTCTCCAGAAAGTTTTCACTATTTCTTCATTCCACTGAAATGTCTAAACTATGTTTTTGTTTTCATTTTTACTTGAGTTAACACCTTAAGCTAGCTTGTTAGGTAAAACGCTAACAAGACAAAAAAGTCAACCAAAATCCATTATTAAACCATCTCTTCACTATCATTTCTGTAAGACATCCAAGCCAGGGAATGCAACTGTAAAATATAATACATTGTTTGCTTAGTGCATTTAAGCTTATATTCTGCAAAACGTAGATGACACTACTTGTGTTATCATTCTTCCACATTTTGTGTTTTATGCAGTTGATTTATCCTTTTGACAACGCAGTATCACAAAGTTTAATAGTCATGTAATCATATAGGGCTTTATTGCTGTATTCTTTATCAAGTATTGTTATTTCTCATTAAGCCCTAAGAGCTTAAAAAATGAATTATTTTTATTTTTTTTCCTGATGGATTGCCTTAGAAATTCAGACGTAATGTCCAGTTTACTAATTGTGTCTACCTATGGTCTCAGCACAACTGTTTCTAAAGCTCTTTTTTCTTGATTGCAGTTAAGGATATACACATATAAAGATTAAGTATTCTCATTTTATTGGATGGTAAAATCACATTCTCCTGGTAAATCTGTGTTCAGTTTGTTTCTATCTTTTCAGTCACCAAAATACTTCTTAGGTAGTGTCATGACTTTGTACTTGGCAAGTACAGCCGTACTTTCTGTACAAAGACTCAACATTAAAGCAGATTTGTCTCATAGTGTTGTCCATCCCTATGTGTGAGTGAATTTCAGGAAAGTTAGATAGCTTCACCATTCTCCTCTAGTTGGATGATGATATGCCTTGCTCTGCTTCTGAGTACTCCCTCTTGCTTGGTCACAGCCATTGCACAGTCAGTGGAGCAGTGCTGCTGTCCCTGCCAAATTGACCTAATGGGAAGTTTCCATGAGAAAAAGTATTGACCATTCTAAAACACAAGTATCCTCCCCTACTGTTCTCATCATCTACTAATTTTGTCATGCTTTCCCATAAAGAAAAACAACAACAACAATAATTTGTCTGGCAAGTATTACTCTTCACCATACAATTGTGGTTGATGGTTCAGTTATCCTCTGAGGGGAGAATTTTCAAAAGCATTCAGCACTGACCTAACCCCAATTGTGTCAAAGTCGGTGTTGCTTTTACCACTGGCTTTAAATTCAGTAAAGTTAGACTAATGCTGAGCAGTTTTAAAGTGCCACCATAATTCATTCCAGTGTATGTTTCCTTTGTTATTTTTAATGGGTAATTTAAAATTCATGGCACTTCAATTTTTTTTTCTTATTAATGTCAGATCAAGGAAACTGATTATTACTACTAATTCTCATCCTCTGTTCATTAAGAAAGAACCATCTCTCCTCATCTATTTGTAAAAGATGAATATTTTCTTCTGGATCCCTCTGGGAAGGAAGTTTCATCGCTCCATCTGTAAATTGAATTGCCTTCTGTTGGATTGCACTTAGCATTTCTCCTTCTCTTTCCCTCTTCTTCTTAACCCCACCCATATTCACCCCACTCAATATTGACCTTAGCTATTTATTATTTTTCAAATATTGCATTTTCATGGGGAGTGTAATTCATTGCAGCTTACAGTGGCTCACCTCCTATGCACACTCAAGTTCAGATTTGTTCGTATTTGACAAACTTTAACTACCTTGATATTTAAATTGTTGCAGCTTTAGCTATGATCATTTGGCTCTGGATACTTTGATACACTGGTGCAAAAGTGCTATACAAGAGGTGCACAAGACATTTACTAGGTATATATAGACTTGGTTTTCAGATTCCCTCAATTTTTATATGATTCAGCTTTATATACGGTACCCCACTTGTACTGTCAGGTTGTAGCTGTGAGCTTGCATTTATTTACGACACCTAGGACATCTCATCTTTCTGTTGATTTCTTTCTTATAGTCAAACTGATATTTCACTTCAGAATCCACCCATCAGAATTTCCATTAAGCTTCCAAAGCCATAATCATTGACAGATGCTGTATCATTCCTCTTGATCATTTGACATATTCCTTACATATATATACAGACATGGAGGTAATTAAACTCATGTATCCTTACTATTCTTTTTCTCTTGTTTCAGAAAACCCTATCTTCCCCTTTACTTTGCAAGTAATGAAATCTGAGTTAACAAAACCCTCCTCAGCTGCTATGGTTTGAAGTATATTCAATAATGTCTTCCTGTTTATCAGTGCTCCTCCAACTACAATGAAAATTATTTCAGCCAAACAGACTATTGCTTCATTGACACTCCCTGAGAATCAAAACTCTTTCCCCCAGCATGATGAAAATCATGCACTCTGGATGTGTTTCTTCTACTTAGTTAAGGCCTGTCCATTTATTCAGGAATTTCCTCCAAACCAGTGCCCAAAACATGTTCTTCTGGTGTCTAAGGCTTCATTGCAGCAACTGATTAAACTTTCCCAACTGGAAATGATATTTCTCTGATGAAAGAAAATGAATGGCATAGTCTAACAGTTCTCTGATGAAAAAAAGTTGAAGGTAGTGGAACTGCACAATATTGCTGACTATTAAAACAAGGCAAAACAATGGAGAAAGTAATTTCAGTACTGTGTGTGAAATTATCTGTAGTCTGAAATTATGTATGGTGTATATCCCTAAGTAAAACTATAAAAGATCAGGGCCAACATGTTAATTAAGATGTCTAGGTTAGTGAAATCTCTATTTATTATCTAAATGTATATGTAGGAAAATCCATGTTGTTCAAGAAAGTGTTTTTTGAACACAAGTCCATCTGGTGATTTGATAAAAGTATTTAGTTTCTCAAGGCAATATGAGTATATACTCCCTAGGCACCACCGTTTATAGCTTAAATATGACTTGCATGTGGATTCAGCATTACAAATAGGAAACAGCAGCCTTTGGACTTGTACACTAATGTAGTCCTTTCATCACCCAGTTACCCTTAAGCATCTCCTTTCCTATTGTAATTTGGGCTAAATGCAAAGCATTAGTCCTATCAATAAAAACTAATGGTTCTACTTAGAAAAGGAGAGGTATATTTAAAATAAAGGAGATAGATAGCTCACTTTTCCTTGTATCCAGGAAGTAAACTGGATATTGTTCTGCAGCCATTCATTGCTGGACATAGAACTATTGAAGCAGCACCATAATCACGAAGGATCAACCTACGCCTGCATCCTTAAAAGCAGTTTACCAGAGAATGCATTTTACTAATTAGTGCATGCACTGAAATAAGGCAAGCAAAATCAAAGAACAACTTTATTTTTCCATTGTTAGTTTCACTGAAGCAAATATCACAGACCTTGTGAATATGAAGAAATAAAATTGAAGAGATGAACTGCATAGGTGCAGCATCAAGGATTTTTACAATTGTTTATCACTGTAAGAAAAATTAATCTTAACAGTCTTTCTTGGTTTAGGTTATCTGAAGTGGCAATTGAAGTTCTGGTGCTGATGCTTCACTTCGCATGTTCATGTCAGGACCAAGAGATCATTATAAAAAAAATATACAGAAATAATTTAAATGACATATTGTGGTAAATCAAGAGAAAAGTCACATTTTCAACTGCAGTTAAGCAAGGTAAATATAGTAAAGTTAAGAGAAGTACTTTTAACTTCTACTAGCTGAAGATTTGACACCATCTCTGTTGTTGATACTAATAAATTCAAAATTGCATAGAATTGTGTAAATTCCCCATGTCATCAAAGATGCAATTTGCTTAGAAAGTGAATTTGCACTTCAAACATGGCAGAAATATTTGGATATTCTGCAGCTATGAAATTCAGCGTACTGGTTTGCTCAAGATAGTAGCACTTGCATTTTCACTCAGGAGAAAGAAAAAGCTTCTTCATGGGACCCATAGTGAAATCACGCAGAAAGGTAACAACCTGTGCAACTTTTTCTGTTGTCATGCTTAATCACTGCAGCTGAGAAATCAGTTAACTGTGGTCCTTGATAGTCAAACAATTTCTGACACTGGAAGTCAGCCTCTTCTAAAGCTTTAACATTGCTGAATTTTGGCAAATGTAGCTGCAAGAACCATGGTGGATAAACTAAATTATCAGTCTTTCAGTCACATACAGCTTCCTCTGTGGTAGTGTTGCTCTGAGCACAGCAAGGGATGTTAGCAAAAAGTTTTTCACCCTCACTTTCCAGGCAAAGGTTTGCCTCTACCCTCCTATTGACTTACCCTGGTTTCCTCCTTCAACCCTACAGATTCTACTTCCGTTAGCCTCTTTGTTTCACAAGGGACACATGCTTTTATTTGTTTCATGCTTCTTATCCCTGCACAATGATTCTCCTGTTTTCAGATCTCTTTCCAAAGCCTTCAGCTTTCAGTTAGGCACCCGGTGCTAAGCCCTTCAGTCTTTGTTCCAGTCTTTCTATTTTAATTTGCTATAAATGGGCAAGTTTCATCTGTAACAGTCAGCATATTTGTGACCTTTCAATCCTGCAATAATCCTTGTCATCTCACCCTTTTCCCAAACACTTACACCTTTTTTTATAGTTACTGTTCTAGTTAATTGGGCTACGGTCTTTTTTTTTTAAAACTGCCTGTTAAGCTCCATAGACACCTGGGGCACTGGATACATAAATAATAATTAGTAAAAAACAATGAGATTGAAGCTCCTATTAAATTGTTTCATGGTAACTTTCACCTAGTGAACTCACATCCGGCAACAGGAAAATCAGATACCTTGTAAGGAGTATTAAAACAGGGTTTGAGATAATTAATAAAAGATACATGGTTAAGAAATCTGGAGGTCCTGGAAAATACTGGCTAGGGTTCTTTGATTATTGAACATCTTAAGGTAATTGAAAGTGAGGAAACACTTGCTGGACTCCAAATAGCTGTAGAAAATAAAGAATCAATACTTGTACTCAGTTCCATGTATTAGGTGAGAGGAAAACCTATTAGTCCATAAGCCCATTTTGAACTCTTACAGGACAAGGCACAGTGTTAGCAGCAAAGTCTCCCTCTTTGTTAATGAGGGAGAAATGTCTCATCTCTTTGGATGGCCAGCAGAGTAGAAAAAGATGTCATCGTGGTTCAGCTGGGTGTTAGGCATGGGGTAATAACTGCCAGTGTTATCTCCAGTCTTCTCCTAGACACCCCTTGAAAGCAATGCTTGGCTTTAAGAATATATGTGGGGAAAACACCAGCACAGTGGAAGCTGCAACAGTGCTTTACCCTTGGTAGAAATAAACAGAGGTGGAAGTGAATTTGGTCTATATTCCTTCCTCCACTATGTCTTGTCCCACATGACTATCCATATTTCCTCTGAAATCCTTGAAGGAGTCCCTGAAGTAAATGATCTCATTACTGTTAATGTATCCAAGAAGCTCCTGCATGCACATATTCCTGATGTTCAGCAAGAAGTATCTCAGGGAGAAATGTCAAGAGGAATACTAGCTACTCCAATCCCTCCAAATTCTATTTTAACTGTTTGCAGTTTGGGGAGAATGATATGTAGTTCTAGACCTCATTTCAATTATTCTGTCACCACTGTGATTTTTAATGTTTAACATATCTTTGAGGTAAAGCACAGTAATTGTCCTAACTTTAGATATGGAAAATAGCTACACAGAGCTGTCTCTACATGGACTTTGGCATCATGATGGCATGTAATGCTGCACCTAACCTCCGCTAGCTACTGCAACCCATCCACATAATTGTTCCAATCTTGTTTGGGTGGCTTGGGAGGCCAAGAACATGGTCTGGTTAGAATATTCATTCAGAGACAGGAAATTTGTGCTGAGTTGACTCCTTTCGAGAAAGAAACTGCATTCTCCCAGCAAATCTCCTTAGGTTCTTTAAGGCTCTTACATAGAGCCTTGAAAAGGGAATGACATGGATGTGCATGTGTAGACTTCTGCTGTCTGTTTCTGTTGCTAATATTGTTCCTGATAGTTTGGCATGATTAAAATGTCATTGAGTCAGAAAGAGATTAAAAGAAAGAGAGAAAGTGTATATAAAGAAAAAGACAGGTAAGAAAAGGTAGGAAATAAATGTGATGTGGTGGGGAAGGTGTGCACTCACATCTTAAAATTAATTCTGAATCTAGAAAAATACTTTCAATAAGCATTTGCAGGACTGAAACTTTGGTTTCTGTCACCTCAGCTGAGTACACTAACTCAGAAGGTTATTTGATTATATTCTAACTTTTCTGCTGCCCATTATTCATATCAATCAGCACCTTTAAAAGACACGCAGCAGGGCTCCATCTCAGTCTAAAATTCTAATCCAAGTACTCAGGTAGCAGAAAGCAAAGGCTCAAATTGTTTTAGAAAGCAGTGGAAATCAAATTTAACACGCCCATGTCACCACTAACCTTTGAGTTGTGGTTCCTGCTGAGTGTGGTGGGTTTGAGTGATGACATCATTACAAGAATCAATACAGAATCTAGGAGCTAAGATTTGCTGAAGCTGTGTTGGTGCCATACAGAGACTGCTCACAAATATATGCATTGCTCCTCCAGAAGTGAAAGAGCTGAGAAAGCAACACAGTGCAGAGACATGTCAGTGCCTTTGAGGAATTTGTAGAGTTCAGCCAATATGCCTAGGTTTTGCTAGAGCTGGAAGGAGAGGTGGGTGTGAGGACTCCAGATGTACCAGCAGCCTGGTGCAAGAGAGAGGAGTGAAGCGCGTGAAGCCCTCATGTGGGCAAGAGGAAGATGAGGTCATGACAGTCTATGAGAATAGGGGGAGGAAGCCAGAGACAGGATTACCTAAACCCAGACACTGATTTTATGTAAAGAGTATTGGCTACCAAAATGTCAGAGACTGCTGAATTAGACAAGAGTGAGAGAAACCCTCCTTCTCCCTCTGCAAATTACAACCTGGACTCGCGGATCAAGTCCTGCAAGCAGGATGAATGCCCAGTTAAAGCATTCTACAACATTTGGGTAGTTCTGGGTACTTCCAGAAGCATGATTTCTAGTAAGATTTCAACTTGCATTTTTTTTTTTCAGTTTGTCTGAGGTATTTTCATTTAATTTTCATTAGACAAATTTTTATTGCTACATTTAAAACTTCACCGAGGCATGAAAATCCATCCATAATTCAATGAGTATACAATTGTGCAGTGCTCTTGAGAGGAACCTCTGAAAGACTTTCCTAGACATCATGGGATTTTCATGGACATTTAAAAATCTAAATTTACTCCTGATGTATGCAGCTTCAGAATATGTCTTTAAGACCAAGAAAGCTGTGTATAAGTATACAAGCAGCACATGCTGCTGTATTTGTGTTTATAGGTGTGCCTGTATAACATACTTGCACTCAGAAATACAAAGGTATTCCAATAGTTACACAAAATAAGCTTTAATTTTACCTATGTTTCTGCTATAGGGATAAAATTCTGGGCTATAAAGATAACTTTTAAATGTGGTTTTCCTATGTGTTACTTTTTTGGTTTTATCTTGTATGATATGTGACAGTTCCTGAGAGAAATGGTGAGAAGGGTGGGGATAGACATCGGTGATCCCATAAAACGTGTTCAATTTATTAATAAGATTTTAGAAAAAGATGAGACCCAGCAGCCTGTAGGCATGGGTAAGTTCTACAACAGTCTGGTTACCAATCATTCTAAGAGCCAGCTAACAGCTGTCCGACCATTGGATATGGCTATTTGCATGGCTAACAATTGGATGTCTATCTACTATGTGAATGGCTTGCAACAAGCTGTTTGTTTGGAGACTATTCATAATGGCACAGTCAAAAGTCTCCTGAAAGGCATACTCGTTTCCATTTCTGTTCTTTACCCTTCTAAAATTGGCAATTTATTACATCAAAAAATAGCAGTCAACCCAGAAAAGGACAAAATTGACACAGTTCCCTTTTGATCTTTCAGTTTTGAATAGGCACCCACCAATGAACTTCCCAATGAATATTCATTGGATGCAAAAGAAGTACCCAGCATTTCTTTAAATAAAGAATTTACTCTAAATATTTAATAAAAGAAATAACAGTTGATACTTTATATAGCACAGCTGTATTTTCATGTACCTTTAGAAAAGAGAGAGTTAATATCCTTGTATTCAGTTGCTATAGTGTTATCCTTCATTTTATACGCACACATTTTTCCTGTATTTCCCCATTTTTCTGTCCAAGTGGACAGGTTACTCCATACCTCTTATTTGCATAGTTTCTTACACCTTTCCTTAAAGAAACTGATATTCTTTCCCTTGACATAAACAGTTTATATGGTTAGTTTCATCCAGAATGCCTGTGTTCCTTTGTAATCTATAGAATGATTTTGGAATTTATGGTGCAGTACAGGCAAACTACGTGAAGTTTCCTTTTACTGCAAAAAAAAGATAACTGGCTGAAATACACTTTGTATATGTGATATTCCATGCACTGAAACTTCACTGATTTCAAGGCAGTAATTCCAAATTTTCACCAATGTTTTCAAGTGGGGAGTCTAGCCCAATACTTTCAGCAGAGGTTTGGTTGATTTCCTACAATCTGCTACAAAATAAAAATGAATTAATTTTAAAGTATGGAAGTTCATCAGAAGAGCTTTTTTCACCCTATGGCAGGATAGGCTGATTATATATTTACATGTATGAGACATGCACTACCTTTTTCCCAACGTCATTCTTTCTGTTAGACCTTACCAGATGAAAGCTAAATAACAGCCCTTAAGGACAGAGCCTACTGTGTTTCCATAAGATATTTCATAGCTCCACAAAATAGAAGATATTAATTTCACACCATCTGCTGTAACTTCATAATGTATTATAGTATCATGCAGTACATTAAATTATTCAAATGCACCCATACCTAAGCCATTAGAAAGAACTGTTCAACAAAATTGGCATGCTCTGCAATATTTAGCTCCTTCTCTACTGAATAAAAGAACAGTCTTTTGATTGGGATGTCAGCTTGCTAATTCAGACGCCTTAAATAGAAACTTGCCATGACTTTGAAAATGTATAAAATTCAGTCCCAGTACAGGACTACAGAAGGAGACACTTTTAGGGCTCTTACCAAAGCAAGAAGTCTGCAGATTGGAGTGTACTGCAAATAGGACCAGATGCTTTTCCTATGTTTCTTCAACTCACATCGAAGCAGCAATTCACAATGCAGCAGTTTATAAATGGTACGATACAATATTACCTAAGATTGTTGTTGATATGATATTAAAATGTTTGGCAATGTGGTTTATAATATAGGAATCAACTTAATTACAACCCTTGGAAGTACATAAACACATGCAGGTTCAGAAATGTTGAGGGAAATACATTTTGTTTTCCTTTTTTAACTAGTAAGTTCTTCCCATTCTCCCACGTTTTGCCTACAGTCATGCTTTTCCATTCACTGATTAGATTACCATGCTGCCTGCTAAACATATTATGCTCCTGAAAGTCACTCAGAAGCTCCAGCTGGTGCAGATGCAGTGACCCGCTTCTTTAGTCAAACTGGTCAGAAGAATCACACTGCATCAGTACATTAGTTACTGCTTCCCTTCAGAGTGCAAATTAGCATGCCTTTTTTTTTTTTTTCTCTCACTTTGAGAGCTTTACATGACCTGAGACTTAACTACCTGAGGTACACATTCTGTCCTTGTGCACCACCGCGAGTCTCTCAGAATTGCTGTGATCAAGTGATTTAGTAACTCCTTAGCTGCAGATGAGAACATCAAATTCTCACTAGACTTCTCAGCTCTGGAGTTTTCATCCCATATTCTGACAGTGGCTGGGACTGTGTCTTCTGCATACAGAAATTGTACCACTTTGATTAATTAGATCTGCTTACTTTAATGATATTATCCTATTGTTGTGCATGTAGCTATAATGGAATTAAGATACTATTCTCAAGATATTACTCTTCTGCTCAAAACATTAAAAACAGTATTCATCTCAACTTTTTCATAATATTTACAACATGAACTTTCCCAGCTGAACAAATCACCTAGCCCTCCTTTAGTGTCCATGAGGAAAAATAGAAAGAAAATTATTCTTGCTAGAATAAGGATCAGGTCTATATGGATCAAACAGTGGGAGGCAGTTATTAAATCTGTATTGTATAAGTCAGAACCACAGTAGAGGCCAAACAATTAATTCTGAGTGTGCAAGTTTGTCCACAGAGTAGTGTGCAGCATTAGTTTAAAGCAGACATTAAAGTCCGGAGACAGCAAGGCCACATTATGACAGTTCTGTGGTTTACCTATTATATCTAACTCTCAGAAGGCTCAATGCCATTTTAACATAGCTACACTTTTCTGACTTCCAGAGCCAGGTCAGCTAGAGTTAGCTCAGACATCTCTGCAACAGGATACAGTGCAGACATGCCCCTTAGCATTCACTCATCAGTGAGTTACACTTGCATTGAAATAGCTGTACCAAGACCAAGCATCTTTATACTAGTAGAAATGCATCAATGTCAAGGGTTATATATGTTTAAAATCAGACCCCAAACCAACATAGCTATACTAGAAAGCAAGATGGGTAGACCAGGTTCCCCTCTATTGACCTTCAGGGCACAGTGCAAAGTCCATCTCTTTGTTCGTGCTTTCCTCCAGTGTAAATTACCTTTTTTTTTTTCTTTTTTTTCTTTTTTTTTTTTTTTTTTTTTTTCTGATTGCTCAGCTGGAGGGTTAAGGACATTACTCTTATGTCTTTGTTGTATTATATCATAGGTAATTGAAAACTTAAGTAGTTTAATCTTCAGGCAGCCAACAGTTGGCAACGTATCAAATTTTATTGAATGGTTTTAATGTGGGGTGCAAGGCCAAGGGCAAGGCAGAGAGTTTCAGCTTTATTGAATCAAATTTGGAGAGTATGTATTTGGTCTCCATGTATACTCTATTCATGTAGAACATCAAAGACTTTTTAACCATCCCAAACTTGGAATTTTCTCTCTTACTGTTCAGGCTGACTTATATTGTTTATACATTCCCTGGTGGATTCCCTAAAGCAAGACTACATGCCACTGTTATGGCTATAGGACTTACATGGCTACTAGCAATGCTCTCTCCACTGAAATACTCCACATTTCATTTCACTAGTAATAAGACCTACTAAGTCAATGATTTTGCATATGTAACCTCAATATTTCCATCTATATTCTAGGAGTGCTCTTAAAAAACAACAATGGGGGATTGATTTTGCTTGAATTTGGTTCAAGACCAGTGGCAGAGTAAATATAGCTCAGATCACCCCAATGTGCACTACCCATTGTTACATATCATAGCTACAGCTTAGTGGAAATGCTTTTATTAACAGAAAGATCATGCAGTCTGTGTCCTGAAACTTTGCCTTGCTTGTAGCTGTAAGGTTGGCTTGAAGTGAACAAAAATGATCTCTTTTCAGTTCATGTTGAACGAAATGGAAATGCAGGGAAAGGTCTTTTAGTAGGTCCCTTAGCAAGAAGGCTTGAAAATCAAGGTTAAAAATAAATAAATAAATAAAAATAAAAATGCAGAGTCAAAAATGGGAAATTTTAAATCAAAAATGCAGATTTTAAGTCCTAAATGGGTTTATGTCCTAGATGGTTTGTTGACTGGAATGATTACCAAATTCATTTTCTTTAGCCCATCACATGGAAAATAAAAATAAAATAAAATGGCACAGTATGAAATACTGCACAAAAGAGAAGATTGTGCTTCTTGGATTAAGAAAACTATTAAGATGAAAATTATTTGTTGTCATGTTAAACAAAAATTAATGTGCGGCTATTCCATTATCATTATCATTCCATTATCAGTCATGATTAGCTATTCCATCATCAGGCAAAATTTATAAAATTATGTGTCCAGTACAATGATTTTAAATGGATTCCATATTGTAAAATAGTCAAGATTCTATTATTTATAGAAATCTCATCTTTGTTTTCTTACAAAACCAGTAATGCTTCATCTTCCCGACTTTTTGCTCTTTTGTCTTAGTTCTCCAAGATATGTTCACACTTCTAGATCACCTGCAATTGTAGTTCCTATACGGTTTCTGTGTTTCCATAGCTTGTTACACACAGCCATCTATCTACACTGGTAGTTTCATATCCAAGTTCTTATGTAACATCTGGATTATTTTTACTGTAACAAATATAGCTTTGTCCCATACATGTCAACCCAAAGAGTTCCTATTCATCACTCAGATCACATTACTTCTCCAGTGGCATGTCTCAGCTAGTTCCCATTTCTATAATAGATCCATAATAGATTCCTTATCTCAGTCACAAAGGCCTTCATGACATACTGCATAATTCCTATGATTTCTATGCAGTATCAGAAGGTCTCTTACCACCTGTCATCACACATGATGCAAATTGCCTTTGCACAAATCCCAAATAAACACTATAATGCTTTCTGCCTTGCTTTGGAGTAGTTTTCTATAAACATGTCCAAATTATTACTTTATCTTCTTTCAAGTCTGGCCTGAGAGTCTTCCCATCATGCCCCCAGACCATTGTTCAACATAGTTAACAGGAAGTAAAATCTAATATCAAGACTATCAAGGGGTTGCTCATTTACAGCCTGCATTGTTTCCTGTTGTTGCAAATCATTATTTATGGTTATGGTGCCTGTGCTGAGAGTAGAACACACAGCAACTAAAGAATTTTGGGAAAAAAAAAAAAGAAGTTTGTAGCAAATTAATTGATTGCTGTATGGTAACTCAAGGTGTTCAGAACAGTGTAAACTCTTTTTTCTACTATAGAAAGGGCCACTGTAGCTATGAGAATGCAGGCGACTTAGTAAGACTATCCATGGTGAAGTAACTAGACAATACGAGTCTAGAGACAGTACCTCAAGTAATCACAACTTAAGCACTGTAAACTTTATAAGTCAAAAACATCGTATTTAAACTTCACCCAGAAATTGGGGTTGAGTGTTACCTTGAGTGTTTGCTACGTGGAAAGCATAAATGACCTGTATTTCTCTTTGGGAAGTCTTGTGCCCAGAAAAAACTTTGATGTCCAGTAAATAAACTGTAGCATTTTGGAGCATGATGACCATCAGATCTAGCTTCAGTAATTATAAAAAGATCTAATGCAAAAAGAATCAGACATTTTGACATATAGATCTGCTTTAGAAATCTGCAGTAAATCTCAGTCTCTTCCCTGCTATGAAAAAGAAAAAAAGAAAAAGCCTGTGATGGATTTGTCACAGAACTGAAGCATAAAGGGAAGAATTTCTTTGAGAAAATATGTGTAAAATACCTGAAATTTACTAGGAATAAAATCTACTTTTGGTGCACAGCTTGGTAATTCTACCCAGTATTTCCAAATGTCAAAATGCAATCCATGGACAATCTTCTACCGAGATCAAACAAAAAATGCAGGCTTTTTTTTTTCCTGATGTGAACAAGTTAGCTATACTATTAAAAGACTATGCCCCATGGAGAGTGTAATTTGAGATACTAAGATCACAATAAAACATTATACAACTTGTGTTAAAATGTCTAAAATTGCTAGGATAGTTGAGAAGGTAGCTGAAAAACCACTAGAAGAAGTCCCAAAAGAATCAAATCCGGCTTGTATAAGAAGCAGTGTGGCCAGCAGGTCTAGGGAGGTGATTGTCCCCCTGTACTCGGCTCTGGTGAGGCCGCACCTCAAGTACGGTGTTCAGTTTTGGGCCCCTCGCTACAAGAAGGACATGGAGGTGCTCGAGAGAGTCCAGAGAAGGGCAACGAAGCTGGTGTGGGGTCTGGAGAACAAGCCTTAGGAGGAGCGGCTGAGGGAGCTGGGGTTGTTCAGCCTGGAGAAGAGGAGGCTCAGGGCAGACCTCATCGCTCTCTATAGGTACCTTAAAGGAGGCTGTAGAGAGGTGGGGGTTGGTCTATTCTCCCACGTGCCTGGTGACAGGACGAGGGGGAATGGGCTAAAGTTGCGCCAGGGGAGGTTTAGGTTGGATATTAGGAAGAACTTTACTGAAAAGGTTGTTAGGCATTGGAATGGGCTGCCCAGGGAAGTGGTTGAGTCGCCATCCCTGGAGGTCTTTAAAAGATGTTTAGATGTAGTCCTTAGTGATATGGTTTAGTGGAGGTCTTGTTAGTGTTAGGACAGAGGTTGGACTAGGTGATCTTGGAGGTCTCTTCCAACCTAGACGATTCTGTGATTCTGTGATCTCTTATTTTTTCTAAAAATATATACTGATATATACAGCAGTAAAAAAAAAAAAAAAAAAAAAAAAAGCCTTTAGAAAACCTCAACCCATAATTTGATAGCAAGAGTCTTCTCAGTCTCATGATGCTACTTAAGAATTACTTGAGGTTTCCGTACTTTCTTCTAGCATGTACTCATCCATGAAACTCATGAAGGTGTTGTGATACCACCTTTAGCTGTCAGTAGATTTTCTGCAAACTGAAATTTCTAGCTGGTAGGTAATTAAGCAATATAAATAGCTTGTGTAAACAATATAATATAAATACACCCTAGTTAAAGATTGAGCCCTGTGATTTTGGCAGATTTCAGTTGTTGTAATAAGCTTGTTGGTGCCATGTTGCAATTGCCACTGTGTATACACTGGATATCATTCAAAAGAATGTTTAAACAATGGCAGTTAGCTGATATGTGCCAAAACAGTGCTATAGCTATTTATAGCTATTTAATACTCTAATTACACTGTATGGTTATTCTTTTTGATATTTTTAATTTAATTACCAGTAAATGCTACAATTAGAATGTTTATTCTGAAATAAATAATGTAATTAATGCAGTCATTTAAAAGTACATGTTAAATATGAAAATAAAAATGCAGTTGGGAATTTACATGTAAAGTATACAAATTTGTGAATTGGCCACTGTTACTATAAAAAACACAGCACAATGTTGTTATATTGTAAATATAGTGTAACTAAAGTGTTATTTATGGATTATAAACAATATTTTCCCATGGTGTGGTCTATGACATTAAGGCTTAAAATGTGTGGCCCAGGCTTTTCTTGCTTCTCATTCATTAATTCTTTTTGTCCAGTTCCTCTTGGATGCTCTCCAGAGTTTAACTACAACAGTGAAAGACAACTGTGTTGTATTATGAAGTACTCAGAAAATAAAACACAACAAATTGGGATTATCTTCTTAATCCATGCTGCACAATTCATATCATATAAGAAGATGTTTTACTTGAAATTTTGTCAAATGAAGCATTTTGTTGTAAAGCATTTATTTTAATATTCTCTACGCAAATGACAATGAATGGTTTTAGACTAGGCATGTGTAGTCAGCCACTCACTTTACTGTGTGAACTTTTAAATCTTTGATGTATTTGTCTTTGTTAAAAGCTTCTGTATTATTGCTAAATTAGTTCCCACTCACAGGCGAGAACCAAGGCACAAACAGATGAATAATGAAACATGTAAGTCATTCTCAACTTCTAACTTCAGTTATTCTATGTGTACTAAATAATTCTAAGCAGATTATGCATGACGGGCTTGTTACCGCATTTACCAGCTGCAGTTCAGTATTTCTGATTAGATGTGTGAAATAAAAACTCATGCATCCTCTTAACTGAATGTTAGTTTAACAGCAATTAACCACGGTATGTATTTGCTTTTCTATTCTCCATTTTTTTCCTGAATTTAGTCTAGTCTTGTTCTCACTTTCTCTCACCCTTCCCTTTATCTTATATACTGTTTTTCTGGATACGGAAAAATCTGGATAAAAGCCACCCCAATGTCACTCATGAAAGTACCACATTCTGGTATAGGTCCAAGAATGTCAAGACGTGGTATTTTGGCAGATTCAGGCAAGCAAATACTCTTTAAACTTCCAAATACCAGAAACAGCAGTTACCATTATCTTATAAAAATATTCATAAAATTAGCCTTGTTTGTTCCACTTCTCCGTGGCTGTTTCTTAAGTCCTTTGGCATGATATCACAAACTCACTTTCCATAAGAAGTTAGCTGATCAGTCGGTGTCTTACCTCTGATAACACAGCTGCACCATTTGACATGAAGCTTTACCTAAAACAACAGCAGAAGTAATCAAGTCAGTAGTGGTGGAGAGGAGGAAGAGAAATCCATTCCAGTGCCAAAGTTCCACCATCCATGGATGCCCCCTAGCAAATGGCTTGTTTTAAATATCACCAAATTGTTTTTGTTTGATTGGAATATTGGAATTGCACATTTTCCAACATGTCTAAAGAATAAAGCAAGTGAAAATATTAAGCAGGAGATCAGTTTTACTCACTATATAAAATAATACTCTCCATACCTTACTAGAGTAGACAAGGCTTGCTAATTCATGGCCATCAGATTGATGAGGAGAATTTTATTGAATTACTGAAGCTTCACAGCAATGACAATGAGACCCTGGGAAGCTAGCTGAAGAGAAAACAAGATTACACAAGTCCAACAATTCAGAATGAAATCATCAGTCTAATGAGCCGTGAAGTTATCCACACTATTGTAAAGGAAATTAATTGTGGTTCACAATACCATTCTGTCATAGCTGATAGAACTCAGGATTACATAGATATAGCATGCAGTAGAAAAGTGTTCATCTTCACCATGTTGACCCTGGCAGGCAACCGAGCAAAGATTCAGTTATAATTTACTAGACACCAAATAATTCCAAGGACTTCATTGGAAAAACTGCTTACTGACGTTGAATTATTTGTTGGTAATGCACAGTATTCATGAATAAAGCAAGAACATTCTAGAGATACTGCCCTTAAGTGCACATACTTTTCAGTAAATGGAGATTTTGAAATGAGATGAGATTCATACATCATCTAGTCTGCTCCTCCTCCATAAATGGACAGTTTCAGTAGAATCTATTATCCAGCCATCAGAGATACCTCAAAGGAAATTAAAACTGAGGTATAAAAACTCAGGCCAGCAGTCACTCAATGGGAGAATGCAACTGTAATTGTGCTTGCTTTAATGCCCCACACTCATAAAACCCCTGATGAGTCTGAAATAAAAGTTTATAAGAGAGCCAAAACACAACGCTAAGTAGTGTATGTCAAATAAATTTTGTCAAAGAAAAATTAATGAGGCAAAGAAGTGGTTCAACTGTGTCTAAACAGAAGAAATTGTCTAAACATTAGACTTTGACCCAACAGCACCGCTGTAGTCCAAAGCTTCCTCTTCTATTGTGCTGCTAGAGGAGACAGCAACTTTATATAATCAAAGGAAAAGAATTTTTCAGACTGCAGTATTTCAAAGAAATTTAAGTGTATTTTTTCCAGCTTAGGAACTCATTCCTGTAGGCTGATCTGAATGAATATCCACAGTTGGAAGGAATGTTTCATGTTGATGTGAATGAGGAATTTGCTGGCTGTGAATCTGAGGTGGGGGGGGGGGGGGGGAAGTCATGATTAAGAAATATCCCCCACTCAGAATCTGACCATATGAAATATAACTAAAGACATTGCACACACTAGAAAAACTCCTGTTGGGAGCATGCAGTCTGGTAACTGTCTCAGCACAGCTGCAGTCCCTTCAGTGTGACAACTTCACCATCAACTGCCACAGAGAGGCTGTGACTGCAAAGTTCCATAGTTGAGCCACCTCCAGACTAGACTGAGGACAGATTAATTTATTTTCCTTTTCTAACAACTTTGCCTGCAGTGTTTGTTATTATACTTACCAGCCCAAAGACTCACAGCACATGCTGTTTCCCTAAATGTTTGCTTTGTTAGGAAGTGTCTAATTTTGAAAGCTGTGCAAGCATCATATCATCATTTCAGGTCATATCAGGGGGAAAAGATATGTTGACGTTGCTTTTGGCCTTTATACAAATATGTGCATTTACTCAGAGGAACAACACAGTCTTAGGCACTATGCTTCACACATACAACTTAGCAATGAGCAGAAAGAGGATCTCATGTGACCCTTGTTAAAATTTCATTGTTGCATTGAGAAGTTTGTTTGGCTTCCCTAACTGTTGTAGCTTATTCCCACTCTCTGGTGAATTATCCTTGCTGTATACAGCACTCCCATAGCTCATAAAAATAAATCAAAAGAGAAAAACTGGTGAATTTTGAAAGCTGTTTGACAACAATATAATCATGCCTTTTCACCCAAAAAGCTTAAAACACAGGGGATGAGGTGCTATCGCCATGAGCTACCATAAGAACAGGGGAATTATTTCAGAGGGTGAAATAGCATGTAGGGAGAGAGGTTGCTGTCAAAATTCCACAATTTGTTAAGGAAAGGATGCATTTGATAGGCTTTCTAAGTATAACTGTCAGTTGAAAGCCTGAACTTCCAAGAATATTGCGTAAGTGGTTAAAGTGACTAGATTACTCTAGGAAACCAAAAGTATACCTGAAAACTACTGTATTTTGGCCTTCTGTGTGACCTCAGCTTTTTATTTTAAATAGTCTGGTTTTGGTGGGGAAATATTTGAATGTGTGAAAATGGTCTGACCTTCATGTATCAGCCAAAGGCAGTATTTGGTGAGGAAGAGAAGACTTTTGCCAACTTCAGATACTTCAGTCCAAGTCAAAGCATAAAAATACACATGGAGAGAGTTTCAGAAGCTGTTTCCAAATAATTGGTGTATTATGATTTCTTTGGGGTTGAGAAACATTACTTTCAAAATGCGTTTTATGCAGAGGATAGATTCTGGCCTGTTTTTGTCTTAAGTAACTTATACAGAGATATGCATACATCTTACTGCATCACAATTATTATTTTTTTTTTTAGAGAGAGAAAATAGAATATTTTGAACTTTTCAGGTACTTTCAGAAAAATGGATGTTGTAGAACAGTACCTGCAATAAAATCAAGTCCAGAGTCTTGATTCTAACAGCAATAGTTGCTAAAAGTTTGAAATGAAATGACATAATATTTGTGACCATATAGCACTGTAGATTTTAAAGCAAAAAACTTACATCCTGAGACTCTTTCCATTACCTGCTTCTGCCCTAGTGAGGTAGAAGCCTGGTGCATGCATGATTAATTTCCACACATTCCATTGCAGTAACTTGACTGATTTTGAAGCAAGGTTCCTCAGTGTAGTCTGTTCACCTGTCCATTACTCATCTTCCATTTTTATGCCTGACCAGTTCCTTACAAGACCTCATATTGCCAGTCTCATTGCCAGTCTTATTTTGCTGTTAGTCCCTGTGCATGAACAATCCTGTTCAGCCATACTTGCATCTGAAAGATATATAAACCTGCAAAAGACAGCCACTGCATTGTAGCTCAGAGTTACTGTATGCTTCACTGTACTGTAACCAACCAAGGTTTGCAATAAACCAATACAGAAAGCAAAGCCAAATCAATCAGGAACACAGCATTCTTGCACATCTGATACATATATATATATATATATTTCCACATCCAGTTCTTCTGATGAGATATAGATTGTTATTATAGATTATGTGCTTTCTGCTGTCTAGTAACTAGGTACGTTTGTTAAGTAATGTCCATTAAAAGTAAGGAGCTCCACAAACTGAAACACAGGAGGTTTTATATGAATATCAGGAAATGCTTTTTTACTGTGAGGGTGACGGAGCACTGGCATAGGTTGCCCAGAGAGACTGTGGAATCTCCCTTCTTGGAGTTATTCAGAAACTGTCTGGACATGGTCCTAGGCCACCTGCTCTAGGTATCCCTGCTTTAGCAACGACAAGATGACCTCCAGAAATCCCTCCCAACCCCACTCATTCTGTGTGATTCTGTGATTCCATGAAATAACAGCTGCAGGTCAGTGCATAATCCTCTCCTGTCCTGCATCTCCCAGTGCACCAGATTCATAGTCTGCATTGTAACTAGCAACAGCAATATCTCAGTTCAGAAAGGTAGATACTCCCTGTAATTTCAAAAATTAATCTTCAGAATGGAAGAGAGCAGACCTGGGGCGGATATTAAAGAATATGTGGTAATGAACAGGGAGGAATCAAAAGGCAATGACTTGTGTTGGGGTAATATAGAGAACAGCTCATCAGTGGCAGTGGCTTTAAGGTCAATAACTGTCAGCAATGGTACATTTTTAAAATAGTCAAAATTGCTCCATTCATAAAAATCCTAGAACAGCAATTCCCTTAAGTAAAATTCAGCTATGGTAGCTGGAGTATGTACCCCATAAAAAGACAAGAAGTAGTTCTGTGTCTCCTCACCCACACTGTATGCATTGTTCCCTCTTCTAGGTTCCTTATCCCTTCTAGAGCCCATAGATCTCCACTCACATTCTGGACACCCAAAGAGCAGCCATAACTCCATCCGTAAGTGTAACACACCAATGCAAACACTTTGGCAGATCTCAGTCCTGCAATTTCCTCATAAAAATTCATACCAAATGTAGAAAAAAATACTTAGACACAGATCAGCCATTCAGAATTTTCTCTGAATATTAGAGAAGCACAGCTTACAGCTACCATTTTTCACTGTATCTCACTTTCTTAAACATCCCAACAGAAAACCACATGCAAAATTACTTAAAGTGTAATTCATGAAAGCCACACCAACCCTAGAGTAATCATTGTAACATAGGAACTTGTAATCAATAAACATTGTTGAAAGTACACTGCTGTGTGCTGGTGGCTCTGGATTGAGGTGGGAGTATGTGGGCTGCGGGTGATGGAAGGGAAGTACTTGGGGTTGAGAAGAAAAATTGATCAGTAGACTGTAAATGGGGTGTGGAATGATTTAACTGCTTGTTTATTTTCATTTGTGGGCTGTGAAATTTAGGAGCTTTGTCTCTAAGTTCATGAAGATCTGGTGCGTGAGTAAGTGTCTGTAAGTGTGTGTATGTAAAATTAAATCTATATTGCAGTACATCAAATTTTCTTAGAGAGGAAGTAAATTAGAGTCTGGTTCATGCATTGAAGTAAAAATGGTGTCATTTATTTGAGAAGTTATGAGATGACACCAGTAGAAAGTGAGTGAGAGAGAATGAGAGCCAAAAGCTATATATTACTCATGCCTAGTGTTTTGCTGAGAGCTTGTAGAGCAGTATTTAAAGAACTGATACAACATCATCTAAATGCCCCCTCTTGTGTTTGTTCTGAAAACAGCAGTACTCTGTACTAAATATCCGACATAAGAATTCTGTTTTTTTAGCCAGTAAAACCCTTACAACAATGCTTAATGACATTTTAGAGTATAGCATACATCCTGATTCTGAATATAAAAGCAAAGTGAAGTACCATGTAAAGATTTTTATAAAAATTAATTTCAAATGTGCAAAAGTGTTTTGCCAACATGAAATCACCACAGTGGGAGGGATCCTGAAATTATCTAAAAGCTCTTTCTTATGCAGAAATCTCAGCAGTGTTTTGAAGAAGTAAGACAGTTGCATCTTCAAGTATATTCTATATTTTACAATTAAATTACTGTTAAAGTGCAAAGTAGACAAATGACAAATGTGAAAGGATATTTTGTTGAAAGGCAAGCATTGATTGCAAGGTATTAAGGGTGGTACTGAAAGAAAAGTTAAATGTGTGAGTGAGGTTTCACTAAAGAAAAAATAGTATATAGAACAGGTTTTGTTGCTGTTCAAACCTAAACTTAAAAATTGCACATGAATTAAGTGTTAACTTTACATTTTGCTTGGAAATCTGACTGCCCAGAAAATGCAGATATTTTGTTAAAGGTTTACTGCCTGTGGGTTGAAAGTGCTAATATTAAGTACAAGAATTTTAAACCCAAAGAAAGAGCTGCTTTGGCACATGTTTTTATGGCTTGCATACTTGAGGTTTATTTAAACGCTGATCCACAAACTACTCTGATGCAGACTTGCTCACTTAGATGCTAGTGGCATTAGTGATCATGCACTGGTCTCATTTAACAAAGTGACTACGTGGAACCATTTCTTTAGTAAAATATTACTTTTGAAAAATTTTCTGTCACAGAAGTTAATAAATCCTTTATGTCATAGTATAAGCAAATGAGATGCACAGAAGGTTGATTGGAATGACTAAGGGACACGAATAAATGCTGGGAAACTGCTAACTAGATAGACAAATTTAGAGTTAAAACAGAAACTGTTCCATATTATCAGTTGCAAAAATGTCATTTCACTTGTCAGTTTCTAACTATTTTACGAATGTGCTCTTGTGTTGGAATGATGAAAAAAAATGCATAGACAGTCAGGGTCAATTCCAGCAGGCCTTGACAATTTTTTATTAATCTTCCATGCATTTCAATGAGTGTTTTGAGCAAGGACTGATAAGTGTCATCTCAGCTTTTTGTCAAGGGTCTCATACTGGCCTTAGCTCTTACAAATCCTTATTAATCTGAATTCCTTTGCAAATTGGAATACTCCCTTTGCAAATTTGCAAATACTCCCACTGTATTTATAAAATAAAAATAGAAAAATGCTGTTTGTACATAGAGGAGTTTTACAGAACTTGGACCTGAATGCCCACTGTTCTGGCATTTGGTTGCTTCCATGCTTCTTCTTATACAAAAAATTGGGAACAGTTATAACGCAATTTGAAAGCTAAGGCATTCTTTTGCTATTTTTCCTGGTGCAGAATGTTTTGTGTTTCATCTGTCACACAGTGAGTCCTGTGTCTGTACATACAGCTGTAAAGCAATCCCCTTCCTTCTTCATTCCTAAATACACATGGAAAAGTTAAGCTCTAAATAGGCAACTGCTAGCCATCTCATTACTATCTTCCTCAAAATGCACTGTAGGGAGTTCTAACAAGATTGAAGGCAATCATTTATTTGTGAATTCATTCCAAAACTAAAGATGGGAGAAATCACATTGAATTTCCTAGAATCTGTATGCTATTATCCCTCAGCTCTTTAGACCCAAAGGTCTTTGGCAGATTTTCTCCTACCTCTTTTAGCCAAATGCATATTTTTCCCTTTGATGGTAATTCATATTATGAGCAATTAGGTCTTGCTCAATATTATCTTTCCATGTTCTTCTTCATTGGCCTGAGGATTGAAACTCCTAATGACGGCTTTCCAAAATAAGCCTTGCTGGTCTGTCTTCCATCATCTTAACCACATACTCTGCCCACTCAGGTCACTGGGATTTCACTCCATTCACTGCATTTGGCTCATGATAGACCTCCCACAGTCCCTTGTTCAATAGTTCTCTCCACACATCGTACCCTCTAACTGGCCCAAACATTTATCACATAAATTTATTCTCAAAGATCTTTAACTGTCTTTTGTTCTTTTTAGTAAATTCCCTTGTTTCCCATCCACATTAAAAATAATAATAATAAAATAAAGTAAAATAAAAGATTTCCCAGTGGTTCTATATATTGGCAGCTTGGTCTTTCTCAGTAGTTGCCTTGAGCTAAACATTTTCTTCAGAGAAAAGCAACAACTGTTCCTCCTCTGGACTAACTCCGCATTTTCCCTCACCAAAATGTTGCTGAAGTTTTCTGGTCATAGCCGGAATGCACAATTTGGAAATTATGTGTAGAAATGATGAGTGTGGTAATTTTGATCAAACTGCTCTGTTTATCACATTTTAGATATATTTTGTTCATATCTATCATGTTTTTATGACTGTTTTCTTTTCCCCATCACCTAAACAACGTTTCAAAGCTAAAATGTAATTTTGATTTTATTCCAAGTGTCTAGTATAAATTCTGTATGCATTATCACATGTACTTATCTTCCCAGAGCTATTGTTATTTTTCCTGTTGCCGACCACCAAGTTACACAATTCCAATATTGAATATTGTTTCCAGATTAACATGGAAGTTTCCCATATAAACAATAGCTTTATTACATTTTACCTTTATTTACATTTATAAAAAAAAAATCAAATCCTCTAGTATTTGATTCCATGGCAGAGAGGGGACATAATATGCTGTAAAATTAGCCTTAAATCATGTAAATATCCCCTAATTCCTTTAGCTTCAGGGAAAAGATGGTATCTCTGAGAGAAAAGATTTTTAAAGCTTAAGGACTCTTATTTTGCATCCAAGCAGTAAAAGCCACTCAAGTATTGCTGTTACCTTTGTATCACTATTTGTGAAGAACAAAGGCCTTTTTAAGCAGTGAAAAGCATACTGGTGCAATTAAAGTCTGTTAATAACAATTGAACGTATTTTCATAAGTCAGTGCAAACAGGGGTTTTAAAGTTCGATGAAAAGATTTAATCTGGAATTTCTAACACACTGTAATTGCTGTAAAAACTGCCAGCTTGGTAAGGAGTTAAGAAGAGAATTTATCTCCTGCTCTTTTGATATTACCTTGTAAGTTCACTCTTTATACGAAGCTTTAATTTCATTTTCATTGCTTGTTTTACTGCCCTGTAGAATTCATTGTGATCAACTGTCAAGTCTTAAAATTCATTGGGCTCTCACAAACTCCTGTATGGAAGCATACTGTAGTGTAAATTAAAGTGTTTTAAGTGCAGAATATAAGCATTAACCAAGAAAGAAACAAAGCATGATTCAGAGTATAATGCAATGACAGAATGGGAACGTTGGACATCACTTTAACAGAGCTATGTGGAAGCTGACTCTGGAAGAAGTTAAAATCACTGCTAAGCATTTTGCAAATGGAACAAACAATTCATGACATTTGACAAGCAGACAGCAGCACACAATAATGCTGACAGACTCATTTAAAATAATTTATAAATATTAGTATAAAGAAGCTACTTTCACTTGCAGGTGTTTCATTGGCTGCAAACTTCTCATAATGCAGCTCGTTGGAAAGCTATCAATAAGATTATTTTTTCTTTACATAGATAACTCAGGGGCTTGCCATTGGAAAAATCTCGCCCCACAGAAGGTGTTTCCCATGTCAGTTTGCCAAAGTTTTACGTTGCTAAGCTGCACTTAATTCCAATAGGCATCTGTATGTTCACAGTGTCTTCAAGCCAACAAAAGGAGGTGAGGAAGATGTTGGAGAAACTCTGGAGGTGGTTTGCTAGTTGAAATGTCGATAGGAATCCTTCCTTTGCCCTGCATTTTGTCTGTCCTTCTATGTAGAATGCAAGACCCTTTGACAAAAGCCTGGCCCTGCTTACTGGCCTGGTGTAGGGTCCACTGAAGTCAATAGAAATACCTTGACAGTCTTCAATAGCACTTGATTCCCAGTAAGCGTGTACACAACATGTACAATAACTCATCTAGGTCAAGGCATGTCAACGCTAGTGTAATTATAGAGAAGTTATCTGTAATTCTGCCACAAAGGCTCGTTTGCTGTGTACCCAAAGCAGAGAATGTAGTATCCAGGCAGCAAGTTCACCCCATGTTTACAACACAACCTTGAAGAGCTGGATGAGTCTTTTTAAGTCTCCAGGTAAATACATTATTTCAATATACCGCATAATTTGTTTAAAACTGCTTCCTTTAAGAAATTTAGCATCTCTGTCAGTGTTTTCTTTGAGTCTGGGTACACATAACGGAAATCCAAACACATTAAGATTAGGGCAGTCTGGCACCAAAATAACTTTTTAACTCTGCCCTTCAGTGATACCATAAGTAGGGAAAAAATAGGATCGAGGAATTTTATGTTCTTTTAAAAATGAAATATAATCTAATCCAGGACCACAAATACAAAATTCTGTAATTATAATCATATCATTGCCACACAGATAAAGATGTTTCGGAGTCTTAATCTTCATTGATTGCCATAATGAGTGGATCTCTTTTAAGTTTAATCATGTTTTCCAGCTTTGATTTTGATGTAATTGAAACAAATCTGTACAATATTTTCCCTTGAATTAATTGTTTTCTTGGTCTTAACACCGTCTTAATTTATTTTTTTATCAGGGCATACCAAGTAATTGATTTCTTAAATGAGTAGCTATGTGCCTAGATCAATGGAAAAGCTCATTTTTCAAGAGATTTACACAGCATGTTAGAGAATACTTTGCTTCAGTTGAATTAAATACCCTGGCAGTGGGATATGCAGGGAAATTATTGAGTTTTATAGCTCAGTAGATATATCTTCATACATAGTATGAATATGAATATCCTCTTTCAAATAAAAATATTTTAGCATAGTTTTTCAATTATTTCACTTCTGTACAAATCTCCCATTATTACAATGACCTTGGAATTTGATCACATTGCATATTTAAACACAGATTTGAAAGAAGAACACAAAAAGTAAGTGTTCTAGCAAGCAAAATCACAATTTATGTATGTTTTTATCTTAGAAGTACCTCGTCCATGCTCTAAATTGGTTAGTTTTCTGTGTGTTACTACAAATTGCATTGTCAATAAATGCCTTTGATCAAAATCTAGGGAGGAGCACCACTCCTTGATTACTATATCTATTTCTTAAAGACACTCAGTAGTAAAAGTTGATAAGAATAGAGATAAAAGGTTACCAGCAGCCTGAGATTTGGAATGTAATTGAAAGCTGAGACATTCACAAGTCAGTGGGGTGCTGTTTAAAATGTAAAGCATGGAATCAAGAACTAGAAAGACTGAGAGTATGTATTTTTGCATGTCATGGTTTTGAGGGCCATCACAGCTTATTATCAATGTTGAATAACTAAAGACACTGTGTTTTGCAAAGGCTGTAAATTAAAGGTGGAACTTTTAGGACAATTCATTGAAAAATGTAAATCTGTTCTAGATATACTTTATAGGTCAAAATCTGGCAGTCTAGACCTGACATGCAGTACTAATATCTACATTTGTGGAGTCACAGTTAACAGAAATTGCAGGAAAACCTAAGGCTGAATTTACACAGTTATCTCAATTCCTGCTGCAGGCAAGAGGGGGAGCTTGCAATCATGCAGCCAAGCATGCAAGGGCAGAAAGGGAGGGCAGCTTCTGGAAGTCAAACTCTAAACTGGTGGAGCGCTGGCACAGGTTGCCCAGAGAGGTTTTGGAGTCTCCCTCCTTGGAGATCTTCAAAAGCCAACTGGACGTGGTCCTGGGCAACCTGCTCTGGGTGGCCCTGCTGGAGCAGGGGTTGGAGCAGCAGACCTCCAGAGGTCCCTGCCAGCCTCAGCTATTCTGTGATTCTGTGAATAAAGAAACAAGATTCAATGAACAGTGTAGAAAGTAGCTAATTTGGACAGAAGTGTTTTACAAGTGATTAGGTAGTAGAAAGGGCACATAATCATATGAAAAATAACAATTTTCTCTGTTCATGCTGTTCATTCTCTGTTGCACTTTTAAAGTGAACGTAAAAATGTTCGAGGCCCTTCTTTTTGATGATATAAGAGAAACAATGTGTACTTTAAGCTATGATAAGACAACTCCTAGACTAAAGTTTCTGCAAGAGTTTTCCATTATGGACCTATTGCTTCCTTTGTCAGGACACTAGGAATAAGTAGTATGGCTGAGCAAGTGATTATACACAAAACCTGAGCCTATCTAGTACTCCCTTCTCAGACAAAGCCCTGTCTGAGACTAAGACTGTCGCTGCCTTCAGACAGTTTCTTGTCCATTCAGGACAATTATTCAGGCATTCATAAAAGAGCATTGAAATCAACACTTTGTTTATAACTACGTTTTACTTGAAGCTCACACTTATTTCTAGTCACCGAGAAAACTCTCAGTGATTTCAGAGCATAAAATACAGTGCAAGAATGTGAAAATAAAAATTAAACTAAGAGGAAAACAGTAATATACTGGTTATCCTACAGTGGTAGATGAGCTTGTTTTAGTTACTAGTTAAATAGCTATTAGCTATTGTACATATAGAAGTATCATGTAGTTACACTGCACTAAAGACTGGAGTAGTCATCAAATAATTGTATTTGTTTTATTTAGTTGAAGTTCATACACAGAAGCTTTTCTTCTTGCTTCACGAGGCCTAGGAGTTTACCTCCAGATTAGCTACCTCACCCAACTCATTGGAGAAACTGAGAAACTGCAGATCGGATTTATCTCACCCAAATATAACTGCCTAAAGGCTAGGAGTCTAGTCTGCATAACTTACCCAGACTTCCTGTATTGCCAGTGAAAACCTACAGTCATTTTCCTATGCAATAAATTCCATCTATCTCAGATGCTTTATTACAGCCATAACTACGTAGCTATGAGTCTATAGCTATGCTTTCCTAAAATGTCATGGAGTATGCACTGTTTCTTCCAGCTTCCTCTAAGCCAGCAGAACACCTCACTCTGGGATGCTTCTGATACTGCTGTGTTTGTGGGGTAAGCTCTGTATGGCTTTTTTCAGCTAGCTTGATTTTTAACAAATGATCTGACTTCAAAGAAACCCTGTTGATTTTCTTTGTTACCAGATATAAACTAGCCTATGAAATGACTAAGCTTGAGTCAGGCACAAATTGCTAAGGGGGGGCTAGGCAGAGCTGCGGTCAGAAGGCAGCACACGGGAGCACAGCGATTGCACTGGCAGCAGGTCGGGGTGGTGCCCTGATGCTTACTTGTTGGGTCAGAGAGCTCACTGCTGGGAGGGAACACGCAAGAGTTGCCTAATCCATCTCTCTGCTGTAGCTCTGGCTGCGTGAATAACGATATTCTATTTCAAATAACAGACAGACACAGACACAGACACAGATTTCTAGGTTGGAAGAGACCTCCAAGATCACCTAGTCCAACCTCCGACCTAACACTAAGTACTCCACTAAACCATATCGCTAAGCTCTACATCTAAACGTCTTTTAAAGACCTCCAGGGATGGTGACTCCACCACCTCCCTGAGCAGCCCGTTCCAATGCTTAATAACCCTTTCGGTGAAGAAGTACTTCCTAACATCCAACCTAAAACTCCCCTGTCGCAACTTTCGCCCATTCCCCCTCGTCCTGTCACCAGGCACGTGGGAGAATAGACCAACCCCCACCTCTCTACAGCCTCCTTTAAGGTACCTATAGAGAGCGATGAGGTCTGCCCTGAGCCTCCTCTTCTCCAGGCTGAACAACCCCAGCTTCCTCAGCCGCTCCTCCTAAGGCTTGTTCTCCAGACCCCACACCAGCTTCGTTGCCCTTCTCTGGACTCTCTCGAGCACCTCCATGTCCTTCCTGTAGCGAGGGGCCCAAAACTGAACACAGTACTCAAGGTGCGGCCTCACCAGAGCCGAGTACAGGGGCACAATCACTTCCCTAGACCTGCTGGCCACACTGCTTCTTATACAGGCCAAGATGCTGTTGGCCTTCTTGGCCACCTGAGCACACTGCTGGCTCATATTCAGCCAACTATCAACCAATACTCCCAGGTCCTTCTCGGCCAGGCAGCTTTCCAGCCACTCATCTCCCAGCCTGTAGCTCTGCTTGGGGTTGTTGCGCCCCAGGTGCAGGACCCGGCACTTGGCCTTGTTGAACTTCATACAGTTGACCTCAGCCCATCGGTCCAGCCTATCCAGATCCTCCTGCAGAGACTTCCTGCCCTCGAGCAGATCGACACACGCACTTAGTTTGGTGTCATCTGCAAACTTACTGAGGGTGCACTGGACGCCCTCATCCAGATCATCGATAAAGATATTAAAGAGGACCGGCCCCAGTACTGAGCCCTGGGGGACACCACTTGTGACCAGCCTCCAACCAGATTTGACTCCATTCACCATAACTCTCTGGGCCCGGCTATCCAGCCAGTTTCTAACCCAACAAAGCGTACGCCAGTCCAAGCCCCGAGCAGCCAGTTTCTTGAGGAGAATGTTGTGGGGAACGGTGTCAAAAGCCTTACTGAGGTCAAGGTAAACCACATCCACAGCCCTTCCCTCATCCACCAAGCGCGTCACTTTGTCATAGAAGGAGATCAGGTTCGTCAAGCAGGACCTGCCTTTCATAAACCCATGCTGACTGGGCCTGATCGCCTGCTTACCCTGCAAGTGCCGCGTGATGACCCTCAAGATAATCTGCTCCATGAGCTTTCCTGGCACTGAGGTCAAACTGACAGGCCTATAGTTCCCCGGGTCTGCCCTCCGGCCCTTCTTATAGATGGGTGTCACATTGGCTAGCCGCCAGTCAACTGGGACCTCCCCCGATAGCCAGGACTGCCAATAAATGATGGAAAGCAGGTAAGTTTAGAGCTTCCTTCTTAGCAGTGACTTTGCTGCCCGTTTGTTTGATTTTGGAACCATCACGGGGGCTGCTAAATTTCTCAGCTGAGCAGCTACTGCCTGGAAGTCAGCATCACCTTAAACCGTTTCTCATATGAACCTAGCATTTTCAAAGCCAAGCAAAACCTGTAACCTTGAATTACTTCTGGAACTTAAGCTAATATCAGGCTGAGGAAGCAGTTTAAGACCCTGTTCCTTCCTGCTTTCAGTAGTTCATTACCACTTCTCAGCTCAGACTGGGTACCTAATACATATGTATTAGAGGGCTTATTTGCCTCACATCAAATGTGAAAACCAGTATGACATGTTAGTGTGACCCAGCTCATGGATTAGAATACAGTTGCTTAACCACCCAGGCAAACTCTGTCATCTGACAAATTCTATGGCCTTTTTAATAGTAGATAAAATCTTCAGTCATTCTGTTGATAGCGACATTCCTCTTGGCAGACTGAAATTCTTCTGCAGAAGAATTCTACAGACTTTTTTTTTTCCTTTTTTTTTTTCCAAAATGTATGCCATTTTCATCTTCTGTTCTTCATAGCTCAGTAAATGGTTTTATAGTCTCCATATCTTTTGTAATGAAACTTCACAGCTTTTGCAAGCACTTTTTTAGAAGTAGGAGAGACTTGAAAGACAGCGGTTTTAAGGGACCATATAAACTACTATTTCATTCAAACTTATCTTCATGGTTAACTCCATGGGAGAGTAGCTGCCTATCTAACCCATTTCCTTGATTGGAGCTTCTAGCTGCTGATGTAAAGAAAAAAAAATAGGAATTCTTACTGTTTACAACCTTCAAAGTTAAGAGCAATCACTGCAATATAAACCTAAGAATGGGTGGTAAAATCATCAGGGATTTATTTGAATGTGTTCTGGTATTTTGAAATGATCAAGGAGAAATAATCTAAGTAAGATGTTTGTCTAACTTGCCAGGAAGTGACTACATAAGGCTGAATTTAAATGTCATGTACTCATTCGCTGGAAGCTGAAAGAGAGTTGATGACTCTGGTATAGTTTGATGTTACATCTAATCTCATGAAATTGCATGTGTAACCCTCAAAAGGGCTTCTCCTGTCCTTGCATTGATTCCTTCATATGCTTCCTGCCATGTCACTGGCCTCGGACCCAATAATCAAGTGACCTAAGGGTGAGTTAGTACAGTTTGCTGAACCCCTGGAAAACTAATCTAACCAAAAAACTAATTTAACTAAGAATAAAGATAATAATTTTCTATTGCATCCACTCATTGAACCAGCTCATTCTCTGCTAGAGCTGACACAGAAGGGAAAAAATGGTCAGCAAAGAAGGGAACATGACCAGCCATTCTAGATGAAGTCTGCAGAGCTTTGAGTTCAGTGAACCTCAGACCCTAGACTAACAAGAGTTTTAATGTTATCTAAAAATAGATTGCTGCCAAAAAACCCTATAACCATACTGCTGGCAGTATGTTCTCACATCATCCCTTTTGCTGACATTGGGTGCTAATTGGGTGCTGGGCCAGACACCTCATGTACAACAAAACATTTTGTGACACCCTCAAGTCCATCCACTAAATACAAAAAGGCAGCATTGTCTGACCTTTCTGGTAAGTTAAAATTCAGCCATGTTAAATTCCTTGATCTAGACCACTGGGTGGTTATCTAATTGGCAGAGTTGGCACAGGAAGAAATGTCAAGATATGGGCAGGGACTCAGCAAGTGTCTTTACAACTCTTTTGTAGTTCATTCCTAAATCATCATAAAGAAAACATGGGGTATGAGACTGCACCCAGGCTGCAGTGGGTATCTGGTTGAGATTTAAAACACAGAAAAGAAGAAGGATAAAATATCATGTCTCTAATTAGTTTCTGAAAGGGAGTATTATATGTGCTGGGAAAAAAAAGTGCCAGTTTTCTGATCCTGGAGAGAATCTGTTCTACTAGAAGATGAGGTTGTGTATAAATTCAGATTGTAGCATAAATAGTCAAGGAACCTGACTGTATGCAAAATCTGGACTAGAGGCAAACAGTTTTATGATATATATTTGTAAGACATATAAGCATTTTTTACACCAAGTAATTATTTCTTCCTTCTTTTAATTAAGTGAGGCATATTCCTTTAGTGAAAAATAAAATAAAATAAAAAAATCTTATTTCACAACTTTTCAGGACCCTTCCAGTTTTGTCTGACAGTTCTTGTAACTTCAACGTCTTAAGGAGACAGAGAGGCTTCACCTTCCAATCTGCTGCACAGTCTTCACTTCTGGTTGTTGACTGCAGCCCAAACAGATATTTGATTTTCAGCTAAACTTCTGCATCGTGAAACTTGCAAATTAAGTCCATCTCCTAAATATAATGACCGTCCTCAAACATTTTAAAGGGTGATCCTTGTGTACGGCAGTGCTTTTAATATTTTTTACTTTTTCCTTCCAGTGGCAATATATTGTAAAGAGCAAGCATATGCTAGTATTGAAAAAAGATAAACATTTTAAAAAGCATAAATGACATTTTGAAGGGTGAGGGGACTAAATAAAGTAGCTCTCTCATCACAAAATTGCTCAGAAATTTGAGTAGGAAATTAGTAACTGTTGTGAACAAAACCTTAAGGCATAGAAATACCCATGTCTTAGGAAAAAAAGTCCAAGATGAAATCCTGACTCTTTAAGAGTCAATCTCCAATTGATTCTTTTGAGACCTAAATTTTATCTCCAGCATTTATGATAATTATGCTTATTATTAACTCCTTCATTCTCACCACTAGACAGAAAACTTTCATTTTCTCTCTTCCTTCTTAGAGAGATTTGGGGATGCACAACATTCAGTCCTACAGATTTCTAATCCAACAGCCTCCAAGACAGATGTCAGCCTGCTGTAAGTGATGTGGTCACATTTTCAAAAATGCTTGATCCCTAGTTGTTCTGTATATTTTCTATGGCAATTGGAGGGAGGATTAAAGTATGACACTTGGATTTTAACTGCAGATTCTCTGTTGCACAGGCCCCAGAAAGGTACTTGATGCAATGAGCTACTTTTAGCTCCAAGAGTCTAAGCTCCTTCCCATTTTTCACATATGAAACAATAATGTCATGTGGCCTTTCATTTTTATATGCTTTCATGGTGTCTATTGAGAAACAGTTCTGGGGAAAACTGGAACTAGAAAGAATGCTACCATTAGTTTAATGGAAAAGCACAGAAGACGACTGTCCATAGTAATCACAGAAAGGATGCAAGACACTACCCAGCCTCTTTTATGCCATGGGAAGATACACTAAAAGAGCTCTAAAATATGAAGAGTTGAGAAAAATTAGGTGCAAGTTAGGTATCCATACCTCTTGATCTGCAGTACAGTGTAATACCCAGAGGCTTAATGTTATATTTCTTAACGTCTGAATAGTGAAATAAGCTATTGTCAGCTGATGATGCTGAATTCACAGAGTACAGAGGAATAACAAATGTGTGAATAACCATTCTTTTTTACAATGAAAATTATAGAACTATGTCTGTGTTTGTAAACCAAACATGGGCCCAGGCTGCTGATGTATGATCACCAATGATTAAGTTATTAGCATAATCCCTAGAACAGTTTTGGCCTGAGCCAAAAAAGCAGTCTCCTAAACTCCATCTGAGGCAATGCCCATTATCAGTAGATAGTTTGGATTTGGCATCGTGGTTCCAGCAGACCACTGGATGTGAGCCAGTGAATGCAGCTGTAAGGATGTGAGCTATGCCATAGCACTTAACCACGTGGCCAGCAAACAGTCGGTGGCTTGTTTTATTTACTGATATAGATATACTTTAAGTGCAGAAGAAATATATTTTCTGATACAGCATAAGAATCCAGATGAACCGATGCTTTCACTTTCTGAAGCATGGCAACTTCAATTACAAACACACACACACACAAGTTCCATAAAAATTAAGGTATATAAAAATGCACTGTAATGTATCTTAATATGAAGCTTACATTTTCATTGGATTACATTCATTGTTAGAAACTTAAGATATCATTTCTGAGGTTAAAAATATATTCTGGTAATTTATTCCAGTTTTAAGCCTAAAAAAAAAAAAAAAAAAAAAGTATATCTTCTGACTTGCATCATAATCTTGCCCATTTTTTTTCCCCTCACAATCCTGAAAAAATAAAACGTGGAATTTGTAGAAAGGTTTGTGATCGGGAAACCTGGACTTTAAAGCAGGTTCTGTGTCTGTGCATATTTACATATCTTCAATTCCAGATTTAAAAAAGAGCAGAATTAAGTCAAAGGAAGCAAAGTCCTGCTCTTGAGCAATATCAACTTCCTACCTCCATGGAAAAAAATGAAGTCTCCTTATAGATTCAGAAAAAGGACTAACCATGAGGGTCTGGCATCACTTATCATTGGATATGGTGCAGAAGTTCCAGGTTATTCCATTATCTAGGTGGGGAGGGGAAAAAAAAAAAAAAAAAAAAAAAAAGGGGCCGTAAATAAGCCAAAGTTTAATAGCACTAAAGAGAATTTTAAGTGATTACCAGATAACATGTGTTTCACATGAATACAGAGGTATTAAAACTGACTTAATTTGCTCGTCTAAATGAAGAATGGCATCCAAGCATGCCTGTCATTTGCCTGTCATTTGAAAAGATAAGTGTTCCATCTTCCAGTAGCCTCCGCCTAGAAGGCTGTTTTTATCTTACTGTATATTCTCCACATCTAGTAATCAACAGTTATCTTTCACATGTGGAACTGCTTTGGCATTCTGACTTTATTTTTATCTTGTTTTTAGTTACCTACAATTTCACTTTCACATGTGATTCATAAAAAGTAAAACTAGCTTGCCAGGGTCTGGATCTTAACAATCAGTTTTGTGGTGTCGTCTTTCCTGCACTAATGGTCCAAATAAATCATTGCTGAGACAGTGGAATTTAGTGCTAATAATCACTTGTACACTTCCATACTCTTATCCTTTAACTCTTATAACAGTGAGAATTATCTTCTTGAGTACAGAAGGCAAGAAACACCTGGCAGCACGTGTACTTACCTATTATGTTGTTCAAGCTATAAGCACTGACGTACGATATGCACGTGTGATAAAATTTCTAAGAAGAAATATGATCAGAAAAATCATTATGCAAGTTGTGGTTTCACTTAACCTTTTTAGTCTGTTAAACATATTTGATGTTTTCTTACAGCAAATTTAATAAATTTTAACATCCCTGGACTTCCTGGCCACCACTGTCCTATAATGGTGTGTAGGTCTTTGGAACATGAATAACTGGAGGTAACTTACACGGTCTGTTCATACTACCTTTGCTACTTACACTTTAATCCAGTATAAAGCAAATAAACTTTCATCTTCTAGGCACTTAAGCTAATTACATTTAGCCAGAATCTCAAGTGCTGGAATCAGTTCTATATACAGCTATTACAAAGCCAAACATCATAAAATCCAGATGCAAAAAACATGGCAACTTAGTCTAACAAATTTGCTTTGGCGTGAAACATGAACAAAACCATATAGACCACTGTAGCACTTCAGATGTCAAATTGTTAATCAGTGTTCTAAAATGAAAACTTATTTTACTGATGTTTATATACATGTACATTATTACTAAAATGCATTTTGATTCAAACAGTAGAAAATCTTAGTATAACCAGTGTGTTGAATCTTTGAAAGTTAGGTGCCCATATGTTCAGTTTCCCAGAATAGTAATCATAAATTATAAAGGCAATTTCAGTTTAATTTGATACTATTATTTTTTCCATAGAAGGGATTTTCTGTATTTTTATTTCTATGCTACAAGTATTGAGGGAATTACTGCTTTTTCAAAAACTACTGGTAGAAATCTTAATTATAAAGACTTTTTCAAAACAATTCAACTTCTAACACTTGAATTAACCCAGAAATTTCTTTCCAAGTCATACTGAACTGTTGACAAAATTAAATAAAAAGAAAGAGCTCATAGAAAAGACTAGGGATATAATCTAGCTGCTTCATTTTTTGGCAAAATAATTCATATTAGTATCAGACTGTGTGATAGATCAGCTTCCTGTCTCGCACAAATGCATTAACACACTGATTTGGGAGCATATTACTCCAATTTGCACAGTGAAAACTGCTTTTAATATTCTTTTGCAATATGTAATCCAATAACAATATAAATTGGTCCAAGGTCCAGAAAACATCATTTTAGCTTCAAAGAGCTTTGCTGCACTTGATTGTTCTCTTACTTTGTTAGTGTAAAACTGTTCCAACTTCTATGTTCCAGTTCCCAGACTCTCTATAGTTCACACCACTGTCCATCACCTTAGGTTCATAAGGCTGTTTACATAAAAGTAAGTAGTAATTGTTATACGGATTTTACAGAATCCATTGTACACCTCATTATGGTGGAAAAAAAATCCATTTGAGATAATATGGGAGTTTTATATCTTATCATTTGGTTGTAACTTGTTTGCCATTGGGTTCATTTAGTAAAAGGTGCACTAAGAGTATGGGGTTCAATTCCTTTTGTTGTTAGAAAAGTAGTTTGAAAAATGATTGTCTGGCAATTCCTGGAGGCAGCCTATGAACTCTTGTCTGCCATTGAATCATTATGAATCCCCAGTGCCTGTGAACAAGGGACCTAGAGTTCATCAGGGATTTCCCATCATGTCATTTTCAATCAATGTCAGTTAGTAAAAATCAAAACTTCTCAGTGGGATATTCACACTGGTTTTGATGAAGGTGAGATTCTTGCCCAAAATAAGAGAAAGAGAGTAACCCACATCAGATTAGAATATGTCTGAGATGTGCAAGAATAAGGTTCAAAATTTAGCTCCAGTACTTATTTTGTGATTTAAACACATTCAAATAGCTCCTAGAAAGGAAAATAAATAAAAATAAAAATAAAAATAAAATAAATTGAAAAGATCCAGCTAAAATAAAAAACAAAACAGATGGCAGAGTCATTCACTGGGGATTTTGAAGCGTGAGGCAGGAAGCAGATGTGGCAGAACAAGCTGAAAATGCTAGTGCTCCTCTTTACTGAGGACAAGTGCCCAAGAGCTCTGCTAGAAGTAAAAATCTTGTCCATGCTGCTTAACCCACCTAAGAAAAAGACAGTTAAATTAAATTATTATTGTAGGTGTTTTGACACTGTCTGATGCTGGCTAGAAATTTCTTCTGTAACTTTTCTTCTTCCCTCTTGCTGGCAGAGAGATAGGGATATCATGCACAATTGGAGTTGCTTGAGCCGGGGGACAGCTGTCTCCACTGCTTTAATTCAAGTCCTTTGCC
Source organism: Cygnus atratus (assembly GCF_013377495.2). Taxonomy (NCBI): domain Eukaryota; kingdom Metazoa; phylum Chordata; class Aves; order Anseriformes; family Anatidae; genus Cygnus; species Cygnus atratus. Next base: position 64,222,924 of record NC_066365.1, on the reverse strand, counting down.
TTTCAAGCAGAGCATGGCATGGGTTTTCTCATGACACAAATCCTAACTGGCTTTTCCTGCTGTGAGATAGGAAATCTTTTTCCTTATCATTCTTACTGGTAACCATTATATCAGAGAAGCTGGTGAAAACTCTAAGGAGCAGAAAGGCTAGATATTCCAGGATTCAGCTCTGCTGCTGCCATGCAAAAGGCTTGTCGGATCAAGTTTGGTTAAAAGCTGCCTACGCAAAACTTGTAAGTGAGTACCATGATTTCAGAATCCAAACACCAAATTAAATGGCAGCCATAACTTGACCAGTCCTCTAAGCTCAATAAAGTTCTGAAGTGCATGAAACTAGCTTTCACTATAACACATTTATTTAAGCCTTTATAAAATAGAGGAAAACTTAAAGGGTAGAGAAGGAAACCTTACCCCTGAATTTCTTGGGCTTCATTGCTTTAATGTTAGTCCATAATTTCTTTAATTATTTTACATGCAGATAACATCTGTGAAGTTCAAAGTATTTCTTCCTTTCTATGGTATTAAATCAGGCTCATCAATAAGAGTTTCAGACTGACTAGGATTTTATGTTGTTGTTACATTACTGCTGGCATGCCATGAAGCATGATTATCTCAATGACAAAAGACAAAACAACACTGAGTCTATCAGTGTAATAATACTGGCATTTTGAAAGGAGCAATTGCCACACAGGTTACACTCCAACTGCTTCACAAGGTACTGCCAAATATTTTTAGTGTTTAGAGGGATTCCTTCCTTCATATAAGTAAGCAATAAACCAGGAATGCCAAGTTTATAATGTGATTTTAACAGGTATCGTTTCTTTTTCCCGTAAATGCTGGAGGTTAGGACCTTGTTCAAAATCTTCCTGTGAAATTCAGTTCAAAGATTTCACCTAGTGAGAAGCTTTTACACTCTTTTCTGTTAATACATCTCACACACTAGTATATATTGAGTGTGAATTTATTTCAGTTTTGATGTTCCTTGTGCTCTGATTATTGCTACTGTCCCTCAGTAGAAGCTATCTCAATGGGAAAGGTGTCCATATTATCCACATCAAATTAAGCATGACTTATAACCATCTTCGCACACCACCTACATGTTTGAGGAAATCTGAATGTAAGTGAATTTGAGTAACTGTAAGACCTGGCCTATGTAAGAAACCGATTAAATATATTTACAGTGTTTACAGATGTATGTAGCTGTAGTGGTGTAAACCTTTGCTAAACTAGGTTTAGTTTTCATAAACAAAGTAGGAAAGTAGGTCTGACATTCATTGGCTTTGTACAGCTTTTTGCACAGTGAGGCTCTGAAGTAGCTGAAGGGTATAGGCCAATCTTATAACTGATGATATCACAGATTTTCAAATTCATCAGCAGCGATGGATTATTTAGCTTCAACCTAGAGTCAAAAGTTTCCATGATGATCACTTCCTCTGGCATTTATTTTTCATATCCATTAGATTTCTAACGTACAGGTATATTTTAAAGCAAAATAAAACTCAATCTTCCTTCACACACTACTCATAAACTTACAGCTTGGTTTCTCCAATGGAGAAAGGTATCTACGGGGAAAAACAGGGCTTGTGAGCACTATGAAATTACTGTCGAAATATTTGACGTACTTGAATGTAAGCAAGTCTTTTATATAACATGCTGCTGGGACTGCATTTGGTCACCTACAAGGTCCCTTCTAGCCCTACGGGAACTGTCTGACACAGGGCATTCAAGGACATCCATACTGGAAGTCCAGCCAGTGAAGAAGAATTCAGCTTGAGTCACTCAAGCCACAGTTCCCATAAGGCTGCATGGCCACGTACACCCCGCAGCAGCCCAGAACTAGGCATCCTGGCACTTATCATGGAAAACATCTATGCTTTGACTTTCTTGGCATTAATGGCCTTGTGCTCCAAAGGAAGGCCTGTTTCTCCAGGTGTCTGGCCTACTAGCTGTGTTACTTGAAAATATAATTTCCAATACACACTTCCAATACAAAGCTAAAGAGGGAAATCCCTACTGGGCTATTAAGCCAGCTATGCGCTTCATTTGTTTAGCCAGAATGATAGAAAATGTATCAGTCAGCATTTACTTAGACACTTGTACATTCAGTTTTTCCAAGTGACATGGAAATATGATTGTAATATTTGAACTCTGTTAAGAACAGCAGTTTCCTCTGAGAATGGGGGCGACTAACTGTTTTTTTCCTTTTCTTTGTTTTTTTTCCCCCCAAAAATACATACTTTAAGGGTCCACTGGGTCGTTAAGGATGTCTTCATTTTTAGTTTCCTTTTGACTGAGACCTTTATAAGAGATGATGTGTGGTTTTCCTTTAGAAGAAGAGGAGTTTTGTGAGTAGTTAAGGGCAAAAAATTGAATTTGTTAGTGGTGCATTCCACACTTTTATGACTAAGCCTGTAGCACATGTCTGTGTTACTGGTACATAACATGATACTAAATCAGCCCGCATAACTAAATTGCAGCATACCATTGATTTTAGCCTCTAATAAAACACATGCATGGGTTTCAAGTGGTTTTAATTATCTGTTTATTATTAAAGTGTGTTTTCTCTGCTGTATTTCTATACAGTTTTGATGTACAAAAGAATTTTGCTTCCAAAGTTAAGCTTAACTGTATTACTGGAGACATTTTTGGACCAGGCAAACAGCAACAAATGACCATTTACGAAACTATTGTTCTTTGACTTCAACCTCTTAAAGGTGCTACAGAAATTATGTCTGAGAGCTGGTGTTTGGGTTAAAATAGTTAAAGTTTTGACTGACTGCATGATAGAACTATATGGTTAGCTTCAAAGAAATTAACCACTTCTAGAGCTGAGGACAGAATGATCTGTAAGCCTGACTAGCAAAATAGTGGGAAAACAGTTCTCTGCCTCCTGCTCTCTTCCTTTCTCTTGCTTTTTCAGAAATTCCTGCCTCTGTGATTCCCTGTCCTCCACAATTTATTTATTTATATACCTATATATTTTTTTTAACTAACCTTTCTCTGACAGCAGAACTTTAACTCACTCCCATTACGCCTTTTTTCTCTTCCTGATCTTGCACAGCGTGGTATGTCTTGGTAGCGCACAGCACGGTATGTCTTGGTAGCCTGGATGACTTCCTGCACCATGGATGTGTTTTCTCCTCCAGGTTTGCCGTTTTGCTAAGTAGTGTTCCACAGAATAAATCTACTTAATCCCCATAACTTTTTCCAAATCTCTGACTCACGCCTTAAGATTTCCATCCTCCTGTACCCACTTCTCTGTCTCCTCAAATGGCATCTCACTGACATCTTCGAGAGGAAATCAGCAAAGGCTTCCTCTTTGTCTTGCTTTCTCTTCTCCACCCCAATTTTCTCTCCTTTTCCCTTGAGACGGAGATGTTATACTGGCTTTCTTCCTCTCAGAGCTAAGCTTTCTCCAGTAACCCCATCCCTTGACTGCTTTCTTCCATTTTATATATTGCTCTTACTATAGCTTTTGCCACTTTCTCCTTTGAGTGTAACCCTGCTTTAGTCTATCCCATAGTCACCTTTCCACACTTGTCTCTCCAGCAATTGCTTTATTTGCTTTTTACTTTAATTTATAAGCTCACTGAATGAAAAATTAAATTCCTCTCCTCTGGTTCCATCGCAGAACCTTTTTTGGACAACATTTTTTGTATTTTACCAATACAGTGATTGCCAAAGCCTTTTTGAGCCTTCAGACTATGTATTCTTATCCTGCTCAGTATCTGTCATTCATTTTCAAGTTATTGGCTCACAGTTATTAACAGGAACATACTGGCTTTCTCAGCAGTTTATACTCACATAATAAATTTTTAACAACTACTTTCATTCCTTTGCCATCTTTGTTCATTATGCTTAGGAGGAACTACCCACAAACATTTATACTCAGCTTCTTCACAGTCTTCTCTTTCCTTGATATCTGTGGAAAACCAGACAATTGCTACATTACTGGTCTGCAGAGATTGTTGTTTATCACTACTTTTGCTAAACTAACCCAATATTTTTTAGTTTCCTTGTACTTACTTATCTGAATCTATTCCTTTGTCTTATCTTTAAATGATCTTTGAGTCAGGACTGTGTTTTTTGTACACTGTTCGTAGAACTTTTCCTGTGATAGGGTCTCAGTCCAGGAATAAGGCACCACTTCATTTCAGAAATAATAATAGCCATACCTTAAAGGCTTAACTGAATTTCAGCTGTATCTAAATGCACGTAATTGTTAATAAACCAGACTCCTATTTTTATAAAATTGTTTGAATTCAAGCCTTTTTTCAGTAATTTACTCTTCTTTGTAATTAAAGATAGTGAGAAACATATGGTTACCCTTTTTGATCTGAGCAAGTAGACATATTTTGAGATTTCATATGTTATTCCCATTGGATGGAGAAATTGATGGAGTAAATTTTCTTTGATGTTTATTTCTAAGAAGGTTTATTTCCAAGAAACAAATTCCTGCTTTCTTGAAACCAGCAGGATTCGAGCTACCAGGAATAATACATCCTCCAATCAGTACCCAACAAATAACACACCCTGTAGATTTCTCCTAGGACATTGGTTCTTTTTATATCTTCAGACTGTTTTTTGAGCATTGCTGCACTTTTCAGTTTGAGGTCTGTTCTACATACTCATATATCTATTCATGTGCAAGATAAGAAAAACTACTTCTCTTTATTTGGATTTGTGTGTTGAGTTTGGAGGTTGTTATTTAAGCTGTTTTCTTACATGGAAGGGCTGAATGACTTCTTAAGACTATTATAAATAAACAGCAAGTTCATCCATGTCCCAATAATGCAGCTATATTTAATTGAGAATTCTTTTAAAAATTATATGCACGTGCATTTACTGTGAATTTTGCAACATGATCTGTAAAATCCTGACAGAGGATAAAACTATGTTTGTATTTCAGCTTTGTAAACCTCTGGAAAAACTGTTTCACTCAAAAATATAGAGGATTTTTCATGGAACACTGGAAATTCAGCATTTACTTTGAGAAGACTGTATTTTAAAGCAGTAAGAAAAAAAAAAAAAATCATACAGTAAATCTGTAGAAAGTCCTTTGCTAACTAACTGTGCTATTTCAGAATCTCCCAGAAACCCAGCCAGAACCTTTGCATGTACCTACAGGCTTTGTTGTTTGTGTGCGTTTGGAAGACTTGGTTGTGGCTATATGGTTACTTCATGTTGATTTTGTGGTAAAGTGAAAGAAAGGCACATCACAGACTTTATTATAAATAATGTAGTACAGGCCTTGTAAATTCATATGTAAGAGCCATGTTCCTTTTACCCACACACTCTATAGCTAGTATTTTGCTGTCAATTTTTATTAGCACATTGTAACTACAAGCTATCTTATACAGATAATAAGTGATGATGTGTTAAAGAATGCATAAGGCATTTTTGCCAGGAAAAATACTTTTCACTTGCATTGTTTTTTTCATTGCTCTTCCAATTCTAAATTCGTTTGCATATTCTGCTATAAATATCCTGTATGTGATAACTTGTCTCCAAGCAGTTAAAAGAGGCAGTCTTGCTATTAGGAGAAAAAGCTAATGTGGGATTTTATATGAATACTGTGGGACTTCATATATACTTTAGCTCATTTTCCCTTAATCTTAATTCATGTTGAGATGTCCATTGATGCTTTAGTAATCCTACTGGAGCACTGTCATTTGGACTTTTTTATTTCCCCATAAATTTTCTACCTTTGCTAGTGCTGACAGATTAAACCCAGTTCTACCAACACTGAGATCATAGAATCACAGAACATTAGGATTGGAAAAGACCTCCAAGATCATCTGGTCCAACCATCCCCCTAACACCAATATTACCCACTAAACCATGTCCCTAAGCACCACGTCCAACCTTTCTTTAAACACCCCCAGGGACGGTGATGCCACCACCTCTCTGGGTAACCTGTTCCAATGCCTGACTGCTCTTTCTGAGAAGAAATGTCTCCTCATTTCCAACCTGAACCTCCCCTGGAGCAACTTGAGGCCATTCCCTCTAGTCCTATCGCTAGTTATCTGCGAGAAGAGGCCAACTTCCCACACCTTCCCACACTTCCTTTCAGGTAGTTGTAGAGAGCAGTAAGGTCTCCCCTGAGCCTCCTCTTCTCCAGACTAAACAACCCCAGTTCCCTCAGCTCTTCCTCACAGGACTTGTGTTCCAGGCCCTTCACCACCTTTGTAGCCCTTCTCTGGACATGCTCCAGGGCCTCGGTGTCCTTCTTGTAGTGAGGGGCCCAAAGCTGACCACAGTACTTGAGGTGCAGCCTCACCAGAGCAGAGTACAGGAAGATTCTTTGACTACAGGAGCACAGAAATATGTCTCCACAGATACAGCAGTGATGAGTGTTCTCTGCCTTGCTCTTGAGATGGCTGCTTATGAGCCTGCTCTAGCCAGGAAGCCAGCTGGCTCTGTTAGTGCCTCAGCTGGTCAGACTTGCTGAGAGGCATGGAGAGTGTTTTGGGACTGGTGCTGCCTGATGCGGTTGTATGGGCTCCTGGACTGATCATAACTTGTGCCTACCAAACTCATGCCTGTTTGTCAATGCATAATCAAGGTTAACATTTTGTGTTTTAAATACTGTGTTCTTCACATGACAGCATGCAGGTCACTGGCACATTTTCTTCGTTCAACCTTAGTTCAGGGCAGATAGAGAGAGTTGAGTGGAAAGCACCTGCTACAGCTGTATATATGCATCCTGAAATGATACGTGCAAATTTCTGTAGCCCCATGAAAACAAAACTTCTTTTTCAGTCTCATTTATAGTATAACAAAGTAGTTGTTATAAACTGTAACCTTTCAACACTGATCCTGATGAATATACAACAAAAAGATAAGGTTTTTTGAGAAAAGCAATTGCAATGAACTAACTATAATAATACCTAGCTCTTGTACAGTTCTTTTCATCAACTGATCTCAGAGCACTTTAGAAAGGAGATCAGTATCATTACCCCCATCTTATTCATTGGCTTCATTTTCCTACAGTGCATTGTCTTGATTTGCAAAATGTATACAAAACTCTTTATATTCCTGTTTCAGATCTAATGTGAAGTGGGAGTTATACTCACTCTGGCATGAGAGGGTGCTTTTTGCCTTTCACATCCTCCAACCCCTACACACACAGACCCCTCTATTTTTTTCTGACTGAGTGGTTTTGCAGAGCAGAGATCAAAAGGAAATTTATCAGTATCTGTCTCCCTTCAGACCACTGAAGCCAGACTTCTGACAACTGTGTAGCAGCAGCCCTAAAGCTGAAAGAGGCATCAAGAACAGGGAAAGAAAAGAGAGAAAAAGAGAAGTCCCATGGCTACACTGTCACTGTCAGATTATGGAGGAGTAAATCACAGTGCGAGCACCCACAGATGCTTTGAAGGTAGGGTGTCAGATGCTGGGGACTGTGGCCTCACTTGATTTTGGTTTGTCCAGTTCAAAAGACTCCAGTGTCCCAAGCCCCTGAAGACCCTTGAACTCTGAAGTTGAAACAGCATCTTCTTGTGTTACAGATGGTTATGGTTAAAGGTGAGCCAAAGTGCTTTAAACACATTAAGCACCTTAAAATCTTGGATCATTAGTAGAACACACATGTACAATCAAATTTCAAATACTTCACTGAAAATGCATTTTAAGTTGTATCGTTTAAATACAGTCCTTCATTCATCTAACTACTAAAAGCAGGGCAATAGAGTTCAGAATTTCTTCTGGTAAAAAAGCTCTCTTATAAATGCTACAATGGGAAATCTGGAGTAAAGACTTATGAGTTACTGGTCTGAACTTTTCCAGACTCCAAGGGATTCAGGCTAGGGATTGTCTGAAGTCCCTTGCTTAACTACTCAGCCAAGACTGCCGAGGTGATATTAGACAGCACTGACTCTGTTTAGCTAAACCAGAGGAAAAGAGTCAGTGGATCCTTTTATGTCGGATGTGCTCAGTATTCCTTCAACAGTATCCTCTATCTACCATACTGCAAGGGCCTTCACCAAAAGCGCTGGGGAGGGCTCTGCTTCTGCATTGCTTTAAATAATCATGTTAGGGATGTGATTCACTGATGAAAGAGAAGCAGATAAATCCCTGAGCTCTGAACTTGGAAGGCAGAAAGAAATGATGGATGAACCTTCTGCATCAGCAATTCAATAGGGTTCAGATAATGAATCAAATATTTAGCTGCTTATCCAGCCCCGATCCCCGAAAAACTCTCCAAACAGTTATATCTGATACTGGGACTTCATCCAGCTCCCTTTGAAATCAATTAACAGACTCTCAAGTGATTTCACCGGGGAGGAGATCAGGCCCTAGGGCTCATACAGGTTTGCTCTCATGTGTGACCTACAGATTCTTTTTGCATTCCATCTGAGTTGGGGACAAGAGTGGCAGAGCACTAGTCTAAAGACAAATCTCCAGTCAAGGAGAAATGGGACAAGTGAAAATGCCAAGGACTGTAAAAATACTCTGAGAAAACCCCTGGTAGGGCACTATTATGTATTTCTTTTCTTAGGTAGAGTTGATTCAGTTTGAGGAAAAAGTCAGATTTGTTCTAATTTTGACTGTTCTGGTTCACCTGCATCAGTTAAAAGCACTATATTTCATTGGGAATAGGTAATTATTTTGAACTTGTTGTCTGGAAGATGCATTTTATTAATGAGTAGGATCTGAAAGAATCTTTTTGAAAAAGAGTCAGATTTACCTTTGAGATAATAATGGCAAGCATACACAGTAAATTCTCCACCCATGATCAGGGAGGAGTTTAGAGGTTCCATATGGCGACTGGCACCAAACAAAAGGAAGCTGGTCAAAGAGGTTAATTAATTGGGACACATCCTCTCAAAGTTTTGCTCGGTGTCATTACTACCCAGAGATACTCAACAGGATGTGGTTACATTTCGTCTTCTTGGCATTTCAGAAATGTATCTGAGACTGCATTGTTGAGCCCTTTTCAGATTTAAGAGCTGTCAGTCCCAATACTTTTGTGTGACAGTGTAAATGAGAAAAGGATACATGTTTATATGGAGGCTGTCAACATAGCATTTACAGCGAGGAAAGAACCTCCACATCTCTAGGAACTAGACTTTTTTTTTTTTTTTAGGGAACAATATTAATTTTTAATTCTTTTTTTTTCTCTCAGAAAATATAAAACATTTCTAACTGAAATATTAAAAATGGTTTCTATGTTGAAATTAAATATATATTGCTCATGTTTTTCATGTAAAAAAAACCACTATATTTTTCTTCATGAAAAACAGGCTCTAATGAACAAAATTACACTTTCTAACCGGAAGAAATGTTATAGTAAGAAAATGAGCCAGTTCTGCTAGTAACTCTTTAGATCTTCATATCTACATGTGAGATATTCCTGGGTTCCATGATTTTTCTTCCAAATTGACCATGCTAATGTGAAGGGGAGGAAAAAAACACAGATGTTTTAGACTCTTTGCAGTAGCCAGGAGACAGTTGCCAACTTTTAAAATAAATTTCTCAGTCCCTAAAAACCCAAGAGCACAAAAAGCTTTGAGGATGTGAAGCCACAGGTCTCAATACGGTGGTGCCACTTTAAGCCAGCATTATCTGAGCATTAAGCTTATCAGGCACAGCTGACAAGAGCTGTTTTAATGATAATGATCTACCTAGTCTGGCCATACACAGGCTCCTTCTGTGTTGACTTTTTCTTCCAGGAGCACAAGTCACTCTAATATAAAAAGACTAGATGGAGCTGTGGCAAACAAGAGCACACACATATCCCAAAGTGTATTTCTGGCCCCTAGCCTGCGGCATGCAAATAGGTTCATGAGCTTCTGTGGAGTGACTGTGGTGTCTCTGAAAGTTTTGGGGGAGGTAAAATTTAGTATATGCCTGTACAAGGAGGCATTAATGCCATACAGAATTGGGTCTGAAACATTTTTCATCATTTTTTTTTCAACTATTACCTTCCACTTGATTTAAATGTAAATGGAAAACAGAGTAGTCCATGTTACTTGTTTTTATAGCTGTTTTCTGGCTAGGTTCATAGCCTGGTTCTCAGGCACTCAAGGAATGTTAGCTGGACTCACAGCACTGGAAAGCAACGATCCAATGCAAAACATTTCCCTTTATAATGGGCACAAATCATGGCAATATTTCCATTCCTACTATGTTTCAAAAACCGACTTCATGAAACATAATTTGAGGCCCTAAACCACATGGTACAGACCTTGTAATGGTAAAATAAACAACGAAAAAATGCAAAATTAATATTCTTTTACCTATGTTGAAACTTAGTTACTGTTTCTGAAAGGTGCCACATATTTTTCATTTCCACTCAATTGTGGGTGGTTGTGGTGAAAGTAGTTTTCTTGAGAAAAATGCAGACCTTATATTGGTTCTGCTAAATGCGTTCACTTCACTGCATCTGATGCAGAAAAAAAAAAATCAGGACTTGAAGTATGTTTCCTTCTGTGGCTCTTCATTTGTCTCCTCTGAAAGTAATCTAATATTGGTCTTATCAGTAGCAGGTTACTCCTCGTGTCTGGATCTGTTACTTGTGGTACAACGTACATGGTGCTTGAGAAGGCAAAGCATGCCTGACAAGCCACATAAAAACCGCAGGAATGTCACAGGGCTTTTTTGTTAGTCTACCTTTGTCTGAAGGAATTGGCCATAAATCCCAGTGCCTTGAGTGTGCCTACCCAAAAATGATCACTGAGAGGTGCAGTTTGGCAGATAGAGCATCACACTGGTGTCAAAGGCTGTTTGGGAAAAGTCTCCTGAAAGTGGGCATAAAAATTAAATGGTTTCTTCAGAGAGCTGAACAGAGACCTCAGGTAAAGAAACCAGAATTCACAAGAATGATTAATGGAGCTCTTTGCACACTAATTCCAAATCATGAGTACATGAGGCACAGTTGATAATCAGATTAAGAACAGTTTACTGTCAACATCCAAATAATTAAAAAAAAATCACCCCAAATTCCTCATTCCCTAATGGTGTTTGCCATAACATAATGAAGCTCTCATTCAGACTGTTTTGGACAACAGATGTTTGTAGAAAAACACTTTGTGTTGTGGATAACCTCACAGGAGAATGTCTTCTGCTTCCATTTAATTTAGAAATTATTCAAAAAAAAAAAAAAAAGCTTTGGGTTTGCATCAGCATACTGGAAACCAGACATAGCTCATGGGTATAAAATCTTGCCTGTTTCTGGGTGTTATCTGGGGAGACAGTGCTGACACTGCAGTTTCAAGCCTGATGTAACCATTTATCAGACATCTAATTTTTTTTTTTTTGTCTAATATGTGCATATAAACCAATGCTGCTGCAATTTTGCTGATGGGAGATACTGTTTCCGAACTACCCACACATATATTTCAGAAGTCATCAAAATCCAGCACAGAATATAGATGTTCTCTATATTAATTAATTAGTTTGTTCAAAAAGCTTTGAGCTTGTAGCTACAAACCAGTGGGACACTTTCTTGAAATGTCTCTGTTGATACCATTCCTGTTCCCTGGAAAGGCATCCTACAACACAACCATGAGTAAAGAGAAGTTACATTGAAAACTGGAAAAGTAAAACCAGCATATGTGGATGGAAGAATGGCAAAATTATGTATTAGGCCCTTGCTTTTGCTGTCTTCAGCAGGCCATAACCTGAAGTCCTTGTTCAATTCTTATTCCCCTCTTTAAACAACAAAAAAAATCATTAAAATTAAAAAGTGATAAATAAGTGATGAATCAATTAGGAGGCCGATCAGTATTGCGTGCATGAATTACCACATTTTGTAGTTACCTAACGAAGTAACCCTCTTCCTTTCTTCTTTTGGCCTTCTTTGCTTATGACTATAACCAGCATAACTGTGATGTGTTTGGAGAAAGAGAATATGCTGATAAACCTCTGCATTTGGTTATGGACCTGAAGTAAACTTAGAGTAATTATCTATTCTAGTAGCAATATATCTTTAAAAGACTCCCTGAGACAGCTGTTTCAAAACAATAACAAACATGCATGGTTTACATCTGAGATTAGCTCTTCTATCACTGAGAAATGTTTCTGGAAAATATTTGAGGTGGAGCAGCACAGACTTGCCATTGAGGTTTTGTGGCAAAACATGCAAGAAGCAGAGTTCAACATAGTGATTACAGTCACCTACTGAATTGCTCCAGTTTCTTAATTCCTTATTCCCACATGAAGAATTGAGGTCCTTAGGAAATGTTTTCAGAAGACATAAACTCTTCTTTTGCCAAAATAAGTGGATGATGTTCAAGGCTTTAGAACTTCTTGACAGAAGAAAATTCTTCCCCATAAACCAGATCCCCTGGGACCTGCTTCGTGCCAAGCACTTTTGAAATATAAATCTTTCTTACCTGTCTAGATGAGCACTGAGCTTTTCTGAAAATCTGACCCTGTGATATTCCAGTGATAATGTCATAGAAAAATAACAAGTTACAAATGTCTGTTTCTTGGGGCTTAAAATGCAAAGTACGTCCAGGATAAAATCCAGGTTGCTTATCCCTTAAAAATATATTTGCCTTTTATCTGAGCTGAAGAACTGTCTAGTAACTCCTTATAAATGTCTATCAAGGCTGTTAGCCTTTGCTAATATTCTACTTTAACTAACATTCTACATTTGCTAACATTCTACATCAACTGAGAGATGCTTTTATTACGAATACTTTTCCTTTCAGAGGGATCATACAATCAGCATATTATAACAGTCACAGAGTCTCTGCTTCTTCTCTGGTCCCATATCATCTGACTCACTGTATTCTCATATATTCTTAATTATTTATAATTAGCACTTTAAAATGACTGGGGACATCTAAAAAAATTGGATGATACTACACTAAGCTATCACACTGACAAACCTTGCACATCCCTTATTCTGCCCAAACATGGCTCACTGCAGTACACACGTGCATTAGATACACATTTATTTGTGCACATTTGCAATGTGTGCCCTATATGCTGACAGTGACGTTATTCCATGAATATGGATTTAGGCTCCTAAAGAGGCCCTTAAGTGGAATTACAGACTCCCTATCTCTTAACCTGCCACCACCTTTGTGTTTCCAGTTAATGAACTACATCTTTCTTCCCCTCTCATTGCATGTGTTCTTTTAAACACCATTCTAAGTAATTTAACTCTTGAACTGCAAAGGAGGCTTTGCAGTACTGAGCTCTTGATTTCATTTCAGGGGACAGATGGCAAAACATTAGCTATAGCCCTACTTTACTGATTTTAGCTGATTTAGCCCTACTTGGCTGATTTTACCTTGTATATAATAAAAGCAAGAGACAGACAAAGATCAGGTAAGTACAATCTTGCAAACACACATTGGTTGTCATCAGTACGTTACAAAATCAACACCTTGACTTTATCGATGCAAGAGACATTAGTTTTATGTACGTGTGCGGGACATAGATATAAATTAAGAGTTTATAAGCCTTCAGCTTTAATTTATACTTGTACTACTTAAATTCTTATGTACACAAAATACTCATGAAATGTTTGTGGTAATCAAATTTCTTGACAGAGAATTCTCATAAACATTTGAATTGCAAGTATTAGTGTCCACTAATGCAGATATCTTTGAGGAAAAAACAGCCTGATGAATGTAAAAAACATCATAAACCTAACAAAATAGTATCCTGAAAGAACAGCAAATTACTACCTTCTTTTTTGGAGTAGCTGCTTTTCTAGTACCTGCATTTCCTTTCATGTTAGAAATATGCATTTTGGCCAAGGTCAGTATCCAGAATTGTTAGTGTAATCATGGTTATCATCAAATCCACTGAAAGAGTCTGTCACAGTTCCTCTCAAAGTGTAAGTCCAACTGCTTAAAAGCATTGCCTAGTAATGCATCTCTGAAAATGTTATTTATTGTTTGATTCCCCAAAGAGGGGATATATAACATACTATAAGTTGCTAAGACTCACAATGCTGCTTCTGCAACAGGTGATTTATATTCCCATGGGACTTACATGCACTTGGAGATCATGTGGAGAGCATCTGAGATCAGCTGGGAATCATTAGGTACATTGCAAGATTAGACCCACGCGAGGTTGTCCCTAGAATTACCTTTTTTGCTCATCGCTAACCATTTCTACCTCCTTTTCTTTCTTAATCACTTTATTTGTTTCAAGGGGACTGATACAGCCCTTAAGGCAGTCCCATAATGATACTAATTAATTAATAATTGGTAGCAATTTGGATGTGTTGGAAAAGCTGACCTCGGATAATTCATGTATTGTGACATGATGTACTTTACAGTGCCAGCAGCAGAAACAGCAGGAGTGTCATCCTCCAGCTGCCAGAACTAATTATAAGCAGTTTGTCTTTTCCCTCAATGGCAGATTCTGTTTGTTTCACAACAGCCAATTTAAAAGTCACTTTTAATATCATCGTCAACAAAATAATACCTGGAAAAAAATGTGCTCACTTTTGACCAAGAAACTTTAGAATGATTTGGATTTCCATGGCTGCTTTTGTGAATTCAAACAGTGAACAAAAGGCAAAAAGCAGATGGAAAGTCTCTCACAGGAAAATATAAAAACTGGTATTGCTTTTGCATGACTAATGTGCTAACAGGTTAGTTAACTCAGCAACTTAAAACGCAAAGTCACTTTCTGAGGCTCTTATGTTCTATGACCAAGCTTATGACAAAGGACCACAGGCTATGCTCTCTGTGAAAATTACATCTATGTAAGTCTTAGTGGGAACAAGGTGCTGAGAAAGTCAAGTAGTCTTACAGAACTATCCCAGTGTTCATTAAACTAGAAGGTAGCTCACTTTTATGAATTCTCCTCCTTCCTGTTACTCAGTGCACTTACACACTCACACCATTAAAACCCCATCTTAAAATTTCATTCTTCCTCTATAGTAAGGTGAAAAGGTTAATTCTCAACGGACTAATCCTGTGAGGTGCTGAGCTCTCTCAGCTCCCACTGACTTCAAAGCTAAATATTTGGTTCACATGAAAGCCTCTTTAATTCCCCATTACTGTAAGGTATACTTGTATACAACAGTGGGAGCAGTTGTCATTATAAATCAGACAGTTTATCAGGGGAGCTATTCTCCAGGGCAGAGCAGATTCTAACGCACCACGACATACTTTATTTGTTAGCCTCAATTCCACAGGAATTTTATTCAGGCAGACACCTCAAGGCATGCATCTTTTCAAAGTGTTTAGGCAGGAAGCGAAATTCAAATTAGATACACTTACGATGCAAATGCATTATTATTTAGCTCAAAACGACTGAGGCTCAGGGGTCGTAAATCCTGCCATAAAGAGATCTTTCAATTACCTTCTGTTCAGTGAATCAGAGAAGAGGAACCCTTTCCCTGGCTTTTTCATGCAGAACAAATTTGACTCCCAAACAAATATCAATCACCATAATACTCTATATTTTGGCCTCTATATAGACGTAACTCCAAGCTGTTTTATATGGGGTTTTCTTTTAAGATGGTGTCAAACCAAAACCTTGCATCTTTAGTGTGACTGAAATCTGAACTCAGTCTTGAATGACTCCTCCCTTTGTGAGCTGTGCCAAAGCTCCAGAGTAAAGAATATTGGAAACCCAGAGTCAGATCTAGATATGATTTAAGAACGATTTTCTTTCCTTTAAAATTTCATTTCTTCAACAGCTCATCCCTGTCCTTCATTCCAAGCCAAACTGTATTACTCCTTGCTCCTTAATTTTTCCACAGCGTGACTTTTTCTGGTGGCTCATGTTTCCCTTCACCTCATTGCTTCATGTTTGGCTTTCCTAACAGTCACCCAGTTGCCTCTGGTTCTCCTGCCTTCCTGTCCCCAGATGCGTCAATCTGTTCTGCAGACCACCTGCCCATTGGAGATATTGACACTGTGGGTCATTCATTATCCACCATATTGACCACAACGGCTATCATAGACACCTTGAATCCTTTCATTAGTTACTCTTATTCCACTGCATCAAATTCACACCTTTTCCCCCTCAGAGCCCCATGAACCCCTCCTTTCCCTTGCTTCTCTGTTTTTATGCTGCCCTCCTGCTTTGCCATTCTTCCAGTTACACTGATCAGTTCCACCCATCTCCTCCACAGCACTGCCACATTTTACATTGAGTTTTATTGGATGACACATTGGGAAGTTTTTATGTCTCCTTCTGCTTTGATCTTCTGGACAGGTATAAGAGCAACGTCTCTTTACATAGTTCCTCAAAATGTGTGTGAACTCCTGTGTCCACAGACAGAGCATAGGCTGGGAGTGTCCCAGTAATGGTGAAGTGCTTGTAGTCAGCATAAGGTTTCAATCAGTATAATTCTTGGCATGTATATCCACACGCTAGATTGTCTGTGGGAAATTTCAGTTTTGTCATAGCACAGTGATGATTGTATAAATGCTGGTTTAAAGCTTCTGTGTGGCATAAAATAAAGGAAATAAATGTCTCTTCAGATACACAAAGACATCACACAAAAAAAATCATAAAAAAAAGAAAACTTTCTCTGACATGGAGAAACTGTAAGGTCAAGTTCTCAGTTCCTTATGTTTAAAAATATACATATCTTTAGGCTCATATTTAAATACCATTTGAGGCCATATTTATAGCAATGCACATATTCCAACAATATTTTATGCAACTATATATTGTATGTATGTTCAGTGGAACCACATTTAAATATATCCTCGCAGAGAAACTTGCTAGTTCACAGGCATCAAATTAAAATTTTGATTGCGTTCTAAGTGTATGCATGTATCTTCTCACATACAGAATAAATAAATTGCTGTATTTTGCAGTGTATTTTAAATGGAAGCACGCTTTTCAAAAATAACGGTGTGGCTGCAGTGCTGGTGAAGAGTGCCAAATAAATATCTTCAGAGACTGCAGTTTTCTATGGGCTTCGTCCAGAGACTATTACTTTACATCAACTATTAGAGAAGAAGTATGGGTCCTGTGGTTAGGGAATAGAGCTATGTGTCCAGAGGTCAGGTTTCCATTACCCACCCTGCTGGACCTGCTGCTTAACCTCAGGCGAGTCACCTGATCACTTTGTAACTCAGTTTGCCCATCCATGAGGAGGGCTTAATCTTTCCTAGCTACTCTGTAGGAAACCTCTGCCGTGTATTTTGCTAATGTTAATAAAGTGCTTTGAAATGTTTGACATAAAAGCAAAGCACATCTCTTGTGGTTGTGTTTTCATCTACAGAACTGGTACTACCTTTATAGTCATGATACAAGGTCTCCAACACCACTAATAAAACTAAGCCCTAATGATAAAAGTGGTTCCCATAAACTTCCACATTTTTTTCTTTTCTCTTTTCCTCCTTTTCTGTCAACTCAGGTGATTTTTTTTTCTTTTTTTTCCAAACTAAAAAGACAAAGGTCCAAAATAAATTAATTTACTTTACAGAATTCCTCACTCAATTTCAACCAAAATGAGAACAATAACAACAACAACCACATTTTAAATTAATTGATAAAGTAGTCCTTTTGTAAATTAGGCTTTATGAGTATGTGTGGCAAATAAATACAATGGAAACAACCACAGAGCCATAGCTTAAAAGATACTATCACTGGTTCCTGAGTTTGTGCAGGCCTGCTTAGGTCTTTATCTGTGATTCCACTATCTAAACAAAAGCTTATCTTTCTTTTACTGTTCTTATCTTGTTCGTCAGTCGATTGTTTGCTAAGTATCTCAGTGAACAAGACCCAAACAAGAATGGCTGTTCATGTATAATTTGTTTGGATCAGATTAAATTGGAAAGAAGGTAAAAGTGAGAGACAGAGAAAGTAGAATAGTCGTTACGAATGAGTAGTGGAGGTCAAAATGAATTAACAAACATTATGTTTGAAGTTTTCTCTTCCTTTTGTCTGACTTTTCTGAGTAGTTTCTGGCTGAGGGTAGCTATAATAGCATGTCCAAAGGAAATTCTTTAGCTGATGTGAATTTGAAATGTCTCTTATTATTGTAACGTAAGAAAACGTCTTGGGAAGAATAAAAGGGTCTAACACAATTATGGCTAACATAGTTAGCTCCCTTTGTCACACTGTTGCCTGCTGACAATTCTTCCAGTGACTGCTATTACTTTCTGTTCTACCATGCATTTCTCATACTGATTCATTTTACTGTTGTATCAGTGCAAGTCTTTGAAATTGATCCTACATTTCTTGCAACTCCAGAGGACTCAGAGCCCTCCCTGGGATGTGATTTGGAAGGGAGAAACTAGCCATGTTAAAGTTCTTTGTTGTTCTGTTTTTGTATCACAATAATACCTGTATCTGAGATTTGGACTCTGTTTTGTTCAGAAGCGGCACTATCTTACGACTTTATTTCAAGTAGATAAGGTAATCAAAGGATGCCTGGGGAATTAAAAACCTTGCAGGATGCCATGACTTGCCAAAGGCACAGCATGCCAGCAGCGGCAGAGCCAGGATTCTGGAGTTCTGTTGTGCTTCAGCAGCATCCACAAGCTGCTAGTATAGGTATGTTTCCCACTTCTTGCTCTCTCCTCAGCTTTTCTTTACTTCACCCTCTCAGAGATCTAAATCCAGAAGAAAAATAAAGCTATTTAGTTGATGCCCCTTCATTCTACAAGATGGATAATTTTGTTAGGGGTCCTTCCTCCACTCCTTCTGGCCTGTTTTTAAGATAGACTGTTGATTTAAAACTAAAAAGGAAGCTACAACAACCTTATGTAAACTCACACCCTTACATAATCTTCCAATGGTTACTGGCTCCCATTTAAAAAACTGCATGATTTATTTTTATTTTGAATTTGTCAGGTTTCAGCATCCAGATGCTGAGCCTTGTCATATATTTGTTTGATAGAAAAAATCTCCCAACTAAATGGATGATTTTGAATGGTCCTACACTTCTTTTAGATAAATTAAAAAGATTTTCAGTCTTCTCCGTAGATCTTTGTAGCTCTTTTCTTTACTTCTTCTATATTGTCAGTATTTTATTTTAGGAGAATGAGACTCCAAACTTGGTACAATATTGTCCAAAAGACCATGTACAATTATAATACTTCCCTACTGTTTGACTAGTCCTCTGCTCATATGTCCAGAGATCTTCCAGCCATGTCACGTTCAGTTCATTATTTACCATAACGATTAACAGTAGAGAACCTGTATGTGTCTCATACCTCTGTCCACACAGTCTTGCCAGCCTCCCGCTGCCAAAAGATACTCTTTCTAGACGATTTAACCTCCCCATTTAACCAAATCCCCTCCTCCACTGAGTTACATTTCCTCCCATGCCAATCCTCACATCTCCCTAACTCATCCAAATTCTTCCTTGCTTAGACCTTCACTGAGATCTGTAAACTCCATAGATGATTTTTCATCTGTGCTGTGAGCGTGTCCAGCAAGATGTGATCAGTGCTAGCAGTAGGGAAATTATTTACATCAGAGACAGTTCAAAATTAAAAGTCCCTGCCATTATTTCTACCTGTCCCCAAAGTCTTTCTCTGCTGTATGTAAAAAGTTGGAAAAGGGAAATCACTAGAAAAGGAGTGGAAAGAAAAACATGGAGCTATGTTCTTTCAACAAACTACCTAGTCTACTTTTCTATGCTGTACACACATATATATACTTTAAAAAAAATGAAAATAAAATAAAAATCCAGTGATGATATCCTTCCTTTTCTTTGCCCATTTAATGGAGCCATTCTCAGGATTATTCAGTCCATCCTGTGCTTTGAGATCCTCAGTTCACAAAGAAATATAGTTACTCATTTGCAATTCATACAACATTTAATAAGATGCCCCCATGCTCCCAGAGTGATGAAATCAAAAGTAATATTAAACACCCCTCAGACAACAAAATGCCACCCTGAAGACTCTGAGGGGACCTCCTCTGAAACTCCATGATGGTTAGTAGATTGACAATTCCAACAGCAAAACCTGTTTCAGACTGTGGTACCTGCCAGAAGGCTTGTTCCGTTAATAAGACTCCTCTGAGAACTTTTAAAGGCCAGCAGCTCTCTCCCTAGTGCCTTCCAGAAGAAGATGACAGAGTATAGCTTTTTCAAAATGGTGTGTTTCACATCAGAACATGAATTTGACTTCATCTTCCTTGTTTACAGAGTCATCCCAACACAGAGGACTTTGAGGCAGTGCCAGGCAGCCTGTTCCTACAGGGAATATTGCACTACGGGGGCGTGCGTATGTGGAGCACTGCTGGCATGGCGCGGACGGGACCAATGAGTATGTCTCTGCGTGGCCTTGGTGTTAACCAACTTGTTCTGTCAGAAGGCTTATGTCACTCCTTAAAAGTGAATATTGATAACCATGCTGGAAAAGCCATGGGTTTGTTGGTAGAACATCAAACACCCCATGTGAATCCCAGCCAGGGTGAATCAACTTTTGCTGACTTATTTCTTGGCACAGGGCAGGATGCTGCCCTTCGCACAGCAGCCCCTTCATCATTGAGGCCCTGAAGTGTGTACAGAGAAGAGCTACAAAGCTGGTGAAGGGCCTGGAACACAAGTCCTATCAGGAAGAGCTGAGGGAACTGGGGTTGTTTAGTCTGGAGAAGAGGAGGCTCAGGGGAGACCTTACTGCTCTCTACAGCTACCTGAAAGGAAGGTGTGGGAAGGTGTGGGAAGTTGGCCTCTTCTCGCAGATAACTAGCGATAGGACTAGAGGGAATGGCCTCAAATTGTGACAGGAGAGGTTCAGGTTGGAAATGAGGAGACATTTCTTCTCAGAAAGAGCAGTCAGGCATTGGAACAGGTTACCCAGGGAGGTGGTGGAGTCACTGTCCCTGGGGGCGTTCGAGGAAAGATTGGACGTGGTGCTTAGGGACACAGCTTAGTGCATGAGATTGGTGTTAGGGGGATGGTTGGACCAGATGATGTTGGAGGTCTTTTCCAACCTTCATGATTCTGTGATTCTATGATCTCATGTACAGGCCGCAGGCCCGGCAGTGAGGGTGATGCCCTGGCCCCGGCCCTGTACTCCCAAGCGAGCGGGAGCCACAGGGCCGGCACTGCTGAGCTGGGCTGTCGGGCTGCCTCCGAGCCTGAAGCTAACCAGAGGTCGCATGAAAGCCGGACTTGCACAAATAAATATTTTGTGTAGCTGTTATGATTATTGTCGGTAACTGTCCCCATTGTTCGGGCGCAGGAATTCCTTTGGTCTCATAAATACTAAACGAAGTCCTCCCCTCCCCCCTTTAACTGTCAGATAATTACACAGTTGGCTTTAGAGTTTAACTTGTCAAAGGAGTTTCATTACTTTGTTCCTTTTGGGCAGCTTCCACTATTGTGCTTTCTGAACACTAAACAGAACCTATATTAACTGTCAGTTAATTACACACCGTTTTTCTTCAGTATTTACCAGTCAAAGGGGCAGGTAGGCTGCAATCCTATCATCTCAATCACTGTCTCTGCTCACAAAAGAATCAATAAAGATGAGTCACTTAGTGTCACCCAGTGTCTGATACTCAAAGCCACCCATTCCTAATTGCCTTTAGAGATGGATGATAATACAAACTTTGAAGTGATAATCAGCCTAATGAGTGGCCTTGCTGAGAGGGTAGATCATGTGTCAGAACAGTTTGCAGATGCTTACAGGCAAACAAAGCCAGCTTTCCTTTTGGAGCTGGGAGGACCATGGCGAGTCTGGTACCCAGAGGCCAGCACAATGGCAGAGACTGGAGCCCAGCAGGACGCTGCAGCCTGCTGATCACAACCGACTCCATCCATCTTGCTCTTTGCCTTTAATCAGCACGGTCAGAACAAGTCCTCCAGGTCCCTGCGTGTTCATGCTGGATGTTTAGGCAATAACTGTGCAAAAGATAAATTCTCTGATTCTGAGTCGCTGGATTTAAATAATAGTGATTGGACTTGATGGGTAATGGCCGGGGATCCCGGCTAAAACTACCGAATAAATGTAATTAAATACAATCGGGTGCAGTCAGCCAGGCAAAGGCAGAGACCATAAAAGGCTCATTCAGACAGCAATGAAAACAAACAACGTCAGCAACAAAAACAAAACCAGTGTTTGGTTTGCTAATAAGAGCATGATCCGAGGCCTGATCTACACTCAGGTTTTGCACCCAACAATTTGACCAAATCAGTAAGTTTTAAAAAGCAGCAACAAACAAACAAGAAGACAAATAAATTTGTTACACTCAGTCTGGGTGCAGTTATTATAACATTTTCTTTTCAAAGTAGTTAAACTGTCATAAATTCAGTCAAGTGTGAACAGATAAGCTATGACCATTCTTGTACGAATACAACAGTCTCTATAAAAGGGTGGTCTTGATTTAACAATCCTTTGCCAATTTAGCTAACTTTTGCCACGGACTGACCAGACATGATTTAAAAATCATCTCACACAAAGACTGATCATCTGTAGGATTGCAGCAATTTGACTTCAAGGTATAAATGAAACATATGAATGTGTATAAGTGGACTGGTTAACAGCTTTAGCAATTTAGACTTCACAATTAAAAAAAAAATATTTTGGGACCAAATGCTAAAATCTGTATTTACTTTCTTAAAACTATTTTTTACTGAGTCACTAAGTCAGGGACAGAAATGTAGTGAAAAAGCTTACCAAGGACTTCAGGATTTGACACTGCTTTAATAAGAAGCTGTCAAAGGTCTCTAATATTTTGCAGTCAACTATTTTGCTTGTAAAACGTGTCATGCAAATAATGAATTACTGAAAGAAAATGAATGAGAAACAGAACAAGAAACTTGTCCTAAAAGCAAACAAACCCACTGAAATAAAAAGTAAAGTTATTTCTGCCTTTAAAAAAGACCACAGAATTATGCCCTTTTTGGATAAACCAGAGTCAGATTTACATATTTTCACCAGCTTTACATCTGCCTTGCTTCCTATCTTCAAATCAGTGAGAAAATTGCAATCTTTAAGATGTGAATAGACAGAAAAGATAACTTTTTTTTTTTTTGAGTTTATATATGAATATAACAGAAGTACAACTGGAAAGGTTTTAGAGTTCTCTGATTGTATTTTTGTTTTCATTTTTAGGTAGTGTTCTCTAATAAGTGATGCCGAGTAATATTTTCTGTATGTTCATGTAGACCTATGTCTTCAAGCTCTGTGCTACATTTAGTATCTGTAATTAGCCCAATGAACACTGTCTGAAACTGAATTCACAATAAGAAGATAGTTTGGTTCTTTTGGTAAAAAAAAATTGACTTCACGAATGGGCTCCAGAGACTTGTGTTCACCAGTGCTCATATGCTGCCGGCCATCATACAGAATACCTACGGTTTCTGAATTCATAAAGCTGGAAGCACATGGAATCACAGAATATCTGAGTTGGAAGGGATCCACAAGGATCGAGTCCAACTCCTATGTCCAACTCCACATGTCCTCTACTGCTATGCTGTCAATCCCACAGTAGCCCTACAGCTCTTCAGAGTTACCTCAGTGGCAGCTGTGAAGGACACAGAGTTTTCCATGCAGTGAGGCTGTGGGCTTGTTCCCAACAGGCCCACAGCCCCTTCATTTCTTCCTGCAAAGAACTAGTGAGAACTGATCTTCTCTAACAATGCTACCGTGGAATTTCTGAGAAGTAGTTTTGAGCTTCATCTTCATTCTTACCTGGGAAATCAGCTGGGAAAGAACACCTCAGCTACACTAAACTAATATTCTTCTCCATGGAAAATTCTAGCTCACAGTTAGATTTCTCCTACAGATAATATTCCTTTAAAATCATACCCATTTATAGTTCATATGATTTAAACTAGATTTTAAGTAATAAAGTAACTAGTATTTTTTTAATATCACTGAATAACTTCATATGCATATGCATAGGACTATATGCGCACCAGAAGTTCATGCTAATTTAGTTAAACACAAATGTAATTACAAACATACAAGTCTAAATATGTCCTTTCAAGCACAAAATATTGCTATCATTGCATATCTTATCACTTATAATCACAGTCCACTGGAGCTCTAAAGTGTGTTGAAGAAAGGGAAAGCTTACCTGTGCTCAGACCTATAGACATGAATTTGATAATTCATGATTAGTTAATGGAAAAGTGTTGACATATAAATTGCGGTTGCAAGCTTAAGCATGTATGCTGTGGGCAACTCTGGGTAGGAAATGGAAAGGGACAATGAACAGAATAATTGGGTTTGGTGATGCATGATAGCTGATGTCCACTCAAGTAATCTTGGTCCAAAATTTGGATTGTAGCTGGGGATGTTAAAATCCATGTGACATGATGTACTGCAAGGAATTTACTAACTGCTTTTAAAACAAAGCAAATAAGACTTTTAATGTATCTCTGAAATCCACTCAGTTGATATTAACCCTAGGATATGAGTTTACTATTTTGATATCTCCTGTTTGTATTATTGTACCTTGTATTCACAGAGGTTTTCTCATGCTCAGATACCAATCAAATAATCTTTGTCTGATAGATTTCCCTACATGTAAAGCCCTAAGAAAGGGAATTATAACTATGATTTTCAAAATAATTTTATTTTTGGATGAGCTCAGTTTAAGCACCTTAAAAGATATGGCTATCAATGGATTTTGGATTTAGCGCATCCTAAAAATATCTTAAATTTTATACTTAGAAGCAGGGGCAGGCATAATTGCTAGACATCTTTGAAAATCACAAGTGTGGTTTTTCCATCAGTTCATGCCACTCTTACATTGGGTCATTGCTGAAAAAAGGGAATCCTAACTTCCCTCTGTTTGTGAACTCTCACCGCATTATTTATGCTGGCACTCAAGAGATCAAGAGCAAGCCAATCTGATGGAAGCATAACCCAACAGAATATACAAGGTAATCTGGCTGACTGGGCAGCCACACAAGTGGCAATGGCAGCACATGGGCAAAGGCTGCCAGGGCCAGCCTATGGCTTCATTCTCTGCAGGCTGATATTTAATCTAAATGGGGGAGAGTGACTTTGGCAAACTGTAGTTACACATCCCTTAAGAAAATACCATTTATATACATAAATAAATTAGAAGATAAACATAATTTTAAAAAAATAAATAAAGAATATAAAAAATAAATACTTCAACTTCATATTAGAGCAAGAGGAAAGCAGAAGAGAAAAAGACTGGAAAGTTTATAAAAGAACATAAATTAGGTATGCTCTTGTGTTAAGCTTTTGATTTACATATTGAGATCTACAGCAAGAATGGGTTCGAACCAGTATATCCAAGCTCTGTTTCAAACAAGTAGCTCCAAGTGTTTTACAAATACCTAAAGAATCCCCTAAAACTTACCATGAGGCAGCAAAAGTTTATCGGGAACTAGTCACTTACCAGCGAAAGGCAGTACATCTTGAGGAAAACACAGCAAGGGCAATAAAACCTAGCAACATGATCAATAATGGAAACCACAGGAAGACATTAAGGTGGTTCAGTACAGTTACTGGAGATGAATTTTGGCCAAGGCATGGTGGTGTACAATCCTTTTTCCAGTCTCAACCCTATTAACAATTGCAATGAAACTGGTAATGACAAACAGGAACTGGAATCTCTTTTTATGTCATCTGAGACATATCTCCAGAGTAGGAAAGAAGCTTGTTTTAAAAATAGCTAGTCCTCTGTTTACTCCCTCTGAGCCAGTATAAATTTTACCAATGATTTTAATTGGACCAGATCCTCCGTGTGCTACTGAATAAATTACCAAACCCACTTCCTACTTTTCTTGGAAATGTCTCCATTTCCCATATTCATCCAGACCAACTCTTCTCTGAGCTACAGCTCTGTTAAGTCTTGCAAACCACTGGGGCAGAAGAGAACTGTGCAACTTTGCAGCAAATTTTGAACATTTTCTTTAATACATGCAGTAGGGTAGCATAATTTTAAGCAAATCAACTATATAGCAAAAGTCACACAAAATCAAATGGAGCTTTTCCAAAATCTTTTTATTTATTTATTTTTTTAAAAGCACAGTATACGATCACTGATGTTAAAATGCAGCCTGATTAAGCACTGGGCTGTATTGCCTTCCTTCTCATTGAATTCAAAATGAATAAGCTCAGCCTGGGTATTTGAGAATTCATCGCTGCTAAGACATATTCTGGCAGGTCAACACAAGCATTATTCATAAGCCTCAATTCAGTCTGTCATCTGAAATGAAAGAGAGCCTTTCTTTAAAAAGCTAAAATCCATCTTTAATTTGTTATCCTAGTTACTGTATCAAAAACCGTTTTAAAATAAATACTAAAAATGAGAGCAAGCTGATGAGCAGCTGAAGCAGTAAAATAGATGTGGAAGCGGACTGCAGGGCCACCAAATCCATGCTCCAGCTATTGCAGGCAGCCAGCTCATATAGTCCTTTTCATAAATATATCAAACTCTATCTTAAAAGTAGCTGGTTTTATTTCTTCAGTTACTTCTATTGTGCAGTTATTTGTATTCCTTCCAGTTTGAGTTACAGATTCATAGATTATAAAGCCAGAGGGGACCACTGCGATCATCAAGTTTGACCTCCCATATAACATAATCTGTAGGATTGCCCTGGATTCATTTAAGAAGCCAGTGATTTTGCAGCCATCAGGTTATTGGTGAAAGGGCACAAAAACTGTGGTATCAGTGTTAGACTGATGGGATTAATCAGCTCATGTTAACACACTGATTATCATATAGTAAAGGGAAATGTTTCAAAAGAATACTCCAGTCTGAAATGTAAAGTGAAATCATTTGGACTTCCAGAGAGGTCATGGTTGAAATATCACAAAACTTTCTTTACTCAAAGCAGATGCTTATTAAGATTAATTTAGTGTGAAAAGTGAACCAGAATGCATATAAAAGACAATGCCTCCTCAATTATGTAATAGGACACCTCCTCATTATATTGTGTTCACTGAAGATGATGGTATTTTCCTAAGGGATGTATAACTACAGTTTGCCAAAGTCTCTCTCCCCCATTTTAGATTAAATATCAGACTGCAGAGAATGAAGCCAAGTGAACAGAAACAAGAGAACCCACATAAACATCAATTTAAATGAAAAAGAAAACGCCCATTATGGGTGTTTTCTAACTATACATGTTCAAAATAGAAAGTTACAATGACGCCAGGATACAAATACAATAAAAATTACTAGCATTTAGTATTAACAAAAATACCTCTTTACTACACTCGTACATGGATTGAAATGGCAGACAACCTATAAGTGTAGATACTAATGTAAATTCTCGCATAACTGGAACATCTTTTCTTTCTTGCCACCTTTTCTCTTTTCTTCTTGTCTCTTTCTGTGAGCTCCCTCCAGTGTTCTCAAGTAAGTATTGTATCAATTTATTTTGGTGTATTCCAGTTTTATCACGTGAAGTACCATGACCAGAAAGATAGCATTCATGTTACCTAAAACCAGCTGCCTCAAAACTAGATGCCTTGTCTAAGCAGAAAGTCTACGCTAAACTAGACTGTGAAGATAGGCACTGCTAGAAGGAGACGGATGCATCTTGCCCACCACATGTCCCTTAGAAAGAGTGGCCCACTTTGCCAAGAGGACTACGGGCTCTAGAGGTGCCTAGAGAATGAGCCGAGACTGTGTACTGACTCTAAATGATTAGAGTTAAGGAGTCTGAATTCTTTCCTTCTCTTCCCCTTAGGGGCTAGCAAGAAGAATTTCTGCTATAAACTTGCCATTAATTATTTGGAAAAGACAGACAACCAGAACAGCCCGGATGCTGACTCTCAGTCATCAACATGAAAAGTACAAGTTGTGTCTAAGACCCTAACAGGTAAGATAAATTCTGTATAGCAATAATAATGCCTTTGTACAGGTCTAAGCTGAAAGGCCAAAGGGGTATGTATGATTATACCCGGGCAGAAAACATTCAGGGACACTGAACCCAGTACACTGTGGACATACTAGCATCCTTGTAGCCAGCTGCTATGAAGGCTGTAAAGATGTCATGGTGCTCTGACACGTATTTAGATCAAATTTAACTCCTAACAAGATAAGCAAGAGTAGAGTCAGACGTTGTATTTTCTGTGCCTCTTCTCTGGCTTCGTGGAGCCACTAAACTGAGCTGAAATAAATGAGAGTAAAATTATTCTCCACGAGGCTAGTCTGCCTGGTTCATTTATGCTGGTTTAATTTGGAGTCTGTTTACTGACAGAATAAACCAACATAAGCTGGGGCTGTTACAGTGTCTTTCTACCCTTTGGTCCTTAAGCTTTTCTCACCCTTCCCTTGTGCTTACAAGTTACGCTAGTGCTTTATGTAACTGGGCCTTGAAAAGTTCGGTTGACTGCAATGTCGATTAATTCGTTATCTTTACTGGTGCTTTATTTATTGTGAAAGCCAGTGTGACAAGCCACTGTACTGCTAATCTGCATGATATTTAGCAGATAGTGAGGCATTGCCCAACCTCAGAAATGTCAGAACAGAGCTATGGAATGACTCCAGTCCTTCGTGGTTCTGGCAAAGACTTTGCAGGATCTCTAGTGACGTATGCTGGGCCTGATTCAAATCCCAACGACGGAAATGTCTTTAATCGGGCTCACTGTTATTTCTGACCCTATAAACATGGGGAGCACTCAGGCAAAGGTATTGTTTTTCTGACTTATCAGTTGGTCATTGCATCAAATGAAACAGAATGGAAATCCTAGTTTGATTTTTAGTCTTACTTTCAAAGCACTCAGCGTAAATTCAAGCCCATCCAGTCATCATGGTTCATTATGTATGCACCAGGATTTGAGTTTCTTATGAGAAAATTTAATATAATTGGTCTATATTTCAAAATTGTCTAGCTTATGCTGTTGTCTGTAAATAGCTTCAGTCTTTCCCTTTCCTCGTCTCTCCTCTGTGTAAATAGTTCTTTAAAAAAGTTTTTCCGGCAGTTTTATTTTTCTACCCTATTGTCACTTTTGTTCTACCCATCCTCTTGTAAGGGCCACCCACCAACACTTATGTGTGTTACTAACACGAAATCAGTGGAAGAACTGTACTTCGTTTTGAATTCATCCTAATATTTTATAGCATATTTTTTCTTCTCCATTTTTATAAAGGGGTTAGAATTTTAGGAAGTAGCTAGGTTGATTTAACCACTAAATCCATGAATCGTGACAAATAATTTGAATTTGGATTGTACTATGGGGATCTCCTGTATCTGTGCCGCTTTTCATCCTTCATAGTAGGATAGCTCCTGAAACATTTCAGCCTTTCTCTGACTTTTTTCACAGTGCATATCAACATTATTTTTCTTGGGAAATTTCGAAAGGATCTCTTGCATATATACTTCTAGTTCTGCTCACTGCCAGTAACTCAGAGCCTGTGGGACAATATGAGCATCCCACATACACAATATTTATTGCATATATATTTTCAAGCCAAATCCCCTTGAGTCCAATATGGTGGACAGTGTTGTTGAAAACCTGTTGTGTATTTGTGGTATCCCATTTCTGAGGCTACACAGGTTGACAGCCACATATGCAGTTGTTGGGAATATTCATTCTCTTCCCTACCTACATTAAATTATACTTGTGCTAAGATTCCTTTGTGTTGGCTGCTGATCAGTTCGGAAGGGTTTGTCTACTCAGGGAAGATTATGAGCCGCAAACTAGTTTGTGAATGTACTATGCACTAAACCAAGCTGTACCTAAAACACCTGGACATTCCTGGGCTTAGCCAAAGCTGCCTCTTACATTCATCACATTCATCAGTGCCATACAGAGAGTGTTCAAAGCGCTCACTCAGTCTCAAGTGGGTTATTGCCGTGTGTGTTTTCGCAGTTCTTAAAATCCTCTCTTCAGCTACGTGCAGTTGTCTATGCCCTGATCCAGAACCTTCGGTCCCCAGTGTGTTTTTTTTTTTTTCCATTAAATTTTGTTCCCAGCTTTTATTTATTGTAAGATTTGAATTGCTTGGTGTAGACCTTATCTACATCTCTTCCATTTTCAACTGACCTCTAAGCTCATTATGTTTCTTTTCTCATTCTTAAATTCCTGTTCTTCCTACTGCCATCATTTCTCCAAGGAAAGGCTCTCCAGGTAGCAGTATAATAAACTATAGAATATGCAAGTCTGCCAACGTTGCAGGGCTAACAACAAAGACATACACAAGATTCTTGTACATAGAATTACTCTGAGTATATGCTTAACTATTTTTTTCAGGATTTCCAAAACCTGAAGAAGAAGATTTTGGAAGATCTGAATACATTTTTCATGCATGAAATGTTTTCCTCAAAAATGCATTATGGTTTTACATGCATGCTACCCTTGGAGAACAAAATACAACATTTTCAAGGCACATACAAATAATAGCTTGGGGTAGTGACAGTGCAAGCCTTCCTGTATTATCTTACTAATATTTTAGTGACTGCTCTGAAAGTTCAGTTCACCGAGGAAAATTAAAAGGTAATCCAGCTGTTTCATCATCTTTTACGATTACCCAAGCACAAGAGAGACAATGCCTGTTGTTATCATATATTTATCAATGTTAAACAAATCTTTTTATTGCTCTTTCTTTTTGCCTGGTAGACAACACATTGCTTTGTTCCTAGATGTAGAGGCTGAGCTTTTTTTTCAACTTCTTAGATGAATGTTGACTGATATTGTTGAAAAACTAAGTAAGAACAGTGTGACTTTGTGAGTCTCTGCAGTAGTGTCATACAGAATTCAGTGGACTGAACTTCTTTGTGTAAGTGCCAGCTTCATTATTTTTCTTACAGAGCTTCATAGAAGAAACCATACAGTTTGCAAGAATCTGTGAGGGTATGGAAAGTTCTCAAAGGAGATAGGCCATATATTCCTATGCAAGAGTACGGCTCCCAGAGGTTTGGAACAAACTAAAATCTCTACAGCAAAATTTAAGACAAAGAACGTAGTGTTTCTATTGACTTCTTCCAAGCATAGGTGCTGGTTGTGGTAAATAATTGCTGTAGGTATCACTTGCTTTATTTGTTTTAATTATGGCAGTCATAATGATGAGATTTAGATGCCCAATTGTCATGGCAGAGCCAGGTCCAGCTGCTCCCTTAGGGATGGGGAGCCAAGTGGACACCACGGCCTGCAGCGTGGGGCCTCACCAGCTGGAGCCTGTCCCACTGCCCCAGGGTGAGGGAGCAGGGTGGCCAGGGGGACCCCCAGCCCAGGGCATCAGACACCTTTCTGGGGACAGGGACAAGCCAAGGCCAGGCTAGGATAGCATCCTTCAGTGCCACTGTGGACTGGTGGTCCTGGGAGGTTGAAATAAGGTCTTGGGCCATCAGCAGCATGGGGGAAGGCCCTAGAGGAGTCTGGGCAGGGCCACTGTTGAGTCCTGGCACCTGAAAGTCACTGAAAATAAGTTATACATAAAAAACATGAATAGGATTCAGATCTTATTAGAAGTTAGGTTCCTAATTACCTTTGGGGAATCCAACCTATCTGGACCTGACCTTGGTTCTAGGTTTCTTTTTAGCTACCATTGCTTTGGACCCACTAACCAGGTACTGTCCAACTTAGATGATAATCTGCTTAAAACACCAGGAGTGACTAGAGTTGTTAGTTACAGAAATACATTTGCTGTAGCTACTGCTGATGATGAATCAGTCAAGAAGCAGGAGTAATAATGACACCAATAAAACTTAATATACACTGTACTATAAAATCAAAAGCTTTGGGGGATGAGAATGGATCTACAAGTTTACAACTTCAGTTGTGAGCACTGAACTGAATATCCCACCTTCTGAAGTTGTCTGCTTTGGAAAATAACATTTATTTAGGTTAAGTATGGTAACATGTATCGTGGTTCTGAGCAACTGGCTGCAGGTGGCCCTGCTTGAGAAGGGGAGTTGGACCAGATGACCTCTAGAGGTCCCTTCCAACCTCAACCATTCTGTGATTCTGTGAAGTATATAACTCAAGCTGTTCTTTTTTATTGACACCTTGTCTATAAGTTTTTTCTTTTTTTTTTTTTTCTGGTGAAGACCTATAATTTTCTTCACTTAGAATTTAATCTGTTTTTTACATACAATGTTCTAAGGCAGTGACAGTATTTTAATTTACGTAAGGAAGAATTGGCCTTCCTGAGCATTCCTTCTGCATGCAAAAGCCAGCTCTTTACCATCTCCATACTTCAAGCTTAATTGCTTCAAGCACACACATACATACACCTATCATTTGATGATGTAGTTTGGATAGAATATACTATGTTACGAGTTAAATTACAACTAAAAAATGTTTTTTATATATGATATCACTAAGAACTAAATATGCCTTTAAACAATATGAAAATTGAGTTAACATTTTTTTCCTGAATTTGTGTTGTTAGACATCATATATTCTGATACATTTTAAGAAAAAAAGAGTATACTTTCAACGATGTTTGGTTATTTTTCTTTTTTTTTTTTGAGTGTGTGAATTTTGATGTGATGGTCTAGTTTCAAGAGGAATAACAGAACCTTCATGTTACTGCCAGTGGAATTGGTTTGGGGCAGTCAGTATTTGTTTCCACAGACATTAAAACTCGTGAATAACCCTGCAGTTCATATCCATTCTTTCCACAGAACTTTGCACCATTGTATACAGTCAGCATACTTTCTTTGTACAGGTTGTACTGTCTCCCAATCCTACTTTTAAACACCAAGAAAAGATTTCTTCACACATCCACAAATTTATTATATTTACTTTGATGTTTAGCCAATAAGCATGCATGCTATTGGCTTGAAAGTTTAAACAATCATCAAATACAGCTTCTCCCCTCTCGATTTGTCTCGATTACAGATGTGCACTGTAAGCAAATTGCCTTCCTTTTGATATCTTGTTTAGTTTGTAACACTGCCATCACAGAAAGAAAGTTACTGTTTTTATGCCAGAAAAAATATGAAATGTATAAAATGGACAGCATAGAGTTTTCTATTGTCTGTGCCAAATTAGGACCTCTGTAACTGGAGTGCATTGCAAGGGATAGAGTTCAGGAGCTTTGTCCCATTTTTTTATTTCTCACACAGGCAGAACTTACTAATTGAGGAGTTACCTGTCTCTGAGTGGGGATGAACCCCACCAGCTCCTGTTTAATGGGCATTTTAATTGATAACTACAGGGGAGCCTTGGCCTCCTTTCCACTGGGGGGGTTGCCCAGGTTATTTTACTGGCATTTAAACAGATACACGCTGAAACCTGATGATCAGCATACTGTCCTCACACTGCAAATAAAACTGTAGTATTTTGCAAACTCAGTTCCTCCTGTTCCAGACATATGTCTGCTGAAGCACAACTGAGTGCACAGTGCATCCGTTCCTACAGATTTACCTGTGTTGCTTACGGTGGCACTGTAGCCCTTTGTGCATGTTTTGGAATTTTACTCCAACCTTAAAATCTTAAATTTCAAGGTTAGTCTTTTAGCAATTACAGGAAGCTCCAGCATATACTATTGAAACCTATCTGCTCCAAAGTAAGCTTTAAACTTTCAAAACAAGGTGGTTGTGGAAGTGCAAATAACTACTGAGTAGATGTAGTTACTGTATACAGGAAGCTAGGATCAAGTTCAAATAAAAGCTCTGGGCACCACTTCTTAGCAACTGATTTGAAAGTAATTGAAATCTTCAAAGCTATCTATTTATCTCTACAGCAGAGGCCTGGGTATTATATAGCTAATGAGTTGGACCATTTGAGCAACCTTCTTTCACATTGAAAACGTGTTTTAACTTTTTTCTGTACCAGATGAACTGTTCAGTCCATTTCTGACAGATGAGATCAGCCATATGGAATTTTAATACTGTGTTTCTTTTAAAATGTGTCTCTGCTTATTTCCTTGTGCCTGAATAATTTAAGAGCATTGAGGTTCACAATTGGTTGTGCAATTCTCCTATTTCTGTTTTGGGGTGGTTTTCAGTAACTAGTGGTCACACACATACTGTTATTTGTGGACATAAAGCACAAATAAATAGATAAAAGTAGAAATAAAGACACAATCATGTTCCCAAAGAATTTTAAGCCAAGGTCCTGATCTGATAAAAGCTTTATGTGCTTAACTGTATGCGCCTTGTGTGTCTCCACTGAACTCAGTGGGAGTATTCACAGTAATCACTGTGGTTCGGTATGTGTATAAATCTTTGCAAAGTTGGGAGATGAACTATAGTAAATCTGCTAAAATTTATTTTGTTTTAATGTACTGAAGTTTTTTTTTTCTTTTTTTTTTTTTCATCCAAAAACATACAGAGTATTCCAGTTATTTTTAAGTACCTAAATTTCTTTCGAAAATGAGTAAACTATAACCAGATATAGGCACTGGTAAGTTGTTGTTTCTAAAACCAGGAACATAAGATGAAGTTCAAAATTTCAAAATAGCATTCATATTCCTTCAGTTTAAATGTGAAATAGCAACAACACCTAAATAGCAAAAATGTATAGATTCTTATCCAACATCCACTTAAATGGGAATACTTCAAATGAGTGTAAATGTTAACTTCATTAGATGTAAGAACAAGCTCTATAGTGAAATATGCACAAAACCAGGGAGGTTAATTTTGTCATCTACATTTTCAGGAACATATTACTCTGGCCCATGTTGTGAATGTCTTATTTTTACTGGCACAAAGTTACCTATGCAAGTGTCTATGAAGTAATGTGTTTGTGGTGTGAGGCATAGTTACCCTAAGGATGGCAGAATCACAGCATATGAAAACTGCTCTAACAGGTATCCATCATCAATGGCATGACGTTCAGCTAAGGCGAATACCAAGTTCTGCAGCTGGGATGGAGTAATGTTGGACATAGGTACATAGGTACATAGGAAAGCATGTCCTGTGTGGAGCGGGGAGGACACTTGGGTTGTCTGGTCTGGAGAAAAGGTGGCTCGGAGGAGACCCCACTGCTCTCCACAACTTCCTGAGGAGGGGAAGGTGAGAAGGATGTGCTGATCTCTGCCCCATGTTACCTGTTGACAGAACAGGAGGCAACAGCAACAAGCTGTGCCAGGGGAGGTCCGGGCTGGAAGGTAAGAAACATTTCTTTACCATGAGGGTGGTCAAACACCGGAACAGGCTTGGTAGGGAGGTGGTGTATGCCCCATGCCTGTCAGTGTTCAAGAGGCCTTTAGAGAATACCCTCATTAATATGCCTTCTCTTTTTGTTAGCCCTGAAGTGGTCAGGCAGTTGGACTGGGTGATCCCTGTAGATCCCTTCCATCTGAACTACATCTAGAAAGAGCAGAGGCATGTGGGTTGAGGTCCAGTCAAATACTGCTGGCTTTCCTGGAATGAAAACCCTAGTTTCCTTAGCTGTCCACTTGCTAATACCTTAAATTTATTTCATGGCAAATCCAGCACCGAGGACAGTGACTTAACACCATATGTTTGGATAATTAGAAATACCTACCCATACCACAAAAAAAAAAAAAAAAAAAAAAAAAGATTTAGAATAGAGCAATGATGACAGAGTATGAATGGATCCTAATCACAACAAAACTATAAAGGAGCCTCTATTGCTAAGATTGAAGTGAACTGAAAAGCAAGGTAGTAATTATCAATGGAAGAATGTCTGATACTCTAGAATGGATATGAAAAACAGTTGGATTAAGCTTCAGTCTGCTGGAGAGAGGCAAGATTTTGAAATTTTCTTCTTTGGAGACTGTTTCAGACAGCTTGCTCTTGGTCAGTGAGAGCACAGTTAAAAACTACAGTGTCTGCTGGACCCCAAAGCATTATATGGCGTATATACGTCACCATCACTGGTTATTTGGTCAGAAGTTTTCCCTGCTGTGTCATACAATTTCCCTGCAAGTAGCTTGTCTCCTGCACAGAACACGGTAATGAAATCGCCTCAACAGAAATCATAGTAAAGGCTATTTCATAAAGCTTTCTTCAGATTCAGTTAAATGACCAATAAATGTGTATTCACAAGTGGTGTTCCCCAGGGGTCGGTGTTGGGGCCCATCCTCTTTAATATCTTTATTGATGATTTGGAGGAGGGAATTGAGTGCACCCTCAGTAAATTTGTAGATGACACCAAAGTGGGGGGAAGTGTTGATCTGCCAGAGGGTAGGAAGGCCCTGCAGAGGGACCTGGACAGGACGTGTCGATGGGCAGAGGCCAATGGGATGGGGTTCAACATGGCTAGGTGTTGGGTCCTGAACTTTGGTCAGAAGAACCCCATGCAGTGCTACAGGCTTGGGGCAGAGTGGCTGGAAAGCTGTGCAGAGGAAAAGGATTTGGGGGTGTTGGTCAATGCTCGCCTGAACAGCCAGCAGTGTGCCCAGGTGGCCAAGAAGGCCAATGGCATCCTGCCTTGTATCAGGAATAGTGTAGCCATCAGGACCAGGGAGGTGGTCATCCCCCTGTACTCTGCTCTGGTAAGGCTGCACCTCAAGTACTGTGGTCAGCTTTGGGCCCCTCACTACAAGAAGGTCACTGAGGTACTGGAACGGGTCCAGAGAAGGGCTACTAAGCTGGTGAAGGGCCTGGAACACAAGTCCTATGAGGAAGAGCTGAGGGAACTGGGGTTGTTTAGTCTGGAGAAGAGAAGGCTCAGGGGAGACCTTATTGCTCTCTACAACTGCCTGAAAGGAAGGTGTGGGGAGCTGAGGGTCAGCCTGTTCTTGCAGATAACTAGTATTAGGATTAGAGGGAACGGCCTCAAGTTGCTCCAGGGGAGGTTTAGGTTGGAAATTAGGAGACATTTCTTCTCAGAAAGAGCAGTCAGGCATTGGAACAGGTTACCCAGGGAGGTGGTGGAGTCACTGTCCATGGGGGCGTTCAAGGAAGGGCTGTATGTGGTGCTTAGGGACATGGTCTAGTGGGTGATATTGGTGGTCGTTGGACCAGATGATCTTGGAGGACTTTTCCAACCTTTATGATTGTATGATTCTATTATTGTAATTCCCTGTGCGGTATATCTTTCAGGTACCAGCATGATACTGTCCCAGTGTTAGATGGCAGCAGGTCTCAGGAACCTTGATAGTCAGCCTCCTGGTGAGGAGGAAATCAGGTTCCAGGTCACACACTCCAGGTGTAAGGAGCCTGTTCTATCTCTAGAGTTCAAGAATAAATAATCAATATGCCTATACATGTATGGCCGTTTCCTCTGGAAATGTCACTCCTGCACTAATCCCCGATCCTGCTACAAACCTGCTAAAACACATTGATCAGCTCTAATTAACCTGTCTTTCCGTGTCTTAAGTTCTGAGGCTGAAAGCCTAGATGGCTCTGTATAACAGCACCACCTGGTGACACCTGCCATGCCACCAGAGCTCGGCGGCCCAGACGCCATTAGTTTCATTGGAATTTAAGTTTTATTCCGCAAACTTTTGCTCTATTATAGGAGGCAGCAGCGCCGAAGTCTCCTACAGCACTGCCCCGACACTCCAGTACACACGCAGACACATGCTTCTTCCAGCTTCCTCGGGATGAACCCGTGAAGACAGAACAGCACGGCAGCTCCCCAAATTCTGGGGAAGAGTTGGTCGAGCCCCGGGCTGCTGGCTGAGGCCCCTGAGCTGCTGGCTGAGCCGCCCAGGACGCCGAGAGCCGGAGCCGGGCGGCTGAGCCTGTCCCTGGCCGCGGCTTCTCGCAGCCGAGGCCTCCCTCACACAGCCCGGCCTCCATGGCGGCCCAGGCCGGGGCGTGAAACACCTCGTAGGGCCGGCGGGCTCAGCGGAGTGTCCCAGCAGCCAGCCCCGCAGCCAGCCCCATAGCCGGCCCCACGCTCCCTCACAGGCTCCGGGACCGGCCCCGGGGGCGGGCGGGCGGCGGAACGCGTTGCGCGGGGGCCGCGTTGCGCGGGGAAGGCTGCGCGGCGGCACCGGCCGCCATGGCGGTGGACATCACCCTGCTCTTCAAGGCCAGCGTGAAAACGGTGAAAACCCGCAACAAGGCGCTGGGGGTGGCGGCCGGGGACAGCGCCAGGGATGAGCTGCTCAAGCGCGGCGCAGCCCGCTCCAAGAGCGACTTCACCGGCCGGGCACGAGAGGTGGTGAGTGCGGGCACCGGGGCGGAGGAGAAGGGGGGACGGCGGCAGCAGCAGCAGCAGCAACCGGGGCTGGGCAGCCCTCCCCGGGGAGCCGGGGCGAGCGAGCCCCGAGTGCCCGCAGACCGCCCGCCTTCCCGGACGGATGTGGGCTGGGAGCCCGGCGGTGGGCTCGGAGCCCGCCCGTCGCCCCCGGGGGCTCGCCTTCCTGCCGGGGCGGCGCCGCCTTCCCCCCGGGGCGCTGCCCGCGGCGGCTGCCACGTAGGAGATGGCGCCCAGAGCCGAGGCGACAGCGGGTGTTGGTGACACAGGGCCGCCCGTTTTGTCGTCCTGCGTTTGTGCCCTCCGTCGTGCGGCTGTCAAGTGCCGGCTGCTGGTGAGCTGCAGGTGACAAGAGCACCGGGACGCCGCACGGCTTGGGACAAGCGCTGAGATCGCAGGAGTGACGGAGCAGTGATAGTGTCAGTCAGCAGTGCTGCAAAGCAAATTTGGTGCCTAACCTTTGCCTCTGTACCGGGTGAAAGGGAGGGGGAAGAAAGTCTGGGATGAGAGCAGGGTTTGAAGAACACCTTTAGTAAGGCACCGACCATATTTTTCAAGGGGAGCAGAGTGCTGAGCGTGCTGTCTGAGCACAACCCTACCGAAATGTGCAAGTTCAGTACTGAGCAAAGAGTGACAAGTAACCTTCGTCCTAATGTCTTCTCCCTTATAAATAGCCTAGTTTCAAACACAGGGATTAATGTCAAATTGCTGTTTCCATTGCACTTTTCCAGTTTATCAGAGAAAGCACTTAAAGGCCGATGTATTTTGCAGCACTTGACACCAGCTGTTCTACAGTAGTTCAGTGGTTGCTTTGAGGCCTAAGCAGAGGATGTCAAATGAGGTACCTGTTAATTGACCACATAATTATTAACTGTCCATGAAAAGTTCATGTAAGTGACTTGTCAACTGTGATTGCTGTGTTAGGGTTCTATCTGTGGTGATAAGACCACCACATATCTTTGACCATAAGATCTGCTTTTTTCTCCCCTGCCCACCTTCCCCCTTCCGCAGCTTCTGATTTTAACTTAATTCTGTGGTGTTAGATCAGAGTCCTTCAATCTTATCCCAGGACAGGGCAACCTTTATCATTTTTAACATAGTTAGTATGTGTAAATTCATAAACTCCTGGAATTCTAAAATAATTGAAGTTTTGTCATGAGGCATCATATTGGCGTTTATCTGCATCGTCAGTGCAGCTGCAAATTTTAAATCTACTCTTCTGAACACCATCGCTTGGACTGCTGCTGAGAGACGGTTGTTATCCTCTTAGGGTCTAATACTAGCCGGTGTTTGGATACCTTGCCGAAGCGTTTCACAGTCATGCTCTTCTCATTGTCCAGCTATAGTCCTGTGCTGTGTCAACATGCTAGATGTACGTCTTTTTCCTCCTACCTTATTCTTCTTTCCCCCCCTGCTCACAGCTACTGTTTTCTTTTGGTCCCAGTCTTCCCTCTGAGCTCCTCATCCTTTCTTAATTTCCTAAGGGCACTGCCCAGGCAACAGGAAGAAATGTAAAGATGTGTCTGGAAGTATCTTGTTTAATTACATCAGTACCAAGTGAAGTAAACGGCTAGTGCCACCACCATGGATGAGCTGACCAATTGGTCTGATGGTGAGAATGGGTTTAATTATGGTACTAATGTAAATAGTGGCTTCGGAGAAAAAGGCAAGGCCTTGCCAAAGCAGATATGAGCATGAAT
This sequence comes from Cygnus atratus, assembly GCF_013377495.2. Lineage (NCBI taxonomy): Eukaryota > Metazoa > Chordata > Aves > Anseriformes > Anatidae > Cygnus > Cygnus atratus. The sequence goes on along the minus strand of NC_066365.1, from coordinate 64,183,374 downwards.
GCTGTGAATGTGTCCATAAATGAGTCGGAGTGAAATAGATCAGGCTCGTCCTGTTTCTGCTCCTGTAGCTCAATTACATTGGTGGCAGCGGAGCCAGACACCTGCTGGACCAGAGAAGTCTTTATAACATTTTTTTAGGTCTTCTTTAAGGAGGTCTGATTTAAATGCGTGAACAAAACGTAGAAACTGTGCCTAGAAAGAGTAAGCTTTGTAGTGAAATAAATGATTTCAGTTGCTTGCTTCAGTTAAATACAATTTGATTTGATTACACGTGTCAAAGCCTCTTTTCAAATACTTTGTCATAGCAATTTTTAATTTGCCTAGCAATTAAAAATTGAGATGCTTCTGCCAAAACCATGCAACTTACCTTGCAATTGTAATCCTTGATAGATGCATTAATTCTTTAATATATTTCTATTTTAAACACACATACAGCCAGTGAATTCTTCCCCTTGTACTTTTTTGTTCTGTTCATTTTTTAACCCAAGAAACATATCAAGCTGTTAGCTACTGTTGTCTCTAAAACTTGCCCTGGAGGATATCAATCAGAATACATAGGTAGGATAGCAATGGAGACTCTGAATAATTTACACCTTGGCAGCGCTTTCATTGTGCCTTATTTGGCTGAGCAATAGTTGAAGACCTGTTTGACATGCAGGTTGGGAAGTGGCAAAATATTTCTGCGGAGTCCACACCCAGCCACGCTTCCTTCTGTGCCACGGTGGGGGTGCCTTGCCTGGCTTTGTGCAGGGTGGCAGCAGCACAGCCGAAGGATTGTGTGATGTTTGTTGTTGAGGCTGCTGTGACTGGTGACATTGTCAAACTTAGGACGAAATTGATCAGGTTGGCTAGGAGTGCGCTTCTAAATGAAAGAAGGCTGATATGGCCACAAACTTCTAAAAAGATTTTCTTTGCCCCAGCACTGACCTATTTCTGGCATTTTTGTGTATGTGGATGTTTTTCATCCGTCAGCTACATTTTTCAAGCATTTGATCGTCTTACATGCAGTGAAAGATGACAAAAGCTGCGTGTGTAGTGCATGTTGTTGGAATCTCTCCCCCTGTTCACCAGTTGATTGGGACCAAGAGAAGGACTGACTTGAATGATTCACTTCAAGAAAATCATGATACAGTGGTGAACTCTTCAATGCCTGAAATCTATAGAAGACTGTTAGAATTTATATTGTGTGCATTAGTGCTTTTGGGCCAACTAAAACAAAAGCAACATTTTTTTTCTGTCCTTAAACTTTTATTGTGACATAACTATTTAAAGTGTAGTATATAGAGATATTAAAGATTTTTAATCACACTTTTACATGCTTACGCAGTCACTTCGTATCAGATTTGGCATCAAGCTGAGCTATTTGCTAAGCGATGGAAGAATTTTAAGGACAAGACATATTAGCATTAAAAAAATAAATAAAATTGTGTTTGAATTAAGCATTGAATGACAAATTATCTAGAAAAAATACAGCATGGGCCCAGTCTATTTAACACTTGTTCACAGCTTTACTGTGGCCTTATACTTGTTCTTTCATGTATTTTAAATGATTATCAGTTTTGGAAGGTGTTTGGCACTTGAACTTTTATTTTAGAGCGGTCTTGGGAAATCTTACTACTTAAGCCTTTCCTTTTCCCTTTTTATGGCAATAAAAGTTTTTGAGCTATTAGGAAGATCTGTCAAATATGCTTCCTAGTTATTTGAAAATGTGGAAGGAATGAGAACTTTTAATCACTACTCACTGTTCAATATGTGTTATAGAAATGGAATCGGGGCTGATACGGCCTATTAACAGAAATAAAAGTAACGGTCAAGCAGAATTTCATGATAAGCTTGATTATAACCATAAATTACTTATTTGTTGTTGTTGTGCTAGGGAGATTATCTTTTTTAAGGTGTTTGTAAAAAGCCAAAAACTGAAGTGCTAGAGCACAAATTCTTCAAAAGCAATACCAGACATATCTGAAAACATATCCTTGAGAATGGAAAATTGAAAGGTTAAATGTTTCTAAGTCTTTAAATGCAAAATTTCAGAATGATCAAATGTCTGTGTTTGAAGCTGTTGAACACATAAGGATGCCAGATTCACAAAGCTACGACATCTGTTCTTCATATAACTTGTGTGTATGGATTCTATAGGATGATTAACTGATTTTTTTTTTTCTTAAATGGGTATGGTAGGCCAGCATTCACATTAAGAGTATGTTCGGTTGCTCTGTACATATATTTAATGAGAAGGAAAAATCCCCACATAAAACTTGCCTCCAGAACTAGTTCTTGTGAAAGCCAGAACAAATGACTTTGAATATAAATTTTGAACAAACTTTTTAATTACGAGGTGGCCTGACTTTCATAGTATACTGTTCTGACTACAGATAAGCTCCAGTTGTTGCAGTTTGTTTTGTAGTTCTGTTGTTGTTTTTTGATGTTGCTGTTGTTTAAACTCTATATACGATGTATAAATTCTATATACTTTGAGTAAAACAGCATTTTCATGCATACCTATGTAATTCCAGTGTATCTCATCGGATTAGCCCACAGGATAATTCAAACTAACATCCCTATTAGAAGAGGGGGAGAACTGATTTGTCGCTGGGCCCAAACATGGGATCTCACTGCACATCTTCGCACAATCTGGCATTTAGAGCATCCTTGTAGGATGAAAGAAAGGAGCAGGCATACTTGTATATGACGTTTACAGTGGCTGAATCTTCGCATGGCATTAATGAAGCCTAAAAAACCATGGAGAATGCCCAAATGAGGAGCTGGACTCCCAGACTGACCGTGTTGTACCACCTTGAATAGCACAACAGAATTATTGACACAGCACAGTTAAAAGGGAATGGTTTTAAACATACCTTCTGATCCCTGTCAGACTATTCTGAAACGTTTGAAGAAGGATCAAGAATAAAGTGCAGGACCCCATAGCTCTGTAATGTGCCCGGTTAAAGTGCATAAGGACTGGGAGGTCCGAAGGATTTTCCGCGGCCTCCCATGGATGCGCGCCGGCCTTGGCGGTAGGCTGGTGGCCTTGGTGCTTGGCCTCAGCCACCCGCCGCTGCTGTGGTTGCGACACTCTCCCTTCCCTTCCAGAGGGGTCTGGCGGGGAGAGGTAGGGATTGTATGCTGGTCCAAAAGTAAAATGTGTGCCAAAATGCCAGTGCCGAGTGTTAAACTTCTCACTGGAATATGACAGTTACTGCGTTGCCTGTTCTGAGTCAGCCTTGGGTCAGTAGTTACAAAACAAAGAATTACTTCTAAACTTTTAAAAGATCAAGAAATACTCAAAATACTAAAAAGAGAGGAGGAAAAAAAATGGGGGGGGGGTCCTACTAGCCTGGGACAGAACAACTAACACGCAGACAACCCCAGCTTTATCACTACTTAATTTCAGTTTATGTGTGAAAAAGGAGACTCAAGTGAAAATCTGGCCTGCTTTGTTCTCTTGCCAGGGAAACCACAATTTCAGTATTAATTGCTCAGATTTTTTTTCAGTTATACAAACATTTATAATAACCCAACAACATTGTATTTATCAAGACCACCTGCCAACTTCCAGTTAACTTCTTTATGTTGTGTTTATATTTCTTTTCACTTGGAAATACCAGTTAAAATAAAATAACCTGCTTGCTACATTAACTTTTTATAGGATGGGACATGCCTTTGCCAGGTCTAGAATAGACCTGAATGGGGCCTAATCCTGAAAACCTCTGTAGCTGAGATTGGTCCTGTTAAAGTCCGTGACAGCGCACAGCCAGCGAGCCAAAGACTGCGTGGCCATGGAGCGAATTATCCCGATATACTGCAGTGGCTGACCCTAAGCAGTGCTCTAAGGGAGATGGCCAGCAATGGTTAGGATGGTATGCTTTAATTCAGGGGGTTTTACACAAAGCAGACTGAAAATTTCTAACCTGCTTTACTCAGGTTAGTTTATACGATCGTTTTGGCTCTAACGCTTACATAAGAATAACTCCCATGAGAGAATATTTGGATGCAAGGGAAATATATATTGCTTACGGTATAACCAATTACAGTCTTTATTGCAAATTAATGAGTGTGCCAAAGTTTGGACAGCAAGCGATATTTCAGTTCACTTTTTAGCTTTTAATGAGAGGTAAGTTCTAATAAATTGGGCCCATAGCTGAGGTCATCGGAATTCCTTCTGACGTCTCCCTCGTGCCGTGCCGAACGGCCACTTTTCCCCTCAAAGTTCACCGGTGGGGCTGCGTTTTGTGCTCGTTTACATGCACAGTTAACATGCTTACATGCACAGTTTTCCCCCCTCATTTGCTAGGCAGAAAACATAAGTCTTAAATTATGCTTTTTCAGATGGGAAGATAGAGAATGCTGCTTTCTAATATTTCAGATTTATCTCTTCTTCCCTGCAAATGAGGGTTAATGATAGTTTCTTATTATGAAGGTTTATTGTTTTTTACCTCTCATCCTTGTTAGAGAAGAAATTTAGCCTGAGAGGTGGAAGGCAAAGCAGTTGATATCTTTAATTAGGAGGTTAGAAACATAAAAAGCAAATTAAGGAAACGGCAGAAGAAAGATTTTTTTTAAAAAAAAACATTTTTGGAGAGGAATGGAATGCTGCCCTTGTTTTATGCAGTAGGATTAAATGCCAGATCACTAATGTTCCCCATGCGATGCTTCTGGTTTTAGCAAAACTTACATCAGTAACAGTGGTGAGGGTATAGGTCAGCCTTTGGGGAGGAGTTCTGAACTCATATTTTGGGAAGTTCTGAAATGTCTGTACAAATGTCTGTTGTCCTCTCCTCCCTTTGTTTGTTTTCTTTTAAATTCATTCTTGACTCCATGGGAATTGTTTTCTGAATGTAGCCTGAACGGCAGGGTTGAAAGCTGGCTTGGGAGACAGCTTTCCTTAGTTGCCCATTAGCTTTGTTTCGGTTAACTGGACCTCACGTGGTGCTGAGGAGTCCAAGAGAACCCCAGGGCTGCAGTTCGTGTTTTGAGGGCAAAGGGCCCCTTGTCTTCATCCTCTCCTGCCCTCCTTCCAGGGCCGGCTTGGTTGTGGGAAGTTCCTTTCTGGCTTGCAGTTGCTGGAGGAATTATTTGATGTAGCTGGTCACTATGAACTCCTTTAAGGGTATGGTTGTCCGTTCAGTTGACACCTCCTGTGAGCTGTTGGTTTGTTGCCTTGCTAAAAATAAGGATAAACTCAGTGGAAGTTTGTTGTTTGTATGGAATTGGAGGAAATCCGAGGTTTAACATATGTCGCCCCCTTCCTTTCTCAAACATAGCTTACGTTTGCATGGCATCTGAAGAGGGAAAATGGTGGGACAGGGACAGGGTGGTAGGTCTGTGGGATCCAGAAAGCTGGAGTGATAAAATGGGATGATAACAAGGACAACAGCAGGGAGTCAGCAGGCTTAGCAAGAAACGAATAGTCTGGTACAGGTTAGAGAAGGAACAGTCAAACATGAGAGGATAGAAATAGCTTGTAAAGTTACATAGAGAGGGGCATTTCTTTTGTCTCAGAGTACTACTTCTGGTAATTTCCAGTAAATCTAGATTCAGACTAAACAGTTTTCTCCTCCGTGACAATTAGGTAACAGAATTTCTGAGCCATCACAGATAATAATTGCTTTGAGCTCTCAAATACATTGAAATAATAAAATGGGGAGACGATTTAGGGTGCTATGCTTCATACTGTTGAAATAATAATAATAAAAAAGGATGTTTAAACCTTCTTAGGGAACAGGTATTTCAAAGCTTAAAGAGTTCACAACTTCAAACAAATTGATAACTAGTCATTGCCTTCAACTAGTTGTACTGAGACTCTTCTGTTTTTGCTAATTTGGGCTTGTTTTGTCAAATCCCTTGTGATTTTTTGATAATAAGGGAATAAAGTTGTTTTAGTTGTTGTTCCACCATAGATAAAAAGATAAAAATTACCAGTAAAAGATTTTTGAGATTATATGCTCTGTCTCTGAAATGTCAGACCACTAAGCATGAAAATACTTTTCAGGCTGGCAGATATTAAACCAGGAATGATAGTTTCCGTGAAAGCAATTAAAGGGTGAAAACTGGGGATACGAACTGTTGGCAACAGTTTGTGGGAAAAATGTTCTTTAATGTCTGAAATACTTCAGTTGAATGTAACTGTTTAGAATTGTAAATTATGAATACTTTATTGAAAACATGTTTCCTGGCATCAGGGTGGTGTGGCAAAGCTTTTTGTCTGCCAGAAGTGACAATTTTTGGTGACTGGCTGCCAGCCTTGAGGTGTGTGCTTGCCCCTCTTCATCCTTTCCTTCTGGCTTGGCGTGTTCCCTTTTGGCTGAGAGCAGCGAGAGTGGTGGGTGTACGGCATCTGCTGAAGGTTAAATCTGTTCCACTTCCGTAGGTATTGTCCAGCATTCGAAAGAAATAAACAAGACCCAGATAGTTAAATGTAACCCAAATCCCTTTCAGTCGTTGCTTTTCTACTATTAATAGATTGCCTGCTTGACATTTCTCAGTGGGTATTTCCTTTTTTGGTTGACTTTTAAACCGCTTTGAATGTGGACTTAATTTTACTGATTCTGAACTGAATATTTAATTTCTGCAGTACAAGCTGGGACTGACCGATGGTTCTTACTATTCCATGTCTCAGTGGGATGGAAAGTGGGAAATAAGCTTGTCCTCACAGAACCTCTGCTGATGTTCACCTGAAGCCTAAGTGTTTTGTTGGTCTGGGACCGAAAATGAGAGAGAGGTCTTGTTTTCTGACATGTTAAAAATGATGATCCAGTAGGTTGATTACACGTCTAATATGGAGTAGTATTCTAATCAGATTTTTAATATGGTCATTCACTGATTATTTTTTAAATGGAAAAGCCTTGGGTGAAAATATGAAGTCCTCAAACGCTTAGTACAGGTGAAAGGTAGCAATATTTACTGTAGAAGACCAGAAATAACCACGCTGCTGCACCTGGGGTCCTAAACAGTCCCCAGGCAAGAGGAAAGTTGATTTAAAGGAGTAGGAAGACAGGGGAGTTTGTAAGGAGAAGCGTACTTTTGGGGGTCTTCTGAGGAGTTCTGGAAGCGTTGTATCATCTGCTGGTTTTTTTTTTTTCAGATTGAAGTGGGTAAAGTACAGACACAACTGCATTGTGGATTTTTTATTCTTGCCTATTTTCAGGTGGTTTGGATGTTCTCACAAAGCAGCAACAATTTCAAATTCCCAGGCTTTTCATTTCTCTTTCTGAAAAGAAAGCTGTAATTTCTTTAAGAGCTTTTGGCTGAGCTAATGTTCTTCTGTCCGTCCCCTCCCCCCCCCCCCCCCCCAACTCCAGTTTAGCCTTTTAACTTGTGCTTCTTCCTGAAAAAGAAGAAAAACATTGTGAGAGCTGCAGAGGAACACACTGCTTAGTCTTGTGACACTTTATGTATAACACAAAGCATGCTATACATGATATCTGTCTTATTCATAACTTGTTCACTTGTATTAAAAATAAATGGTGATAGCAAACTGATGTGAAAGACAAACATGTAATGGTGATGAAAACGATTTAATGATTAGTGGAGAAACAAATATTTATTGAAAATAAAAACCATGTCTAAAGGCTCTAATGCTGACTTTTGGAAACATTACCATGTTGTGGTATTTGCAATACTGTGTGTCCTGTACAGTAGATATTGTTTAAAATTGCTTGGGAACTGGAGCTTGCAATTGTGAGCTTGGAATGTCCTGCAGATAATTAAGTTGTGGTCAGGCTTTAGAAAAATAAAAAGTTCTCGAACTATGATTTTATAAACATGCTACAATAACATTTCTTTATATTTAACAGTTTCTTATAGAAAGCTGATACTCTCATGAGGCATTCTCTAAAGGTAAAACATCAAGAAAGAAAAAATATTAAATTAAAACTTCACTTAGGATGTTGACAGTTAGCTTGTAATATTAAACAGATGTGCATGTTCTTGGGATATTCTTCTTTCAGAACTTTGTTGTATACCCATTTTCAAGTGACAGCTACAAATTTTTGAATAATTTAAAATTCCTCTTTCTTTAGTTGTCTTTGTTGTATGTATTTTTCTTAGGGTCAATTCAGCTTTCAGCTGGACAGTGTGATGCATACTGTAGTTTCTGCCATATTATCCAAGGAGAGGGTTCTTTTATCTAGACTTAAATTGAAGCACAGTTCATTCAACTCTGTTTAAATAAAATGAATAAATCACATCCATGAAAAGATTCTTCGGCCTGATATTACCCTTATATGTGTTAAGTGGGGTATTTATTGATTCTCGTCATGGTTATTGTAGGGCATAGTTTGGTCTGTTTGGCTCCTAGGAAGTATTGCACACAGGAGACAATACCAAAGTAATGATACTTAAACTTTTAAAAGATAAAAGTTTAATGAAATATGGAGGGAATTGCAAAGTCAAGGAAGAGAGTGTAGCACTCTTAAAATGACAAATTGTTTTGCCCAGATCTGTTGTAAACCTTTTCAAATATATATATATTTATTTATTTATTTTCAGCAAAAAGCTACAAAAATGATCTAAAGTCTGGAAAAATCTTCTTTGTGGTGAGAAATTTCCTCCTTCTATTTTGTTAGGAGATGTAATCACAAGAGAAAAAAAGAAGTCAGATTGTCTATGGATTGTACAGAAAACCAAAACCAAAAGTACGTTCTTGTGGTGTGGCTCAGCTGACCCTTGATTTGGGAGATTCTGCACCACATGAAGTCTCTAAGTCAAGTGCACACATTGTAAAATACATACGGTACTCAACGAGTAATGCAGGAGTTAATACACGGGGTGGCTCAGGAATTCCTTTTTACATGTGGGACATTGCTTCTTACCAAAGCAAAGAATTGGATACTGGTTTCCCAAATCCCAGACTACTGCTCCAGTGACCTCTGACTCTGATCAGTCTGACCTTAGGCTGTGTGAACGTATGAGTGTTCTGTCTTCTTTTTTATTTATAAATGGACTTACAGGAAACAATGTGTTAAAGTATTTCTAAAATAAAATAGCTGTGTTAGACTTACCAGGACGCTTAATGAAATTATCTACCACAAAGTTACTTAGTGCAAAGTAAATTACTTCATTTATGAAGTTTTTTTGATCTCTTCCTCACAAATTTCAGAGAATGTATGGATGTACAAAGATAGTTAAATGAACTTAAAGTAAGGTATTATTTGATATAATAGTACTACCTTGCTGTAGTTTTTTTTCGACTCAGTTTCATGTCTATGAGCTGGATATCTCCTTTCCTTGCTTTGTACATTTTCTGAGCTGTTTAAAGACACAGTGATGCATTATAAAGGGAGTGCAGCTAGGTCGTTGTAAGAAAATATTAGTATTAATGATGTTGTTCCAATTCCTAAGACTTTTAGTTCATTATGGAATCCATTGTAGTGTAGATGGGAAATGCTCACAAGAACTCTGCTACATCATATTCAAAAACTTTATATACAGTAAAGGAGCATACAGACAATACTGGGAAAAATACATCTGAGAGACAATCAAAATGTGAAGGAAAGGAACACTGGGTCAGGGGGAGGGGGGAAGAGTTAATCAGTTTGGCTAAAATGGGGCCTACTATAACTTCTTACGTTCCAGAGGAGGGCCGTGAAGATGACCAAGGGGCTGGAGCATCTCTCCTATGAAGACAGGCTGAGGGAGTTGGGGTTGTTCAGCCTGGAGAAGGCTCAGGGGAGACTTTAGAGCAGCCTTCCAGTACCTAAGGGGGCTACAAGAAAGCTGGGGAGGGACTCTTTGTCAGGGAGTGGGGTGATAGGACAAGGGGGAATGGATTTAAACTAAAAGAAGGAAGGCTTAGATTACATAAAAGGAGGGAATTCTTTACTCAGAGGGTGGTGAGGCACTGGAACAGGTTGCCCAGAGAAGCTGGGGATGCCCCATCCTTGAAAGTGCTCAAGGCCAGGTTGGATGGGGCTTTGGGCAACCTGGTCTGGTGGGAGGTGTGTGGCAGGGGGTTGTAACAATGTTTTTTAATGTCCCTTCCAACCCAAACCATTCCATGGTTCTATATGTTTATTTTTTTCTGTTACGGCATATAGAACGCACAGTGATGTGGTCTGGCTATGACTTTACTGTTTTACCATACAACGCTTCACAATTTATTGTCCCTGTCCTGAAATTTGCAGTAGTTTTAGGAGTGGTTTGTGGGTTCACACAACACATTGAAATGCATGGTATAATTTTATTTTGTAGAGAAAATAAAGCATGTAAGTTTTTTCTGAACAAAACTTTTTTCTTACAATGAATGGAAAGAAGTCTTTTCCATACAACTCTTAAAATATAAATCTGTTTTTATTGAATTAAACACTATGTAAAATTCTAGTATGAATATTATTCCAGTTTTAAAGAAATAACATTTAAAAGCATGCACTAGGGATATGGGAAGGAAGATAATACAAATATTACATGGATTTTATCATTTGAGTAAATTTGCATGCTTGTTTTTTGATGCTAACAAGAATCAGAAGTTTACTTCAAAGACTGTTTCTTGATTTGTTTATAAGTGGCTTTTACTGATGTTTTTTAAAAAGAGCTATTACTACAAAAATCATCATTTATTTGCAGGCTTTTTATAAATTGTTTTGAACAAACTGATTTGTATCAGTTCTTTAAATAAAGTGGCTGAAGTTTCTTTGTTCAGGGATAATTCTGCGGTCTTTGCATGATGGGCAAAACCTGCTGTCAGGGCAGACAAGTTAATAACTGTTCTTATATTATGAAATATCTTTCTGCTGAAGCTTTCGTGGAGATTGGGTCTGGCTTCAGGATTTGTCCCTTACGTGGAAGGCTTTGAAATAATGTGAATAAAATGTTAATCATGGAAATGACATGAATTAGTTTGCCATGCTCCTTATCTGTTTCATTAGCACGCTGGGTGACAGAGGGAGATTACCTTAATGTATGTGTTATTTAAGGGCTGGTAATGGGGACAATACTAACTGACAGAGGATTAGGGGAAGATGTAGGATGAAATCTGTCTTGCACTGAGATAGGTTGCAGAGCTATTGTCAATTTAATTGAAGAAAAAATTTTGCAAAAAATTATTGGTGAAAGTTTAATGCTTATTGTTTGTCCCACATTCTATCTTGTGAGTGAGGATGAAGACTCAAATAAGATAATACTAAAAGAGAAGTCTTCTAAAGTGCTTTCTGGGACTCTTCAGTAAGGTAAACACCTCTCTTCTTGGTTTGTAAGAAGTGAACTGAATTCACTGGGGCTATTTGTGTGTTGAATTGGGTCCTGAGAGAGCATTCTCAGAAATTTCTGACAAATGGGACGGAATTATGAATAAGGATGTTTCTAATTTGTGTTATTTATTCCTGTTTCAAAGATATTCTTTACCCTAAAAAGAAATAATGATATGAATATTTATACATAACAGTTGTTGGGTGAAACTTACAGTTTTCAGGAAAGTTCAGTTTTGAAAATACGTAAGAGTTGTAGCAATTAACCTACATGCACATTTATAATTCTAGAAAATGGATGGCATATTACATTCAAAGACTGGATCTGATAGACCCAAATTGCTTAAAACATCAGTTATTGAAGATGTCCCCCTGGGACTTTGAGAAACCATTTAACAGATGAAAGTACATTTTGAAAAGTTTGACCTTACAGGCAATCATAAAATGAATCAAAACAGTTCTTTCCTCCCCTGAAATGTACAGAGCCCATCTGTATCTAATCCAGTAATTATAGACTGAGTTCAATTACCTTTTCAAACTTGGAGCAGACTGGAGACTAGGCAGTGAACAAACATAGGGTTTTGTCTAGACCTCAATTGACCACAGTCTAAAACTTGAATTTATATCTAATTTTATTTTTAGCTTCATTTGGTAGTTTTTAAAGGATTTATTTTGCTACCTAGTCACTAGATCATGAAATTTTTACTTTTGTGTTTACGGCTATATTTTTGTCCCAGCGAAGTTAATAAAATGACAGTTGCAAGAGTTTACTGGATAAATCATTTGAATTGTAATGAAAACTGGGCTAACCAGCTCTTTTGAGTCTTCAGTGTTGCTACAAGGAGACTCCAAAAGGATCGGAGCAAATTATATAACTTACATTCTGTGCTCACATCAGTGTATTTAATGTTCAGATTAAAAAATAAAAATAAAAACAAAAAAGCAGCTTCATTGGTTTTTACTCTTTTGGAAGAATAACTCCCAATTCTACCTGGCTGTGATCTTGCCAGCAGTTGGCACTGATTAGCCAGAAGTGGATTTTTGTCATAGTTTCTAATCAAAAATTTATTTTTGATAGTTTCTAATCTAGATAGTTTCTAATCCAAATTTATTAATTTATTTCAGTTAGGGCAAACAGATTCTCCAATCAGCCATATACGTAGTGTTAAAGAATACACGCACAGTTGTGTTGGATGGTACAGGTAACCCTTCTGACTGCCAAGTCAAAGGTTAGGTATTTCTTGTTATTAAGCCCACAAACTACTCAGACCACACCATAGCATGCGTGCTGCTGAGAAGTGCGGTGCCACGCTCGCTGAGCTGTGCAATGGTGCTGCCAACGTGACCCTCTGATTCCCTGCAGGACGGTGTACGTGCAACCATTCCCTGGACAGTGCTTTTTTTGCAATAAAGGAGTGTGGAGTTGGCAGAGGAAATCGCTGAGCTGTGCATAAACCAACCGTAGCGTGCAAGACTTCTTGTTACGATGGCACATTTCCTAGGGCTCTGGTAGCAGTGTAGAAGCGGTAATTAAGGGCAGAATAAATGCTGTGCTGTTAACTTACAGTTGTGCAGCATGCTCTTGCTGGGATGGCATTTCTTGGCAAATGATGGCTGTGATAATTGATGCATTAAGTTTAACTTACTGATACTTAATAGTAATCAGTCTTTTGTAGCAGTTGCCATAATTTGCTAAGAATGCTGGTCACAGTGACTTCCGAGTCAACACTTACTTAGCGGATAAGACATACTGTTCCAATGAGCAATACATTTGGTGTGGCAAGCAAGAATCTTTTGATGTTTAATTGGCTTTCCTTGTAACACTTAAGAAACAACTGGTGTAATGAAATGTTACATATCTGCAAAGCTGAGAGGCCTAAGAGATTGCATGTGATTATTCTGAATCTATTTTTTTCTGTGTATTTTATAAGCATGAGAAAAGTTCTCTAATACTGTCATCCAGAAAACTACTATATGCTACAAAAAAAAGATGAGCAGATAAGGTAATGTGAAAGGTATCCAATTATTTTCATAGCCATAACTTTAAAGCAATTTAAAAAATAAAATACAATGAAGAATCATATAGTAATTTTCAGTATATAACATCAGTCTCCTCCTTTCTTCCATCAAGAAATATGAAGGGCTGTCATGCACTAAGCAGTGCAGAAGTCCAGCCTTTGGTTTCGGTACTTCATCAAAATCCTATTTACAAAAGCACTGAGAACCTGTTGTTTGCTCCCTTCCTTATCTCTGCATTAGGAGCTGAGATGACCTATCATCTCTATAATGATGACTGTCATACTCTGTTGTGTGATCATATTTGTACTATAGGCTTATCCTGTAAGATAGGACCATACACAGTCTTAAGAACAGTGAGCTCTTTGGATCAGCACATTTTTTGTCTTCCTTACCATAATGGTCATAAAAAATGAACAGTACAGCTGGAAATTTTGTTAAGGCTTGTCCAATATAACATCAGCTTTTGTAATTGAAAGCAAGGGCATTTAATATTAAATATAAATTTCTGATGTTTTAATTTATTGAAAAAAATCTTCATAGGAGTTAGAGAACTACATCAGCGATGCTGAATCTGTTATTGGTGCCCCCTTTCAACGTTTCAGAAACTCAGGTGTTTCAGACCGATAGCTAAAGTATGTTGAGAGCAAAGTAAGGCAATGTCTTTCAATCTGTAGGTTACCTGAAATGAGAAGACTCCTTTCTTTTTTTGAACTGTTTAATCTGTTCTAGGTAATTTTAGTTCCAAGATCCAGTGACACTCATTCTTTTCTCCCAAATTCTAAAGTTAGTATTTTGTTTTAGTAAAAGAGTATTGCCTGCCATAGTAGACAAAAAGTGTGGTACAGTAAAAATGGGAAAATGACCACTTCACTGTACAGTGCACAGTCTCTCAAGTTTTTTTGATGGCCTTATCAACTCTCTAGTTGGCCCAAATCAGGTATGGGTAGGATGATTCCACCTCTCTGCTTGCTGGCATGTGTGTTTGGTTTGTGACTGTTGCGGTAAACTGCTGAATTGCACTTAGGAAGTCGCATTCAACTGCCTAATAGATTTACTGCCATGCGCTATCCATTGCACTATTTATTTAGAGTAATGAAGCACTATATATTTGTAAAGTCAGAGAAAAAAGTGTTATTTTCTTAAAGAAAAGACTGTTCCTTCAATTTAATGGAAGGGGGAATTTAATAAGCAAAAATATTTGTCATTTGTGCTTCAGTGGAAATTTTTGTGTTGACCGTTTTCAAACCAGATTATTTAAGTCAGTTCCTAAAATTGCATATACATCCTGTGAACTGAGAATGCAGGCATTCAGATTCAGGCAGAGAGCATGTCTTTTATTTAACTGCCTCAAGCATTCAAGTAAATGCATTTAAAAAAATATATTTTCATGTAGTATCATTTCTAAATCTAAAGAGAATATTGAATTTATTATAATCCCCGAACTTGGCTTTGGCAAAAATACTGTCTCTTCAGGAGTCTTCCCACTCTGTCCTGCTTCATTCAGTTAAAAAGCAGTAACATTCTTTTGTCATCGTTTGCTATTTCCAGCATTTAATTTTTCTGACAGTGTGCTTTTTATTTCTGGCCACGTGTGTTGTGTTTCGTCATAGCTCTGTCCCGTTGAAATCTGTCCCTCACAACTTTCGTGTCTCTGATTTCTTATTGGTATTTTCTTTTTTCACGCTCTATTTGAGTCCTTTGTTACTGTATTTGTTTCCTGATTTTTCTACCAGCACATATCACAGAAATAATAGTTGCTTGTTTATTTAATTGGTAAGATGATTTTCACTGCAGAAAGGGTGAATTGGTTGCTCACAAATATAAGTGGTTTCTGCAGTAAAAAGCAGGCTTATGCTTTTCAGTTTCCTTCTAATTTGTCATATAAGGCAAAGAAATTATAAGGAAAGAACTGTCTACGTGAAGCTGCAATCTCTGTAATTTATATTTTTTTTCTTTTTTCCTTTCTTATCTTTGCTTTTTCTTTTTGGACTCTTTCCTTTTTTGACTCCATATCATTAATAAAGGCTACTAATTGAGCAGTAAAAGGCTGTATGAAATTGTTAAAACTATGCTTTTTTATTAAGCGCAAATTCCTCAAACCAGTTTAAATATAAATAATTAAATTACACTGAGTTACCTGAACTTGATAAACAGTCATGGTTATGCTAATTTTATACTAGATATAACTGAACAAAGTTACATTGATTAAAACTTTCAATTTAGACAAGCTTTTATGTTTGTTTTGGTGTTTGGTTGTTTCTTCTCCTTAATCTTTTTTTGGTCTCTCTTCTATGTTTATTAGTGCTGTAGTCGTGTCAGACACACTTGCGCTGCTTATGGCAGAAATCATGTTTGGATTGTTATTAAGGGGACTGAAGAACATTCGGAACGAAAAAGTTATCATCAAATTTTTTAACATCATGGCTTTTCAAGATCTAAGCTTCCCCTATACAGTTATGCAGCTATACAGGGCATTCAACAACATGTTTTTCCATTGGTATAATATTAGAGTTGCAGACTTTTGAATTTGGTGTATGTTTCTTTGGAAGAAAAATAATAATTTTGGGGTGCTCTGGTCCTACTGCTGATCTGCTGAGGAGTAAGGTGCTACTAAAAACAGGAGGTCATGTTAGCAATCTCTCTGCTAGCATATATATAGTATACAGTGTTTTGTTTAGGCTATTTTGCATGTTTTCAAGGAAAATAGTAAGGAGAATATTTTACATTCTAATGGGTGAAGAATCAAAACCCCCAAACTGATCATGATTATAGTTTTGCTTTATTACCCTAAATAAAAGTCCTAAAATAAATAAAGGTCCTAAATAAATTCTTGCAAGTTCATGCTAGCTTTTCTGTCTCTAGTGCCTCTCTCCTATTTGAACTGAAAATAACTGTTAGCCAAAATATATCTTGTGATTTTTCTTTTTTTTACCTCAGTCCCTTCCCTCTGCTGCTGTCTTTAATCTCTTCCATCATCTTTTCAATTCTTCCCATCCTTCAGTTTTCAGAACTGCTTAGTACTACGTTTAAATTTTCATCTCTGTGCCCCAGTGAGCTTGCCTGCCCCCACTGCATCTACCCCAGTCATATGCCTGCACGACATTTTACCCTGTTATATTGACCACTCTCCTTATGTTAAATTCATGTTGTGTTAATGCAGCATCGCCTCTGTCCTTGACATGCAACGCTGTACAAAAAAATCGCCTAAGAACTGTGAAAGACTGATGTGGCAAAATACAGTAGCATACTACTCAAGGATAGAGTTAAAATTGTATAAGAAACAGTATCCATCGTACAATAGATACTCTTATTTCTACATATTTGTATCCTCTGAAACGCAAGTATTTTCTGGTTGTTTTGTTACTCTTCCCCCCTAAAAGCATTTATATGCTTTATCAAAACCCAGGCCATCTTTCTTCAGGCCATGATTTCTTCACTGCGTACAGTTTGTCAAGACACCATGAAACTGCGTGATGGATGCTGAATCTTACTAAGACCTTTTTAGTAACTCTTATGGCTTTGTCTGTGAGGTCGTAGACTGCTTTTACATGTGCTTGGTGGTGTGGTGGTGGTTTACTTTGGTGACTGTGTCTCTTAGTGTGACTAGGTGCTGGATAACCTGCACAGTGCTCGTAAGCATGAATCTATCAATAAATATGACATGCCTCAACATGTGGCTCACCATCTTGTTTCCAAAAACTGTCTCACCTGGCTGGGCAGCCAGAACCCTGGCTGTATTTCTAGTCACACAACATTTTCAGAACAGGGGCTGCCTTTCTTAGGCAGCCATGAAGGTAGCTCTGTAGCCCACAGCCCTTTCTTCATGTAGGCCCTTTGCAGCTGGCTGCCTCAGCACTTGTGCTGGGCCTCAGTGCAGATGCTGTTTATGTCAGCCAAGCCTTTTCTTTCTTCTTCTGCCTCTGTGCTGAGTTTTTGCCTTTATATGTGTGTGGGGTTTCATTTCTGTTTTCTCTCCCTGTTTGTACACTGGGTGTTTTTTTGGTTTTGTTCCCTACCCCCAGGTAGATGGATACCATCAAAAAGCTACAGGCCATGTTAAGCTGTGGGTTCCTGTGAGCTTGAGGCCTTGTAGAGGTGGCCAGGATACATTCATAATTGAGTCACGTTGCAGGGAGAGGCAGCCTGGCAGTAAGCAGGTGAGTTAGCTAGGAGACGGGAGCGGACTGTTGCATTCCCAGTGCCTTTCTGGGTGGTTGTGTGGCCTTGCAAAGTTCGCACCTTTGAGTCTCTTCTTTCCCATTCATCTTAAGCAAGTTTTCTTACGTCTTTATGAGCCTTGAGTTTGGCTGAGTCTCCAACATCGTTCTCTTCTACAGACTGAGGGAGAAGGGGGAGACCAGAATCTCACATCTGCCGTGTTAGCAGCAGATCATGTACACAGTTGCTTAGCTCACCCCAGTCGCATCCAAGTTTCCTCTGCTGCTGACTAATAACAGAGATTTTGGAAGAGCAGGCTTTGGAGGGGGTGGTGTGCTGCAGGCCCTAAATGCACGCAGTTTTGACATATTGCTGTCATTGCTAGTAAGCATTGCTAGGTAAAGAGAGATTTTATGAAAAGGTCTGTGAGGCGCTGGTAAGAGGAACGTGGAAGTGAGTTCAGAGTCCTCGGGCTTTGGGTGCAGCTGGAAGAATTCAGAATTCTTCCTGGGATGGTGCATGTGTGTGAAAGAGGGAGGGGGAAAGAATAGTAAGAGCGTGTAATTTAGTCTTTTGTGCAAGACAGGAGACAGTCCCTTTGCCAGGAAAAATCACATACACTCTGTTGGAAAGAGCGTGAGCTCTTTGGAGTGAGCTCTTGTTAAAATATTGGCAATGTGTCATTTGCATTACCTTTGTTTTCTTGAATATAAAAGTTGAAGCGGCTGTAAGTAACACTTTGGTTTCTGGCTGTGAATTAAAAGCCAGGTGCCAGTTTTGCTCAAATGAGGTTCTGCACAGGGATCTGTGGGCACAAGTATTTGGAGAAAACTAGTAATACTGCAGATTATAGTCTGGTTAAATTGATAGGCATATTCAAGACCCAGTCATTTGGGTAGAGGATGGCATAATTTTACATATTGATAACAAAAAAAATACTCTATAAAATGAACACTTCTGTAACTGTTGCTCTTTCATGTTCGGTTGTTCACTTCCTCCTTTAGATGACCCTCAGGCAAGGAGCAGTGCCATTCTGGAAACTCATTTCTTTTTCACAGGCAGCGAGAAAAATTCTAAGTCAACATAAAGATTTAAATTATGGGAAACTATAGTTTTAAGCAGCAAGTATCATAGTGGCTTTCTGGTTTTCAAATAGCCAAGCTAGGCAGTGAGTCAAGCTATATAGATAGAGGGGTCCTGATGACTTCAGAATTGTTCCCGTGCTTATGAATGGTTACTGTATGTTTAGAAACTTCTGGTTTTTAAGCAGCTTAATTTTCTTTCTTCCTCTTCTTCAGCTATATATCTGTTCATTGTATAATAGATAAGAGAAGAACCCGTTTAGAAATTTCGATTATAGAGTTTAGAGTTTAGCTTTCTAGTTGTAAATAAGGCTGAAATTATTTATTTATTTTTTCTACTATGGTCTGATAATTACCCGTTGATATGATTGAGGTAGGCTCATAAGCAGCTAGTATATGGAGAAAATATAACAGCTAGAAGTGCCACATAATTTTTCATAATCCGTATAGGCATAAGAGAAGTACTCAGGTTATTTCTTTTGAAGAAGATTCCTTCTACTGTATATTTTTCACAACTTCTGTTAGATTTATGTGTCAGTTCTGGGTGTTCCTGCAGACAATTATTTCTATCTGTTGCACTGTGGAAAAATTTTCTAGGATTTGGACTATGATTTCTTGTCTTGATGTTATATTGTGAAACATATAATTATTTTAACCTTGAGGTTCTTTATTTCTCATTATTTTTCAGGGTGCACATGCTGTAATGTTTTTTTCAACCTCATAAGTACTCTTACCCTATAGTAAACACTTTTTTTTTTTTTTTTTTTTTTTTTCCCTGAACGTAATGTCATTTTTCAGCAATGCTGACATCTAAAAATGCTTCCCGGTTTGTGGTTTTTTCTTCTCTGCTGTTCCCAAAGTTGTATGAAAAAATCACACACACACAAAAAAGTGCTGTCTTCTCATTAGTCTCACAGTGTCATAAAAGTTTCTCACAATTGCTTTTATCATTAAAAATGTTTCTTACATATAACTTCAGCTATATAAATCTACAAGTCTTTAACTTTTTATCTTTCTGAGTTACATGCATCTTGAGTAAAATTAAAATACATAGACATTATTTTGAAGGTCTTTTCCAACTTTAATGATTCTATGATTCTTTGTTAAATTGGTTATGTAAATATGATTAAGTTGTAAGTAGCACATCAAGTAAAATCTTATGACTGCATACAAAGCTGTCTGTTGAATTAAAAACAAACAAAAAAAACCCACAACAAAACAGAAAACGAACTTTCATTTGCAATAGTAGTGTTCTGATTTTTGTTGTTTTACTCTATTTTGTATGAACTTGAGACTAATTTCTATGGTTACAGGGGATCTAAATCATCAGATTGCTTTTAAAAGTGATTGTTTATTCAGAACGGGGCTGACAGCCTCTCCTTAAGAGAAGCTATTATTTAATTGTATTTTCCTAAGTTTAAATGCTTAAAAAATATTTGTAATGATACCCCAAAGGCATCATAAGCATGCATAAATAATTACACTCTAAAATTACAAAAATTACAGGAAACGGACATTTAAAAAATCTTACCAAGATTCATGGCTGTGAGGGGAGAGAAGGGATGTCTTGCTTCACAACTTAAATTCTTGTCAGGAGTTTTTGCTTTTCAGTGATTTAAGAAATATACTTTTGAACTGTTGGTGTTACTCACACATGAAATAGCACTGATTTCCCTTTAACTACAGCTAAAGCTTACCAATCCTGAATTCTGAAAGCACTTTCCTGGGAGAAATTTCTACGTGACTACCTACTGTAAACTTCTTTTTCAAGCAGAAATTATTCTCCTCATGCCTCCTATCCCTATTTCTTCATGCACCAAAACAGTTGGCCTGTACTAGATAGATCAAAACCAATACGAAGAACATTTTGTGGTGAAGGGGTCCAAAGATGGTTTTTTATGCCACGTTATATATGTTAACCTTGGGGGGCTGATGCTCATTTGCTAACTGAACGGAAATATGGCAGAGTGATGTTGTCTAAAGGATGGGACTTTTGTCCGGCATTACAGCTGGGCTTTCACTAACTCGGGTAGAAGACTCTTGACTGGGGATGAAGGAAGGCACCTCAGCCCTTGGTGGTGCTTTCAAGCCAGCTTGAGCTTTGATTAAACCTCTGGCCACTGCTGTGGAGTTGAGAACCTGTTGTAGTTTGCCTTAGTTATCATTTTATAAGACACTACTATAAAGAGGGTAGATGGAGGGAACAGAGTAGTATTAGCAGACTTGATAATTTTCTTCAGACTTACTCTCTTCTTATCCATGTCTGGTAAAAGTTATTAAAACTATAATCCTTTAACTGATATTTTCCCCCCCCTCACCTTTATTTTGCTAATTGTTTTTGTTTTTATTGGGATGAGTGGAGAGGAGTTGTTTTCCCCTGGGATGAAGGAGAGATTTTTTTTTTTTTTGGTTGGTTTGTCCCGGTCAGAAAATACAACCAAGCAGCCCATGTGAAATAGGGTGGCATGGAAGAGGTCTGATTGCCTGATTGGGAAACTTTTTGTGTAGATTTACCTCTGATGTGAATAGCCACCGTCGGTGTGTCTCTCCTCATCAACCATGTACGGACTTACAGTGACCAGGTGGTCCAGTAAGCTCCCTAAAATTTAGGGGAGATGATCCAGGTCTTGGGGTTTTCTGTTACATGGGCAGGAGGAAAAAATAAAAATAAATGCTTTGTCTTAATTTTTCTGCCAATACCATAAAGCACTTGAATTGAAATCTTAATGTGTTCAGAATTAGCATCTTTCAAGGTTTCTATTTATTTGCTGTTGCACTTGATCTACATGTCCTTTAGCCGAGGTGCAATGACCTTCTCTTTGCAGACTAGACACTTTCTTGGTCCCATCCTCTTTGTGTTTTAATGGGGAAGAACATGATAATTTGACACAAGTGTTAAAGCAACCGCTGAAGTGATCTTACACCAGCATAATAAAAATGAAGGTGCTGAAATGTAATGAAAGAATTTTTGTACTAAGAACAGTATTGTGCCAGGTATGAAAATCCATGAAGAAAGACTTGAACACGGAAACAAAATGGAGCCAGTCCCCCTGCATCGTGTTGGACAGAGTGGTGTAGGGGTTTGAGACGCAGTAAGCGCTGTGTACAGTGCTGCATCAGTGTATAGGTGTTTTGGTGTCTGCAGAAAATACGCAGAAGTGTAAGCGGGGTCGGCCTGCAAGAAGAGCAGGGGGCTGCAGCAGAGAGGAGCCTGCCCAGCTGATGCCATGCGCGCACCGCTTCTGCACCATGTGGTGGCTTCCACTGAAGTTGATTGAGTTTAGTCCTGAAGTTAAACACATGAATTCTCCATGAATTGTGCTGTAAAAACGTCAATTCCGAATTTCATAATGATGCTGAGATGGAGTAACCTTTCATTACTGGGTGTGCATTAAATGGGACTGGAAATCTTTTTATATCGTAAAACATATTTGAGTCAGGAATACGTAACACTAAATGAGTTTAGCCTGTGAGAACGAGGGATGAGAAAAATCTCTCTGGCAGACACAAGCAAAGTTGAATGCAGTTACTGCTGCGCTGTGAGTGGAGCGTTTTGAACAGCAATGGTAAAGGCCAATTATTGCAAATATGTATTTTGACTAATTTACTCTTATCTCTCAACCAAAACATTCCCCACAATTGTTGTGGAGTTTATATTTTAGTCAATGAGGTTTTGGATGATTGTGTAAAAATATAAATGCTAAAGAAAGTTATGATTAGACTTGGACAATAAACAAGAAAAAGGGAAATAGTAAGTTTTATTAAAGGCAGATGTTGCTTTTTTATTGAAAGTATGTGTTGCCATAGAGAGAGTAGATGAAGACTGGTTAAATAAAAACATTTAGCATGACTTTACATTTTAGAAAGTCTGTTGTTTTCTTTCTCAAGGTCACTTCATGTTCCTGTTGACCCTCTGCAGTTTTCAGAATATTTTGATGCACTTCTGTACCTGTGGGTATCAAACAAGTTTATTCCCACAAGATGTAAGAAAACAGTGACAAAATTAACACAGACGTCTTCATCTAAATTCTGCACATGTTGCAGTTTTCTGATTTAGAATTAAAAATTAGTTTCTAAGTTAATTTAGTTTCTAAGATAATTATCTATAAAACTGAGACTTTTCCTGTGTTTATAAATCCCTGGAATAAAACCATTAAAATGCTTTGTTAGAAAACACAATATGCATTATGATAATTTCAGTATTTGTTTTTTTTTTTTTCCAAATCAATACCTGTAAAATAGTTGGAGTTTGCTCTTGGCACTATACACATTAAAAAAAAAAAAAAAAAAAAAAAAAAAAAAAAAGCACCACCCCCCAGTAAAACCTAACTCCGGTGATAATACTGGGCATTTTTGGTCTTTATTATGGTCAGTGGGGAACTGGAGCTTTCATGCTCTTAGGTCTTAATTGTACTTTACTTCTACTAGAAAAATCTTTAAGAAAAATAGAAAAATCGTTTGTAATTGTGCCAGAAAATCACAAAAATAGTCTCTCCATTGTTTACTTGCCCAAATCTTATATCCCATACAAATGGATTGTGTTTTAAAGAAAGCACAGTAAGATGAGATTTGAAGCTTTTAGGCTGATACTGAGTTATTTATACCAAATTTTCCAGGTTGTAAAATTAACAGTGAATAAAAAAAAAAAAAAAATCAAAATGATTAAGTGCACATCCAAAGTGTAATTAGAGGTTGAGTAGTCAAAATGTGGACTGATGGCTAATGTAAATTTTTTGTAATGATTCCTAAAAACTCTATCATTCTCCCCCACCAATTTTATATTTGATTACAGAAATACTGGTAATGTTACACATTTGATCTTTTATTTTTTTGTTGTTCTTTTTGTTGTTGTTGTTGTTTGCCATCTTTACCTTTGAAGAGTCAAAACACTTCATTTTCTTGGCTGCAGTTGAATTAATTTAATTTTGAATGTTTTTACCCCGCATACCATACTTTTCTTTCTTTTTTTTTGTTTTTAATACAACGCATATCCATTCTTGGTTCTGTTCATTACTTCGCTATGAATGAAAGACTACTAATAAAACGCAATTAAAATTTTTCCCTGCCCGTTGCTGCTGCTGTAACATATATGCTGATGGAAAGCAGAAACTGAAGCAAGTCACAATTTCATGAGATTAGAGGTAGCCAGGCTGACTGTCTCCTCGCTTTCTCCTACCCCATTTGAGTGTAGGGCCACCCCCATGCCATTGTTTAGATATTATTTGCTCTTTTGGGTTTCAGATTACAAGAGCAATTGATCTGCGTGACCTATTTTAGAAACTTTAACGTTTGCTGTGGAAACCTAAACCAAATGTATACCCTCAAGAGACAAATCATCTGAAAACTGGCCAGTTGGCATTTTGAGGCGGTGCAGTGCTCCTCTGCTGTGCATTCCGGTAGGACAGCAC
This sequence comes from Cygnus atratus, assembly GCF_013377495.2. Classification (NCBI taxonomy): domain Eukaryota; kingdom Metazoa; phylum Chordata; class Aves; order Anseriformes; family Anatidae; genus Cygnus; species Cygnus atratus. The sequence goes on along the minus strand of NC_066365.1, from coordinate 64,159,524 downwards.
CACCTAATGGGTTAGAAATAACTTACCATCAAAATCTTTTCAACCAAAAGTTTTCACACTGCCAAGGAAATTCAGAGCTGAAGCTGAGTATCTTGGTGTAATCTTTGATACGTCATAACAGGGAATTGCATCACTTCATCTTCTGAAGGTTCGAGTTCCTGAAGTGCTGAATCCAGCTTTTTTCCTTTTTTTAAAGGAAATGCTATATATTCCTTGGCAACAATCCTGCAGAAACTGGTGTGAATTCAGTGGGCTTACAGTGCTTAAAATATAACGTGTGTGGAAACAGAGTGGAATCTGGTCTTTCACGTGCAATTTTTTGGTAAAAGTTCATACTTCTATCTCATCAAAGGTTTTCTGCAGTGGAAAAAGTCTCCGTAGGAGAAATTTCTGTATCAGAGTCTTTCTAACTAGTCTTTCCCAACTACAATAGTTTAGGTAAGAGCCCAAGCTCTTAATTTTAAATGTTGTTTAATTTAAATTAGTTTTCTGTTTATGGTATCTATAATGTTGATTAGGTTTCATTCCTGATTTCAGAAAACATTTGCACTAAGCATAGAAAAGTTCCTTTTTTTTTTTTTTTTTTTTTTTTTAGTATTTTAGACACTTGAAAACAATTGGGTTTTTGTGTGTGATTAAAAATATAAAGTTTATATTTTTCTGGTGATTGCTGTATCTCCTACTAGAACTAAGTCTGTACTTTTTTGGATTGAACGTCATCTAATATCTCACTGAAATTCTTAATTTTTTCTAAAATAGGCAGGTTGACTGTATTTTTAGAACTGGAAACATGATAGGTAGCTAGATTTTTTTTTTCTCTTTTTTTTGCACTTTGCAGAGGGGATTGTAGAATGTAGCCACCTTTTCATGAATCTATAAATGAAATCTATTTAGATAAACATTTGAAGATCAGGCTTTTTGGACATACTGAAAAGTTCAATGTAAAACTCCTGTTGTTGGTAACATTTTTGATTTGTTTGTTTTTACAGTTAACAAGGGAGTTTCATCAGTTGAGCTTATCAGTGCTGCTGAATAAATCAACAGTAAATGCAATGTCTCTTACAACCTTTGCAGTCTTTCCATTTTGTTTCGGTTTTAAGTATTTTTAAAGCTTTCTTTAACAAAGCACATCTTTTCAAAAGTCAGAGTGGAAGCACAGTATAAAGTGCAACAGTCGGTTTTATATGGTAGCAAATAGTTGAGCATTGTTCCGATAGCAAAGTAAACTTGATAAAAAGCTATGTTTGTTCAGTGAAAATGACTATTCAGCGCAGTCGACTTCTCCCTACAATATGTCACGGGAACCTACCCCAATCATTTTAATCGTAAACAATGCTGCTGCTTCTTGCAGTGGGTTAAGCATATGCAAATTGGAACCTACTGTTTCATGAGCGATCAATTCTTTGTGGCGAGTGGAAAGAAATGTTGTATGTATTGCTAAGATACTGCAAGAAACATAATCGGCGTCTTTGTTCAAAGCATATGCATCTTTTGAAGATGCTGCTTTGCAGGGAATGCTTTGCTGTTTATCTTATTTAAAAATATAAGCTGCTCTAAAATAGTAAGAAAAATCTCTAAACAGAACAACATCGAGCATTTCCTAGTGAAGGCCCCAAGTATAAATAGAGCTGTGCATGCCACCTGTGGTAGCAGATGGCAGCCATTCACAGCTTCTTTTTGTGCTGGACATGCATTATATGCAGTAGTTGCTTTTATGGTTTAATAAAAGTCATTTGAAAATCTACAGTGGAGACAAAACACAGATAAATGTGTTAAAGAGGCAGTGTACAATGAAGATGAACTTTGAAATGAAGGTAAAATACACACTGGAACCTAAAGTGACTTTAAAAAGTTACTGGCTTTAACATGAATTTATAGAGTGCTTTTTACTTACATGATGCTGGCCCTCGTGTTGCCACCCAGTGGATAATGGTTGCTGGTTCACTGCAGAGAGTCACTTGGGTTTCCATTGCCAGAACCCTGCTTGGGGGGCTAAGTGACACCTGGAGTCTCTGACTTCTGTACCTGAGCGTGTGGGTTGTCATTTTAAGCTTCTTAAGTTGTAATTAAGTGCACCGCCTTTCATGGCAGATGCTGCGTCTTTTAGGAAGTTCCCTGCTGGTGCTACCCTGCTTCTCCTCTCCCTTGCGGTGATAAAGATATTTGGGTGTCAAAATGAATGCAAGAGATTGTTTGCATTTAGTCTTAAACATTATTAGCCCCATTTCCAGAAGAATAATTAAAGAAAAATAATTCCAGTCTGTCGCTGTGTGGTACCGACCCTCATGGGACAGCCAGAGTGTGGAGTGCAGGTGGGAACGGGGACAGATGAGGGAGACTCTGGGACTGTAGGAGCAGTCATTTTTGTCAAAAAGAAAGTAACCCTCAGTATTCTGGTGGTGCACAGCAGCTTGAGAACATGCTGTTAATGTAACACTATAACTGATGTTGGCAATATTGGGAGGAAATGTATTTTTTCCCAGGATTCTCATAAAAGTGTCAGTTATCTGGAAATTCAGTGGCGTTCTTCCCCATAAGATAACTTTACTCTTAACGTAGTGCAAGAGTGCTGCGACTGCGAAGAGCATTTCTCTAAGCCCTCCTGTCCCTCCGGGGAAAGAAGGAAACCATTTCTTTGTTTCAAGGCTGAAGGAGAGGTTTTATTTCTCTGCTGCAGACTTTCAGAGAGGAGGAAAGCTAATTTCCAAGAACCATGATGGGAGGCCAGTACTCAGATGTGTTTGTGCTTCATCTTCAAATTGCTTTCATCTATCCTTTTGAAGGCTGTGTAGATTGGTGGGGTAATTGTTTTGAAAGCAGGCATGTACGGCAGATAGGAAGTTGCAATTACGATGGATGGGTAAACGGGATGGGAAAAAAAAAAGGCTACGCTAAAATACGAGTGGGATTTAAAATTGTTCCATGTCTACTCGAAAGATAAATTTGAGAAGATACCAAAAATAAAATAAAATAAAAAAAAAAATAAAATTAGCCCAGAGGCAATAAGGAGCAGGGGACATGGCAGAAAGAGAGACTGGTTGGCCAAGAAAATTGTTGCAGAAGGGAAGACTTTGTAAGGATAAAGTTCAGGCTTGGAAAGTTCACGATGACTTAACTAATGGCATGAAAAAGCCTGCAAGTTAAAATACACTAAGTATGTAAATAAATAGTGAATGAGGGAAAAAAAGTGGATTTGTCATGCAGCTGGAGTACAGATTATGAAAAGCTTAGGTGTGGTCTCCAGACTGAATTAAGATGGAAAGAGCCATGGACCAGCAGGGTAAAAGCAAGGTAGGTATTGGGAACCAGCGCATGGGGCTGGAAACTTGTACCAAATCTCCGTGTTTATGAAGTCAAGTCACTGTTAGCAGGTAATCCCTGGGCTGAGTTCAGACACAGCGGATGTGAGAAATCACAAGTCTGATGGCAGCTATTTTTGGTGAAAATACATTGAGCTGGTGATGGTACCGTTTGATCAGAGGGCAAAATTTAATGCCTAAAATTAAGTCAGCAGAGGGAAAATGAGTATGGCATCAGCAGGGCTTTTAGTCTGATGCAGAGGTGTTCCAGGCTTCAGAAAAGACTTTAAGTGGAAAAAGATAAATAGAAAGTAAGATAAAATGGAGTATGATTTCATGCCATACTAAAAATAGCATATGCCCAACCAAGTTGATGCTTTAAGAAAATCGTATTTCCTTTATTAAGAAGATCTGGTGTCTGATGGTAAAGGGGCTGATAAAGTGCTAATAGGTCTAGAGGAGATTAGCAGAGAAAATATTACCTGCATAAGATGTGGCTGTAACAGAAGCAGTAGTTCTGTGTTGAAAGAAGTGCTGCACCAAAGAAAGGTTAGTGGTTGAATTACTCTGGGATTGAGTTTTAAAACTAATCATATTTAACACTGTGCTCATTTTGGGTAATAAAAGTAAGATTTTGGTAAAATGCAGTGATGAGGAAATGGTGAGGGGAAGGAGAGGGAGGAGCATGCTCCATTACAGCAGGTGCTGCGTGCCTGAACTTCGGAGTTGTGGAGAGAAGAGAGAAATCCCACGTGCATTTAGGGACCAAAACAATAAGCTCTGAGCTAACCAATGCAAATTGGTTATGGAAAATGCAAAAACAAAAAAAAAATAAATGCAAAAAACATTTCCAGGTGAGTAACAAAGTATGAACACCAGCGTGTGCCCTTCTTGTCATTTGCTTTGGAAGAGGATTGATAGAAATTGGAGCAAATGCAAAGAAAACTTACGAATTAAGCAACTTCAGAACTACCTTGTGTGAAGAAACTAAACAATCGGGGTCTTTTGTCTGGGCTGAAGGTGTTGGGGAGATAGGATAATTTACAGTAAACTCATAAGGGAAGAAGAGTTCTTAAGGGAAAGGACTGTTTTGAAACAAGAACGGATGGGTGGAAGTTGGTCATTAGGAAACCTGAAAATTTGGCAGTTCTTATTCATAGTAAAAGCAGTAAGATTCTCGTAAAGGCAGTTGGTTGGAAGAGGCTTTATTGCCCTTAGGATGGAGCTTGATAACACTGTAAAGAGTGTATGGTGTGCCTCTGATAACCCCGGGATAAATGCCAGTTGATGACCCTGGAGATATCTTCAAGATTTATATTTGTATAATCATGGATATTTTGTGTCTGTAGAAGATAAGCATTGTACCTTGTAAAAAAAAAATAAAAAAAATGGTGTGTGTGTGTGAGATAAAATTCACATTCCCTTTATTTAATGCTAGTGAGACCTTTTTCATAAAAATCGCTTTATTTTGTTGATGTTGTAAAGACAAATTGAATTCACAACTATGCCAGTAGTCCACAATAAGATAAGGCAAAAGAGAAATAGCCTCAGTGCAAGGTCCCAGAAGACGCCGTTAGGATTTGAGGGAAAGCAGAACAAGAAGTCTCACTTCTGATGCAAATCTTGGGAACTAAGAGCTCGATGCAAGTATGGGCATAATGGTGTCATTCTAAATTCATGAAAATAGCCTTACAAATGAAGGAGAGGCAAAGTGGGGTCAGTGCAATTCAAACACACGATGACAATTTTAGCCTAAATAGAATGCTCTTTGTGACTAGATGAATTAATTACTGTAAGACAGTGTTCTTGCTTGTCATTCTGATTCTTTCTGCTTGTTAATCACCCCTAAATTGTGGCTATTGCAATAATATTAAGATTTATTACTTATAAAATTTTGCTGATCTCTTTTCTAGTCTAACGTTTGTTCACGTATTAATGTAAATGTTCTGGACCTTGTCTCAGACTTCACGTTTCCACTCTTTGTGCCCCATAGCACTTTCTTTCTGCCTATTAGGGATTATTGTTCTACTGAAACACTGTATGACTTTTTAAAATGTTCTGCTTTTATAGTCAAGCTCAATTTACCTATTAAGCAAAGTTCATGATGTACCAAGTCAGAGCTGAGAAAGAGATCAGAATACAAAAAATACATTCTGGTGGTGATGGGGAGGAACAGCTGTAGAATGGTTTGGCTTAATTTTTGTGCCTCGTTGATCTTGAGGAATGATTTCAGTGTTTCTCTTCTTATTGCTTATGACAGTGCTAACACACTTTAGGAAATTTTGGATCTACTGCAGATAATAACTGAACTCCGTTTGCTGTAATTGGGATGAAATTTCTCGTGTTGTTAATCATATGGAAAAATTAAAACATGGAAATTGGGAAAATTCTTATCTGATAGCATGAGTTATAGTAAAAAGGAAACAGCAAATGATAACAGGGAAAAGTATGCACATCTATTTGCACAGGAAAATGCATTTTAGCTACACAAATCACAGCGGTCTAAGTATGTTTTTTCTTCTTTTTTCAAAGAGTTGCTGATTTTGTGAAAAATAATTGGGCGAATTAATCTTCTATTTGTGCAAACTATTCTGTGTTCTTTCTCTGTGTTTTTTTGTTTGTTTAATTACAAGGACCATTTGCATGAAAATAGGATTTTAAGACTTGAACGGCTTCTGATGCCTTTTCCCAGATACATGGAGTAAACCACATTTATTTTATTTGTAAACTAAAACAACTATTGCTTTATAAAATTCCTTGCATGCTTTTTAAAGATAAATTATTAGTGAATATTTGAGTATATGCTTTAGAAAGGCTCCCCCTGCGCCTCCCACCTTGAAAATACCTACTGGTAATGTATATAATTTCTTCCTTTCCCTGGCCCCACCATGTCTACTTCAAGACCTGCTAAGGAAGTCATATTGGTAGTCATCTCATTTCCATGGCTGATTTAAAACTGGTTTTCTGTACTTCCTCCATTCTCTAAGATAAGTAGCATCTTATGCTACACCAAATCTTTTAAATTCAACTGAAGTTTGCAAAAGTTCTTTCAGATCTTAGGAGTGTTTTCATCTTTTCAAATGATCTCTCTAAAGACTTCTATAAAGAAAATCAAATGGATTTACATCAAAAATGCATCCATGGTCAAGTGGAAAACCAGAAACAGAAATCCAGAAAAATCTGTGGGGGGGAAAAAAAAAAGAAAGAGAAATCTGTTATGGATAAATTCCCTGGCAATACGTGCCATGATAGAGATGCTTTGGTTCAGGTACGAGCTGGTCACTCACTGTATTGCTGCACAAATAGGAAGGTGGGGGCAGCACCTTGCTCTACAAGTTCTCATAACTGAACTTGAGTATTTGCATCGCTCTTCATCAGCAAAATGTTAGAAATTTTCTTGTATAATCTAAAATGCAATTTATTTTCTGAGATATATATTGGCTTCTTGGTTGCTGGTTCATATCACTTTGAAAAGTTTAGTAATGTTTAGTGTTATGCTTAATATTTTAGTGTTTAATATTGTAATTTTGTTTACAGTTTGCTAGTATTTAATATTTAGTTTATGCTTTTTGTACACAAGACATACATTTTTACTATTCCTTTCTAAGTTCTGCCTTCGTACAACAGATCTATAGATGATTTTTATGTACTGACTGCTTGAAAAATGTGAAAATTAATTGTTACAAAATTAATTTTACTAATTCATATTTGAGGAATGGAATTACTGAACTTTAAACATACGAAAATATTGATTCATGTAACTGTGGAGTTTAATATGATTTCTGTTCTTTTAGATTTCCAATATTGGGAAGCTGAAAGATTTTCTTCTGCAACACAGAAAGGATTACATTAATGCTTACAGGTATGTGTGTATTTTGTTTAAGTAGTTTTGATTTTTTTTTAATTTATTTTCAGATTTATAAAGTAAACTGCCAAAAAATCTATAGGCATAATGATTGAAAACAAAACGTAGGTTGCTTATTGTTTGGTATACTGTAAGCTACTTAAGAAGAAGAAGAATGCAGGCACAAGAAGAAACTGGTCCTAAATAAAATGAGGCTTAGAACTTGAATAAGACTTCTGGCTTTTAGGGTAAGATCTGAAACAAAGCAGACTGTCAGTCTGAGCCCAACACCTCTTAAGGACCTGCAGAATAAGTTTCTGCAGTGGTTTCTGAAAGAGCAGAAGACTAGATTCAGTCATCCAGGTTATGCCTTTCACTCTGAGATGTTAAACCTCCTTGTTACCTCCAAGTATATAGTCAGTAGTGTCAGCAGGGCCTGGAGGTGAGTGATGTGAACTCTTCAGATTCTAGAACGTGAATTCAGATGAAGGACGTCATTGAGAACATGGTGTCAGGACAGCAGCAGAGGTTTTGCTTTTCTGTGACAAAAACTTTTTGCTTAAGTTCTGGTAGTTATTGTGTAGATAAAGTTTTAATTCTCAGCTACTAGGAGACATTCAGATTTGCTGGATCTGCTTACTTGCTGATAGCTTTATTAGTATGATTTGCAGAAGAGTAAAATGGAAGTTTTACAGATTGGTGCTAGTAAGAAAAAAAAATTATCATGTGATCTGCAGATTTCACATGCTTAATGAATTAGTAAATCAAGTTATCCTGAGATCTAAACATTTCTGCAACTCGTATTTTGGTGAACTGAGTACAAATAATAATCTCTTTTCTAGTCTAATTCTATATATAATATAGTACTAATAATATAGTCTAATTCTATATATAATATATATAATTCTAAATAATAATCTCTTTTCTAGTCTATTCTAGTCAAATAAACTTGCTTTTTAACTAAACATTTTTCTACATGCAAACTTAGTAGTTATATTATAGGTTGTACAGTACTTCATTCCAGAAATAGGAAATACTTTCTCTTTTGAAGGTTCTTCTGTAAGCTTCACCATTTCCTGTGTTGTATTTCTCCAACGTAATGGCAGAGTTGCATGGATTGAATCAGCCCCATCTGCATTGTGATTCTGCCATAACCCTGACTACAACTAAACTGTTGCTGCAATTCAGGTAGAGGAAACACAGTGTAAAGGCATCTGTGTGTTGAAGATACTGAGTCCCAAATCGATTTAATGCCTTTCTCCGAAAGCCTCAAAAATGAAGATTTTGGCATGTTTTAGAAATGTAAGGCAATGAGAGCTATTCATAGTCAGTACTGGTGAAAATGAAGTTCCTGCGTGGGTGTTGCACAAATCAGTTCTATGTGGAAGGCATACGGGGAGCTGCTTTTCCAAGCAGCGAGCGAAAGTGATGTACATCTATGTGTTATGTCTAGCTCTCTGCTCTTCAGTTGCTTTTGGAATAGATAATGAACAACACTAGGTGGAGCTACCAATTGAATACTGAAATAACTTCGTATTGTGTGAAAACTCCATGTGAATGTATAAACTGAGAAACTGCAAATAACTGCAGAGAATAAAAACTGTCAGTAGCAGATGACTTTGGGGTACTATTTGTGTTTTATTAGCAATAGTGTGCATAAAATAGAGGTGATAAAAAGGAGTTGAAATTTGTTCAAGATATTTTGCTGTCTAAAAGTTGATAATGTATCTTTTGTAAACTCTCCTTTAACCAGTTATCTTGGTAATTCACAGTGATTTTTCCCTGCCTTAGGCATTAACTAAGGAGAGAAAAAGAACTGTCATATCCTTTCTTAAACTTTACAATAATCATGTGAATCTCATCTGATTGCAGTTGATCCTGTCCTTAAAGGTCAAATTTAAAACAAATAGCGCTGTCAGATTCGATACTAGATTGCTCATGTTATTCTGCTTTGTGAATATGAAGAGGGCCATAGCATCCATGCTGGCAGTCTCAGTCTTAAACGCCTCATTCATTCAAGACAGAAGTTTTAATAACAGATTATATGGAAAATTTATAAAGAATTTAATACAAAAAGGTGAACTGGAATTTATGTAGGAGGCTTAATTCTGTTAATCAAATTTGAATACTCTGTATTTTGTCAATTACGCTATTTGTTTGTAAACTATAGTAGAATGTGTCAGTGAAAATTGACTTTTGAATTACGTGGTTGAGTTACTCAGCTTTGTGGAACTTCTTCATAATGTGTTACATCCAGAAGCGTGGTGGTTGCTTCTTTGACCTTACTTTTACAGAATGAATTCTACAGTAAAGATTTATTTTATTTTATTTATTTATTTTATTATTTTTTGTTATTATTTTTGGCATACATAAAATATCCTGAAGAGGAGAGAACTTTAATTCATTTTTAGAGGATTTTTAGAAGATTTTTAACAATGAGAAAGACAACTGGAAGAAAGGTTAATTGAAACTAAGGTCCAGACCCAATTAATCAAACTTTAAGTATTTAAATGAAATACATAAACTGAGTCTGAAAAGCTCAAGACTTACTAATTGCTTGTTCACCTCTTTTCTTCTTGAATTGTCGGTTAGCTGTAACCTGAAAGGCAAACCTTAAACTGATGCAGTGGTCTGAGCTGCACTTTAAGCCATTACACCTTTATCCTCCCCTGTTTATCAGGATTCATTTACTTTCCCTTACAAGTGTTTTTTACCTCTCTGTAATAGGGAATTTTTCTGTTCTGTCATGTTTCACATTGTATCCTGTCTACCATGATTTTCCTCTGGTCAGAACTTCTGAGAGCTTTAGTGAGTGGTACCAGTGATCTGGTATCATCCTCCACTGGCAGCACAAGTTAGAGTAGAAGGCAGTTTTGGAAACTGGCCTATTGGAAGACTTTGATTTACAGAGGGGTACGTACAGAAGCTCCTCCATCAAACTTCTCTCCAAATGCATGCATTTTTTTCGGCATTTTGCTTAAAAAAAAGTGTTGTACTACTGTTAAAATCTGTGTCAATAAAATAAAAACTTGGGCTTTCTCTACAACACACATCTTAAGGAAAAATACTACTGTTTTATTCGGCATTAGAGACTTGTCTTAGAATAAAAAATAATTGTGTATATATATTTTAAAGTAGCAAACTTATTGATCAGTTTAACTATTTTCCTGCTGGCTTCATTATTCATCTTGCTGTTTATACATTTTAAACCTGATGAAGCCCTTTGGGCATCATGATCAGTGAGCACATTTGGTGGCAGGGTATCTTATAAGAAAGGTAGCTAAATCATGGGAGACTGCATCACCACCGCTCCTACTAATAGTAGCTGTCACTGAGCTATCACTGCATATTTTTAACTGCAGTCACTCTCGAAGCATCTTTGGAAGGAAGTGAAACTCAGCAATCAAGTAATGCTCTAAGACATCTCAGAACATTTGAAAATTAATCAGTTTCTGTTGAAAAAATACTCTGACAGTACTTAAAAACTGCATTGACAAACAGTATTTGGATATTTGTTAATAGTTGGTTTATCTTAAGGACTTCCTCACCAGCTTTTTTCAAGTAGGTTTATTATCAAATTTACTTGATAATCACCGAAGTAATTTTCGATTGATTAGCCAATATGGTAAACACCAGAAATTTAAATATTAGAAATTTATCCCTGCTAAATTGCAATCTTTAAGGACTTACCTTGCAATGTAACATTCAGCAAATGGCTGTCTTTAGTGAGAGAGCTGAACGGAAAACAAAACTAAACAAAACCCTTTCCTAACTCTGTGAAGTCTGAATACCAAATTCTTCTCAAAGTGATGCTCTGATGAGGCTTTGTTGATTTTAGTGGAATAATTTCTCATTTATATTGACATAACTGAATACTACCTGTTCTTTTTCAGTTCTGTGACGAATTAGATGTAGGGGTAGAATTAGATGTAGGGGTAGATGGCTGTTTCCTTTGTCTCCCTTTAGTCATAAATGGTTTCCAACAAAACAAGGTGATCACTCATCCTGCCAAGGAGGAGGCAGAAATTCTTCGTTCCTGAACATGTTAACAAGATGTGGGTGACTTTATTTTTTTCTTTTTAACCAAACAGTGATCGTGCCTTTCAGATAAGGGCTGTTAATTGCTTTCCCATTTTTAGTGTATTATTGGCATGTATTCTATGTATTCGTCCTTTCTGTACATTTACTGTAATACATTCCCACATTGCTTTCTTCACTCTGCAGCGTGAGATCCTTTATTCAGTCTTTGGTAAATCGTCTGATGCTTAGTCTGTGAACAACTTGTGCCTTTGCCTTTCTTCACAAGCTCCTTCACATTTTAGACCACCAAGGCAACTTGGTTGTGTTACGTCTGGTTCTAAGAACTAGCTGTAGTATATTAACACTTGGGAATTGGAAGTGATCCTCTGGAGGTCTCCATTTTCTTCAAGAGATCTTTCTAGGTTGAGATAATTCAAAGACCAGTAGTTATTCTTACTGTTTCAATTTAATGAGACATTGGAAAAGAATTAAGATAATTCTGGATTTTAACAGTAGAAGACCTCATACTTGAAAGGGAAATCACCTGTTTGTCTGGGTTAATTTGACTTATAATTTACTCTCTTTTGCAACTGTAGAGATATTTAGAGTCCGTCAGTGATGTGCAGGTTGGTTCTGAGTAGCAATGCTTTTTCCATGGGAAAGGTGGGATGGGTGCCTTCTGATGCATCTTCACTACGTGCTTCTGTGGACCTTCCGTACAGTTAAGTGTGAACGTTTCATGTGTTGTTTACAGCAGTTAATGTGCTTTGAAAAATTATTAAAGAAGCATTTTTGCCTTAAGTAATATCGGAGCCCAGCAATTATTCCTCTTACTCTAACGTTCATCTACCTAGTAAAGCTGAAAAAAACCAAAAAGGCAATAAATCAATTACATGTTTGACCACTAATAGAAGATAGTTGAATGCACGCCCTGGGTTTTGTGGAGAGTGCTCCCTTGATGTAGCTAATAAAAGAAAATAAGTCACCATTAAAGGATTCTAAAAATAGTCTCTTACATGTTTCCCTAGAATGCCAAACTGCTTTATTGTGCTGACTTAATTATGTTTTTATAAGAAGCAAGCCTTTGTTACATTAAGACAGTAAAATGCTTAGGTAGCCTATAAGGACTTCCAAGAGAAAGTCTAGCATCCTCTTCATGAGGGAACGTATAGTATTTTCTTGTTATCTAGGGAATTATTTTCAAATGATTTATTTTCTTTTCTGATTTTACTAAGTTCATATGTCACGTTTTAGAAATAGTAATTCTTCGTAACAGCATTCTGGATTTTCTTAGCGATATTTTACAGAACTGGAGATACTAATTGAGGTGTGTCTATACTGCCTGCTCTAGTAGCTGAAGTTTCACCACAGACTTTAAGAAAAATGTTTTAAGTATGTTGTTGTGAGATGTTTTGTCATTGGAGTAGACAGGTTTCTACCTTGGATTTATGTTGAACAGCTTTTTGATGGTAATGGGAAGTAAATTAAAATGCATAATAAATATTGTTTGAATTTAGTAGTTAAATAAAATAATAATAATAATTTAAAATGTACTGGGTGCCCAAAGGGAAGATGTTTTTAGAAATGTTTGATGTACTTACAACTAAGGTTATGCATACATATACATATGCACACATATACATATGCACATATACATACACACTTATCTGGTAGGGTATGTATATATCTATAAGACAATACTGCAGGTGGTAAGGAAGGTTCATTTCCATTAAACATAGTCCACATCTGTATTTTAGAACTGGTTGATTTCAGCTTCTCACTTCTTTATTTTGTAATGCATTGTTGCAGGAAAAGCTTTTCAAGCAGAAACTTTTTTTCTGCTTGGTTTGGTGTCTTCGTTGAATGAGTAAGCAGAAAGTATTTTAGGCACCATCAGAAAGAGTTACTGATTCCAAAAGCTGGTGTAATGCCTCCATAGGCTGTTCTCTATGCTTTTCCAGAAAAACAGGATCATAGTAAAGATAGATTGGATGGAGCATAGCATTCAGAAAGAGAATGGCGAGGTCATTCCTAACATTCTGCCTTCCTTACTTTTAAACATATCCTGCAGTGGACCTTCTGTATCCTCCCTCCGCTTTGTTTCTGTTTCCTTATCTGTGCTACTAGATTTTTTATTTTTTTCCCCACTAACGTACACTGGTTTCTCCTTAGTCTTTTCTGGTCAATGTCTACGTTTGGGTTTCCACACATGTTCTCCTTGTTGTGCTTTTTCCTCTCCTTTGGACACTGTCCCAGCTGGTGTTGCAGTGAGGTGCAGAAATGAAACAACACTCCAAAAGCTCAGGACAGCAGATCACCTTTTATTTGCAATGGGTTGTACTACACTTATGCACCCCATAGTATAGATCACTTTTTATGCAATAACATGTTGTTACGTTCAGTTTATGATCCAGCATGATCCCCGTGGCCTTCTGAAGTACTGTTTCCTAATCACTTATTCCCTGTGCTCTGTGTGTTCAGGTAATTGTTCCTGCTGCAACAAAGAGCCTCTGACCATCCCTTATTCAAATTCCTCATGTCATTTTTCCACGTTGGCAATATTGTTTTGAACTGAAGTCTTGTTCAGTTAAAACAGTTTTAATTTGCTTACTTCTTTGCCTCTGCAAATTTAGTAAATGTGTACTCCATTTCACTGAGTTGTTATGTAAGTATTTAACAGTGTCAGAAGCAGGACAGCCCCTGTGGAACACAACTCAGTACGTCCTCCTGGTTTGGTGTATAACTACTCTACGTTCAGCTTTCCAAACAATTTCACATCAATACAGTATTTGCTCCTTGTAACTTATTTATTTGCTGGTAGCTTATGAGGATGTCATGTGGGAAGGTAACAAAGGCCTGACTAGAGAGAAGATATATGGCAGTGGTTGGTCTTCATCCATCCGTGAGACCTGTTGCTACATTCCCAATGTAAATTACACGGCATGTGACTTACTCATGATACATCACGGCTATTAGTTATCTTTTTGTTCTTTTCTAAGCAGTTAAAAATTGATCATTTGTTCATTTATTTTCCTAGGCTGAGTGGTCTATAAATCCTTTATTATTTATTTATTTATTTATTTAATACAGATGCTACAGTTTCATCTTTTCATCTACCTAGAACTCATCTATCCTCCACTAATTCCTGGCAGCAAAGATACATCCTTTAATTTGATGCATTTCCTATTTTATTCCAGAGTCTGGCCTCCTGCTTCTGCAAACTATATGGATGTGTATTCACCCTGGGATTTTTTTGAAGCCAGTTAGTTCCCTTCAAGAGCACACCATTGGCATACAGATAGGAGGAATATATACTTTTTGAATTCTGCTTGCATCATTAGTTCAGAAGCACTGCACCTTCAGAAGCACTCATGCCATGACCTGTTATGGCACTGTACACACTCAGTATCCTGTTATTAATATACCACCTGACACTTGCTATTACTAATGAAAATAACAACAAATAACTTTGAATTTTTTTCTGAATGTTGCAGGTACTAAATTGAGCCCAGATGATTTAGAAACAGTAAGCTAAAGGTAGTAGTAACTGCAGTTCACAATTGACCTCAGAGATGAAAGCTAATGCAGAAAAAGCCATTTCTTCATAGTCTGCATATAGTTTTATTTCTTTACTGAGTAGCAAGCCAACACATTCTGGTCTTTCTGTTATTAATATTTGTGGAGTAATCTCTTGTTATCATTGACAATCCCTTGTCAGTAGAGTCTCATCCCAGACTTGACCCTTTTCTGATTGCATCCCTATGTGCTGTGTTCCTTTACAGTTGCCAGTAGTAATCAGACCTAATTTGCACTTTCTGTATTCTGCTTTATTGTATTTGAACTCAATGAAGAGCTCTTGAAATAGCATAGTTCATCTCTTACTGCATTGCCTGTTCTTCCCTTCAATCAAGGACAGAATTGCAAATTGTCCCAATGTCATTTTCATAGGAAATGCCTTCAATGCCTTTCAAAGGAAAGGAAAGGAAAATTTCAAAGGAAATGCCTTCAATGCCTTCTTCAATGCCCTCAATGCCTTCTTTGCCTCAGTCTTTAGCGACAAGACCAGTTGTTCTCTGGATATCCGGTACCCTGAGCTGGTGGAAGGGGATGGGGAACAGGATGTGGCCCTCACTATCCACGAGGAAATGGTTGGCGACCTGCTACAGCACTTGGATGTACTCAAGTCGATGGGGCCGGATGGGATCCACCCGAGGGTACTGAGTGAACTGGCGGAGGACCTGGCCAAGCCGCTTTCCATCATTTATCATCAGTCCTGGCTATCAGGGGAGGTCCCAGTCGACTGGCGGCTAGCAAATGTGATGCCCATCTACAAGAAGGGCCGGAGGGTAGACCCGGGGAACTATAGGCCTGTTAGTTTGACATCAGTGCCAGGGAAGCTCATGGAGCAGATTATCTTGAATGACGTCACGTGGCACTTGAAGGGCAACCAGGCGATCAGGCCCAGTCAGCATGGGTTTATGAAAGGTAGGTCCTGCTTGACGAACCTGATCTCCTTTTATGACCAAGTGACGCGCCTGGTGGATGAGGGAAGGGCTGTGGATGTAATCTACCTTGACTTCAGTAAGGCTTTTGACACCGTTTCCCACAACGTTCTCCTCAAGAAACTGGCTGCTCGTGGCTTGGACTGGCGTACGCTTTGTTGGGTTAAAAACTGGCTGGATGGCCGGGCCCAAAGAGTTGTGGTGAATGGAGTCAAATCCAGTTGGAGGCCAGTTACTAGTGGAGTCCCCCAGGGCTCAGTGCTGAGGCCAGTCCTCTTTAATATCTTTATTGATGGTCTGGATGAGGGGATCGAGTGCACCCTCAGTAAGTTTGCAGATGACACCAAGTTAGGTGCGTGTCGATCTGCTCGAGGGAAGGAAGGCTCTGCAGGAGGATCTGGATAGGCTGGACCGATGGGCATGGGCTGAGGCCAACTGTATGAAGTTCAACAAGGCCAAGTGCCGGGTCCTGCATCTGGGGCGCAACAACCCCAAGCAGAGCTACAGGCTGGGAGATGAGTGGTTGGAAAGCTGCCTGGCCGAGAAGGACATGGGAATACTGGTTGATAGGCAGCTGAATATGAGCCAGCAGTGTGCTCAGGTGGCCAAGAAGGCCAACAGCATCCTGGCTTGTATAAGAAGCAGTGTGGCCAGCAGGTCTAGGGAAGTGATTGTCCCCCTGTACTCGGCTCTGGTGAGGCCGCACCTCGAGTACGGTGTTCAGTTTTGGGCCCCTCGCTACAGGAAGGACATGGAGGTGCTTGAGAGAGTCCAGAGAAGGGCAACGAAGCTGGTGTGGGGTCTGGAGAACAAGTCTTAGGAGGAGCGGCTGAGGGAGCTGGGGTTGTTTAGCTTGGAGAAGAGGAGGCTCAGGGGAGACCTCATCGCTCTCTATAGGTACCTTAAAGGAGGCTGTAGAGAGGTGGGGGTTGGTCTATTCTCCCACGTGCCTGGTGACAGGACGAGGGGGAATGGGCTAAAGTTGCGCCAGGGGAGGTTTAGGTTGGATATTAGGAAGAACTTCTTTACTGAAAAGGTTGTTAGGCATTGGAATGGGCTGCCCAGGGAAGTGGTTGAGTCACCATCCCCGGAGGTCTTTAAGAGACATTTAGATGTAGTCCTCAGTGATATGGTTTAGTGGAGGTCTTGTTAGTGTTAGGAGAGAGGTTGGACTAGATGATCTTGGAGGTCTTTTCCAACCTAGACAATTCCGTGATTCTGTGATATAATTACAGCTCTCCCACGTACAGATCATGTTTGACTACCTGGAATCTTTTCTGTTCAGTCTTAGGTTTCCTTTTTCTATGAAATTAAATCTTCTAATTTTTTTTTAGACTATTGAAGTCTACCTACTTGATGGCCGCTGTCTCTATCTCACTCTTAACCCCTCTTCTTAAGTTGCTTTCCAACCCAAATTTCCTGTGAAACTTTCTGCAGTTGATGAGGATAAAAATCTACAAGAATTGTGCACCCTTCTCCCCTTCTTTGTCCGCATACGTTAGCCAGTGTGTGCCTCATGCTTTGGCACGTTTTTGAGATTCCTTCTGAAAAAAATGGTTCATTTGACCTTTCCTGATTTCGTGATGTAGCAGCCCAGTGATACTGCCACTGGTAGTACTTCGAAGCAAGTCTTTGCGCCTCTGACATGTAGGTGGCTTGGGATTTTTTTGTTTGTTTTGGGGAGAGGGGGTGTCCCTTTGGCCTGTTCCTTTTAAACAAATGGTTCTTTCTCCAGTAAGGTTAGAAGATGGTGATTAGATGGATTTTCTGCATGTGCAGACTTCCTGAGGAGTGCAGTGGGGCTCAGGTACGCTGTTAGTACCAGTGGATGCTGTATGTGTTTTGGCATAATGCCATGCAATTGGTGACTCTATTCTTGCCTTCCCAAGGAGGCTGGAGTTTCAGGTGTCCTTGGCTCTGGGTGGCTTGACTAGATCTTCTTCAGAAGTGCTGATGCCAGACACTAAGCTATAAACAGGAGGAAAAAAAAAAAAAGGAAAGTATTCTATTTATTCTTTATCTAGATTGTCGCATTTTGCTGCCTTTGAAGCTGTGAAACTGCTGTAGGAATTTGACCTACTCTGTTTTTTTATTGGCAGCTATGAAAGGTAACAGAACAACTTGTCAAAGGTGTCAGTAACGTAGTGATGCACTGAGGATAACTAATAGTTACCCTACTAGTAAAAACAAAACATGCCTGACGCAGTTTTTTCATATTCATTTATAATGCTGATTTAAATGAAAGTTCTTGTTTGCATTTTGTAATCTTTACCCTGTAAAGTTAAAAAGTGCATGGAAAGCATAGAACTCATTAAATACCACACAGTTGGGTACAAGAACCTAGGTGTACCACACTCCATGTACCACACTCCATGCAAGCTGTGCAAAAGGAGTAGAGAAGCAGTCTGTCCTAATATATTTAATGGTGTGAATTGTTTTACATTGCATTGTAACCATCAGTATATGTCATTTTAATCAGGCTGTGGAAATGCTGTCTCTAAAATGAAACAATGTCAGATTTTTCATCGTTCAGAAGCTGTTCTCTAAGAGAGTGCAAATGAGAGGTCCAGCTTAGACTACCACTGATTACAATTTCAGTAGGGATTTTGCCATAAATATATGAAACTCATCTGTCCCGAGCAAAGGAGAGCAAATCAGCTCTTGAAATACAAACGGAAACATTATATATGGCTGCTTTTCTGTAAGTCTTCTGTAAATTATACAAAATAATTTTATAATATTTAGAGTGATTTTAATCAGAGGGAAAAAATCCCTAGTATTTATATGTCAAATATGTGATAGTGTTGGAAACAAACAAGAGGAAAATAAAGAACATTACTTGTAATTAGTTTGCCTTTCTATTTGCTGGCTAATTTGTGCTTGGGTACAGGCTGGCCCATCAGCAGATACCAATTTTCAAGCAAGGTGAACCTTGTGATGCTTTTTTTTTTTTTTTATATAGCTTGTCACTCAGGGTGAGGGCAAAGATGTTTTGGGATACTTGGGGACATTAGAGCGAGTTTCAAACTTTGTGGAGGAGCTGTGGGAGAACCACACTGACAGTACTTCGACATACAAGAAGCAACTGGTGGGATTGCGTGTGATGAGAGGTGATAGAGGAGAATGAGGTGAGAAGATGTGAAATGGTCGTAGGGCATTCCCGTGGCAGGCATTGCAGCAGACGTAGGGAAGATTTGGCATTGTTGTGGTGAAGTATGAGGGACATCTCTAGGGTATCAGGCTAGCTTTGGAAACTGAAGATTTCTTCTTTTTATTCATTTAATTGCATTGATACAATTGCATTATACATACCTTGGACAAGAGGAAAAAATTTCATGTATAAATAAAAATCTAAGTTAAAATGTGTGCATATATTGAAAATTTTCTCTCTGGTTTAAAGGCAAAATAGGCTGTGGTGACTGATCAGGAAACCCAAGATGAACGTTGGATAATGTGCTGTAGCAAAGTCTTATCATCCTGTGCAGCCACTGTTAAATGTCTCCATACAGTATGTTTTTCCTGGTGGTTATCTATGTTGTATTAATATTTTACTGACAGGAAGGGATAAAAAGTCTTACAAGTATACTGAAGTAAAGCTCTAATTATACTGGACCCAGTTAACATCGGAATGGAGAGCTCTGCCTAAAACACACTGCTGTTACTTAGCCTTTGTGGTTGGCCTCCATTTTTATTAATTTAGTAACAAAAGCGTATATTAATCCTATTAGAAAATATTAAATACATAATGTATAATCTAAAATAGAAATAAACAATGAGAACATGTTTTAGTAAGTCTTGTAATTTACTTGATATAAAATGTACATTATTTTCTGATATTCTTCTTTAGTGTGGTTTGGATTCACAGATTTCTTAACAGCTACTTTTTAAAATAAAGTTCAGGATTTAAGATAAAGACATACATTTAAGTGAAATAAGTTCCAATTTTTTGTATTTCTTTCAGTATTTGAACTATTCTTTTATCTTACTTGGTGCTGGTTTTTTTGTTTCTTTGTTTTGTTGGAATAAATACTGAGGGTGAAGTTTTATTTTCTAATTGTATTGCCTTACTTTACCTCCTTGGTACTATAGGAGATGATAGGATATGTTGTTCTTTCTGCATCTTTTACCACTTCAAAAAATGTTCTAAATACCTCTCAGCTTTATAGAAGTGATGGATATTGTACTTTTTAGTCTTACAAATAGTTTGTATCTCCTTTTTATGTGTAAATCAGTGTTGCAAAAAAGCTTCTGGGGAGATGGTGAGTGGGAAGAAGGTCCAAAATGTGTGCTTACAGGTGCTATGTTGGGGATTTCTTAAAAGTGACAATTTGTCTTGTTTCTCAGCCATATTATGTCTGAATATGTGAGGATGACAGATACAGAACGTGATCAGATAGATCAAGATGCTCAGATATTTATGAGGACATGTGCAGATGCCATCCATCAGCTAAGAACAGAAGGTAAACCGAGCAACTTCTAAGTATTCTTTCTTAGTTATTAATAAAGTCTGAACATCACATGCTGTTGTGAGATCTGAAATCCTTTTTGGAAAGAGACTGCCCCTGGAATGCTTTTGGAAAGAGACTGTCCCTTTTTATTTGCATCTCTGTAATCCTATTGACCAATTAGCACCATGCTTGGTTTTATTTAATGTAAGTGAAAGGATAAGCCACGGCATAAAATTTTATTTGTTCAAGTACACTAATTAGCAAGTGTTTAAAAAAAAAAAGTCTTAAATACTTACTGTTTAGTAGTAATTTAGCACTGGGGCGTAGAGGCCTGAACCAAACTGAACCAAGGCTCACTAAAGTTAATGAAAGTCAATGGCTGTCTCTTTCTAGGTAGTCCACCTGTAAGGTTTTACAGGTATTCTCTTTCCATGTTTGAGATAATGACATCATTGTACAAAATGTAATAACATCTATATCATTACACTAACTCTTTAAATATTTTCATTAACTACAGACATTTTCTTGAGTTTTTGAATGTAGCCCTCAAAAATTTGTGCTCCAGCAAAAAAAAAACAAAACAAAACTCAGCAATTGTTCAGAATATATTTTAATTGTAAAATACTGTGTGTATATGCATATATGTTTTAAACAGATAATTTACTAGTATATGAAAAGACATAATTTTCATTGTGACAAGTATTAACAATTTTTCTTTTCTTAATGGGACTACCGTTGAACAGAGTCCTGGTAAAGTAACATAATTTTGACGAATAGTGTATGAAATTATACTTTTACAGAACTTATTTCATGTAAGTTGAAGAGAGAACTTGTTTTGTCATTTTTAAGTTGGCTTGCTCTATGTATGTGTTTTACCAGTATACCAAAGATTTTCATCAACTTTGGAATTCCTTTTAAACATACTTAGAGCATTATTCAGAATCACAAAAAGTGATTCATGGATGGGAACTTCCTAGTATCAAAACAAGAAATATGTGAACTAAAAGGATGCTTGACACAATAGATCCCCAAGATTTCCATGTAGCATGTGCTCTGGGAAATTTAAAACGTTAGAAGTTCAACATGTTAAGCAAGTTAAATCTCTAGACCTGTTTTGCAATGCTTAGTTTGATGACATCTATTCTTGTTTAGAAATTTAATTGATGTAATATGACTCAGTGGCATACATAAACAATGACAAACATTATGTGACGCAAGTTGGTTTGAAGTTTTGTTTTCTTGTAATAATTTGCTGGTTTACAGAATGTATATTTAAATATAGCAATGTTCACAATAGTTGTATATAAGGTAGATAAAATGTTGATAGGCTCTTGGATATAACTTGTTTATGAACTGAACATGCAAACTTTTGTGTAATTCAATAAAGTGTTAAAAGATCTTGTATCTTTCTTTTGCATTTCAGCACACAAGGATGTCCAGTCTGCTCAGGTGAAGGAGCACAGAACAGCAGTCTTAGACTTCATTGAAGATTACTTAAAAAGTATGTAGTATTTTTTCTACAATACTGAGTGGTTAAAAATGAATGTTTAACTGTATTTTCCAAGAAAGATATCGTGCTCTTCTAACCTGAAGTTTTATTTACTGATATCTTGAACAGGAGTGTGTAAGCTGTATTCTGAACAAAGAGCCATCCGAGTTAAACGAGTGATAGATAAGAAGAGACTGTGAGTAGTGAGCTCTCGTTGTCAAAAAAAAAATAGTTTAACTCTGCCTTTCGTTTGTAGGTTATTCAACAAAACCATTATTTATGTTTAGATTCTAAGGAGATTGGTTTAGATGGAAATCTGTAGCTGGATGAGGAACTTCCACTATCAGCAGGTGCATTTTATACTTCTGGCATGTAAAGTTAATTCTGAAAATGGCAAAACACCAATACAATGTTGTGTACAATTCGTATATGTCAATGATCAAAGCACTAAATTAGTAAAAAGTGGGTTAATAAACCTAATGGACTTCTACAAGTACAACAAAATATTTTTGCATGTCCCATTAAGTAATATTCTACATAAAATAATTTAGAATTAAATTTTGCACATTGATAATATGTCTCAAGATGCTATTTAGGATACCATCTGCTTAGGTACAAGAGATGTTCACTTCTCTACTTCTCTCTCCCATTCTCTCTTTTTCTTTCCCTCCTTCTTTAGACCACTATCTTTCTGCTAAAGCAAGTGATTATGTTATACTGCTTGAGATGGTGGGGTTTGACAGCAAGAAAACTGCTTAAAATCAAAATCTTGTACGTAACTTCTGAATTGAACCGAAGGAGCTTCTGCTTCCTAACGTCATGGCATACATTCAAGCCGCTAACCTAGAGGTGAAAATCAATGGGAGAAGTTAAAGATGATTCACTTGCTGGCTTAAACTCCCGCCCCCCTTCCTGCCAAGTATCAAACCCCGTATCTTCTGGGGAGTTTTTTTCTTCATACTTGAGATATAAGAATGAGTGAAAATGCACAAGTTAACAAGTTTGCAATTTATTTAATACATCAAAAGCTTTCCATGTATTCTAAATCTGCATTATTTGAATTCTAGCCTTAAGTTCCATGATGCATGTTTTAATATAAAAATAACAAATTTTAGAATATACACATCAATAGGTATAGTACCTTTCTGAGACTTGATGCTTCTTTATCAGTTTGGTGTTTAGCTTGATCATCTATTACATTGAAACTAAAGAGATGTTTTCAGAAGTCCATAAGTATATGTTATTCAGAGTGATTCAGCATGATTAAACAAGATTGGATTCACTTAAATATATCTTCCTGAGACAAAAATAGAAGTATAAGCCAAAGACAAGTAAACAAAGTACCCCAGAACAGATGTGAAATTTATTACAAAGTCACGTGAGAAAAGTAAGATAGGAGTTACAAAAATACCGAGGGCCTGTAACTTTGTGAAAAAAGTAGTACAAAAACATACTGCGTGATATTTTTAGCAGGCAAAAATACATAACCTTATTGATACTCTTCATAGTAAGGAACTTCAAAGAAAGTTAGCCAACTATATCATGGCAGGAACCATGCTAACAAATACCAGCTATTTAGCTTGATGTACTCTTATCGTTGTTTCCATGTCAAATGCAAAGTTCATGATTTCTCAGATGACTAAACAGATGAGACAAGTCAATCTGCTTTATACTAAGCATGAAACAATGAAAAAAAAAGCTATTCCAGAAATTACAATATCACTTATTTAATTGAGCAATAAGGCCCTAAAAAATAACCCAGAAGATGCAGTCCTTTTGTGAAACACGGAAGGAGTACTTCTTGGCCTCTTCTGTACGGATGTAAGAAATAAAAAGCAGACATTGATCAGCTGGAGCCTGTATGCATTGCAGATGTGAGGTAATGGCTAAATTATCATTTAAATTAAAATTCAATTTAAATAAATCACAGGGCATAAACCAATCTTTATGATGACTTGAAGAAAAACTGTCTTTTTTCATGCTCCTTCAACTAGTTGATTTGTAATTTCCCCTAGGATTTCAGTAGATTTCAGCACTTTGTGATAATAGGAATACGCTCCATCCCTTAAACGAACTAGGCATTCTTTAAGTAGCAAATTCCAGGCATTTTGTTCATTTTTAATTGAAAACTTTCATACATTAGCATACCATGGAAAGTAAGGACAACAAATAATGACGGAATGCATTTATTTAAAAGTAAATTAATCCTAGTGCAGATGTTTTTTCCTGCAATTTAGTCAGCATAAAATATGTACTTCTTAGACAATTCCAAGAGGTTTGCAGTAAAAATACACGTCATTATGTTTACTTTTACATGGGTAAACATCCTAAGCTCTTCCAAAAATCGTGTTATAATTTTCATATTTAAGTTGTGTTTATATACTAATTAATATTTTTTGATTTAAAAATTCTGCCAATTACATAGGACTAATTCCATAGAATGAAATGTTGAGAAATAGAAACAAACCCATTTTTTTTCTATAAAGGTACTTGGTTGGGATTTTCAGTTTTTATGTTTATAGGTATTCATATTTATATTACATTTCCAATTTTAAACTAATTTTCCATTAGAATTTCTTGTGAATTATGTATGCAGTTATTCAAATCAAGTTGACTTTTATTATTGGATGATTGGTGTTTTATTAGTATCAGAAGCATTATTTGAATGGCATGGCCATCCAGATAAGTCTGTTGTTTTTTTTTTCCTTGGTATTAGGCAAATTTGGAACTCGGAGGAGGGGAGAATGAAAAGTTCTTTTGTGTAAAACTACACAAAGCCCAGTAACAGAGTTTTAAAACTAATAAATGTTCCCTGTTATTATTTTTTCTTGTTTAAATAACATAGTCTGTCAGTGATGACTAATGCATTATATTCTGTTTTTCTCCGAATTTTCTAATTAGTGGCTAGAATTTAGACACAATACAAAGAAGGAAAAGCACACAAAATGCAACACCTTCTGTTAAGCAGCAGGGGAAGATTGCAGATCATAATGAGATTAACTGTTGATTATATATGAGAGGGGAGGAAGTGATGAAGGTGGCACAGCAGGTGATTCAGCCCATTATTTTTTATTTTTATTTTTATTTTTTTTTAGCTTCTCTATCAGCATAATTGCTAAGCATTTAACTATCTACTTTGTAGTGGTTACAGAATTCATTGTTGACAGCAGTGAACCACAAAGTTTACTGGAAAAAATATTTAGCCACTAATTTTAAACTTTTTCGGTGCCATAGTGAAAAATACTTGACAAGTACTGAGGTACCGAAATAACCACTGAACGTGCTTCTCATTTTTTATATTGGTTTTGTATTGAAATCGCATAGCAGGGAATATGTATCTGACCGTTACATACAGATTTTCTTTTCTTTGCTTCTAAATGGGCTATTGAGTCTCTTGGCAGACAAGGTAAGGATCACTCTCGTGCAGGTTAAAGTATTCTTTATAGGTAATTAAATAATAATAATAATAATTAAAAAAAACTTGTTTCAGGAAAAAAAGTTGATTCTGTTGTATTTTCTTATTCTCCC
Organism: Cygnus atratus; assembly: GCF_013377495.2. NCBI lineage: Eukaryota > Metazoa > Chordata > Aves > Anseriformes > Anatidae > Cygnus > Cygnus atratus. Next base: position 64,134,394 of record NC_066365.1, on the reverse strand, counting down.
CTTATGATAGTTGACAATATAAACATGCAAATATTACTTGAAAAAATTAAATAGGTGAGTTGGCTGTTGCTTCTGAAAAATTTCAGTATGACCAAAATGTTATATATTCCAATACTCCAGATTTTTTGAAAGAAACTTTAATAAAATGTCCGGTTTTTACACTTCAAAATTCTTCTCAACTCTGAACATGTAATGTATATTGGAATATAGATTATACAGGAATACTGTTCATGCTTTCTTTGCTTTTCTAATAGTATTTCAGTAAAGGTAGCTAAGTACATTTTGTATCTAGACTGGGAACTCTCTATTGTGAAGTTTTCAAGACCAGGTTAAAGTGCAATGAATGCAAGTAATCTGTGGTTGTTCTTGTTTTAGAGAAATTCAGTTCCATCATATCAGTTAAATTATAGGATCTCGTGCTTCTAGGTCCAGACTTGAACCTGAGCAGAGCAACATTTCCAAATCACCTCTTTCTCCTGAAAAGAAATCACAGAATCCTTTAGATGATTCTGAAGAAAAACTTTCTTCTGAGGAAAGCAAAGGTAAGAATAAAACATAATTATATTTTTGTTCTGTAGCAAGCCCTTTCTATTCAACAGTACTTCTTTGACATTACAAGGGCCTATTCCAAGAAGGCCTCTTCCTGGAACATGTACTTTTTCTATTCTCTTTCTCCCTGAGTTGATCAGGCTTGTGTGATGCGTGTTGTGGGACTGGGGAAGCAAAATCTTCAGCTTTGTGACATGTTTCTTTCAACCAGCTTAAAAGGTCTTATGTCTTGCTGGATTTCTTCATCCCTTCAATAAACTTTGTGTGAACTCTCTGCTTTTAATTTATTAATTTTGCACTATCCGTCTAGTTATATGTCTTCTGAGACCTGTCTGATCTTTCCACATCCTTTTCACTGATGGTAAGGAATAGGAAAGTAGCTTGATGGCTTTCTAGTAGTTTCTAGGAGTGTTTTCTGGTTTTTAAGCACAGAGACCTTCAGTTGGACACCTCTACAGTATCAACACAAAGGCAGAATATGTTCATAGGGGGGATTTTAGTGTCTGGAAAGACACAATAGGTTTGGGGATGTTCTCCACAGCCTTGAATTTTCTTGCTGGAAGGACTGCACCTTCTATTTCAGTTGACAGGAAATAGCCAGAAGTCTAAAGCAGCAACTCTGACCCCATGGTCATTTCAGCTGGTGCTATTCTTGACAGAACTTGCTAATTCCTTAGTGACCAGCTTCTGAGGCTGCGGATGTAAGTCCCTTCTTTCAGCCTTTTCTCAGAATGGTCCCTTGGTCTGTTTTGGGGTGTGTACACTTACAGACCTTCATTGCAGAGTGTCTAAATACCACCATTGTGCAATAATTTCAGATTTCGTACCTAAAGAGGAATCTTGTTTCTATGATTTCAGAATTGCTTTCCATGGTGTGATTTCTCCTGCTTGTACTGTCTAGAGAAGTCTGAGGCACAGTGTGATTACAGTGTTAAAATTATTCATGGAGGGAAGCAGAAACTGTGGCAAAATGTAACATTACATTATTCTGCAAATCTGTTATTGCTTTTTATGTATTTATTAAGAGAGTGAAGTTTCTCTGGGTAGTGACTTGAGGGTTGTACAGAGGGTGGATTCATGTGAAGTGGGTACTCCATTTCTGAACGAAGACTCTGATATTGAATTACCTTGCAAAGTGCAAACCATTTCATTTTCTGACACGGTATTGCTTATCTTCCAACCAGTTTGTACTTCTGCAGCCCTATTGATACGATTTTTTTTTTTTTCTGGAGACTGAATTTACTGTAAGAAGTAAAGGTTTTGATTGTGTCATTTCTAGTGCTTCCTACATTTTTATATTTATGTCTTAAGTGATGCAGCACACAGGTACACAGATGAGTTTCACCTTAACATGTTATCAGTATTTCACAGCTGTGAGCCAGTGCCAGCAGAAAAGCAGCAGCCTTGTAGCATCTTCATAGCTCTTTGCTCTTGTCTCCACAATCTCTGAAAGTGTACACTCCCACCACATAAAGTGGCATCACAATTTTTAGCTCAGAAAACTGTGCCATGCCACGGGAAACACCATTCTTTGTTCTCCCTGGATGCAGCAAACCACTGCAATAAACAGAAATGAAGCTTAGTTTACCGCACATTAATTTTGATTACTCCCATTTTCACTCTTATTAGTTCATGCTTTAATTTTGTACGGGAAAGTAGCTAGACATAGGGGTTTGTGATACTGTTCTTACAAGAGGATGCTGACTAGTCTTTGAGAACACTAGGAAAGTTGTATATCAAAATAAACCTGTCTGAAGTAGTTTAGATGCACAGAATATGTGGTTCCTCATTTGGTTGCTCAGTTGGTTGCTGCTGTTTATAGAAATCAGCCTTGTGACTTCACTGGTAGGTGGTTGTTGAAGCATAATAACATGAATGAAATGACTAGTAAACAAAAGCTCAGTTTAAATCGTAGAACCTTTGTGGTTGTTTTTTTGTTTGTTTTACAAGTAACTTCAAATTTTTAAGAAATTGGAGAAATGACTGTGTGGAGAAATAAACTCTTTAACCCTGAGGACGTTGATGTTTTAGAACATGGTAACCATTTATATCTATGAAATATGAAAGGTCATCAGAGTGTCTGGGTTCCTTGCTTAAATATCGCAGCTGTAACAGTCTTCTGAGAGAGGTTTTGGTCCTGTCCTTACCTTGAACATCATGGCAGACAGCTGAATGTCCTACATGGGGTGCTGAAGCACAACCTTGGTTTTGTCTGGTGTTTTGGCAGGTACCAAAGCAAAATGTGATTACTTTTGAGACAAAGCACCTGTTTACATTGGCATTATACTGGACATGCTTCATGGTAGGAAAATAGTCTCTCTAGAGATTACTTTAATATGCTGACTGTATTTATTTGCATATTAGAAATCTGACATTTAGTTTATGGAAATACATGTAAATAATGAGTAGCTTTTGAACCGGTCCACTAGCTTAGCAGATGCCTCCCGTCAGTATGGAAAAAGGTTGAGATTATTTGATCTTTACTTTGTTTCTCCATCATTCATTAATTACATCTATTTCTGCAATTGAAACGTAGTTAGCATTTTTTTTTCTTTGTCTGGCTTTTGCTGGATGAATTGTAGAAAAGTACTGATGCCAGCTCCACAAAAGCTTACAGAATAACTTTCGAAGTGGCCAGAAATGTACCATGGTGACAGGAGTAACTCCGGGGAGATGCATGTTTCTCACTTACCTCTTGCTTGGATATGTGCTTATTAGCAATCACATTGGATACAGGTGCTGTTTTTTAACAAAGCTGACAGTGTCTGAAAGTAATTGGTTCCTCTGGGATAAAATAGGAATACATCTTATTTCTTAGCTCCATAAACTAATTATCTTCTTTTCTTTGAATCCAGTAAATATGTCATTCTAATTTTGATATAATGTAAACGTATTGATTATCCAAACAAATAATTTTGTGTCTCTGTGAAACAGATTGGAAATACTAATGATATCCAGTGGAAAATGTTGAGTTGAATTATTTCTAAATAATATTTAGAAATGCTCCTGTTTTTCTTCCTTATTACTTGTAAGAAAGAGCAGATTTTATTTATTTAATTATTCATTTTAAAGACTGTATGCCTTACCCGTATCCGTCATTTATAACATTGTCACTGTTTGGTTTGTCATTGTCATCTTTGTTTGGTTGGTGGGAATGAAAATATACATTTGTAAAGGAGACACACACAACAATACTCTTATTTATTTTTCAAGAGTTTTCACAAATATTATAATGAAAAATAAAAGGGGAAAATTTCTTCTTACAATACTTTTAATATATTTGTTCATAAATAGGACTACCCCATTCAGGGGCTTCCCAAGAGAAGGTCTTAATGATGATGCATCAGTGCTGCTTATGCGATTGAAAATAATGTAGGTTTAGAAAATTATAGTAAAGCAAATAAAAATACTTATAAATGCCTTAAAAACAAAAACAACACATGAACAACTGGGATAAAGTCTAAAGTCTTTCAGGAAGTCTGTAATCTATGAAAAAGTAAAAACTAAACCTTAGTGTATTTTAATTTGTAATCTGCATGTGATAAGTCAAAGCAGTTCAGCTTTGAATCTGTTTAGGGTTGGTACAAATCTCTCTCTATTTTGGGTTTTGTAAAAATGCCACAGCCAGTGGGGAAGGAGGCCTTCTGAAGTTTGCAGTGTTATCATTAGGATTTTAAGCACTGATGCTAGAACAGCTTCAGAAACAGTAGGTTCCTGCTGTACAATTTTTCTTTCCTATTCTAACTTCTTAGTCTATAATTAGAAGTATATAATTAAGCCTAAAAATAAATCTTCTAGAGGGAAATATCCTAGAAATAGCCATTCAAGATGTTTTATGCCCAACTCCTGCTAAGATTTATGCAGATGGTTAGCTTTAATCAAAGGGAAAGTGCTGTTGAAATCAATGGAGCAGCTACGATGTGGAAGGGTTAGTTTGTGGGTTCAGATCTGGCTCCTGTTACGTTCAGGAGGACCCCTTGCACAGAGTGCTGTAGGATTTGCGCTGTATTATGCAGTTTGAACAGAGTGAGGAAGCCAAATTTGTCCTACAAACTTTGCTCAAAAAGTCTTTGAGAGTCCGCTCTTACTTTCTGAGGAATGAGGAGCTGGTGGTTCTGTCAAATCTCACTGGAAGATAATAGCCTTGTTTGTGTACAGGCTGTCATTTTGAAAATTGTGTGTTCTTGTTACAATTCTAATGTGATTGTATTTTCTGCCCTAACAAGTCTTAGTGTGTTGTGAGTTGTTTTACATGTTTTGCTGTCAATATTTTAGTGCAATTTCACGTAGTTCACAAAATTAAACATATGGGTACACCTCTGTCCCAGTTCAGGAGTTAAAGGTTATTGGTGTATAATCTTGTGCTGTAACTATATGGTGAATCTTGGTTAGTAGGAAATGAGATGTAACGATTTCATTGGAGTTCTGAAATCATGAAAAATGTTGTTTACTTCACTGTTCAGTGCCCTGCGTTGTCTCAAGCTTTTGGTGGTTCTTGTACAGACAGGAATATGCCAGATGCTCAGTCTAACCTTGGATTATGGGGGGATGGAAAAGGTGAAGATGAACTGTCACCTGAAGAAATACAAATGGTAAGTCCATTATTGTCCATTTTATATTTTCTGCTGTATCCACATGTGCTAAGAAAGTTCAGATTCACCCAAGTTCATTTACAACTTCCATTTTATGCAGGATAATGCCATGACAAGATATGTCATTTATACATGGCTTCCTGGTTCTTCTGGGAGCTGCTAATATTTAAAATTGCAAAATATTTGCATGCAGCCATGACATTAATACCAACTATTTTTTCAGCAATTGGAAGTGCCCTTTGAAAATGAAATTCTGTTTTTAAAAATTATAATTATGAAATGCTTTCTTAGTCAGGAGACAATGGAAGTGAAGGTAGCATCAGGAATGCATTAAAAAATTTCTGAACAATAAACATTTTGAGACTGGCTGCTTTTGACTTGGACTACTTCTAGTACACAAATAGCTGTATTTCATTTTATTCCTCTTTTTTAGGTTGATCAAAATCACACTGCTTTTATTAGAAGGAATAACTACAGGCTTTCAGACACAGCAGAACCTCATGTATTTTTAGCTTTGCTATATTTCCGCCACTATCAGCAGTTTTTTGTATTGTTTGTTCCAATTCTGTTCACAATTGAACTGATACGCTACAAAATTTGACGTGATTGCTGACAACCTGTTAGGCTTTTTGATGTTCCTATGATTTCTTGTTTTGAACGTGGCTCCAAATTCTCTTTGTATTAGCACACACTGAATTGTTTCATATAAAGAAAGTAAAACTTCCTTACAAGTAGCCAGTGGCTGTAGAGTTTTCAACATGGTGTGCTGCAGCACAGGGCTGCTGCAGCATGATTATCTGAGGCTTCCTTGGCAATGACTAGAGATGTTCCCAAACAGAGCAAGCATCACTTCCCGTCAGAGATGAGTAAGTTGCACATAATTACGGTATGGTTTGTCAAAGAGAAAAGGCTCTTCAGAGGCTGCTCCTGATGCTATCACATTGTTCTTGAGCACCAGTCTGAAATCAGAAGGCTTATTCCTGCTTTCTTTTTTCTCTCTAAACAGAATTTGTCACATACCTTCGTTTTTCTGTGTTCAGGCACCATATTATTAGCCCCCTTGGTGTAAGCTTCCAGAGGATTGGGAGGTAACAAGCATCAGAGGTGACAACTCTGAAAGTGCTTGCTAGTAACTGACTGCTAAATGTTAGATTGCATTTTGTGGGCCTCGCGCTCTAGTAAGTTTTAAATGTGTTACATCCTTTGCCATGGTTCTTTGGGAATGAATGCATTTCTTTCTTTGGGAATGAATGCATCCCTTTATCCTTTTTAGAGTAAGGCCCAGCACACCTCACGACTTACATGAGTTGTCCAGGTCTGTGAGTTTTGTTCTATTTCTGTTATCGAGTGAAGGAAGATAACCCGCAGATAACCTGGGACTTTTTTTTTTCCCTGGAATAAGTTCTTTTTATTGCCTGGTGAGGTGGAATGGTTCCAAGCCAGAGTAACACAAAAATCAATGTTTAATACTTGGAGATTCAGGAGCCCAGAAATCCTTCAGTCCTGATCTGCTTATTGCGAGGCATTTTCCCAGCTCTTTCTAGGGGAGAACCATTAGACAAAAAATGCATTATTAATCTTTGTCCTTTCAGACCTTTCCCATGCTATGCTTTTTATTATTATTATTTTTTGCTATGGTTTTCTATGATTCTTCTTACACTGAGCATGAATCTCTGATTCTGGCAGTTATGAAGAAATACAGAATACATTTCCACCTCTGCTGAAAGCTAACAAGCATCGGTTGCTTCCACGTTATACCTTGGAAGGAGTATACATTGATTAAGACTTAAAAAAGAAGTGAGTCAGCATTCATGACAGTGTTAATGTAGATGCTTTTTCTTTCTCCACCAGTAAGTTGTCAAGTAGGAAGCAAGCTGCTTGATTCTTGTTAATGACCTTAATGGAGGTAATTTCTTGTCAGGTAATTTTTTACAGTTGGATTGGATTGCATACATTGGGGTTGCTGCAGTGTAAACCAGGAGTTGTATATATGTATGTGTGCACAACAGGTTTTCAAATGTAAACTTTGCTACTAAAATGTTGATGCTCAGAACTGAGCAAGCCATTGTTCTGCTCCACGGACCTAAAGTGATTTTTGTTGTTTATTTTTAATTTTTTAGGGTTTAGGAACACTATAATTTGCAAAGGCAAGCGACATACATAGGGACTATTCCACAGCAGGACTGCTTTCAGTGTATTTTCAAGTAAAGTTATAGCTATGAGTTGACCTTTATTAGTAGAAGTTGGATACTGTGTAACCTCACTCCTAATGGACTTTAATGCCACTGGAAGCCATTATTCTAATTTTCATGTAAATTTGGGTCCAAGGTGTAAATTATAGGTGTAACTAGGACGTAATTTGAGTACTTGAAAGTGCATTGATTTTATTCATTGCTTAAGTAAATACTTCCTAGTAATATGCAATACTTAATGACTTTATTGTGCTTTTAATGCAGGAATTTAAGGGTCTTTAGGAACACTTAATGAACCTTTACAGCTTTAGGAAATTGAGCCGCTAAAAGGACTAATTATTTCTCCTCTGCATTATGTTTGCTGTTACAGAGAAGTTAATTTCTACTTTTTAAACATTTGATTTGTGAAGAGTGGACCAACTCCATTTAAGTTACTAAAAAAAAAACCCACTAGCGATTCTCAGAAGAGGGTAGGTTAAAGTGTAAGGAACTGCTGTATTGATTTTAAATTGGAACGTGTTGCGTCAAATTGTACCGAACAATTCTCACTCGTGGTTCCGTGATCCTTCCTGTGGATAAAATAATGAATTAAAGCACTATCATGTTGTTATAGCAGCAATTTATTTCAGTATTTTACCCTAAGCAGAGATCTTTACATCAGTTGCAGGCTGTCGTGTGATTTACACAGTAAATCTCACTCTATAACTCTGAGCACAGGTACCTGAATGTTTTCATAGTTGTTGTGAGCAGATGTCTTGTGGTTGTGTAGAGTGGGGAAAATGTGGTTCTGCTGTGAAAATCTACACTTTTCTCTGACTTTTTATCTTGTTTTTTGTCTTTAGTTCAGGTATAGTACATTTCATGATTTATCTCATGGGATAACAAAAAAGAACTGTGATTAACAAAAAAGAACTGTGATTCTTTCAATGCGTTAGGCTTTGAGAAATATCTTAAGCAGTCACTTTATATCCTGGTAGCAGAATATTTCATTGTCATAAAAGAGGCTACTTTAACAAGCCATAAATCGTTGAGCTCTACAGATTGCTAGAGCTTGCTGTATGTTCACATCATGTAAATCCCTTTGTGACACACGATAGGCGACGTGTCCTTCTGTTCTCACCTCTTGTTCACTTGGCTGTGTCACCACATCTTGCTGCTGTCGGAGCCGTGCCGTCCCTCAGCCCTGATTTCAAATTGCAAGGACTATTTAGCAGTTTAAAAAGCAATCTGTGCCAGTGGAGGATTTCAAATATCAAAGGGTTTTTTAAATAGTACTTTCTCAAGTGGATTTGTGCTATTTGTAAGGGATTAAAAGTATTCACTGTTTCTTTATTGAAAATTTGCCTCCTAAATTAATTATCATCTCAGTTCTGCTAAGACAGCAGAATAGGGAATTTTTTTATGCTGAATATTTGTGGAGAAATACTTATTCGTACAGAAGTCAGAAAACCAATTACAGCTTGGTGGCTCCACTTAGTCACTTAATGTCAGTGCAGTCGGCTCTGTGCTAAAGCTCATGGATCCATTTTATTGTCCTGTTCCTTGGCTTTGTTCTGAAGTGAATCCCTTAAAATCAGAGACCTACAGAGGGGCCAGCGTAAAGGAGTGATGAGATACCTATAGCCACGTGCTGCTGTGAAGAACATATCACTGCGTTAATATTTTAACAAATGCTCTGCTCTGTAGAGATGCCACAGACAGTAGTGATAATGACACTCCAGTGCACTGTAACACTGGTACTTTTGTATTTAGCAGAACCATTGAATCTTTAGGGTGGGCAGCAGTGGGGCTTCAGGGAGCTGTGCACTGTGCTCCTCGCTGTCCCACACCTGTCCCACGGGGCTGGGCTCCTGCCCTTGAGGGCTCGGCCCCACCGTGGAAGTTATGGCGCATGATAGCATCGGGGATCTTGGACTTTCTTCAGTTCTTTAACTGAGAAAAGAAAGCTGTTCTTGCCAACCAGGCAGCTAGTGAACCTCTAGTACAGAAAGATGTATTTTAAAAGAAATAGAAAAACATTTATTATTATTATTATATAGACTGCCTGCTAGAAGACTAAAGCATTTTCTAAGAGATTAACTGTTATCCTGTTAAAACAGGTGTCACTTCACACTCACTGGTAACAAATTTCTGTTTTTTAACATGGTAACTGTGTTCCCCTAGGTCATGCAGCTCGACATGCAATTTGCTGTCAGTAAGGAGTCAGGTAGTGCTTCTCTGAGGGCCTGGTGGGACTGAAGCGAGATGAAAAATGTTACAGCACGAAGCGTGGGACACAGCGGAGATGGTGTGGGATGTGAGAAGGAGGGGATGAAGGTGATGGGTATGACAGGTGGCTTGCCTTTTTTCTTTTTTTTCCCCCCTTTTCTGTTGCTCTGTGGCAGTCCAGAAGTCTTGCTCAGCTCTTTGCCCTCTGCTCTTCCTTGGTTCAGCTGTGCCATGTACTCCTGTGGTGAGATTCAGTTTACTAATTTAGCAGAAAACTCCGGGAAAAAAGTGGTCAGGGAGTGAAAATGTCATCCCATGAAATCGGACAAGCAGCAGTTTGTGTACAGGAGTGTGTACTCGGGGAGAGATAGCATGACAAATCCTTCTGTGACTCCCCTAGACCTTCCACTGCACCCCAAGTGGAATCAGAACATCCTGAGTTGGAGGGGACCCATAAGGACCATTGAGTCCAACTCTTGTACACTTGTTTGTTTTTTCTCTGTGTAGGTATTATGAAAGTTTTTGATATGGCGGAAGTTTAAACTGGAGCATTTTGGATCATTTAACAGGATGTGTAAATCAGCATGTGGAACAACGTGTACAAGGAGTTGAACAAGCTGTACAAGGAAGATCTTAAAAGAATCGGGCTAGAGGTGCTGGTGGAATGATTGGGGCAGGGAGGATGTCATAATACAGAGTCACCAAACACAGCAGTTTAATTATATTAACTGAGTTACTCCTACAGATTGGCGCTGTGAAGTAAGCTGTGGGTCAGATGACCTGTATGAACTAGCCACTAATTTTCATGTTGCATCCTAACGATGAACTGCATTGTTCCTTAAATTGCCTTGAAATACTAGGTTCTTCATTTTTAGGTACTTCTGTATTACTGCTCTAAAGGCTTATTTGCCTTCCAGTGATATAGCGCTACCCTCTTTGTTATTGTTAATTCTCTGCGATTCAGACATTATTTTCCCTCCTCCTTCCTTCATTTTTTGCAAAAGATAACAGTTCCTTTCAAATACTTACTGTCTTCACTGGGCATCACGACATTTTCTTGCAAGTTCAGCGTTGGGCCTTTGCTCAGATGGTGAGCAATTACTACTGCACAGACTGGAAACCGAGACTGATCTGTAAGCAGTGCTGCTCTGCTGCTGTTTTCATCTCTGACAACACACTGCTTTGTCCCAAGAAGGATAATGAGACCTTGCAAGGTGGCTGAGAGGAATGCTGCGTGTATACTGCTAATGAAATTGTAACTTGATTGAATCACACTGAAATCCAGAAGTGTTATGTAGGCTAGTTTGAAATAAGTAGATTAACTGCATTAGAACTGGGCTTGCTGTCTTGCACAGCGCCAGTGTCACATCCTTTGGATTTTTAATCCTGTTTTCTGGTATTCAGGCTGCTGCATGTATCACTCAGGATTTAGAAATGAGGCTTGTCAGAGGCGCGTAGTGGGTAATAACTTCAGGATAAATGTATCCTGGGTGCTACTTCTGTGCAGTGGCAGAGACAGGGCTTTCCGAGCTTTGTGAGGAACGTGCAAAGAGTTAGTTGTTTCCATACCACGCATGTCCGGCTGGTACTGAGGCTTTGGTCGTGGGGCATTAATTGGCAGAATACCTCAACTAACCTTCCCCTCCCTCCAGCCAGAAGGGGACTTGTGACCCTTTCAGCATGAGGTACTCTGGTTCCTGCTGGCAGGAACCTTTTGGCAGGGGCAGGCGGCAGCGATCTGAGCGCATTGCCCACACCTGAGCGTGGGGAGAAGGGAGAAGCACACCGCGGGGCTCGCTCCTGTGTCTGGCTGGCAAGGTGGCAGGATCGAGCTCATTTATTTAGGCACCTGGAAAATCCCACCTCAGAACGTGGTAAATGGGTCCTGTTTAAAATACAGTCCTTACGATGGCGCTTCCAACTAACTGTTATGATGTGATGCCTTTCTCAGCTGTATTCTAGCAGCGTATCTAAAGCAAATCTTGTCACCGTACTTGCTGCACCATAGCTCATTTCACATTGAGTCCCAAATGATCAGACAGGGAAGTATATCTAGAAAATCAAAGCTTGTTCTCCTGTATGAGGTCTTGTGTTTGTGCTCGCGCATTTGAAAAATGTAGTGCCAAAAGTGTAGTTTTAAATGAAAGAGGCTGGCTGGAATAAATAAAGCCAACGCATTGGTAAAGTACGAAGTAGTAGACATCAAAATATTTTATATTACAGCAAAATCTGCAAGCTGTTAACTTTATGCCATGGGTAGAACATGAATAAAGTAAATGACGGTGTAAAGGTGTCACATGCTATGAGAGCTTTCCCCACTCAAATTTTTAAAATAAAAAGGACAAAATTCATCCCCTGCATTTTTCCTTAGTGCAAAGAACTCGAGCAAAATCTGCAAATTATTTTGGGGTTTCATTCATAACGGGAGGATAATTGACAAGTGTTAAAATGATAACACTATGATGTTAATGATGAATATGATGAATGATAAGTGTGCAGGCTCATATTGTTCACTGAAGCTAATGGTAGTCATCCTTGGAGATCTTTGTAAAGGAAGGTGAAGGTTGCTTTGTTGGGGCTGGGGGCTGAGGAAAGTTCACCGAGTCCAAGCATGTGAACTCTAACAAGACTTTTTTTTTTTTTTTCTTTTCCTCTCTCGCAGTTTGAACAGGAGAACCAGCGGCTTGTTGGTGAAATGAACAATCTGTTTGATGAAGTCAGGTACAATTTTCCATTTATTGACAGGTCGCTGTATGTGCTGGTCCTGTAACCAGGATAACATCCACGCACGATGAATTTGCTGCTGGGCACCTTGCTGCAGGAATTGTAACGGTGTGGTGGAGGGGGGGACAAAACAGGAATGCCCAGATCTGTGTAACATCTGGAAATGAACTGTAGGGGTTTACACGGGGTTGTGTTCCTGTAGTGTAGACACTTGTCAGAGCTCTAATCACACCTTATCACCACATAAGACTGCTAACAAAGAGCCATGCCTGCTGAACCAGGCTTTACTCTGGTTGGAGGATCTAAAGCTGTAGTAGTGAGAAATGCTTGCAGAAGTGTCTAATGGAGTATTTCTGTTCTTTGCCAAGACAAATTGAAGGAAAAGTGGTAGAAATCTCCAGATTGCAAGAGATATTCACTGAAAAAGTCTTGCAACAGGTTAGTGTAATTTAACGCTTGAAGGTTTTCCTGGGGGTGTTTTGGTCTTGGTTCTGTGCAAGATGTAAACATAAGAGTAATGAACTTTGGCACAAATGTGAAGGGAAAGTTTTTCTTTTTTTTTTTTTTTTTTTCCAAAAGCAAAATCAAGATGGTAATTACTACCATTACGTATCAGTGTATACTGGGAATGGAGAGTGCCGGGTGTCGTAGTGATCCCTCTGTCTCAAAATTAGTGCTCTATTAACTGTATTATTTAATAGCATATTTTCTGTGAATGGTAGCACCTCTTCCAGAAGAGCCAGCAAAAATTAGGCCAGATTTGATGTTGGGTAAAGAGGAGACTTCCTATTGATCTTAGTGGCCTCGGTTCAGGCTCATAACAACACATTAAAAAAATTGCAACTTAATTGCCTCTATGCCTTTGCATCATTGAAGAAAGCATAAATAAAGCTAAGATGTTAATAATACCAGATTTTGTTTTATATTTGAGTTCTGCTCGTCTCCAAAATCCTTACAGATGTTTTTTTTTTTTCCTAAACTTTGTCAATGTTTCTCAATTATTATTTTTTTTAATAGGAAACTGATATTGACAATATCCATCAATTAGTTGTGGGTGCAACGGAGAATATCAAAGAAGGCAATGAAGACATAAGAGAGGTAATGTCTAAGCTGTGTTTTTCAATTAATTCCTTTCTCCTGAATTTCAGTTTTGCCCAAGTGTTGCTTTAAACAGCACGCACAAGTTAATGCAAGATACTGTGTGTATTGGGGAATCAGGACATGATTTCGAAAAAATTGTGAATATGCTTAGCTAATTTACACATTTCACTCTGCTTGTCTTGCTAACCATGATCTGAAACTAAATGAGTCTGCAGAAATCTGCTTGGCCTTAGCTATTTTTAAACATGAAGGTTGCGTGGTATGCATTTAAGCTCATCTGAAATTTTTGTGGGGTTTTCTATTTGTTTTGGTTTTAATTAAAAAAAAAATCAGAATAAAAGACAATTCTGCAATTGTTGAAACTGGAGTTGAACACTAAGCATTACCAGAAGAGTCTCTTTACTATGCTGAAGGCATCTCACATGCACCTAGTAAACAAATCTGTCCCGTTATCCTACTAATGAGATGATGCTTTCCTTCAGGAGCTGCGATTTCAGCAAAAACTGAGTTCCCAAATTAGCCTCTGTAGTAATTGGCTCAGTTCTTTTTTCTCCTGAAAGCACATTGAATTAGTAATTCAAGGTTGAGTTAGCTACTGCTCAGCTAGTCTGAAAAGTGCATCAAACATACATTAGCAAGCATAACTTAGGTGCTTAAAATTTCTGATTTGGGAACTTATTTCCACATTTCTTGGAGTAGAGTAGGAAAGATTTAGAGTATTATTTTCAGCAGCTGTCCAAGCGGTATGGTGGTATGGCAGATGGTGGGGAAGATGTGAGGGATTTTTCAGTTTTGGTGCTGTTTTTTTTTGTTGTTGTTGTTGCTGGTGGTGGTGGTGTTTTTTTTAAGGACTTAAATCAATAGATTTATTAACACTTAGCATACAGTCACCGTGCCTATGTGTAACCCTTAAGCACTTGACGTTAAATAGGACACTGGAAGGGTACAGACAGGTCAACGGATTGTCCCAGTGTTCATAGTAAAAAGTTGGTATTCATGAGATGGCATGAACTTACATTATTTTTGCTTTGGTTTTCATATTTGTAGGTGGAACTAAATTTCCCAAACCACACCGAGAAACGGTAGAAAAAGGTCATTAAAAAATGTAACTGTCATTAATGTTTATATCACATGAAAAGTTATATTCCATGTAAAAATCTGAAAAATGAGAGAGAAAAACAGGATCCCTCCTTTCTGCCAGTCTGAATTTTGGGAAGGCAAATCCTAGAAAAATATTTGCTCTACTTTGCTGTAGTTGTTCCTTGCTCTAGTTGCTTTGAGGGTGAAATACTTGATAGACAGTCCTAAAGCAATCTCTAGAAATAGCTGTTGTCAGTTTCTTTGTGTTGATTTTTATTTATTTTTTAAATCACAAGAGATTTATTAGAGTGATATTAGACGGATTAATCACAGTTTCACTTTTGGAACTTAACCTTTAAGCATGTACACTTTGACGTAGTTCTTCACCTTTCGGATGTTTTTCTGTTGCCTGGGATCTGGATTTATTTTCTTAAATCACCAACTTCAAGATTTTGTGAGAAGCTATATCATGAGAAATCTGAAGTGGTATAACCAACCTGACTTTTATTCACCTGAAAGTAATGGCAGCTTTGTTCTTTGTTCTGAAGCCACTAACAGTCATCGTGGGTTGTCTTTTTTTGAAATATGTACTGTACTTTTTACTGGTGAGAGTAATCAAGATAATCTTTTCCTCACAGGCCATCAAAAACAATGCTGGATTTAGAGTATGGATCCTCTTTTTCCTTGTGATGTGTTCATTTTCCTTGCTTTTCCTGGACTGGTATGATAATTAAAAATATAAAATTGTCTACATGCTTTGTAAAACTTTTGACGTTTTTTTCCTATGGAAGGGGGTATATGACATACCTGTATATTTTATGCATTTTTTGTGCTGCTGTGATGGAAATATTTTCCAACAAATAAGCACATGCATATGTCCATTGCTACAGAGGGAGACGATAGCATTCATTTTATCAAATGTGAAACCACACTGAATCCTGCACACATAAACCTTTGAAAGAGCTGGTAAGAAAGGTACAAGCTGGAGCATAGTTAAAGGGGTAAAAATAGAAAAGTAAATAAAAAGTGGTTATTGTCAGTCACCTATGCCAATGATACTTAAAGTTCAGCTCTCAGTGCGCAGAACAGGTCAAGAGAAAATTGTTGTTGTGCAAAAGCATCTACACTGTCTCAGGCTTTTATTTAATCACACCACTTCAGTACACAGTGATCATTTTGCAGATGTATGACCTCTACTTCTAATCCTTGACAACTACTTTAGAGATCAAGATTATTTAATAATAATTAAAAAAAAAAAAAAAAAAAGCTAAAGAGCTTTACTTGGGGTGCAGAGCTAATGACAATGCTGATTGTGCAGTGAAACAGAGCTTCTGAGAGATGAGAACAAAGCCAAAGGACAGATAATATTAAAGCCAAACTCTTTGAAGTACTAAAATTGGGAGCAATTTTAAAAAAAAAAAAGGGTCTCAAAACCAATCGTGGCTAAGAATCAAACTTTCTCTTGTCAAGTCAGAGGGAAAAACTGCTTTTGACTCTTGACTTAATTGCAAAGCAGTGTCCTACATCCTACAGCTTGGTGTTTTTTTAATGTTCCCTGTAATGAGTGCAGTTAGTTCTTTCTCATCAGTACTTACTTGTGCATTGAAGCTGTTTATTGTGCTATAGTTAAGGGGAGGAAGATGTGTCATGAATCATTTCTATGTAGGACAGTCTTGGGAAAGAGATCTTTTTTATCTTGTAAAATCTGAATGGCCTCTGTAAAAAATATAGTGATAAATGTGTTTTGCTGTCTCTCTTCTGACTTATGTATACCTAGACATTATATGCAACAAGCTGTATCATTCTTTACTCTGCAGAGTGAAAATGTCAAAAGTTACATATTACATTCAATAAAGCATATGCCTACTAGAAAATATAAACATGGTAGTTTTGAGTATCTGAGTACGTGACCTGTAGTTTTGAAACGTGAAGAAAAATTTGGCACGTAACTTATTGCTTTTTATGCATTACACATACCATGACTTAATAAAAATTCTTTTACAGATATTACTTGCATACTTCATATCAAATCAATAGAATTAAGTAATAATGTTTTTTTTTTAACCAATAGAGTAAAAATAAAGGTGGTTGATAATGCAATTCTACTGGAGAAGAGTAAAAGTGGAGCTTACTATGTTTGTTCTGCTACAGATCCTGATGGTTTTCCTTTGTTTTGTATGGTCTCCACAGAAATGAACTTTTGGCATGTCCACTAGAAGTTGTTGCATTTAAGTAAGGTTACTTGCTTACCCAGATGCTTCACACCCTTGTCTGTTAAATTAATGATGTCTTCTTTTGTAATATATTTAAGATTTATAATAAAAATGAAAACATGGTTTCACACAAAGAATAGATAAGTTTGTAATTACAATGGAACTTTAACGTGCATCCACAATACTATGATCTTCTACATCTTTTCCCATCCCAAGCCATACATAAACAGTTCTACTCTTCACTCAGTTTCACATGTAGCTTTCAGACAGCCAGTTGTGTTATTTAAGATGCTACTGTTTCACTTGTGATGCTTTCTGTTTTAAAGAGCATTGAACTGCAAACCATACATAAACTGAAAGCTCTAATTTATAAAAAGGGAAAATGTTAATGTCATAAAAGAGAAAATTTAGACATTATTACTCCCCCGTTGTATCCAACAAATTACATAGCGGACTACATCTACTGTGAACAGGCTTTCTACCTCTTAAGTATGATCAAAAGATGTCATTTCTCTTTTGAACATCCTTAACCATATATTTACTTTTTTACACTATCCTCTCCATCCATCACTAGAATTGTCTGTGTTTTTCCATAGTGTCTATCTAGTTTGTGTTTCAGTGCATATCCTTACCAAGCTGCTAAAGCCACAGTGGAAATGCAGTTAAATCCTGTTGACAGCAATAATAAAACATTGAGCATGCCTCGTTGCAGAGAACTTCATTATCACTTACAAATAAATGACAGTAAAGAAAATGTAAGAAAAATGCTACCTGACAGTTTTTTTTTTCCTTTCTCCATACAAGTCATTACATTATGCCCTTGATATCAGTGCTGATTATCACTTTTACTTGAGCCAAAAACTAAATACTAAATATAGCTCTCAGCTAAACAAGAGATCACTCTAGTTATGGCTGTGGTGTTTCGGTTTGCAAAATGACTAACAATAAAAAAATTAATAAATAAAGTATCAGTTCAGACAACAGAACACATGATTTAAGGTCCAAGCCCTGAAAATCCAGTGAAGAAATCTGTCAGTATCCAATAAACTGCAAGAACATATCTAACAGTTGTTTTTTTTAACATTGAAAATGGTGTCAAAGCTCTAAAGCAATGCTGATATGCATCTTGTTTTACGCCCATGAATGTTCTGCAGCAAGTTTTTGTTTTGTTTTTGCAAAGCAGTATCAGCAAACAGAAGCAATTGCACCATAAACATGAGTAACCTCTAAATTATCCATAATTATATTTAATGAAAAGTTCCTTAAAGTCCCTTAGTTACCTTCAAATGACATAGTGTTAATAATTAGCTTATCATACTAAGCTGATTTCTCAGCGGCTTCAGTCTCCTGTTCAGATAATTTCTCTTCTGACAGTACTGTCATCCATGGGGACACTGAGCGCGTGATGGTTTGTTTGGCCAGATTGTAGTGGTTTATGACTGTGTAAAATTTCCCTCGAGCACTGGAGTCTTGTTCAGAGTAGTAGTTTTCCAACCCAGCTGGAATGCATTGATTATTCTGAAAAGAAAATCCATCACTTAGATTACAGATACAACCTCACACACACTGAACATAGCAGAGTATTTTCTTTTCCCTCCAATCTAAGCAAGCTTTTACTTTGTGCGAGTCAAGGTGCAACACGCAGCAATTACTACTACAGTGTCATCGTACTGCAGTCAGAATGTTCCTCCCTTAGATTACACCTGCGTTTGCCAGAAAGACAAATCTGTGTCTGTTTTCTAGAATAATTAACAGTTAAGAAACATGCATGCCCAAAATTAATTTTTAAAAGTACTCAATCTCTTGTTCCAGCTCTTTTCTTCCTTTTTCTTCGCTACCTAGTCCCACCTGGTCGATCTACAATTACAGATACCTGCATTCGCACATTGCAGTGTTTCAGGCACTTTACTATAGTGTTTTCAATCTGTGGGGTAGAAATGAATACAAATATAGTGGTGCCAAGGCATGACCAATTTTACAGCCTAGCAATGCACAAAGGGAAAACATTGTGGGCAGCCCCATTAATGTGCAGATGTGTATGTACACGAGTCTATGATTCTAATACTTCACTCTTCATTTTCAGAAAGATACGGTCAGTATCAGGCTTTTAAAATCTATCATTAACTGTGGGACTACATTATTTAGTTTCCCAGAAGTTTAAGAGCACTACACAGAAACTGCAAGATGCTCAGAGCTTTCAAAAATTAAATACCTGACTTAGTTAAATACCAAGTAGGATCCAAACTCTGATCTCATCCTAAAAAGCAAATGAATGTGCCTGTACAGCACATCTTGCAAACCTCCTGTGATGATGCGGTAAAAGCCTATGAAGGATCAAGTTGCACTGAAGGAAGAAAAATGATTGGGACATATCCTGCTGACCCTTAGGTTTTGCTCCAGAAGGGCAGAGGTCTCTCCACAGGTCCTTTGCCACCTCTGCCAGTCCAAGCAGTCTTGCCCAATACCTCAGAGTGCTGCGGCAGTCATCTGTGCAACCGAGCTGATCCTCTAAAATCTACGCTGTGAGTACCTGCAGCTCTCATATCAGCTCAAGGAAAGTAAGTTTAATCGTTTCTCCTCTCTTTTCAAAAGATACAAGCTGTTTGATCTTCCTTCTCCCAGCAATGAAGACTCAAATTTCTAATACTGCAGGACAGCAATTTTAACAGTGCTGAACTTGGCAAGAAAAACTTAATATTGGAAATTTCTGGGCACAAAAATATCGTCACAACCAGATGCTATCTCATACATGTACACATTTACTTTGGGATTGACTCTTTTGCCCTAGTCAGGAAAAAAAAAAAAAAAACAAAACAAGAGGAGAAAGCAGCAAAATGTATACCATTAGCAACTGTTTCAAATGTTTTAAACCATATAGCACAAAATAGCTGGGGGAAAGATCCGGCAGACAGTCTTGGCTTAAAATAAATTCTGCCTCCTAAAAATGTTGGGGTGAATAAAGCATCAAAATGTATGGAAGAAAAAAGCAAGACCTGCCAGAACAAGAGGCCTACAGGTAGTCTTATGAACCTGCTTGGCCCCGATGAATGTGATCTTGGGCAGATTTGACTGCTGAAGGAAGACTTGCTATCACAAGACTAGCAGTCCTCCCAGGGAGTTAGCAGCTCATCAGTTCTAACCTGCTTGCGCGATGGAAGCTTAGATGCGTGTCAGACACAACAGCATGCAAAGTTACCACATCCAGCCAGGTTCGGTTTGTTTTCTTTTTCACAGAGCAGCCAGGGCAAATCTTGCCCCAAAGCTTTATTGGAACTAGCACTACAAAGCAGACAGAGCTTAACCCCAGCTAAGCAGAGACTTGTGGCCAGGCAGCACTGTTTAACTCCGAGGTTTCCCTGCCATAATCACCAGCCTCATCCAAGTGTCAGTCCCAAGTCTGGGACCGAAGTTTGAAGAGCACAGAGGACAACTCTGGAACTGAGCTGCCTGGTATGCGTGTTCACCTGCATCAGCCGTGCCATCTTCTGGAAGCTTCATCTGGGATAACTTCCAAGCTTCATCTGGGATAACTGACACGATAACTGAAGTGATAAAATGACTAAGAAGCACTCAGACACAGACCTCTTTGTAGTGATTATTTCACCCAGTCACTGGATGTAGTGACAGTTCTAAATATTTAAAATGGGGGAAGGAACACAATCCATTGATCTAATTAAATCTGCCAAGGAAATTCAAGCAAATGCAATATAATTATTAGTACTGAAGACAAGCCAAGATTACTGCCAGTCTAAAATAATGCCACAGAATCTTTTACTGCTTAAAGGAACAATTAGCTTTGTAACGGGCCAAAATGACTCAGTAATGTTATTTTTTGTAGTCACAAATGCACAACAGCTGACAGAAGAGCCTAAAGAAATACCCAGCAGAGTTTCCATCCTGACTGAATTTTTGCTCAGGACTTCATGCTTCTGGAAAAGATGAGCAAAAACTCCCTCTTTACTCGCTGTTCCTTGTGTACTGCTCACAGATAACCCCTGCGCTCAGCATCTCATCAAGGCAAGCAGGGCAGCACCGGGAGCTCCTGAGCTGTGGGAAGCGGTGCCCGTTCGCATCGTGCCACTTGCTGTAACCTTCAGCCTACGCAGAACATTTCTAGCTGTTTTGTCTCATTGGCTTCCAAGTGAGAGAACTGGTAAGAAAGGCGACGAGGAGAAACCAGGATGCTCCAGCATGAGTTGTCAGTCTCCGGTTTCTGTCATTTCCCTTCTATTTCAGAAGTTAGTTACGGGTTAAGGCCTTTGATGCCAGAGAAAATCCTGGTTGCCAGTCTATGCATGACTCTGTGAAGATGACTCCTTTCGTTCCCATGACACAAAGACTCCAGTGGTACCAACGCTTCACTTAAAAATAGTATCCTCTGTCCTATTAACTTTGCTGGGTCAGAAATTCCAACCTTAATAGATGATGGTGTTATCTTTAATATACGGAAATTACTTTCTCGTACCGTCCATGAGTCTGACAGAACACAGGTGCCTTGGCAATGGAAGCTGAAGAGTAACGGATGCAGTATGGAGCACACTGAAGCCCTGGAGAAATTCCTCCAGGAAACGAGCTGCGGTGAGTCTCACCATGAGCCAGCAAGGAGCGCTTCAGAGGAGCGATCTGCACAACAGGGCTGTGCCTGCATCAGCTTCAGCAAGCACAAATTTGCAGCTCAGGCTGTTTAAGATTGCTATGCAGAGGAAAATGAGTGGCTTTTTAATTACACCTTCAAGCTCTGGATGTGTAGGACAGCAAAAAGGTTGAAAACACTGAAGCCTTTGGAACTGCTCCGTGTATGACAGCATCAAAGCAGAGAAGAGCGAATTTGACTCAGGGCTGCAGTCGCTCAGGCTTTATTCAGAGATTCCCATGACCCCAGGCTTCCTGAGGCAGGACACCTTTGCCCTTAACAAGCAAATCACATCAGCATCAAAAGCCTGGTGACATCCAGGCCAGAGAATATTGCTGAGTTCACTTGAAGCACAAAGCCAGTCCACAGAGAGACTGGTCACAAGGTGAACACAACTGGCACAGACTTCTCCTTCATCTCTCTTAGGACATCTGTGTCAAGCTATGCCATGATACGTTACAGACTCTCCCAAAAAAGATGATGGACAAGCAACAAATATAAATTTCTGTCTGCATTGCTAGTTCCAGGCCTCGTGCCATTTGGTAACATGGCGATCCTGTAAAGAAAACTTGAAGTAGATGACCAAAGATGCTGCGCCTTCTGGCATTATGCCATCAAGCACCTAGGAAACAGCCTCTACAAATCCCAGCACTGGAAGAGCAATAGCAACGCAGCCCTGTGTATGTGCTGCTCCCCAAAACCAAAGCATCAGGCACGGGATGCTCTGCCTAACGCGTGTTTCAAACACAGGGTCCTAAGAAGAGAAACCCAATCAGATTCTTTTCACACACTGTGCAACTGAAATACAGGTCAGAAACTGTCCTCCTCTTACATGTTTGTGACACTAGAAAGAACAGGTAAGAAGCCAGAACACTGCAATTCGAAGGAAGGGATGGCATGGTATGAAAGGACGCAGGAGAAGCAGACCGTTACTAGAATTATGACAGGAGCACACAGCTGGCCATTCCCATCGAGTAAGGATCACATCAGAGTAGGCTCTGTAAGAACACACAGTCCGTGTTCCGAATTGCTAAAAGCCAAGAGAAAGCTTAGAAAAAAAGGCTAGCACCCCTCGAGACATGGGCATAGAGAGGTTTCAGAACTTGTCTGAGACAACACAAAAAGAAAACCGGCAGAATGAAGAGCTGTATCTCCTGAGCTGTCCAGCTGTTCTAACCACCGCATCTTTTGCCCTTGAACCAAGGGGAAAACGAATGGTTGGGGTTAAGTTAACCTAGAACAAGACCCAATGATTATACCTTTGGACTATATTCTTCTAAAATATTTATGTGCCTGAAGTGACAGAATCAAAAGTCCTGAACAGGACTGGCAGGAGCGCTGCGGCAGCCATTCTTTCTTATGTCATTTTGAAAATCCTATTAGGTCCCCTTCTTATTCATTAGGAGACTAAATAGCCTTAAAAAATTAGAGGGAAGAATGCCATCATCACTGCTGCTTTTCTTAACTAATTACAGCCACGTTGAACCCTGCTAAATTTACAGCTGAGAGAAATCAATACTACTTTTCTGACTTCCAGCCCAGGTCAGAGCTGAAGAGCCAGCACTGCCATCTTGTAAGAATTAAGTGAGCCCCTGCCTCCCTTTCAGTTAGTACAAGTATTTTTTTCCAATAAATGTGTTTTCCCTTTTTTGGCACCACTTTTGGCCTGTGGCAGTAGGACTGGGAGGTCACTGTTCTAGAACAAGAAGTTCTTTCTATAAAAATAACCCTAAGGTAACTCTGCTACTCTTAATGAGACCATCACTTCAGCCTGTCTTTGACATATTCCAGTGTCCGTTTTTTTTCTCCAGGTTTTTAGATTTATCATTCTCTTCTTTCTTATGACAAATGAATTTGGAGGAACATACAACACCAATAAATGGCGTATGACCCGATAAATGAGTGCTTTGCTCAAACAGCTGCAGATAAAGGAGGTCTGCAGGATACTGGTGTTGGCACCAGTTTATGCATTTTCAAGGTTTAGAGCATTAGCAAAAATACCAAGAATGTGAGAACTGTGTGATGGTCACAATCTCCATTATAAGTTAAGCAGAAAGCAACATAGCTAAAAGCACACTAACCTCTGAAAACAACCACAGATTTCTATACAACACAGGATGACTTAATGGAGGCTATGCAGAAAACAGCACAGGGAACATCACACACTCTCCTGTTTTTCTATAGTGCGTACACCACTTACCTTGAAAACAAATCCTTCTGGGCAGGTATGATCATACTTGTAAACCTTGTAGACTACCAGAAATACAACGCATGTTAAGAACGCAAGGGCGAAAAGGACCAGCACAGTTACCTGTAAAGAAGAACAAACCACGCTCACGTTAGTAACGCACTGCTCATCGTATCGCTGTTCGTTACCGCAGGCAGCAGAAGCTAGCGATGAATGCACTTTGCAGTAAAATCAAGCAAAGAATAAAAACAGCTACTTAATTATTGAGGGGAAACTGAGAAATAACACACGTGTGCTTCTACCTCCTGCTTCTCCCTGAAAAAAGCCGATGGTATGGTCAGTGCCCCACTGCCCCTATACTGCAGGGCTTTTTGGGCTGCTTCTCTTTTCAGTGTACACATGAGGCCAGAAGGACACATTGAGGTGGTGGCTTGTGTCTGCTGCTTTTTCAGGATTTGGATGAGGTAAGTGTAAACCTGGTTTATGTCAGCTGATGAGCGTGTTGGTTTCCCCTGTACCTGTCCAAGAATAGAGTCAGATGACAGTAAGTTAGCACAGGTGTCGTCCAAATGATACAAAGGTGACTCCGGCAGGGCAAGGAGAAAGCAATGGCTGCCCCCTCTTGTTAGGAGAAGAGTTTGTTGCACCTGCTATAGATGTTTCTGTTTTACAGCACTCACAGGGAAGCCTACGAATCTACACATCACAGGCTGCATTGCATGGCACCGACTTTCACTGTCCCTCTAAGCGCCTCCCTGGTCCCGAATCTGTGCTGGAGCAAAAATATGAGATGCCTTAAATTAAATCTGAAATCGGTGTCACTGTGGAGCTAATCTTTCCCAGGATTAAACTCCCGGGGAATGTCCCAGACATGGGGTTTTTACTATTCTAAACCTTCTAATGACACACAAATGAGTAGCTCCTGGAGATTACAGGAAGAGGAGAATAGTAAGAGAGTGGTTGAGCTTTTTTTTTTTTTTTTTGGAAAGTTAGAGAGAAGCCAACATGTCCTGCAGCATAAGAAAGTAATAAACTTTTAAAGTTAATGATTAATCAATTAAAACAGCATATAGTATGATCTAAATTTTAAGGAAATACAAGCAAACCAGCTACATCTACCTCCTAAAAAGAAAACGTAGGGACATTTGGGTCGATCACACAAACAAGAATAATCTGGTACTTCAGAAAGCAACCAAAAAAAATTGTAGCTTTGCCTCTCAGAGAAATAAACCAACCAAGCACACGCTCCCGTTATGATAAAGCCCAGAACTAATAGGATTTGCAACACTGCAAACTGTGTGTGGCAGAAGACTGGGATGCTGAAGGACTTAGATGAACTTCTAGAGACTTAGGAAGCTAACTTCACGATGGACACACAACAGCGAGTGATAAATTTCCTGGCTGGAACAAGGCTGGGGAGTGCAGTGAGCTGCTGAAGCTAAGGATTCTTGATAGAGAAAAAATTAATAATAAAAAAAAAGATGACCAGAGGAGAGGGCAGGGAGAACTGCAGATCAAAAAGTAAATTAGCAGAAGAAATGTAAATCAGAGCAAAGGACCTCTCTGGTTCAGAGTAACACCTTCAGCTTCCCAGAACAGTCACTGGGTTGGAAAAAAAAAAAAAAATCGTATTCTTAATCACCCTCTGAAAACCTCACATTGACATCAATTTTCAAATCCAATTACTCTTCCTCAGGTTTGTTACTCGTTTGCATACACAAAGGTTAGCATGGATGGATAGCTCTGCCTTGCCAATCTCATATTTTCAGCTCACGTGTCCCATGTCTCAGGATGGCACCGATGAATCCCAAAGGGCATTTTCCCTTCTGGTTATCTTCTGTGGCCCAGGTCAGTAACAACCACCTCTCCTCCTCACACCTCCCAGCCCAGCCAAGCCGTGTCCTACCTTGGCCTGTCTCGGGTGTTTCTGGTAAGGCCTTTCCCTTCTTTCTTCTCCAGTTGCTTGAGTTCCTTCCTGCGTGTCCCCAGCCACCCCACCCACAGATACGTACACAGTCCTTTACCCCTCTGGCTTGGCCCGAACTTTGAATCCCATCTTCCAGAGTCTTTCCCTCCCCACAGCTGTAATAAGCCTTATCCTCTGTTCTCCCCCAAGAATCCTCCTTGCACTCCAAGCTCTAGAAAGACTGACCTTTGTCCCCTGAGCTCACAGTTTCCACAAAGGGCCATGGGCCCACGGCTTTCTTTTTCCCAGCTGGGCAGCACGGGGAGATGAGGAACCACAAAGGAGGGAGCAATCCTTACCCAGACAAACAGCTCTACAGCACCCTCACGGCCCAGTCCCCAGGTTTGGGGTCACTCACCTTCCACCCCTACAATCCACTGGCTCTAACTCTGTCCAATTTGCTCTGATGGTCACTGCTCTTTCCCTTAGAAAATAAGATAGAGAGGGAAAAGAGATTCTAGAAAGTGGGGAGAGAAAACAAAATCCAGCTGGGATTATTGCAGAGGTTTCCATGCCCTTCAGGATATATTCTACAAAGCCTTCAGGAACGTCTACTCTAAGAGAAGAGGTCTGGGACATGGGACAGAGCAAGCAGGACAACTGCTATGCTATGGGTTGGTTCAGCTCACGTTCAGCTCCTCCTCAGACAGGAGTAAACAGTTCAAAACTATTTGAAAAGTATTCTCAAATCTCAAAGCATTTCAGTCACATTCCCTGCCCATCCTATTAGCAGGGAAGAGTAAAATCCTAACATTTTTCCCCAGTGGCAACCATTCTGGCATACAGATGAGGCCTTGGGAACATACCGCAAAGCTAACAAGCTGTTTTGTAGTTTAGATCAAATACTGGACAATCTAAACATATTTATAATCCCGCAATCATCGCCCAATCTCCAAGGCTCTGGAGGTGTTTGGGAAGGTCAGTAAGTTTTCTGTAGGAGGCCCAAAGCCCAGCGCTGAGCAGGCTGGGGGATTCTGGCAGTTCCAGAGCCGCAGCCTCAGGGCTGGCTCGAGCCTTCGCCTGCTCCAGGGACCTACCTGGGGCTGGGTGCTCACTGCCTGCGCGAGTCACGTCCACCACGGATCTTCCACGGCCACACAGCAAGCCCCTGGGAAGAGCTCTAAGGGCTCCTGCTTCGTAACTCTCCCAGAACCTCTCCCTTTCACATACTGTACTTCCTAACGTTATTCATTTTGGTATGTAAATTTTTACTCTCATTATCTCCAATAATTTGCAATCACACTCCATTTGCAAATCCTTAATCAAGTAAGCTCTTGTCTCCTTCCTAGCAGGAGAGAGGCCCTCCTCTCCAACCATCCTTCAGGATACAAGTCACTTGTATTTAGGTAAAAGACAGCTGCACGTGCAAGTGACAGATGGAAAGACATCCATCCCTGGATTCCAAGGTGATCCCAATCACCTGGTTATCCACTTTGCTTCTTTCTTATAAGCTGAAAATCCTTCTCGTCCTTCTAACAGCCATATTCCTTCCCTCTCATAACCCACCACTGACGGTCCTTAGATGTCAGATGCCCAGCTTCACTCCTGACCCTCAGCCAGCCAGCCTCTTTGCCCTGTCAGTAACTCCCTCCCTGCCTCACCTTCTGAGCCCTCTCCTCCCAGCTGCCCTTCAAACGTCAAGGCACGCAAAGAGAGAAGACGACAAGCTGCTCTGTAAACCACAGGCTTGGCCAAAGCCAACATCTTATTGCCTTCTTCCACAGAAAAATTGCATACTCGCTACAACCTAAGGCCAACTTACCTTCTTCTTCCTGCAGGGGCACTAGCAGCAGCTTGCCCTCACCTTCCAGTCGAGGTAGGAGAGGATGCAATCCGTGTGCAGGCACCACTCCTTTTCCTACAGGGAATCCTTGAATCTCTTCTCCTTGTGGCATGCAGCTGGCTGCCTGCAGGACCTCATACAGTGGGAGCAGCAGTCTTTCAATTACTCTGATCATTCACTACCACGTAGATCCAGCAGAACACCAAGGTGTCTGTCACGCCACACGGATGACAGGCTTTAAAAATAGTTTTTAAGAAATAACTAGAAGCTAGCGCAAACAACTGCTTCTTTGAACTAGGAACCCGAAGTGTGGGTTTGTTTTCATTCCAGGAGTGTCCTTTAAGGTTAGTTTTAAGGGGAACTGGCAGCAGAACTAAGTGAACACAAAAGATGACAAGATATTATGTATGTGGCAGCTTTTTGAATAGATTGCAAGTGAAGAGCAGAAGAAGGACAATGTCTAGCCAGGAGCCATTACAGTAATCGAAATGAGAGATGACTAATGAATGAACTAAGTGTACCCACAGCAAAAAAAAACAACAAACAAAACCACAGGCTACCTTCAGACTTTGTGAGCATTTAGCTGAACAAATGAAACTCACCAGAGCTGACAACTGCGCTAACATGCAAACAGCTTGTGATAAGGCCTTACCATCAAGATCTGCTAAATCTTCCCAATCAGTGCATCGTGCTCTGCTGCAGCTGCGTAAAACTGCAAGCTGTATTTTCCTCTCTGCTTGGCTGCTGCAGTCTCCTCCCTCCCTTTGCTAGCATTTATTGGGCTCCCTTTATAATCAAGCCAGAATGTTACAGCAAAATGCAACGATTGCACCAATTGTGCCTGCTTTACCTCAGACCCTTTCCTGGCTCCCATCCTCCCCAAGACATGTTTCAAGGCATGTACAGTTCTGCCTGTGTTGCCCCTCTTAGCCTCATCTCCTTTTGCTCTGCCTGTATCCCACTAAAGCCTTGGTGCCATCTTTTTATCCCGTGCCCTAACCTCCACACTTCTCTTCATGCAACCCCTTCTTGGCAGAAATTCTTGCACGAACCCACTCTTTCTGCACGTGTCTGCACTGCCTGCCTTCACGCTTTTCCTTCCATCACACACCTGTCAGAAAGGAGCCTAGGAGCACTCCTGTTATTATGGGAATTGGCACTAACAACACATGCAGTGACTTTCACTGCTCAGTCACCAGCACTTGGTCACATCTCAGCTCTATTCTACATCTACGCCTTACCTATTTCACTTGGAGCCGCTTGGGAACACAGCTTTCATTTCTCATTGTTTGTGGAGTGCTACGTACATCCTTAGTGTTAGCAGCAAACAAAAAGAGCGAAGACATACATTTATAGAGCACTCTTCGTATCAACTGATTTACAAACAGTCTGTGTTTTGCTCACCAGTGAAACACAGAGCCCCCTAAGATGAAATACAGCAACTCTGCGCAGCCATTTAGGACAGGAAATTAAGATCATTGCTATCCAATTTAAACTACAAGAGAATTTTAGGTAAGCAGACTGTAATTACAATAGATTGCGTCTGGCTACGTACCACAGACTAAAATTCGTAAAACATCACATTGACTTCCCTGCAAATGGCCGTGACCTCCATTTCACCTCTCTCCACTAAAACCCTGCATCTCCTGCCACACAATGCCCTCTACCAGCACGTCAGAGAACACCAACACCAGCTCTCCACTTCCCCTTACACTCTTGCTTTTCCAAAATGATTTTCTTCGCTGTTACCTGGGCCTCTCCCTCGAAATTTACGTGAAAAGATGTGTTCGAAACAATGTGTGTAAGGAATAAAGAATATTCCGTTTGAAGAAAATGGTATGGCTTCTCATACTTGTTACGGGAATATACGTTCACCTACAGCACGACTGGTGACACAAAAGGCAGCCACGTACCTCGCTGCAGAATGGTATTTCTAATATGACCTGTCATGGTTAGCTGTATGACTGGGATCTATCTGTCTCAAAGAGGATGACAGCCTTGGGATAGATTGGAACAGAAAAAGGAGAAGTCAAAAGACTCCTTCTCAAACAGGCAAAGAGGAAGAGAGAACTGGCTCGGATGCTTACCTGGAGGCGACTGAGAATAGCAGCACGAAAGGCAGACAGATTCATGAAGGGAAAACTGAAAAGAAACTACAGACCCAGTGCTCCTTAACAGCGACAGCACAAGGCAACAGAGCCAGCCTGCAAGGGAGTTGATTAATGAAACCTGAGGGAGATACTGTTAGACAAAACCAGATTAACAAGGCAGTGGCCTCCTGAGCCTAAGCAGCATCGTGGCTGAACACAACTGCTCATGGCAGCGTTCCCATCATCTTCCATCACACAGGCACCACGGATCTGTTTGCTACCGACAGAGCTGAGGAAGCAGTCCAAGACATCCTGTGTCCCTGACGTGAGAATCCCGTTACCTTCCCATACAAACCTGGAAGGGATTAGTGAGGCCAAGAGAAAGGCTGGAAAATATCACACGCCCTTTCTGTGATGTAAATGTTGCATCCAGAGAGACCCAAAGCATCTTCTGTCACCAGTGTCCCTGCCACCAGGCTCTGCTCCAAGAAAAGGATTTCTAATGGGATATTATGGCACAAGACACCTGACTCAGAGCAGGGGAGCTGCTGCTAGGAATTATCCGCTTTACTCAAATCTGCCAGCTCTGACCATACAAAAAATTCCTTTTAGCCAACATTTAGCAGAAGGATTGTCAATGTCATATCAGGGAGTTATCAGAAATAAAATGAAAAGGAGTAAAGACAGTTGCTATACACTGCATTTACATCCATAGTTTTAAACCAGCAGTTACACTGAAAGAAGAACCTCCTTTATTTGTCTTGCTTAAAGCAATAAAAGGAAAAATTCAGAGGCTGCCGAACTGTTGTAGCGGTGAGCAACTCTTTAATCGTGTGAGTAGTTCTGCTGAAGAAAAGAGAACTATACATGGCAGCAAGCGCCTGTCATCCTTCCAGCACTAGGTGACAGACCAAGAATTACTTGGGGAAGTGCTATCCTGCACAGGAATCGGCTGACATCTCAGGCATTTAGCAGAGTTTTAAGTGGAAGCAGAGCCACAGAAACCAACAAGGAGTATTTTCCATGCCTCCAGTCCGTTTTGCAGTAAGAATCGTCTGTATTACAAAAAACAGCAGGTAAAAAAGTCTTGAGGCAGAAACATGTTTGAAAAGATGTCCCTTCAAGACAGATCAATCATGGAATACTTAAATACATGCCATGCACATTTCTTTCTATCCTAAAATAAACAGGTAAAACTGTGAAAACTGATTCTGAAAGAAGTCTCGATTCCTCTTCCATAACCTTGTGCTTGCTACTTGATCGTACGTGGCTTGCACCATATGGTCTTACCACAGAAAAGAGCTCCAGGCTCTGCAGTTAGATGTATGTACAGATGTCAAGGATAGAGTCTGAAGAATTGATTTGCCTTTGTACAGAACCAAATGGCTTAAGGCAAACCACAGCTTGGGTTTATTTAAGGGCTTGAAATTTATTGGGAAACAGAAAGGTTTGCTTTCAAAATACTTCTGACTGTTCTTTATTGAGGTTTCCCCAAAGACAGAAAAGAAAAAAAAATCTTATTCTTTGATAGACTGGACAATTTTTGAAATTGGTGTGCTTGCGCACAACTGTCAATTGTCAACTCTCAACGACAGGAGCCAGAACAGACATCTCACTAAAAAAAACAAGTGGAGTTTGTAAAAACACGGCTCCATCACCGGAGGCAAAGGTTTGGCTTTGGCTAACTGATACCATCAATTTTCTCCTGCTTCCTCCTACATGCTGATTCATAAGACTCCTTTGAAATGACATTTCCAGCCATGTTGTTCTGTGCTGTATAGCAGACAGTCTCGAGGAGAGAAAAATCTGCCTCATTCAAAGTGGCTTTCCAGATGTGAAGGGCCAGCTCCCCACATTACCCTACGCTGTTCAAGGAACAAAAGACAGACTTTTACTTCTCAATGAAAAATAAAATCCCCGGTGAAAGTCCCATCTTCCTTGGAGTGGTTACTGCCATAAAGCTAAATTACAGCAACAGGATTCTCAGAATCAGGAGATTCACAATCCCATGACAGATTCTGATTTGAATTCAGGACGTGACTTCAAGCAGGAAAATTATACTTGCAGTTTTCTTTGTAAACATTCGCAGCTCTGTTGTAATAACTGTGGTAATGTGGATTGAATGCAGAAAATACATTTTGTAATTGCATATTCACCCGGCTGCTAAAACACCAAATGATCTACATGACATATGTACACGCTGGAGTGGCTTCATTTGTTACAATATATAATTTCTTGAGAAGCACAGCGTTAGATGTTCTGCACTGCTGAATCCCAAAACTGCAATCTGCTTTGTCCTTACTTAAGGACTACATCTTGGAATACACATGTGAGATATTAGTAAATATGACTGACTGCTTTTATTTTTAGCGCAAGATTTGGGCTGTGTCTTGTAGCAAACTTACTCATGAGTGATGTACAGTATTACAGTCATTAAAACAGCATCTGAAGCTTTTTTCATGAACACAAGCCAAAGTCAGCGTCTCACCAGTTAAATAATGCATTTCATAATTATAGCAAATATTTAATTTTCAAACAAATATCCTTTTGCTCTCTCAGAATCAACAGCAGCAGTTAACATGATGGCTCACAATTAATAAGGACCCAGGAGAAAGCCTCACACAATCAGTACTTTTCATCTCCATATTTATGGCATGTCATCAATTATTCATGAAATATTTACTACTGGGAGTGGTGAACATGACAATCAGCCCTGCTGGAGAACCAGTCAGTCGTCTTTAAAACGATGCAAGCAGCATAGTTCAGTTCTTCAACTTTTATACAGAGATTAAGGGACATTTTTAGGTTCTGAATGTTCTGCATGAAACTCTTGTTTTCGACTACCTGAACCACAATTTTCCTAATTGATCAACCCCCACACCCTCCTTTAAAAGCCGACTTACAGCCACAGTGTGAATCATCCTGCAATTCCCAAGAGATACCAAATCTTCCTGAAACCTCTCTCTGATGCAGTAGTTACCTAGCAGCAAAACCTAGCAACCCTGTAGTATGAGATTAATCCCAGAGTGATCATCATAAAGTAATATCTAAAAGACATTTTACTTTAAGCACGCCATCCAAAGGTATATAAAAATGCAACATAAAAAAGCTCAGGCTTCTGACTGCTCAGCTATACAAATTAGAAAAGACTACCTAACAGCATGACAAGCTATTTATTTGATGTTCACTGAGGTCTTTCTTGTTCAACAGTCCCAAAAAAGACAGAAAGAACACAGATCTACAGAGAGACGTGTAGAACATTTAGATGCAACTAAGGTATTCAAAACCCTTCCTTATCTACAATTTAATGCTCCAGAAATGAAATCCCGTAGACCCTACAGCTAGTGGCTAAGCGCACAAGTCTCCAGGTAGTGGTTCTGCTCAGTTGCTTGGAACCAAGGTCCTAGCAGGATGCTCAAGCTAAACACATTTCCCTCTTTACTCCTACAAAGTAGTAGGCATTTTCAGATCACTTCAGTCTGTATAAGACACACACAAGACAGCCAAACGTGTCTTAATTGTTCTGAGCTGTCCACCTGCACCTTAGCCAACAACACGGCATGCATCACCCTCACCTGAGAAGACAGGGATTACTTTCAAGGAGCAGCACTACGGTGTCAGGAGGAGAAAGAGTGAACGTCAGTCAGAATGTAGCATCTTCCCTGAGGGATGGGCTGTCCTTGCTCCAAATCAGGTAACAGAAGAACTGGTTTCTTGTCCCCTCGGTAAGTCCCTCACACAGCTCACCGGGAACCTTCCTGCTTCTCTGTATGGCTGAAGACCCTACCAGGTGACCTGAGCTTAAAGGTTTGTTCCAGCAACACTGCAAAATTCCATTGCAAATGTAGCCTAAAGCTCCTAATGCCTCCTTGAGCCTTCACTTTGCCTGTTTGTTTAGTGCACTTGATTCCAGGGAGAGCTGTAGATACTTCTGAAGGAAGGCTTGGGCCTGGACAGGTTCAGAACCACTGGTCAGGCACAGTTCCTGTGTTTTATTCTTCAAATTCTGTGCTTTGTGCTTCAAATTACAGAACTGGAATCTTTGGGTATGCCCTAAAACTCCCATCACACAAAGGGATGTTACATGAATGCAATAGCAAGGGAAATAGACACCTTTACTGAAACCCTGCATTGTTCCTCAGACTAAACTCAAGGCTTTCCAAACATATTTGTACCTGGGCACCGAACAGCGTGGTTGCCTGCTGTTTAAATGCTTTGGCATCCTTGGGTAAGATGCAAGGTTAACAGGACTAGAAAACGAGTCTTCTTCTTTAAGGGAACTGATAGGAAAGCAAGAGCTGAAGTGCTCTTTCCTGCTTTGCTTTACTTGTACAGCACAAGAAAACCTGCCCTCCAGTGAGAAGGGGGATAGGTAATTCAATCCTTGCATCAGTTAAGCTCTCAGCTTTCCTCTGGGACTACTCAGGGGAGTAATACGGGTGTGGACACTAACGAGTAAATGTGAGTCAGATTCCTGCTGATCTGCCATCCTCCAGTAAGTCATCACCAGGCTGTATGATACAATTGGACCAAGAAAAGAGCTCTGGTGTACATCCTTAAGCTGCCAAGTCATGCATTTAACTATAAAAAAATACATAATGAACTATGACAGTGCTTTTAAGAGAATGGTTTGGCTACAGAGAAAAATAATAAGCCAAAAAGAAAACATGTACTCTAGTGGTTCTTGCCCTTCAACACTAACAGGGACTGCCCATGCCACGAGAGGTACCTGCGTGCAGCCACACACACCCTGGCCAGCCAAGTCCTGAAATGCTTCCTCTGAGAGAACTGCCTTCTGAATGCGTCTGCCAGTGAGGGATTAGAACCAATAGTGCTGCAGGGTTTGCTTTTGCTTCTAATCACTAAATACTGAACTATTTTAACACTGAATTTCCTTTTCTCATTTCCAGCTCTACCCCTAACGGTCGCTCTGTTACAGCCAGCCAGTCTCAGCTACAATCAGCGATTGATTTTAAGCATATCTCGGAGCAAAACTGAGTCACCACCATCTTCAGATTGCACTGCTTACCTTAAATCTTTCTGAAACCCCTTCAGTGATGCTGATTGTGAACTCAGCTATTTTAGGAGTACGGAATTTTCCCTTCTTGCGATCAGGTTCATATTCTGTTTTCGTTTTGACCACAACCTTTGAAAATAAAAAATAAAATCAAAAATCAAAAAGCCACGTAGACAGTACCTTACTAGCACATCACCAGAATAAGGTACATCACAGGAACCTTATTTACTCAATACTCTTCTTTTACCTGCTTACAAGCACATCTAGCACAATATTTTTGTTGTTGTTCCCCTCGCTCCATTTTGTGTAATTCTTCTATGGAAGATTTAAGTTTTAATTCTGCTATGGAAGATTAAGTTTTTAAGCATCTACTTAGCTCAAACCCAAATCGTGAAACTCCCCACTTTGTATAGTCTGAAAACAGCCATCTCCATTTGCTTCTGGAGAGGCATGCTCTTTAGCCATGTTCTCTGATGGCAGGATTTTCAGTTTGAAGGTGAGATGACCCATCTAGCTGCAATTCAGTACGTGCCAGACAAAAGCTCTTCACACTGTGATTTTTAACATCTCAGATAACTTTTGAGTTATTAGCAGCAAGATGCACACAAACCCTTATGTGATAATGAGATTTCTTGATACACCCAAGGCTCTCTAATTTCAGTTTATTCCTCGCTATGAGCTATTGCCCCAAGCTACACAATTTAGCATCTTACCTGTATTCCTAAAATATTCATTACGTCAGTCATGTCTCTAGTACTCTCCTAGGCATTCTAATTGTACCGGATTTTCACAAACCTAACCTATTTGCCTCATTTTTGTCTTCTACGATTTCTCAGGATCTTTTTTCAAAGTATCACACATGAAATAGGGTGCAGTTTATCAGACAGTGCTATTAGGATTTGGTCAATTATCTCTGTTGTTCCAAAGAATAAATATCGAGACCCTTTCAGAGTTTTAGAATCAGATGCTATCTTTAGAGCAGCCCATGGTATCAGTGGAAACTACAACGTTCTGCTGTTAAGATTGTAACACTTACAGGTAGCCAGGTACCCAAATTAAAGCTTTGGGTTCTCCTCTCCTCACTTCCCTGAAATGGCATCTAGAATGAGTAACTGTAGCTAGACTCAGTACCACAAAGCTTACTAAATTCTTTTACAGCGCTACACAGATATGTGTGGGACATAGGGAAAATAGTTTCTAAAACTATTCTCAGCTATAATAAGATAATTATAATTATGTAACTTTGCAATTGCCCAACAGCATCGTGGAAGTAAACCGTCTGAAATGTCCTTTTAACATTACACTTCTTTTCTTCCCCCTTTATGTTGCATAATCTCAGGCAATTCAAATCACATTCAGCTGACACTGAACACAGAGTTCTATCTGCTTGGTTATATAATGTCTTCTTTTGTTTAACATACCTAAATATGAATTTAAATCAGTTCACCCATTTAATTTAGAAGCTGTCAAAACCATCAAATTCTCGTCGCTACAGTCACTATTATTCAAGAAGTTATGCTTCGCTGCCATGCTGGAGTCTTGTAAGTGAGTAATATGCACAGATACGTGAAGTATGTACTCCTGTTCATTATATATGAGCACGTTCATACTTCAGAATTTGATCCATGTGTCAATCTTGACTTAATACTTTTGCTGTTTTTCACATCAGTTGCTCTACTACTCCCTTTGTGTCTGTAGCAACCAGTGAAGACACATTCACATGAATAACCACAGCCACAGAAGGAAGCCAGTAGGACAATTAAACATGTATTTTTTTCCTCAGTGCTTGCAAAAGGAAAGGAAAGCTATCATACCAATAGAGAGTTGAAAGCGTAGAAGAGTCAACCAAATATTCCTTTATGTAAGTTCCAAGCCCAGGTGCATGTTTGCTTTTGTTCAAGGCAAACCTTGTAAAGGTGAGAGGAGTCCTGCACGGTTCTAGTAGATGCATCCAGGCTGGCACAGAACCTCCCGGGTTTGCCACAGAGGCTCCGCTCAGGTTAAACCTATTATCACACAGGTCCCTAACTCAGATTTCTGCTTAACGGTGCAGTAATGTAACAAATTCCTCTGGATGTTGGTCTCAGTAATCGGTTATATCCAGTCACCAGTTGGCAGGCGTATCAGACACAGTAAGACTTAACTTGTTTTAAAGCCTTAGGGTGCAATTTTGTCCTCAGTTACAAGATTTACACCCATGTAACCAAGGACAGAAAATGGGCCCTAAGGCTCTGTAACAGCTGTTATGGCTTATTGTATTTATGCCTGCCAACTGGTCATCACCACACACAACACAATGATGTTGATAGGAATTAAAATTGAGGTCACAAATTTGTTTGTATTGCCTACAAGCAATACTCTACCAAGACATATTAAAAAAGCTGAAGTGCTTTACCGCAATATAAGACTGTGGGTTTTTTTGAGCTATAAGGAACGTATACCTACCAGTTTACCTAGAAGTAGAATTGCCAAAAATAAAAATCGGCATGAAGATATTACTATTTTCCAGTTAAATTTTGTATTTTTCAAAGGCCACAAAGCTTCTTTACCAGATACACGTGGAAAAATACCTAAGTATCCTACTGAAATATGATACTGAAAAACAGGATACTGAAATATTTGAAAAAATATCTGTATGTCTCACTCATAGTGATCCTTACCAAAACATTTATTGTGAGTACATTTATTAAAATGTATTTATGGGCTACTACATCATCTTCCTAAATCCTTAAAATTAAATCCCTAATATTCAAACCATGTGATAAGGAATGCAGGATACATGCTTCCTTTCCAACCTGTAAGCTGCACCTCAAACTGTCCTCTTGAAGCCATGGAGCACCTAAACCACCTCTATTTGGAGGTTTGGGGCCAAGTAAGTTGCTAAGGAGAAACTCCGTGGCCTGTTCTCATTTCGTTACTTCACGTTGTCTGAGGCTAGCAGGCAGGAAGTTCCTGCTGAGACACAAAAGGAATATGGAAGTTCTCTCTGTGGCCAGTCTGCCTACATACATCTTGCAGAGAGACAAAGCAGTGCTTTATCCCCCCATTAGGGGGGCTTTTTCTGAAACGAGAAAATTCACCTAATTCACAGAGCATGCATAGTACCTCCCAAATATTAAAAAGAAAGAGTAAGAAGGGATATGGCAATACAACAGAGAGATGCTTGCATTGCCTGTTTATATATTTCATCCAGCAGCACTGAAATCCAAATATGCTCATTGCTAACATTTCCCACTACTTTATAAATGCAAATCACCACTACTAGATTTTCATTAGCTTCGCTGTCAGGCTTTTTTCCCCAGAGGGAACTGACATTCCCTAAAACACCCTGTATTTCTTGACATTTCTAAGCCGCTCGTTACACGTAACCTATTCTTTTGTTGTTTGCCCGAGATTTGGGTGTGATTCTCCAGGGTGGAAACTAAAGCCTACTGTACCTTGTCAGGAGGTGGGAACTGGAGCTGATTGACATCCAGGGGTGTGATCAGGGGGATGGTGTCAAATCCATCCTCCAGAAGGGGCTGCTTTGTGCTCTTCTCGCTGAAATTATTCCCCAGTTTCACCATTCTTCCAGGAAAGCAGGATTTTCTGCAAGCAGACACGCACACACACACACGCAGAAACGCAAACCAGAGTGATTTGTCAGAAAGCCAGGGTGCACCAGACCCTTCCACAGCCCCCGGAGAACCCAAAACGTAAAATTTAAAAGAAATATGTATATATATTTACGGGTTGAGCCGCGGCTTGAATAAATTAGGCGTTCTGGGAAGTAAAAACGACGACCAACGCTTTCGATACGTTAGGAAATACTAATAAAAAAGGCACCCACACGCCAGCGCACGTCAGCCTGCATGCTGCCCGCCCGGCCCCGGTGCGGCATCGCCCCTCAGCTCGGGCGGGCTCCGGGGCTGGCCCCGGCCCCGGCCCCTGCCCTCCCGCCTCCCCTCACGACGGACAGGGACAGGGACGGGGACAGGGGACCCCCAGCAGCCGCCGGGCGGGCTGTCCGCCCCGCTCACCGCCGCGGCTGCCGGCCCTTCCTCAGCGGGCGGCGAGGCGTCGTTCCGCCGCGGCCCCGCGCTGCAATGGCGGAGCGGGCGGCTCGGCGGCGGCTCTCCCTCGGCGGGCAGAGAGCGAGAGAGAGAGGCTGCGGGGCCCTGGCGCA
Organism: Cygnus atratus; assembly: GCF_013377495.2. Lineage (NCBI taxonomy): Eukaryota > Metazoa > Chordata > Aves > Anseriformes > Anatidae > Cygnus > Cygnus atratus. Next base: position 64,095,893 of record NC_066365.1, on the reverse strand, counting down.
GCCGGGGCAGCTCCGGAGCAGCACAAAGGGGCCCCGCGGGGTGTGAGGCGGCTCCCCCCAGCCGGCTACTGGCGCAGCGGCAGCAGGTGGAGGACGAGGAGGAGGAGGAGAAGGAGGCGGCGGGGGGACGGGACGGGACCGAAACGCGCCGCCCTCAGCGCTCCTCCCCTGGCGGAGCCGCGCGGTGCGGGGCGGCGGCTGCAGGCGGCGAGGGGGGCGACGGGGACGATGGGGACGATGGGGGAGACGGGGACGAGGGGGAAGATAGGGGTGAAGGAGACGAGGGAGGAGATGGGGATGAAGGGCACAAGGGGGGAGATGGGGATGAAGGGGACGAGGGAGGAGATGGGGATGAAGGGGACGAGGGGCGCCGCCGCCCTGCGCTTCACGGCGGCCCCGGGCCCTGAGGCGGGGTCTGTCCGGCCCCTTTCCCGTCGGCTGCGCTGCCTTTTTTTTTTTTTTTTTTCTGTCACAGGTCGGTTGGCTTTGTCCTTAAGCTGTCTCCTTTCTTCTTTTCTTTTCCTTTCCTTTTTTTTTTTTTTCCTTGCCTTCTTCTCCCCTAGTACCCGCAGGGAGAGGACAAAGGTGCTTTACAGGATGGTAAAAATGTATTTTCCTCCCTGCAAATGGGGGGGGGGGGGGGGAATAAAAATAAATGATAGTGGAATGGATGCTCGCGTCACTTCAAGGTAAATGCATATTGCAGAGCTTTTCAGCCCCAGCGAAGAGGACATCTTATGATCTCTTCTGTTTAAAAATAAATAAATAAATAGATTCATATTCACTGCGCTGCCTGCCTTCTCTAACCCCTAGGCAGCCAGCGTGCTCATTTTGCAGCCCTGCAGGTGCCTTACTTCAGCGTGTAGAGGGAAAGCCACCGTAGGCGACGCAACAAGTGACTTGGCTGGTGGGCAGCTCCTGCCGGAGGAGAGGCAGAGATGGGGGCTCAGCTGAGAGCTGGCTCCATGCTGCAGAACAAACCAACCTCTTCTCACAGGTGGTAGCTTGGGCAACCTCTCTTTTCCCTTCTGTGCTCTCAGCAAGCACAGATTCGAAGCAAAATGTTCCAAGATTGCAGTCAAGAGCTAGGAGAGCTCTTATTTCAAATTTTCTTGCATCCCTGGGTTGGTTTATTCTACCATTTGGACAAGATTTTTCCTGGTACCACAAGGGGCAGGGACCAAAGGTTTGTGCTTGGGATTCAGCTGTCAGTCCCCAGAAATAGTTAGCCATTCTGGGGCATATGTGAACTGCAGATGAAAGTCAAGCCCTGCTGCTTACAGCTTTTCTTACCTTACAAGCTGGTATGTTAGAGACATGGCTTTTCTTTTTCACATTTAACTGCACCAGACACTGGCCATCAGTGGCTGGATTGGATCTAATTCTAAAATGGGCAAGGTTGTAACGTGGCTACTATATACATGCCCATTTTCTGGAGTGCAGGCTCCCTTACTTAAATTTACGAGTCCTCAGCAGCAGTTCCTGCCAGAACCAAATGTCAGCAGTCCGGAGCAGAGACCAATAAAAGACACGAGCCTCAGCTGCCTCAAAACTTTATTTCCTCCATTCTGCTACTTGCATGACTCACTAATTCCAAATGAGTCTATATACATTTTCTACACTGTCCACTTTAACATAACTCCCCCATAAAAAAGTTTTCATATGTCAGTTGGTAGGATCTTGTGAATATAAACCATGTGAGTTTCAAACAGCTTTTTAATTTTGCACGTTTCCAAAGATGTGTGCCATCTCTTGCTGCCTGGGGCATTCCCTGCAGTTTGGCAGGAGTAGCTGTGCACCCAGTGGAAACACAGGATTTGAGGCTCCCTGTCTGTGGGATTGTTTCTTCATGTGGTGTCCACAGAGATCTGGGATAGTAGATGGAGAATGCCAGAGAGATTTCAGGAGTGAAGTTAGAATGCCATGTCTTTAATAGGAATTTAGGCTTTTCTATGCAGAGCATAGCAAAACTGTGCTTGTGACGTGTTGGTTGTGGCTTGTGTTTTTTTTTTCAACTTACAAATTTTATTGTTTTATGATGAGTATTATTTTTAATCTAAGAATGGTATGCCCATTTGTCTGAAGATCACATTAGACACCTACACCCTTTTTCATCTCTTTTACAAGCTCTTCATTGGGTGTTAAGAGTACAAATTAAATCTGAGTTCAATTACAGTCACTGGAGAAAGTCTGTTGACTTTACAATAGTCATGATTTCACTCCAGATAGGACAATTTCAGTGAATATGATGTAGAGTTAATGAAAGAAATGTATTCAAGACTGTTCAACATCCTATTGCTATCAAAATGAATCTCAATCTCACAGTTTAAAACAATGCTTTTTTTTTCTCTCCCTTAAAGATGCTGTGGTTACTATAATTTCTTCCTTTTTTTCTGTTTGGCAAATGATTTTTTTGTTTTTGCCTTTCTTTCTCAGAGGGCACAAAAAATGGATTTGCCTTCATTGGATTTGGTTTTTGTCATAAACGTCATTGATAATGCTAGTGTCATCAGTGCAGTTCTGGGAAGTACGGCCTAATTAGTTAACCTGCTGGCTGGCTAACTACCTTTGCAGCAGTGAAACAAACATACTGGAAGATGAGAATGAACCGTAGGCTATTGCTTATTTTTAAAACATTCTCAATGGAATACCATACTTAAATATAGAACAGAATACTCCCAGACCAACACAAAACATTCTCAGGGTAGAAATTGATTGTTGTGCCTCTCAATTACTGAGCAAGCAGTTCTGATTTTGTTGTTGTTGTTGCTGATGATGATTGTACCAAATAGAGAAGAAGAGGATTCCAAACTAGTGAATTTACCCCTGAGCATGATAAGGATAGCAGCGTTTATGTCCCTCTTGATGCCCTATTTTTGTAGCATTGTTCAGAGCATCTTGACCCATGTGTCTGTCAGATACAGCCAGCATTCAGTCATTAGCTCTTAATACCTACTGATTTCTTATGTGGTTTGTTCCAGTTATCCAATCCAAAATGCATTACAGATTTTTTTTTTATTTATTTTTTGGTCAATGGTCTGTGATGCAAGAGGCACAGATTCTGTTCTTATCTGTGGAATAAAGCAAATCACATCTCTGACTACGGATCTTCTTGTCTATCTCATTTATTTCTCCCATCAGTGTTCTGTTCTAAGTAAGTAAAGTGTAAAATAAGCTTGTCTTACTTGAGGAACATAAAATATCCAAGTACGATTTATGAAAAGTAGAAAAAAAAAGTTACTCGATTTATATAGAAAATTGCACCTGTAAGAGGAGATGAAGGGGTTTCCTAAAAATAAGAAGCACTTTATTTATTTAATTTCGGCAATACCCTTGTCTTACAAATAAATATTCTTGAAGTGAACAGATGAATAACCCACAGATGGATGAGCGTAATCCATTCGTGTGTGAAGCCAAAGTCATTCAGAATCCAAATGGCAAAGTCCAAGTGAATATCAGAACTACATTTGACGGTATACTATAGGGAGCAAGAATAACATGGCAAACGTTTAAACAAGTTGACTGACTAGGTCCTTTCATCTCCAGCTTCTGTGATTTTATAGCCATGCCCTTCTGTTGGCTGAGGAGCGTCAAAAGCAATGGGCCATTGGGTATTTAGTGTGTGCCTGAGAAAGTATCACTATCAGATTAAGATGAATGGAGGTGAATTCCCCAGTTTACTGGTGAGGCTTTTTTTAATTATTTGAGCATACTCACAAGGCACTTGTGTTTAGTGTCTTGTAGAGAAACGTATTTTGGATAGCGTATTCATGGTGCAAGTTATTATTCTCTTTGGCACTGTGCTTTTCTGTAATGGTAATCTGCCCTTTGCGAACTAACTAGGCAGAGTCTTACCCAGTTCTCCAGTTTTACAGAAAAATCCGTACGCAGTATTTTTGTTAAGCATCTAGATACTGCACTGTTGCTACATGATACTACTCCAAGTAGCTTATTGTCTTTCATTTTAGGTGCAATTCACCCCATATACTATGATAAGACAAAAAAGATGTATGTATATTACACCAATATCTGTGATTAGTAAGTGTCTCTGCTTGCTAGGTATCTGAAACAAGCAGTTAAGAGGATTTCATTTCTGATCCTAAATAACCAACCACAGTTTGCTACCAATGGTTTTAGTAAGTTATCTCATTTTTTTCTTCTAAGAAAACTACCATGCTTCCTAGGCAGAAATTGCTGTCTTAAGGATGCAGAAAAGTAAGTATTAATGTAAAGAATATTTGGAAAGTAACATTATCTTCAACATTAGCACACATCTTTCTGCCAGGACTCCTGCTGTAGGTCATTTTGCTACGGTTATTCAGCGGGCTGTAAATTCTGGGAGAGGACTGTCCTCCTATCTCTGTTTTCTAAGGGTAACGCAGCAAGTTCCAGGTGCTTAACAAATAACGCACATCTTTGCTGAGGTACTTAAGAGTCACGGACTGCAATCTTTATCTAATGTTAGTGATCTCTGAGGAAACACAATTGCTCCTCATGGGTTTTGACTGGTATATAGGCAATGGAAAAAGCAGCCAATGCACAGAATTGATGACCTGGTGGCTAGTCTCATTAAGTCAGATTGTACCCTGATTTACTTACTCCGAAACTCTAATGGTCTCAGTGAGGTAAAAATACACTGTGTGTATCATCAGCCCTACTAAGAAAGCAGAAAATTTGTACTACCATCATGCAGCTGTAGTTCTTCCTAATGATCTACTTAATGGGGGAAAAAGAAAGTAATGCTAAGCTTGTGTCTGCTGGCACTTGGTCCAGGAAATAAGTACAGAAATCTTCCTTAAAAAACAGTAGGCCTATGTTACACAAAAGCAGGAGAAAGACCAAGTGCATAGGACACCCTGCATTTTGACCTAAACTCAGATCACATGCCAAGTTTTAAAATAAAAGTGTGGGAGATTTAGTTTAGAGGTTAGGAGGAAATTCTTTACTCAAAGGGTGGTGAGGCGCTGGCCCAGGTTGCCCAGAGAAGCTGTGGATGCCCCATCCCTGGAGGTGTTCAAGGCCAGGTTGGATGGGGCTTTGGGCAACCTGATCTAGTGGGAGGTGTCCCTGCCATGGGCAGGAACCATGGGGTTGGAACGAGGTGGTCTTTAAGGTCCCTTCCAACCCAAACTGTTCTATGATTCTAAGATAGGGCTGGACTTCTGATTCATCAGAGGCAAAAGCTCTAGAAATTAGTGTGTTTTTTTTTTTTCCCTGCAAAATATTTTTTCTAAAAAGGAGGAAAAAAGAGGACCATTAACCTATTATTTGTGATTTGACAGTGCTTTATTCAGGTTGGCCACATGTCTTTTTCTTTGTGGGCTGTAGTTTATTGACACAATCAACTGAAATGGCTCTTTTGGAGCCATTACAATTTATTGTGTTAGTGCAGCTGAAAACACTTGAACATACCATGTGTCACGCTTTGTCAAGTTATCAGTTAATGTTTCCAAATCAGGATTAGGAACAGTGCTGATGCAGTGCAATGCAGCAGTTGCTTGTGCAACATAAGCATTCATGAAAAGGGACAAACTGCTGAAGTAAAGAAGTGCTACCTATTGTTTGTCAGGTGTCCCAGCAGTTTACTTACTCTAAAGCATCAAGTGGTGCATCCCTTCCGTATCTGAGGTTACTTGCAAATACCAAAGGGAGAATAACACATTCATATATACGCTCACAAACCGTAGGTCCATTATAACAAAGCAATTCATCTTCAGAAATTTTATTAAACTTCTAGCAATAGGGAAGCAGATTAAGTGGTGTGACAAAGAAGATTGAAGAAATGCATGGCAAATTCAAACAGGTACAGCCAGCAGCAGGGCTACTAGTGCGATACAAACAAGGAGTTGACCTCACCAGATTGTGCTAAGGTTTACGTAGCCCCTTCAGTTCCTCTTCCTGCCCAGTAAATCCACACCTGGTGAGCAATGAAGCTAAATCTTACCTTTTTACATAATGAAATGCATCCTTCCTCTTTAGCATTTCTTTCTCTGATTTCTATATGTGACAGGCCTATTCATGAACCACTCTGGAACTGCTAAATTCATGCTGAAATGGATATGAGAACAACCCAAGCCATTCTATGATTCTATGATAGTGAAACTATGCATGAACGAAAGTGATACTTTTTTGATAACAGAAGAGAGCAATACAAAACAACAACAACAACAACAAACAGTTTCTGAGAGTTATAGAGTTACTGTCAGATATGCAGAATTGCTGAATGGAAATAAAGTTGTTGAAGAAAGTGCATCTATTATTTCCAAAAAACACTGAAAAGGAGGAGACTGAATTCTTCTTTGACCAGGCAAAATTGAGAAACAGTCACTTAAAAGCTGTGAAAATTTTTTAAACGTCAAACAATTCTTCAAGCCTGGCTTCCTAATGTTAATCATCCTAAATTCATATGAAGATATCTATGTGAGATTTCTCAGAGGGAAAATAGTCCACACATTGTAATAACACCGAGACAGAGGAAGGTCTAAGCACACAGATTCTGAAGAGCAGCATTTCTCACACAGTGAAGCAAACATCAGTGATATACCCCATAAAGTACAAAGCAATAAAAGCCACAAGCATTGCTCCAAGAATCCGTACTCTGAGCTTGCAAATGCAGCAGGAGGGAGATATAGTGCTGCAAGGCAGGTTGTGTAGCGTACCTCCTCACCCTGCCTGTAGACCTGCAGATTCATCTCCTAGCGAAGATAAGGTGCCAAAATACAGCAGGAGAGATGAGTGCCGTGAGATGAATTGTTCTCCAGGCCCCTTGCTATTCGCAGCTAGCAGAGCCACCGCCTTGCGAGGCTGGGCAGAAAGATGACAGTCCGACGAGGAGGAGGCAGAGCTCTGGCAGAGGAATTTGGGGAGACAGCAGTGAGGAGAAACACTTATAGGAAGCACTGCTTTAGGGGTAAAGTGAGGTTGATCTTTTACTGATCTCTCTTCCCAGGTTAATCCTGCTTATGATTTAAATGGCTAAAGTTATCTGATTTAGGAAAGGAAAATAATGTTTTAGCTGTTATACAAATGGATTTTAAAAAGCACCTAAGTTACGCAAGGCCATACAGATACCCAAATGATCCTCTATTAATTTAGAACATTACATGAACTTAAAATATAAGATTAATTTCAACAGAAGATCGACTTAACCATTGAACCATTTATTTAAAACAAAAGCTGCATAAACAAAACTTTCACCAGGAATGCTAGGATGCAATCCTAGACTTCTCTTTGGCCTTGAACCACTTCAAATTAATTGGTTTGGAGCCAAAGGAGGTGCGTAATATAACATCACATTTATATTTAGGAAAAGTCATTAGAAATGAAAAAGTTATATAACTCCTCAGAGAAAGCAAAAGAAATATAGGACAAATTATACTCAAACACTGCAGCTAAATTATTTTAACAGCAGGGTATCTTTAAAAAAATCTGTTAGGACAAAATCCTACATAGCACAGGAAAAAAAGCTTTTACATTTTACTGTAATTAGAAACTCATCAGGTTAATGGGGCAATTTTTCAAAAGCTGCCATTTAAGTTTTTACATGTGGCATTGATCTTGCTGTATTTCAGTCTGCAAATACTTGTCCAGGACAAAGAAAAAAAAAAAAGCAATCAGGCATTTTGTAATGTACATGCAAATTCAAGTGTCTGTATCTTTGTGGCTATGCTCTTTCATTCAATTTGTAGCTGTGATAGCATTCTAAGAAGATTTCATTTTCATTTCATTTCCACTGACTGAAATTTCCAAAAGCAGCAAGTGATTTTGGGGTATTTCTCTCTTTGGAAGGGAAACTGAAAGGCTTCAAGAAAGCGTGAGGAATGGAGCCAGCTACTCAAGATCAGCTCTGAATCTGAGCACTCAAAGTCTGAGGCAAGGGAAATCAGTGGTCGCTTTTGATGATTTAGGTCAGTACTTTTAAAAAATTGTGCAATATCTAAATATACGATGAGAAGAAATTCTAAAATGGAAATGGAAAGAATGATGGTCAAAGTGTTCAAAAACAGCCAAATGCGAGATGAGCCTAAATTTTGAATACTTCCTATGGCAATTTTCACACATGTTGTTTTTTTTATCTCCTAAATATGTTTCTTATGGACAAAGATATTTAAATGTCTGAAGACAAAGAGAGATACAAAACATCTACTCGCTTCAAATGACTAAATAACAAGTGAAATTATGAAGAAATACAAGGCAGAGCCTGCAAAACAAGTAATGAATGAGCCAGCTACCTTTACTGAAGGGATGAATTGCATCTTTTTGAAAGTAATCAATTATTAGAATTAGGTGCCTAGACTACAGCAGCTCTCCACTGTAAGTAAATTTTTTATGATAAAGCTTTAAACATGGTACTGAAAAACAGTACTACAAACAGAGATGTTACTAAACGGCAAGGCACTATGCTTACTAGTAATGTTTTCCAGAGATGGAGCAAATGAAATGAAGTAAATGGAGCAATTCTGTGAATGAAGTGAAACTGTGTAACTCTTCCAATTAATATCAGAAAGGTATTCTTGACTTAAAATGTACTTCTATTATCACGTAATAATCCCGTTTTATATTCTGTGTGGAAAGAGTTTTACATGTGTAAATCTTGCCTGCTATTAAGAACTATAAAAGGAAAACCTCGTTGAGATCCTATGTATGCTACATATCACACATTTGTAAGATTAGAGCTTTATCACTGGTTTAAAACAGCCAAGTTTTTCAATCCTGGTAACGCATTTTGCATTCTTTTAAACTGACAATCCATGTCAGAAAAGATACTTTGAAAAACCATGAGAAAAAGCAGTATCAGTAGAAACTTCTGAGAAATAGCATTAACCCTGCAGGATCTGGTTGCCACTGGAACAATTTCTGCTCTACTAGCTGAAAAACAAAAAGAAAACCAAGACTAGCTACACCCAGACAACACGGATGTTGACTAGCACAGGATTACTGATGCTGCACAGCAAGAGATCTAAGAACTTAAAAAAAAAACAACAAAACTACCTGCATTTTGTACAATATGCTGCAATGATACCACTCTACTTAAATTATTTTATGTTACTTTAGAAGACTGCATCTTAAGGCATTAAGCATCCTAGATGCTAAGAATTCTAATCTTAGGTATTTAAAATCAATCAAATCTCTAGAAGTGATGCACATTCAAAAAAGAGTAAGTCAAAATGAAAACAGTGAAAAATAGGAGAAGAAAATGACAAGCAAGGAGCAATTCCATAAAGACAGGGTTCCCACTGAGCATTAAAGTACAGCAACTCCACTGACCGCATTCAGGACTCTCCATAAATTGGGTTCTTGAATGAGCACCTTCGATCAGAAGTGGCAGTAAAGGCATCCAGTTGCCCTGTGGGAACAGAAGGGGAGCAAGAGTTCCTTGAATGCTAGGCTATGGGCAAGCTGTGAAGAACAAATGCTAGATTGCTTTGCCTGAGGAAAGTACAAGCAATTGAACCCACAGCTTCCAAAAATACTTTACATTTACAAAGCACTGGACAGGGATGAACTAACATTTCCATGCTCTGTTTCTCATTATAGATAAAGCTGCATTCCAAAAGAAAAGCAGATCAGTCCTGAGGTTTGAGGGACAGAAAAGGACAATTATTCTGAAGAGTGCTGGGATGGCCAAGGTAATCAATGGTAGAAGTTTAGTGACAATCTTCAGGTTATAATCTCTACAAAGAAGTCAAAAGGGCAACTTTAATGCCTTCCCAATTGCCTAAATGTATTTTGCTCAGCTGAACTCAAGCCAGTTGGCTCTAGGCAAAAAAAGAATTTGTGGATAGTCATAAGACCATAAAGCTCACTGGACAAAAAGATGAGCAGATGGACATTTTTTGTAGTTTCCCAGTAGTCTGTTCCTGTTTCTTTCTGTCTCCAATCATTGTATATAGATGTCGACCACTAGAAAGTCAAAAACAAGTGCTGCATAAGGACATACTTGACAGAGGTAAGGAAGTATCTATCACTTCTACTAAAGAGGGATATCAGACATTAAAGAGCTAACCTGCTGAGTCTGCCAATCTACTGTGCAGCCATGGAGATCACGAAAACATTCTAGAAATAGCAGCAGCAGGGACCGGTTGCCCCCTCCTCACTGATAAATTTTAATTCATATATATATATTTTTTATCAAATCAGGTCATAGCAAGCTTCAGTAAATCTAAATCTCTAATACATTGTTTTTGGGGAAGAGTTACGATCTTTGGATGTAGAGGCTTTTAATTACTTTCTTACTTGAGACATTTTTCTAAAGGATCAGCATATTAATTCATGGGATTTCAGAGAAAGTTTAGGCCCTTTTTGAAGCATGATTTTTGTTCAAGCTACAATAATGTCAATTTGGGACAATTTATTTTCAGATGAATATCATTATGCACACAGAACACCATAGGGCAATGGAATGTATATAAAGGCATCCCATACTGATACATCCCATACGATAAAGATTATTCTTCCTCTTATTTTGGAAAAATTACACTTATGTCAAGCATATATAATATCAACTACAAATGGATAGCAAATATGGTTCATGTGAACCTACAGTGATCTAACCAACCCAACACAGATTGTATACAAAAACTAAAGAGCTGAAAGTCCAGCTTTGCTCAAAACTGAAGGACAACTTTTAAAGACTTCACATATGCTTACAGGTGCCTATTAGACACCTACCTACAGGAAGGTGTCTTTTTGAGGCAGCAAGGTGATTTTACAAATTTAACAAAAGGCTTGAATGTCCTTAATATCCTTGTCCAATGTACATAACTCATTTAGATTACCTAAAGAAAACCAACTGACCAAAACACTACCAGTATATACTGAAAACATATGAAAAGAAATTGTTTTCTACAAAATAATTGATGCAAGTTGCTTTAGAATGTTTTTGGGGATCAGTATTTTAACAGATCTCTATTATAAAATGTTTATTAATAAAGCAACTGACAGTTCTGGTGGAGATGAGTACTTAAAATACATGTGAAAAACAAGCACAGTACTTGTGCTTATCAGCTGCTGTGCACTCAGGAAATATAGAAAGCAATATGCTTTCAAAGAATAGCAACTAAATAAACACATTTGCATTTATTTAAGACTCATTGGGAGAAATACTACTGAACAGAGTTGAAAACACTATAGCAGTAAAATCCTGGTTGAAGCAAGAGGGAAGTGCACGTCTTGCTCCAGCTTGGGCAATCTGCTGCTTTTCTGGCAGTGACACAGGTAGCAACAACGAGGTAATGCCAATTATAGTGAAAACAGCCTTTACCACAAATGGTAGAACAATGGGTTGCAGAGTTAAAGTACTGACAAAGTCATAGTATTTGACTCATAATACTTGATAAATGTCTTCATTGCTGCCAGAGCTGTTAAAACCAATCATAATGTTTCATCTACACCTGTTACTAACCTGCAAAGCCAAAATCACAAAGCCAAATACTGCAACTCCATATTACGACATCCTTGAAAATTGCATGTAAGGACCAAAATCCTTACTTTTCACTTTAGTATTAGATTTTATTTTTCGTATTTTTTTTCAAGAGAATATTTGCTAACTCTTAAAGGAACCATTTTCAGACTCTTATTTCTTGACTTTTGACCTATTTTCCTCCCGTTTGGGGGACATTGCTGCAAAGCAACTTCAATCTTGCAACTTCCAAACACTTTAATCACTTTGAACACAGACAACTCAGGTTATGCTTTGTCTGGTTCCTCTGATCCTCTCCCTTTCAGTTTGAATACATTCAGCCAGGCAACACTTTCAGACCCTTGCCAAAAGTAGGAGCCAGGACAGTAGTTTTGTGGGGAACATTAGTGGGGAATGACTTCTTAAGTTAGCAGGTTGGCATCACCCAATGGAAGGATGGAAGGAAATAGGCCGTTAGCAGTAAGTTCAATATAGAGTAGTGTTCAAACTATGTGGTGTGCTGAGCATCCTTTTGGGTTACGTGGAAGTAGTAAAGGGTTTCTTTAAAGAATGGTATCAGGAACAGTGTAAGTCACAGCCCACAGAGCTCTGTCAGGTGGCCAGAACATTTCCCAAGGGGCTGCTGCAGGAGTGCTAGGGAGCTGGCTTCCTTTGTGCAGCAACCTGCAGCAAGAGGAACAGCTGTAAAGCAGTACAGGATGAAGCAGAAGCATGTGCTCACAAAATATATGGTGATAAGGGCAGTTGTAAAACTATTTCTATTTATATCACAATAGCAACGAGTGAAGCACAGCCATATTCTGACTGTGTTAAAAATTCTGTTTCCAGCTACGTTCAGAAGGAATGCCTTGGGTAAGAAATTATTTCCTTAGTTTAAGATATAAGTAGCAAATCAGTTAACCAAATTATCGCTTCCTTACAAAGAAATTAGTTTTATCACTATTAATAAAGCCACAGTCTGATTACCTATGATGTATACCGAGAAGGTAATACTAAGCTGAACAACTGACTACACAAGAGAAACTAGAAAAGGTGGAGCACAGGAATAATTCACCTTTATTAACTCAGACTTTCACTGCCACCTCGTGGACAAACCGATTTACACCTCTGAATTTATATCAGACTTCACTATTGGAGACAAGTATGTCCCAGTGTATTTATACGAGGAAATAAATTGCTCTCTCTCTCTCCCTTCTTCCTCTATGAACTTAGGCTAAGCAATCCAATACTTGATACTAACCAGTCGCTCAAAAATCAAGTAAGTATATCCTAAAGCATCATAAATGTGACTTACAAATAATGGCTACAAATACTTTGAAATTCTTTTGATCTTCTGATTTCTAGGCATTTAAAATGTCAGTCTTTTGCAATACCAAAGGCTAACCCCTTTTTAATTCACCTCATCAGAGGGCAGAACTTTTGAGAACAGCAAACAGTCCAAATCTTATAATTAAGCTGTTGAATGGGGCCAATATTAATATTGGATGACAAAGCTTGTTTAAAACTTAAGACTTTCAGAAGTGATAATTCTCTGATGATTCCACTACAACCAGGTTACTACCACAGACAACATGATATATGCAGGATAATCAGGTCACTCAATCCATATTGCGGTCCACATATGAGAACCCTCCTTATCAGAAATACATTACACAGTATACTTTCATGTCCTAGACTTTAAGATTATTTGATATTTGGTCACACTTGGGTTCATCTAAGGACATCAAAAAAAAAAAGCATGACATAAAGCAACAAGAAAATAAAACAAATTCCAGCTGAAAACCCAAAATGGAAGTGCGTGGTTCATAAATATTGTCTATGTAATGCTTACACTAAGATTTCAGTGAAAAACATCCTTTAGGGTTATTGCCTCTAGGCTTTGGAAAAATCAAAGCTGACTTGGCCTTAGGTATTTAAAAGCCACATTTTAATTGGGAAGAAAGTTCTTTCCAGTTGGGAGCTATCAGGATTCCCATTTTTCTCATGTGCTGATGTAATTAATCATTTGGATCCAGAGTTTAACACCTTGTATTCCCGACAAATATTAGAATTACAAGAGTAGTCATTTACTAGCTGGTGGGAGAAGAAAAAATACACTTTTCTTCCTGTATGACTGTAACTGGATGAATTGAAAGGCCCTCCAGGCACCTAGCAAAGAACCTGGGTGCCCTAACAGTGCAGTGGGAATTCTTCCGACAAAGAGATGAGAAAAGGGAAAGTTTTTAAGAGCAAAAGCTCTTAAAGGTTGATGTCCTTTTTTTTTTTTCTTTTTTTTTTTGGATAACAAACTCATGACCACAAGACAAAGAATTTATCAGGTCCTGTGATTATGTTCTCCACTTCAGGCTGTAAAATAACTGCTCTGAAGCAAACATAGCCTAATCTAATCTACTTTACCGTATCAGCAGCTGAACTAAGCTTTGACAGCGATTTTCTTTTTGTATGCTCAATTCCTGAACTCAAACTGAAGTTCAAGCTTGAGAGGGTACAGACTACAATGAGTGAAACCAAAGGCAACATTCGTATGAATCTTAATGAAGTGAAATTCTCAAGCTTCAGGCAACTTCACTTCTGCTGCAAGTCAGATGGAAGACCTGCACTATATGAGGACATGATGTAACATTATGATACTCTCACAAATACTAAAGGTTGCATTTTCCAGTACGTGATTCCCCTGTGACCCAGCTTCTAAGATCATGATTAAGAAAGGTTTTGGGAAGAGAAGAGCGCGTAGGGAAAAACAGTGCAAATTGTTTTGCTTAACAGCATTTGCTTTTAGAGCACGTCCAGAAGTGTTAAAAATATGCTTCAGATGACAGGAGTGATTCATTACTAGACAGCTGCCGAGAGAGACATCACTGACAGGAGAGAGAGGGTGCGCGAGAGAGGGAGAGGGAGAGATTTGACATGCAAATTACTTGGAGAAAAAGAAATGCCTTTTCTTCTGAGCTTTAGAATTTAGGAATGATATTAATGACTTTTGAATTGAAACTAAGTTGTTGTATCTCCTGAAACTGTCAGAACTGCAGCACCCCTCAGACCTGCTTCACACGCTTCAGTCATTGCTCAGCTGATGCGATGACTGTCCACAATCCCCTTCTGGGTAGGAAAAGGCAATATTCTTTTGTCCATTTGCTGTTTGGCAATATTAAGGGATTGACTGCAGAATTTCTTGTCAAAGACTTAGCTTCATAAATAATGCAACCCTTACATAGGTGTCAATCTTCAGACAAAACATTAAATAAACTCTGCTCAAAAAGAAGGGAACAAATTCAGAAAGTGATTGAAATCCAAACCTCAAAGTAATGTCTAGGCCATTTAATGCTTCAGTTTGAACTTTAATGTTCCAGTGATCCCGCTGTACCACTGGTGTTCTCCATCTGAAAAAATATTGTGGCAGAAGTGCTCACCTCTGGGCCATACCTACAGCCCCACTGCTTTTCCCCATCCAGTTAGAACAGATCTGGCAGCGCTGCCCTCAGAGTGTGGACACAGGAATTTACTGCAGCAGTCTAACTCTGAACAGCAACGTTCACTCATTCTCTACTTTGATATTGCTAATTTCATACATGCTTACAGTGGTAAGATGCTCCCTGGAGGCCCGACCTTAAATTTCAATGTTTGACAAAACTAGTCAGCCTTAATCTTGGCCTTTCTGGGACTCCACATAAACATGCCTCCTGGCTGATTTAATCCTACTGGTTATTCTGTATAGTTTTTTTCTTCCCTGAATTACTGCGTATTACTTTGGTGCACGGCAAGTGAAAAACGCAAAGCAGTTTTATTCTGAAGTGGAAGAAGAACATCGCTAAAATGCTGTACCTAAATTTACAAATTTTCAGCCACTTCTAAAATAAGCATGTCATACATTCATATATTTGCATTGAAAAAGCTAAGCTGATTTTAGAAAACCAGTATGATTAAATCATAGGCAAATTTGTGTCGACCACCCCCTTTTCAGAAGGGGCTTTTTTAGCTTTCATTGTTTCACCAGAATACAGATTATCTATTTGAAATACATGAATTGAATGGACTTCCCATTGAGGTTAGTGTATTCTAGCATTGTAATAAAGGTTATGAAAAGATGTCCGAGCACCAGCTGGCCTTCCTTTGATCCTCTCCATTCTTGTGATGATACATTTTCACACTTAAGATTATTCCCTTCTACCTCAAAGGCTGAGAGCTGCTTTGGTCCTTACAAATATTAACTGCAATCACAATGACCTATCTTTCTGGTTCCAGTCATCTGTTTATTATAGAGTGGAAGGTCAGAACTACATTAAAAGGGCCTGAAAGGCTTTATTTCACTATACTGCCCCCTGCAGAGCTTAACAAAAAGCTGGCAGACTTGTAGTTCATGCATGCACGCTCCTCAGCACTGCATTGTGTGGTTGTATTAATGGGCTTTTGTAACCTTCCAGGAAAAATTCCCTCACCAAGAGAACAAAACTGTTGTCAGATCTGCACACACATGTGAATATCAACTAACCCCCCAAAAATAAATAAAAATCTATATTTAAACAGTAGGGGTACCGCCTTTACAGAAACGAATGTCTGGGTCAATAGCTTGTGTCTTCACTAGACTGTGTTTTAAAGGTAATTTTTATCTATTTGCTAGGATGTAGATTTAATAACAGAGATGGAAACCAACTGTTTAGAGAAGGCAAATTCAATAATAGATGTCAGTAAGGATTAATGAATAAGGCTATGGACCAGAAACCACAAGCCCATGTGTACCAATACAAAGAAATCTATTTGCAGCACAGTGGAACACAGGTCACTTTGAAGTCATTAGCATACCAAGTTACAAAATAGCTGCATCTGAGGCCCTTAGGTTGTCAGCACATTTCCCAAGCTACCACATTTTCCTCCCTTAAATCTGCCTATAAAGGTCATTTTTTGCTCACATTTTATCAACAGTCTTCTGCACAAGCAGGACCATCTAGGTTCCTTGTCATGCTCATTCACTTGTCAAACACGCTCTCGAGAGTCCTATAGCAAGAAAGCTAAGTATCCTAAATCCTAGTACACACTCCAGAATATGGAGATTGGAGATTTTATATATATATATAACTTGTAAATGTTTTACAGCTATGTGGGACTCTGTTTACCTATATGCCTCTACATTTTTCCTCACTGAGCTTGAATACATTAACCTCTGCTCTGGATTATGAGGGGTGCATAAGTGGCATGAAGTGAGCAGCAAGAATTGAATGCAGCTGTCCACATATGAATGGAGCTACCCACAGTAGGGGAGACAATAAAAGCAAAGAAAAAAAAAGTGGATTCCAGAAGCAAATGGCCTATGGGGCCAGTTCCACTTGCTTCACACTGATTTTGTCTTAAATTTGGCTTGCTCGTGTATATGCCACTTAGATGTTTTGGGAAGACTTCACGTGTAGCAATTACTTCCCTATAAAATTATCAACAGGAGTTTAAGCCCATTTGGATTTGCTGAAGAAGCCATGGAAATAAAGCACAAGTGCTCTGTTCTAAAGCCCTACCTCTAAATTCAAGAAACTGCAAGTTTCATATTCTGAAAGATGATCTAGTAAGGCCAGGTTTAAAAGAGCATGAGAGAATGTAGATAAAGTCGCAGACCACAACAACATTATACATGGTCACTGACCACAGGTAGTAAACAAATGCTAAGTCTTTCCTAGTGAAGTTCTCCTTCCTCATACAACTTCTTATTTCTAACTAAATTAGAAAATAATCTTAAAGATAAGCAATAGAGGATTTTTTTTTTTTGAGGGTAAGTTATTTAAACTTGCACCTAATTATATGTCATTTTCCTACATATATGCAGAAAATACACCTACATATAAAAAATGGGTTACATTTTATATAAGGTTTGAATGCACTTAAACCATCCAATGAACATGGTAATACCTTTAAAAGTTTAAATACTGCTTTTAATTTTTTTGATATTATGCATAGTCAAATGACAAAGAGAATGCTGCACTTAACAAACCCAAACTAAGCCCTGAACAATTGCCTACATATTCTAGAGGGAAAGAAAAAAAAAGTGGTTTAAATACACAAGATTACTTGAATGGCAGCTCTGAACTGCAGGATAGCTATTCTAATAAATAACAATTAGCAGTCATTCGATTATACTACACCATGTTGGTTAACATCCTCTTTCGAAAAAATTATTTTTTTTTAAATAGCATGCCTTTTACATTGATAATAATGGCACTTCAGCAGTGCCTGCTACTAGCCAATTGACTGATGCTTATTCATACCCTCAGCATGCTGGCTATGGATATTTATGAGCAATAACTATGGCTGAGTGTCTGCTGCTTGTGAAATACTATTGGCTCAACAACTATGCCACGGTTTCCACCTGTTCTTCAAAGTCACGGGGTAACTGCTGTTTTCCAACTGTGCCAGCATTGTGGCAGCATTAGGGCTATCAGACCATATTTACCATTCCCACTCAAACATCCTCTTGATTACTGACCTACAGGTTGACATAGGAAGTTCTTAGAATATAGTAACAAATCCTCTTTTCAAGGCAATCTTTTCAGAAGTCTCACTGAGAAAAGCACTAGATAATAATAAATTGGCATGATGTACTGTATCCGATTTTGGAAACAAAAGCAAAATGCCTCTTGCAAGTTGGGCAGTGACAGTCTTACTGCAAAGCAGCTGCCAGGACGGGCCTTCATAATCCACAACTTCTTACGCCATACACAAAAACTCTCTTGTATCTGACTCTAACCATGTATTCATATTTTTTTTGATTTTTCTCTCTTGTTCAGCCTTTCCTTTAAGCCAAGTAGCAATAACTAAGTAGTAAGAAGCACTCCTGCAATATCTCCTGTCTGCAGCTGCAACTCTTGTTTTTTCTGGTCCAGCTGTGCAGACTCACATGGGCTGCTTTCTCCTACCAGTATTTTCTCTACTTCCTTTTCAGATATGCCACATTCCAACAAGACGTTTTATCAAACACCCCAAGCTGCAAACAATATTCAGAGTCTGGTAGGTTTGAGAACCTTCATGTTTTTGGTGTGAAACACTCACAGAAAGAAATGCTGCCAAACAAGAGATCATCCCCTGTGCATCATGACCACCCTCTCAGCAAAAAGCACTTGACAGCTAGCAACCTAACCTAGAATCATAGAATATCAGAGTTGGAAGGGACCCATTACGATCATCAAGTCCAACTGCTGGGTCCACACAGAACCACCCAAAAATCAGACCATGTGTCTGCGAGCATTGTCCAAACGCTTCTTGAACTGTGGCAGGCTCGGTGCAGGCACTGGTCACCACTGCTCTGGGAAGCCTGTCCCAGTGCCCGACCACCCTCTGGGTGCAGAACCCTTTCTTAACACCCAGCCTAACCCTCCTCTGTCCCACCTTCATGCCCTTCCCTCAGGTCCTGTCACTGTCCCCAGAGAGCAGAGCTCAGCACCTCCCCCTCCGCTCCCCTCGTGAGGGAGCTGCAGGCCGCCATGAGGCCTCCCCTCAGCCTGCTCTGCTCTGGGCTGTACAATCCTAGTGACCTCAGCTATCCCTCATGTCTTCCCCTCTAGACCCTTCACAATCTTTATTACCTTCCTTTGGACACACTCTAACAGCTTTGTATCTTTCATAAGCAAGATACTGTGGTGTCCCAAACTGCACACAGTACTCAAGGTGAGGCCGCAGCAGTGCAGAGTAGAGCGTGAGCTCTACTATATGTTTACAGCAGCACTCAAGATGCCATTTTCACTTTAAGTCTTCAGCAACACCATGTTCCTCCAAGAAACACAGCATACAGACACCCAGCACTAGAAAACTACAGCTTCGCGGTAGAAGAGCACAAAGGTTGCAGCACGGTCTCTGTTTTACATCTGTCCTTCTGTACTGTCTCCACCAAAAACCAACAGAGAAAACAAGACCGGAGTTTCAGAAACAGAGCCAACTAAAAGGTTAGGAGGTTCACAAAATCCTGATTTGTACTCTCCAAGCAACAGAACCCATGTAGAAAGAGAATCAAAATTCTAATTTCTTTTGGGATAAGTAAATGTTAAAACAGTTTCTGACGAGGGGAGAACTACAGGACAAGTGACTGGCAGATACCCACATTTTGCCTCAGGCACTAGTGCAAGGAAAAAGAGAGGAAGAGCATGCATGAGCACACATGGTCACTGTAATACATCGATTGTTGACTAGAATGTGAATGATTTCCACAAAGATCTGCAGTGTTCACCAGCAAACAATGTAAAAGACAATGAACAAAAGAACTAAAGGTTCAAATACATAAAATGTTACCTCCTTAATCCTAAGCGAGACTGTGTTCTGCTACTCTACACGCTATTTTTAAAACCAGGCATTGAAAAAAGCTTTGGTTTGACTTCACCGGCTGGAATGATGAAGACATTTTAGTTTCCTAGTATGAATGCATTACAGGAAAAGAAAGTAAACAAAAAATTCCTAATATGCTCTCTCCAGAGCATCTGAGTGTTTTTTAGCTGGTCTGTTAATGCAGTTAAAAAAGTTTCTCATAACATTAAATGATTATTGAGAGAAATTTAACTTTCAAGACTCATACAGAAAAATGTTATCCCCCCCCCCCCCCCCTTTTTTTAAGGAGTGCTATCTCTGGTCAACAATATTAACTTACTCATTTCAATTCAGGTTGAAAGCATGCATAAAAAGGAAGGCATAAAGCACAAGCAAAGGAAGTGAAGACATAAATTAGCGTTAACGCAATAAGAAATTGAACAGCTAGTTTTGTATTCCTGAACAAAAAGCAGAGAGATCTTTAACGTTTTTAAAAATATTGTATTTACCAGGCTCTGATCTTCCACAGAATGAAAGCCATGGACTATAAGTCATCTGTGGTCTACACTCCTGTTCTAGCAAAATTAATTTTTCTTCTACCAAGAACTATCCAATTAAAATAGATTTGCATCTTTGTGCTTTAGTGGAAGACAAATGACAATGTCTTTTTCTAATACCATGAAACTGTGACATTACATATTAACTACTAGAGAGTTCCAGCTATCAGATTTACAAAATACATTTATATATATATTAGCAGAGGAACTGTGTTGCTAGTAAAATAGCGGTGATATCAGATCTTTAGTTAGCTGTTGCAAAACAATGGAATTCTAATTTTCAGCCTACAAACCGCTTCTTTTCACAACCAAAATTTTTAAATAAGTAGCTGTTTAGGATTTCTATGTGATTTTGTAGTCTCAAATAAACATTGGATTATTTTTCATGCAAGTACAACTCTGAAATCTTGCAGTGCTATCACATAATACTGGACGTACCCATACTCACAGCTGTCATGCTAGTGGCGAACATAGAGACTTCTTACAGCAAATGAGAAGTATGAACTTCAAACAGACCTTCCAGCCTGTGAATGAACTTCAAAGAGGAGAAGGTTAGTATAGGGATATTTTCATTTCAGAAACTAAATCTAAATAATGTTTTAGAGTAAAACTTGACAACATGCTGCTAAAACTTTCTGACAGGTTGGAAAAAGTCAGACCTGCAAAACTCACATGACTGTAGCAATGCAGGAACAGATCTGTACTGAAAATGAATACAACCAAGCAACAAAGCAGAGAAGGCCTGTAAGCAAAGTTTCTATCCAGTAATAAACTATTAATTCCATTAATTAGCTAATGTTTTACACTAATTCACTGAAATGCAAAGCAATCTACTGGTACTTTGACTGCACGTATTTTATATTCCCATTAGTATTGTAAAGACACCTGGAACAGATGGAATTTTGTTATTGAAAAGCTTTCATAAAAAGATGAAACGCAGTGAGCAATTAAGATACAATGTAAAACAACTTCCCTTTATTCAAATTAAGTTAGCATTTCCTGACCTTGGTCTTCATTGTACAAATAATCTTCTGTGCAAAATACTTTATAAAATACTAAAAAAAATTTTATTGTAAAAAAAATAAAGTTTCTAGATATACAGTTACTTTGCACTATCACAAATACTGTCCAGTATTTAACATTTAATTTTAATATCACAATACTCAAGTCATGTAAACCAATGGTCCTACTGGTAAGAAAGCCACTATTCAAATTCAGATTCAGCAGGGATTTGTTCAATGTTTCCCTCTTTTCATATGTACATCCTCATAAAACTCTGACAACCCACAGCTGAACTGCACTCATATCATGAAATTTGACATTAGGCCATCCTTTCTTCCATTATCAGATTGAAAAACAAAATGGCAAATTTTAGCAAATCCTGACAACAGAACAGCTACGCAGTGCAGTAACAGAAGAATAAAGATCCCCAAAACTAGATTTGAACTTTGCTGAGAAGCCATGTAAAGGCAGCCTACACTGGGTTCTGGGCATGTGTACCTAGCATGTGTATCTAGCAGTACCCAAACTAGCTGGCTTAAAAACTAGCTCAGACCTCTCTACACTGCAGTGTAATCACAACACAGACATATCTATTGCATGAAATGCCTCTAAGTTTCGATTCAGTAACCTGAGCCCTCACTGCTCCAATTCACTTTCATTCTGCAAAGTCTTCATAGCTAAACCCCAAAGGGTCATGCTAGAGAAAAATTGTCCTTCAGTATTCTTGTATGCAGCAGATGATGTTCGACTGCCTAGTGGATCATTACAATGGCTGTCCAAACTAACCATAGAGGGACGAATCATGGAAATATTATCAGACTGTAAGGGTTCTTCTGCAGAAGATCCATCTACATCTGTATAAGCATATGGTGGTGGTGGCGTTTGCTGTGTCGGAGCTTTTGGGAGTTTAGCAGAATCCACATTCAGTTTTTGCTGGTTTGCCGAGTCATTGTGTTGAATCATTGATCGCAGCTTACAGTAAGAATCTGCAGAATTATCAAATTCAGTTGGATTTGCAGTTGGACGAACGGGAAATTTCACTGAAACTGGTAATAATGTAACAGACATTTCTTGGCTAAAATTGTCCGAACTCTGAGATTTCTCAAGATCAGAAGTTTCCATCCCTTGAGCAAATTCGTCGATTGTGTTTGGACCTTCATCAGTGGCTTTACAATGCATTTTCTTGTGCCGCCGCAGAACAGCAGAGCGAGTGAAGCATTTGTTACAAGTTTCACATGTATAGGGTTTTTCTCCTGTGTGAGTCCTCACATGTCTACGCAGGTCACCAGAGCCTGCAAAACATTTCCCTACAAGACAGAAGTGTTAATATTACTATTTTGTACTTAACACAAGTGCATAAACATATTTTAATTGGAGAAAGTAACAAGGATGAGCTATGGTACACGCCAGTTGTGGTACTTCGTTTATCTAGAATGGGTTCAAGCAAGTTTCTTCAATTTCTACAATTCAATTACTTGTTTCTTCTCCTTGATCTGATTTTTGGATTTCCCAGTGCATTTGTTTTTGTCTTTAGAGACAGGGGTATCCATTAGTATTTGAAAGCTGTGAGTGCCCTTGATTTGTATCAATCTTTGTGGAGGAAAAAAAAAGTAAAATAAAGATCAATCAAATTCCTCTGTCTGGTAAAACTGCATGCTGACAAGCTTCTGATTATATTCTTCCAGTGAGAACTGCATCATAGAACGTAATGATTTGTTCATTACAGAGAAACTACTCTTATAGTGCTTTTTTGTTAGCAGTGAGCTAACATAACTGTAGCTAAGGAAGCTTTTTTGTTAACTCTGAGCTAACATATTGCAGCAGACCATTTTTTTATATTCTATCCAGGTAATGTATCAAAACTAACTTTTTCTTGCTCTAAATATTAAAATATAACTAAATAGTTAGCTGTTTGCCCGTTTTCAGAACCACAGGCTCAAATAAACTCAATTATCACATTGTAATGAAAAAAGTGACTGGGGCTGAACCAAGGCAAAGTGCAGAAGCGCAACAGAAAACGAAAGCATTAATTTCCAGAATATGATTCAGACACCTCATTTTCTTTAGGAGAACAGAAATAATTTCATGCCTCTTTGTGATTTTATCTCACTTTAGCTATGTTAAAGATTATGTTGTTCTGTACGGACAGATACCAACTAAAATGAATATCTGAAAGCCCAGCAAAATTGCAGTCTCAGTTTTTGGCATATTTTTCATTCTACTGCCTAGATATCTCCTCAAAAAAGCCATTAAACAGTAAGATTACAAATTACTGCAGAAGTACATGTGGAATTTTAGCTAATGTGAATGAAGGACTTAACACTTGATCAGACCGTCTTTGCACATTTCTTCCTCTCAGTACACGATGACCTGGCTAAAACTGAAAAATGATCAAAAGTCCACTACAAGACAAGATGAAAATAAATCTATTTTAATGACAGTAAAGCAAATCTTTGTTTATACTTTCATATCCTGAGTGTCTGTATTTCCTCTCTCTGATGCAAGATCTAATAATTATAGATTTTGTTGTTGCCTCAAGACATTACAAATAAAACATACCATATGATAATATCCAACTGCAGTAAGTACCTTCCTCCAAAGCTGTTTCCTCAGAAAGTGGATGAAATTATACCAAAATAGTGCTTGGGGCAGAAAAGTAAGTACTATGCAGAATATTAAGTAATACATGAGATACAGATACACAATGAAATTTCTGAAAACTATGTTATACTAGGATGAATCACTGATCAAAGAGCAATTTGCAGACCACTTGGAAGCATAACCCATCTAGCAGAGTTTGAAAACGGATATTCTGTGGTATGAAGCATTGATCAAGTTTTGATTTTATTCCAGAGGTTGAAGCAAAGTAGTAAAACACTACTATCAACTCTATGGTCGAATGCAGCTCAATCTCAACAGTACCCAACTGAGAAAAAAAAAAAAAAAGGAAGAAAGAAAGGAAGAAGATTCCACTAACAGCCAAGTGATTCCAAACCTATCTTTCTAGCAGAAAATAATGTTTTGAAGCAGCAAGTATCAGTGTTCCTATAGCAAACGGATACATATTGATTCCTTACTTCCTTTCTGTATTCTTCAATTGAAAATCACTTTTGAACTTACTTACAGTAGCTAAAACAGTTTAATCCACAAAAAGAGAAACCATGAAGGACGCAAAACAGAAAATTTTGTTAGAAACCTTCACAACCTTGTATATGAATTTAAAATTATTTTGGTTAATTGTTATTCTGCTGACATAGCCAATTTCCCTTATTTAAAAAGCAAAGACATGCCAGGACTATGCAGAGTAAGTCTTACCACATGCTGAACAGCTGTATGGTCTCTCTCCCGTATGCCTAATTCGGTGCTTCACTAATTTTCGTTGCATGTTGAATGACTTCCCACATTCATCACAGGTGAATACTTTATCTGCTGTATGAGTCTTTTTGTGCTCCTTTAAATTACTGAAGTTGCTGAATCCTAGAAAAATGTGACAGATTAAAATGACTCCTCACATTTCAATTAAAACAAACAAACAAACTTAGAGGTAGAAGCTTTGGTTCTTACATACCTCTACCACAGATATCACACAGATGAGGCTTTTCTCCAGAATGAATAATAATGTGACGCTGAACATCACCAGAAGCAGCAAATCTGTAACATAACATGGAAACACGATTACTGTCTTTATAAGACCCCTTATCCTCCTAACTGAGTATCAAATGGAAACTAACTATGAACGCCTGACGTTCTGAACAAAGATTAAAATCTAGAACATATATACCCAAATGTATGCATTTGTTAAAAGACAAAACAAAAAACAGCAAATATTTTGAAGCTGATAATGTCTATTTAAATTAATACTAGAAAAAAAATCTCTTCACCATTATTTTTTTTTCTTGAATATAGTTTAAGTACTAATGCCATTCCTAAATTAGTGTATTTTGTCACCTGTTTGCAGAAGGCAGAAATATTTAATACTTCACTTAAATCTGTCAAGTTTCCCATACTGCATAATTCTCACAAAATGGACAAAAATGTAAATGGTATGACCCAATAATGAAAGTAAAATTGAGATAAAGGTACAGAAAGACATGACTTATTGTACATGATTCACGTTGTTCAAAATAAACGCAACAGTATAACCTTAACTAAAGATAACAATATAGAAAAAAATAGAAAACCACAGACTATATTTGTGATGACGTTTATCTTATTGAGACTTGCAAGAAGATACTTGCAGACGTTTATATATGTTAATATTTAAACCCAATGTCTTCTTAACAAAATTCAGCAGCATGCTGCCTTAGGTCTTGTCCCTTAGTTTAGCATAATGATTTAAGAAAACATGAACAACTTTTAACGTGGTAACCTTACCAGGATGAGCAATTCTACTCACCTTTTCCCACAGATCTCACAAATGTATGGCTTTTCACCAGAATGTCGACGTAAATGTGTCTGGAGATTACCTGCCTGAAAGGGACAGTAATTTAAGCATTTAACTAGTCTGTTGTTGTACACAGATAAAAAGTCAATGATGGTAACTATGAAACTGGCTTTTTATTCTTAATTCTGAGGCAGTTAATACTACAAGGCATGTAGAAACTCAAGCAATAAAGAAAGACTACAATGTACTTCAACTACAAATTGCTTATGTATGTAATTATACATTGACAAGAATAGGAGAAAAAAAAAGGCTGGAATCAAACACTCAGGAAAAAAAGAAAGACCTATAGTTGAAAACAGGTCCAATTATAAATGAAAACGACACTATCTAGATTGCAGTCAAGAAGAAAACTTACTAGTGATATGGTTCATGTTAGTCTCATTTTCCCTGTCCTACAAACAATATACTGTTACATCAGGACGTCTGAATTCACCTACCAGAAGGTTAAAAAGAAAAGAAAAAGGGTAAACATTTTGCTATCCATAAAATACTCAGAGCTAAGTGCTCCAAAGCCATAAATATTTACTCATATCAGAAGATAATGGAACAGGAAGTACAGAAATCAACAAATAGGATTACTTGTAACTAATTTTCATTACACTTCTTTCTTTTCCCAATCCTGTAAAAATCATGCTAGCCTGCAGGCAAGCCAGGCAATGACAATTAGACAAAACCATTCTACTAATGGCATTTTTTTTTAAACCACTAGTGCTTCAGAATGGCTGATCCATTGAGAATCCAGTTCTTAAGGCACAAGATACAGCCAGTCTGGACAGAAGAGCTACAGATGTTCCAGAAAAAAACAACTGTGCATACTTCCAGGGTCAGTTCTTAACACTTCTGTTCCCTCTGATGGATAACTGCTTAGTTTTATCTAAGTACATTGAAGGAATATTAGGTCCTTTCTATCAGAAAGAAAAATGGGGACACAAAGATTATCACATCCTCCTTAGTCATAGCAAGGCAACAAAAACGGGACCCTTCAGTAATTTCTTCTAACTCCTTTAGATATAAATTACCTTTAATGATCAATGACTGTAATCACAGGTTATGATATACCACAACTAAATTATTGCAGACACAGACACAAAACAGTATTAATTGAATCAGTCTGCACACAGAGAGCTTTCTGCAACCCCCATAAGGTTTTTCAGATACATGACTGAAACACTGTCCTCCATGGCCAAACTTTACAACACTGAAATTGGTTCAAAGACAGGCGTTGGGTACCTATTTCTGTGGGAGATGATGACTGAACAGACTTCTCCATGGAGTAATTTTTTTCGGAAAGACTTTGCTTTGCAAAGACTGAGGATTTTATGCAGAAGCGCATTTGAGAGCAACATACAAGAGACAGAACCTTTACCTCCATTCACGCCACAAAAGAAAATATAACAAATACGTTTGTTATTCTGGAGAGAATGTGAATTTGAAGTGCAACAATTATTCTGAAATACCTCCCATACAGACATTTTTAGCCTAGAATAAAAGCATTCTACAGAAAGTAGCAAGCAGATTCATTTCTTTATTATAATCCTGTGTCACTTCTTCCTAATGAGGGCACAGGCTTGTTATTAACTGCTCTGAGATACACATAATAAAAGAGAAAGAAAGAAAGAAAAAAGAAAAGAAAAACATTAGTAACTTGAATCGTTCCTAAGCTTGTAATGTTGCACACAGCCTTGGTTATAGCATAACATGCCAGACAAATAAAAAGCATAAAAGGACTTTTGCAAGCATTTCAGTGAAGGTAAATAAATATTCAGAATAATCATCTTACTGACATTGGTTGCACACCACTTCTCACAAGTGCAGAGACCAGACAGAGATGCTAGACTTACTCTCTTTGCAACTGGCATGTGTTTAGAGAGGAGCTGATGCCTTTGAGCCCCCTGAAGAGGCTCTGCAGCAGAAGGCAGTTGGGAGATAAGGGATGACATCCTGGGTCAATGGCAAGAGGAGACCACAGAGCAATACGCTGTGTACTAGCAGGGGAAGATGCAGACTTTGAAGTACAAAAGAACCCTTTTTCTCCTAAAATCATTTACAGCTACTTGTTCCAGACTATGAGTTCCTGTTTCAGTTTTCTCTGCTTTCTTCATTTTCTCTTTCACGTTGCATCGAGTGGAACATCAGTAAAATTCAACAGGAGCTGACATACTTGGCATAACAACTGTGTTGTCTCCAAAGCACAGAACACGAAAGCTTAAATAAGAAGTGTTACTACTTCTGTGCCTGCAGGCCGAGTTGTTTTAACACAACACAAGATCAGAGATGGTCTTTTCAGCAAAAAATAGGTAGCAATTATACTTGAATCTTACCTCCTGGTCTTGCTTATTTGCACAACTCAAAAGCAAGTAGCTCAGAAGTATGCAAGTTCCCATTTATGACAAGAGAAAGAAGTGCAATACACAAGCTGAATGCCATGGCTGACATTCTGGAAGGATATATATTGTACATCACCATGTATCTATCCATACCTTCAGACAAGTGAGGTAATAGGGAGGGGAGGGAAGCTGTTTGAGGGCGTTTAAAAAAAAAAAAAAACTTTTTTTTTTTTAATTAAATAGGAGCAACGCAATGCATGCTGCACAAGGAGTCTGTCCTACCTGTCATACACCCTGCATATGTAATGCTTTTTTATTCCCTCTTCCCCCACAGTAAGGATCTAGAGTACAGAACACCACTCCATTTGCCAAAAGTACTTTTAATGGAATTTGGAAATACCCACTTTTTTTCTTTTAATAACTAGTAGTTCAATCCATCAAAGTGAATTAAAAAGCTTTTTCTCTGGCTAACAAGCAGACCCAGTTTTGCTCCAAATGGCTTGATAATCACGATGAAACAGTATTGCTCACTGGATGCAGTGTTATATCCCTGTTATACTCCACTGGGGTGGAGTGTGCAACTGCATCAGATTCAGGGGCCAAAAAAACCCTACAAGTGGATTACAAAAGTGGGGCAAGAGAAGCACAAGCACTGGGGAGTGAGTGGATGAAGACCCCATAGGTCTGATCCTTAAACCAGGACTAGTAAGACCAAAATTTATTCAATGATAATTTATGCAATCTTAGCATTAAAATATGCACCTATCTACTGCCTCCCATACTTAGGTGTAAACATTCCAAACAAGCAAATAGAAAAGGAATAGAAATTTCAGAAATGCAAGACAACTAGGCACCAAAATTTTAGAAATGCAAATGAACTGCTGTACTCAGAACAGCAAGCACTGAAGGGCAAATAAGAGGGCTAAAGTTTAGGCCCTGTATATAAATAGGGAACTCCATGAGAAATTTCTTAAAAATCCTGAGTTTTGTAACTTCAGACAGACCCTGCTGTGCTTATTTATAGAGAAAATGGAGCTCAATTATATTGATGCCATTTTTTTAACTGACTAAAAAATCTGCGTATTTTTTGCCATTTACAAAGATGAAACTACTGTGAATACAACGCATATAAAATTCTATTTTTTTAAAAACACTGATGAAAATTCAGAACACATTCCTAAGTATAAGGCAATAGGACAGTGAGAATGAAAGTTCTCTTTTTTAAATCAGTTGTGACTCCATATGTCTAAACACTCATTTGATGATAAAATACATAACAAACATCTACTGAGAGCAGACAGAATCAAACATACAAAACATGTAAAAGAAATCTAAAACATTACATGTGTTATTTTCACATAAGCTGTTTTAATATTTTATCCCTAAAGTTAAGTCTGTCTGAGCAAAAAATTAACTAATCTATGGACATGAAACCAAGTTTATTTTTAGAATCAATACACAGATGCATTTCAATTTCAAGTGTAAGTACCATAATATAAAATATTCCCACCTGTGAGAAGTGTTTCCCACAAATGTTACATTCAAAAGGTTTTTCACCTAAAAGGAGAAGAAACAGAACATAGAACTTCTAATAGCTGCAAGAGAACACAAATCCTTTAAATTGGTACACTTACTTTTACATTATATGTGTTAAAAGGAAGAATATCCCTAAAAGGACACTTACCCATATATTTAAGGGGAAATTTAAGAGGGGAGTACAGCATTTACCATTGAGCTTTTAAGGCAAACTTGCTCAGAAACAGAATTTACTTTTCAAAATAAGTAGAAGAGTTTTGATATGAATGGAAGTGTTTCTGTATTATTATTTTTTTAATTCATTTTTTCCCCAGATGAAAGGAATGCCATACCTGTTGGAACAGAACAGATGACAGGGTACTACTACAACAACAAAATTTACGGAGAGCACACCAGTCCTTCCACTTGTACACACAAAGGCCCTCTCTTAAAAAGAATACGTAATGCAGAGAAGCTAATTTCTGTTTTCTCTACTCAAAAGGTATCATACAACTCTGATCAGCACATAGCCATTCACTCCCAGCAAACATATTTGCCTTCAAATTCTCAATCTGCGTAAGAGTATCGGAAAATTAACCCATATATTTTGCTCTAAAATTCTGAATTTATACATCTAAAAACTATATTTTTGAATCTCCAAAACATTAGCTTTGAGTAATGTTAGTAAAAAGCTAGTGCAGCCCACATTAGCATTTGAAAATAACTTGATGCTCAATCTAGAGTGTGACAGTACTATTGCTGTCAGTCAGAGACAAAAATCTTCTAATTACTTTTTATCCCCTGGAGTATTTCATAAGTATTTCTTCCCTGCATAGTTTGTGGTTTTTACAGTTGATAAAAATCTCTACACATCTTCTAGAATTTTCGAAGAAAATAATAATGCTTAAGTAACATTGAATTCAGTGACAGTCAGACAGACTTCTATTGATATTTTCATGAGTCTAACTGTACTTTAAAAGCACATCTATAATCTGGCCCACAGATACAAGGAAGCTAAAGAATTAGTGTAAATCCCTGTGCTTTAGATGCAGATGTTTCCAGAGGGAAAAAATAGATTTTACACTTTGTTTCATCTTTGTGATGACTCAAAATCTAAAGATTTTTATTTATTCATTTATTTTAATACCCATTCTCCTGGTTTTACAGAGCACCTCTTGGCCATAGCCTGATTTTCCAGCAGGTATTCTCTACATCAGCACTCTTAATCCTTGTTATGAGTACCACCTGCAATATCCAGGTGTTGAGGTTACATTTTCCATCTCTGCTGCCAAATACAGGTGATGCTGTTTCAGGATCAGGGACCAAATGCAATTACCTTAGATATTAACCACCAAGTCAACATAGTTATATGGCTTCACAGACAGGCAGCACTCTTTCAGTTTATCTGACAACTTAGGACTAAACCTACTTTTTCTAAGTATTGATGAATGGAAAACTTCAATTTCAAGAAAGCTTTTATGCAATTAAAGTTAAAAATTAATAAACCAATAAATCAACTCTAAAGAATACAGAGGTTTGATTTCATTATGTCTCTAAATACTCAAAACACTAAAAGTTCTGGCAATGACAGCACAAACATACATGAAACCAACAGGAAGCCATAACGGTGGCAACTGGGAAGGCTTCTGACAACCACAGAAGCATTGGGGTAATTTGGAATGGAAGACAAAAAACTATAGTGGCAACTTCTGCAGAAATTACCTACACCAAGAATTTACTGTTGACACAAAGATTGTCAATTGAACAGAAATCCACCCTAAAATAACTGGAAGGGGAAGGATGAAATTCAAGACTCAAATTGCTCACAATGATTGTTGTAGGCTGCATGCACTCATTAAAACTGTACTCTCTGTTTCAAAGAATTAGTTTTTTTTTTTTTTAACCCCCCAAATATAAAAGATAAAATTAAGAAGTTTTGTTTGTAAAAAAACAATCCAATCAGTTTTTGGAGAACAGTTCTGCACCTGCATAAAACTGCAAACAACCAAGTAGCCTACTGCAAGATGAATTCCAGCAGAAATACTAAATTACTCAGAGTATTGCAGCATCCCTCGGGTTAACATGAGGCTAACTGCTTCCCAGGCTTAATTAGTAAGAGTGCAGCTATGATGCTGAAGATGATTCTCCTCTACGTGTCACTGGTGAGACCGTACCTGGAGCCTTTGGAAGAGAAAGCTACCAGGAAATCATACTTCTGTCTATAATCATCTAATGGGAAGGCTGATGGAACCATATTCTTCCTGAAGCTACACAGTGATAGGACAAGGGGCAACAGACACGAGTTAGATCAGTAGATATAGGAAAAAACTTTTACCCTATGAGGACGGTGAAACACTCAAACTAGTTTCCTGGAGAGGCTGTGGACAATCTCTGTCCTTGTAGATATTACAAAACAACCCAATCTGACTTGACAACCCAAATCTCTGCTTTGAGCAGAAAGTTGGAATAGATGACCTCCAGAGGTTCCTTTCAACCTAAATTATTCTATGATTCTATGACTGTCATTAAATTCCAAAAGGAAAACCTTATCCGAGATCAACACTGATCTTCTCAAGTAATATTGTTGGATCAAAAGCAATAGAGAATTTTTTCTGAACTATAATTATAACAATGCTTAAATGAATATCCAGGAGACTTTAGTTCTAAACCTTTAGACTGCTTTGTATTTTCTGTCTTCTGTTGTATCCTTCTTGTTCAACACTGCAAGAAGTGATAAAGCGCACAGTAGTAGGAACAAAGCAGCAGTATATCAGCTCCAGAGGAGACAGGCACGAAGGCAGCAGTGTTCATCAAGAACAGGACCAAGAACAGGAATGAGGAGCAGGACCCACTAATGCATGGAGCGCTGGCAACTTGCTCATGCCAAGCTCAGAATGAAAACGTTGAGGATCAACAGTATGTTACATGACAGTTAACTGCTCCAGTTTTTTTCAATCCTGACAATTTTTTTTTTTTTTAAACGAGACGTTTCCTGAAAATATTTTTAAAAGAATAATTGCTTTTTACTGGGTAGGTGTGAACTGTATATTTGCTTCCTTTTTTTCCCAGACAGGTTCTGCCACAGAGGCCAATCTAATTAAAACAAATTACAATACTCCATCAAGTCAAAGTCAATCTTATAAGTAAATCTAATAATCTCTATTTAGAGATTCCTTTAAATGGTCATTAGCAATACAATTAAAACAGCTACACAGCTCAATACAATGCCTTGTGTAGAACACATTATGCTTGTACTTCATGTAGACAATTCATTAATGCTACCATATGAACCTGTCAATTCTTTAGTAACCCTAGTGTTCAGGGACAGACAATTTCACATGTGCTTTCTTGACACCTAGGCCACTACAGCACTTATGTTGAAGTTGTCATTTATGGGTTAAAACATGGCTTGCCATTGTGAAAAAACCCTTTTAGTAACTTGCTTCCATTATCTGTTCACCGAAGCCAGATCTGAAGGACGTTCAGTATGCGCTGTAATACTTAAGTGCTTGCTTGCCCTCTTACTCAGTTCTAGAAAAAAAACGTTTTAAAATAAAATTGATCAGACGACAGTTTGTGATATTTAGCTGTGCTTTTTGAAGTGGAATATGGATAGAAATGGCTTTGAGGATATACTTACATTAATACTTAACTAGCAGCGTACTTATTAATGATGCTGATGTGCCCTGTACCTTCAGCTATAGATCCTTCCTATACTAACATTCCACTCACTGTCCACTTCAATTTTCCAAGTATTCTTTTCACACTAGTTGGTATTTAAAAACAAAGTACCGTGACCCCAAAATAACAGGTAAGCAAACACGCATGTTCAGTTATATTCTTTCAACAATTTTTCATCCTTCTTTGATGTGATTATTATTTCTTAAACTTATGTTCTTAAACTTTATCAGTTTAGCACATGTACAGAAGAATGTTAATGCTACATTAAGGGGCATTCATGTTTGGAACTTTTGGAAAACTATGGGAAGAACACAGTGCATTAAAAACAGCATGGAATTCCTGAATATAATATAAACATGGACTAGTACAGAGGACAGCAACAACAAAATCAAGTCTAGGACCACTTTTCTTACATGGTGTGTTGTGTGGAATGTAAAATAACATCTACTAGAGCTCAAGTGAAGTGGAAGCAGGTATCAATACAGGGAGGTCAAAAAAGAAGGAATGAGTAGCAACACAAATAACCTTGCAAAGTTACTGAAACCCTTTTCCTCTTTACATTTCCTACATTAGTAAGCATTTGCTGGTCACACTGCATCTATAGAAACCAAAATTTTAAAACACTTGTAGCAGCAGTCCTAGTCTGTTTGCTATATGAAGTTTAGTACCCAGTCCACTCCTTTAACCTTTATGTTACAATACATACATAAGGTTCAAAGTTTACTTTATCTCTTCTAAAGTTATTTCAAATGGTTTACCAGACTCAGGATCATACAATAACTAAGTCTATCACTCAGGCAACAAACTCTTAAAAAAAAGCAAGTAGTCTAATGGGCACCAGATTCATGAAATCCAGATTCCTTCCAGTGATTACGATGTCTAAGGAAGTGCAAATTATAACAGGTTTCTCCTACGTTTATTCTCTACCACAAACTCACATTTTACCAACTTCAGAGTTTCTCCCTCAGTTGGGACTTCTCTAGATGCTCTATCTTCTATCTGACCACCTATTTTCCTGAAATTTATAAGATATTAAAACATACTTGATGATGTCAGTTCAAATTAAAAAATGCAAGGCAAAGAGATTATAAAAGTAAAAGACATGCAACTGTGTCACAGGAGACCAATTAAAACAACAGGATCAGTAATGTGAACATACAGAAACAGTCAAATACAATGAGTGAAAACTTCAGGAATCAATGCAAACTATTCATATTTTCTGGAAAGATTTTTCTACTACTCACATGGATAAATAAATTCTTAATACGAAGGCTCAATTAACAAAATAAATCAGTGTCTGTTAAGAGGGACATATTTACTATCAAAGGAGCAATACAGGCATCATTTGGAAAATGATATTTATCAGATAAGACTAAGAGAGATGTATTTGTATATTTAATATAGGAAAAAAGAAGGGCAAAAGTATTCAACAGGTAAATCAGGAACAATGCCATCTCAAGAACTTGAGATCAATGGTGTTACTCGACTAAAGGTATTTTAAAAAATACCTTTAAAAAAAACAAACCTGAAGTTGTAGAAATACAGAACACGATGGTTAAATTGAAAAGACAAATTAGTTAATTCAAAATTAGACTGGGTCTTGTTTTTCACTAGAATAAAAAGATACTTAAATCTATGCTAGGTTTAAAAACGGTATCACTTGTAAATATTGAACACAAAGTAAATTTAATGCCATTCACTCTGCAGCCTATTTTTTTGCATCAGTCTCTACATAAAAATCATGAAAATTGTTCATACTAGGAGAAAAATATAAACTAATTAAAGAGTACATTTGACAGGTTAAAAAGAAATGACCACCAAGCCCTAATCACTTCTGGTTCACAATGAATATATGATGAGAGAGAACTGTGGTTTTCAAGAATACTTATAATGTTTTCTTCTATCCATTTCCACTTTTTGTTGTTATCTGCCTTGGACTTCTGAACAATCTGACAAACCGACTAGAAACGCCTCTTCTAAGCGCATGTCAAAAATTAAATTTTCATTGAAATATCACACAACGCCCCTCGAAATAGGGCTCTAAAAACTAAAACTATAAATAAAAGCTAAATAAAACTAAATTGGATACAATAAGATAATCTTATTAATTCAAATATTTGGTCTGCAGACCAAGTTACCGATTACTGTACCTGTATGAGACCTTTTATGAAGTTCCAAATTGCTTGGGTGTTTGAAAGCCTTCCCACATAATTCACAAGTATATTGTCTCTGTGACTGAAGAGTCTGCGACTGGCCTTCTTGTTCCAAAGGCCCTTGAGATCTTTCAATTTCAACAGTTTGTTCAAAATTCTCAGAATTCACCAAGTCTTCAGCTTCTTTTTCTTCAGTAACTCTGATATTTGTCATGTCCACAGTACTTTCATTTACAGATTCATTTACCCTTGTTATACTACTGTCATCGCTTTTAGGCTCAGGAGGGTGCTCTGCAGATTTCTGAGATCTCAGAAAATTTAACTTTTTGAGGTGCACTGCCTTTTTCAGCCGCATCTGTTTGGTGGGCTGCAAAAGTGCACTTTCTGCATCTTGATCTGGAGCAGCTTCATTCAAGGACTGAACCAGAAAGTTTGATGGTAAATGATCAGAGGTGTCCAGAATACATTCAGAGTGACTGACAGCACAAGAATTATTCTCTGCTGTGTTTATTTCTGTAGATGTGTTGTAAGAAAAGGATTGTTCTGTCACCCTCTCCTGATTAGAGCAAGCGTTTTGCTTATAGAACTGTTTGCTGTAAAAGTTGCGTAGTTTATAATAGTAACTTGGTTGCTTAAATGGAAGCACTGTGCAGTTGCCATCTAATGAGTCGTGTGACTGTTTCTGTACATCACCTGAGGGTGCATGAAGATTAACAGACTGCGATGCATGAGAATGGTGGTCAGCCAAGACTTTATTAGCTTGCGTGTCAGATGAGCATTCATGTAATAGGTTTGTTCCATAACTGTCACTGGCACAGCTAGTATCCGCACTCAAAGTGTTATGCAGAGAAAATACACTACTACAAGGCATGCTGGCTGTTTGCTCTACAGCTGTAGAAGATTTTAAAAAGGTGTGGCAAATATTCAACACGTTTTGCACTTGAAGACACTGCGCAATGTCCAACATAGCTTGTACATTGTCCTGACTAAGATCCAGATGAGAGGTGTACATGAAGTCCAAGATCTGGCCTATTCCACCTACATTTTTAATGTCCAAATGAAAGACATCATTCTTCTGGCCTGAAGAATTCTGAAAAAGGGTCCTGATAAAATAAGGCAAATATTCAAACACAAAAATAACTTACAAACACTTTTATGAAAATATATATATATATATATACACACACATACACTTCAAACAGACTGCCTAAGAATCAAAAACTTACACTAGATGGTCTTACCTAGACTGCTGTGTTTTTGCAGATGAACTTCTCAAAACTGCCTGAATATGTCTCATACTATTAGCCCTACACTATTACACTTAAAGTAGAAATCAAAGCAGAAGATCCTTTAAAAATTTTTCCCTGTTTTTTTTTTTTTTTTTTTTACTGTGTTGAAAACACACCCTATATTTGCAGTTCCTTATCCAATGTTATTTAAATATTAGGTGCAGTCATGCGTTTGTGGACTGTTTGCAAAAGTTGATTGACCCAGAACAATGTTTCCCCTTCCATCATGGCAGTTTGCTAGTAAAAAGGAGAAGGTGGACCTCAAAGTCAGCAAAATTACTCTTTTCTGACAACCAAGCTTGTCCATTAACCATTACCAGTGAACCTTATTAAAAACTGCTTGTTAGTTCTTTTTCAGCAAGTAGACAAGGGTGGTAATAGTAAATAAGAGGGTGGCATTATTTTCAATTCTTTTTGTCATATCACCCCACGAGTATTTTTTACTGGTACTGAATGAGAGCCAAGTAAAAGAAAAATGAAGAGTATAGGTACATGAGCCTAAAACAGTAGCTCAACCAATCCCCGCTGAATCATCATTGTATCCTTATAGCGTCTGAATTCACAAGGCTTCTATTTGACGTAAAGTATTCTCAGCATCAGAGCTGTAGATCTTAATATGCATAACTAATTCTAGACTGACTTGGTACTCTGTCTCAGTCCAGAACTTCATGCTCTTTTATTAAAATCCCCAGTTTCTAACCTGATAATTCCACAGATGATACACACACACACACACACTTATATGTATGTTTATGTGTGTTTATATATATGATGTATATGTGGTCAGGTCATTCCTATGTAGGTAGCCTGCTACACCAGGAAATACCCTGAACTTCAAGATTCCTCTGCTTGGGTTAACTCTCAAATTAGGTTTGTTAAACGCTAGGCATAATACCAATAAGAAGTGAAACTTCAGCAAATTAGAGCTTAGGCTTAAATTTCAGAAAAGCAGTTTCAGCTGCATCCCTGAAACTCGTCCTATCCTCATACTTACACGCTACTCTGAAGGAAGTATCTGCATCCAAATTTTTCATAAATCCGGCTCATACTATCTAAATTAAAACCAGAACTATAATAAGTAGGTCTGGGTTGAGAGTCTAACTGAATTAACCACTTATATCCTATTGATTTTGAGAAGAGTTGACTGCCTAGCTCTCTTTGACTACTTTAAAAATTTAGTCTTTGGGCACAATTCCACTTCATCATCAGGATTACAACACTACTGCAGAAAAAGCTGTCATCTTTTTTTCCCCTGTTCGTAATATATGAAATAATTTTCTTCTGTAAGAATCAGTAGTCAAGGTTTTGAGATGTTTCAAGAAGCAAAGCCAAAAAAAAGCCATATCTAACAGCTTACTCGTAAATAAGGTAAACACTAAGTTGGGTGACTCAGCATCCCTTGAAATTTTGGAGGTCAATGGGAGGGCCATAGGAAGAGGAAAGAAACCTGTGACATTGCTTCGTGAGCCACCTGTATAAGACACAGACATTGTCTCTGATAATGTGTTCTATGTAGAGGTTCAATAGTTACGTATCCACTCAAATTTTATTTCAGACTCTACCAAACAGAAAGGGATGATGTGAATTGTTTCATCCGTTATATCCCTTATCTATCTCTGCTCACGTTCAGTACTACGCTCCTTGTAAACAGTTATCTTTTTATACTCAAATACTGATTGCAGGCCTCTGCCAAGAATCCATTATATGAGGCACTGTAAGCAAGTAATGAACAAGAAAATTCCAAACTCAGTGTAGTAGTTAATTACGTAGACCCAGAAAATACATTAGGATGGCCACAGTTTTTAAATAGATGTAATACATGATACAGATTTATCTCTGGACAAACAGTTTAACTTTTTATCTGCCCCTCTAATAGTTACGTTGTCTAGAACTACCAGAAAAAAAAAGTAACCTTCTCAGAGAAAATCTCAAATAACAGCATTTAGTTGACTTTTTTTAAAGAAGAATTTTCTACCACATACCTGAAATATTGACTGAAAGCAGCTAATACATTTTTGTGTGCTTTGAAGCAGACACCTTTTACCACCAACATGCAGTCACAGAGAAGACCCTGAATGCGCTGTTCATGTAGCTGCTGGAGAAGATGACAACTATGGCTAGCAACAGTGTCCATGCTAGAAAATCACTTACATTACCTACAATGAAATAAAATGCTAAGATGAATTTTAAATATCAAACTTGCAAAATGAATTTAGAATACGAAGAACATTTTCACAACTCCTTTTAGCTCCCAAAGGAAACAGACTTTAAACAGTCTAGGCAGGTCTAAATTGGACAGTTTAAACTGCCACATGAGCTCTAAACACATTTATCTGTTTAAAGACGAGTGATAGTATTGTTCACCAGTACAAATTAACAAAATGTTGATTTTAATGAAATTTTGCTTATGATAAAAAGCTTCTGCAAAAGTGTGCTAATGGTGCTGCCAATAAACTGAACTCTGTAACCACAGAAAAAGCAATTCACACAACTCTGAGAGTAAGTTTATAAGGTAAAAACATACCAGACCTAAAAACCCAGTAGTATTTGTAGAGGATAACCTCAGTTACTTCATCCTCTAACCTGAACAGGAGGAACTCTGTAGCAGCACTGTTTATATCATACTCCCTGCTGTTGTAACTAGGCCCAATGCCCACAGATCTGATTCATGAGACAAGTTAGTATGGCAATTCTTTGATGTCATAAAATGCAAAGTCTCTTAAGAGTCACTTTTTTAACAGGTTGAAGAGAAAACAAGTAACATTATTCCCATACAATACATTTATACTGAATTCTACGCTTCCTTTTTTCGGAAGCGAGATGAAACTCCCTCCCAACACACTTGTAAATATGGAAGGACACCTGCAGGACAGTCTTCCAATTAATAAATGAAGCAGAAAAACCACGTTGGTTTAAACTGGAGAAGCGGTTACCCTCATTCTCAATTCTGATGAGCTCCAACATTTTAATTTACTGTTACACTGTGCTTCCTTTTCTCCTGTCACATCAAAGCGGGTTAGTGTATTGGGCTTCTTTTCCCCCTCCTATTTAATCATGTCTTTCAGCAGGCTTTAAAATAAATAAAGCAAACCCGCTTTCCAGCACACCGCCTCAGCTATGCACGTCCCCACCCGAGGGCACCCAGCGCCACCCGCCAGCTTTGAGGTGCAACCTCCAGGCTCCCCTCAGCCCCGAGGGGAAGGAGCCGGCCCTGCCCTACTCTTACCGGCTCCGGCCACCACCCAGCTCCATGCCAGCGCCAGCCCCAGCCTCTTCCGCCACCGCTCTTTCCGCTTCCTCCCCGGCGGAGGCTCGGAGGAACGGGGCGGAGGGAGCCGAGGGCCGCCCCCGGCGCAGGCGCGGAGCGGCCGGAGCGGGAGCGGGGCGGCGGGCGCAGGCACGTGCCGTTGCCCTGAGCGGGTTGACCTGGTGGCCCGGGGAGCCGCGGGGCTGGGGGCTGAGAGGGGGACCCGGGGTCGGGGGGGGGGACTGGGAATCATTGCCTGCCAAGCGATCGGTTCGGGGCTGGGACGAAGGCCCGGGGTCGGGGAGAGCTGGTGGGAGAGATATGGTGGGGATATGGGGTGCTGCAGCCAGCCTGGGTTGGGAAAGGTGCTGGTGAAAGCCGAGCTGGGGGACTTAAAGGGAAGAGGTGAACTTAACGAGGAATCGCCGGTGGTCATAGTCAGAGCTTTTTTTTTTTTTTTTTTTTTTTGGTTAAGGGTGGGCAGCAACGTTTGGCAGCCATAAAGTTTGCAGACAGACGAGAAGACCCGGGGAGTTAATGATTTCGCAGTTACTGGTTTCGGGGTTGCTGGTTTCACTTGTGCTCGGGATACCAGACAAAATGAGTTTTTCCCGTTGAACGTTTTGCACGTTCAAAATCAGCCTGCTTTAGATGTTCAGCGATTTTCAACCATCGGAACACTTCTTTCAAGTAACAAAAGCAAGGCCCTCCTTTTTGTCTTTCTAGGGCTGTGCCTGTGTGGGGAGGAGAAGGATCGTGCCCGTTTGAGAGGAGCTGCCGCCTGGTCACCAACATGGTAGTTTTCACGTGCAATTCCTGCGGAGAGTCTGTGAAGAAAGCACAAGTTGAAAAACATGTGAACATCTGCAGAAACTGCCAGTGCCTTTCTTGCATGGATTGTGGCAAGGATTTCTGGTAGGTAAATTCTGGGAGATAGCCTCCTTCACTCTGCAGTGGGTGTCACAAATTTAAAGTTTTTCTGTGGTGTGTTAGAATTAACTTTGGCAATTTCCGGGTAATTCAAATTTATGTTTAAAAGTGGGAACATTTATTTCAAACGTAATCATCCAAGTGTGTGAACAAGGGCTTTGGAGGTTTTCCTACACTAGCAGAAAGACGTGCAGCAAAACTCCTTCCACTTGTCCAGAGTGGAAGCGTGAGCAGCTTTTGGCATCTTTCCTGATACTACCTAGACATTGGCATAAGACCGACAAGAATCATGATTTATGTTGCTGGGAAAGCCATTAGCAGTAGATAAAACAGGCATGGGTACTGAGAATACACACTCAGACCATTTCTACACACTGGATGCTACTTCTAGGCATTGCTAGAAGTAGTACTGCTATGCTCATCATTACTTAAATGTTAATTGAAGTATTAAGTTAGACAGATGAATATTAAAATTTAAATCGTTTGGGGGAAATTACGGATTTCCAAGATACAGTATTGGAAAGTTGCCTAACAACCAAGTGACATTAGAGTGTTTACAGTAAGAAGCTGCTATTCTTAGGCATTGTGATCTGTGACCAAAGGAGAGTTAAACCACATTGTTAACAGAATTGCAGATTTATTTTTTTTGTTACTATTATTTCATCTTTTGATTCACAGCTGTTTTTATTCTGCTACTGCAGAGAGAATGAAATTGTCAGTAACATCCAAAATGCTGAACTTGTCACTTCTCATAAGCACTTCTGTCTCTTGTCACTTAGAAGAAAGCAGTGCTACTATCTGCTTTCAAAATATGAATGTATGAATTTGTCTAAGAAAATAAGATTATTCTCAAATAATGGTTTTTATTTCCAGGTACTTACTTCACTGACAAAAGATTAAGATTTGTTTTAATTGTTCCTTTTTGGGGGCACTTACACATTGATTAGAGCTGCATTACTACATTAGTGTATCCATATTAAGGAATTATTTTTTGCAAGCATTTTTACCCATTTTATTAATTTTAAAGTGTGTCAATGTGAGTCATAAAACAGATATTTGCTAGAAGCTTTGCGTATTACATGAACAAATGTAAGACTTATTAATAAATGATCTGGACTCAGATCTCATTTTGATGAGAGTCAAATTTCTGCTGAATGCTGTAGCATGACAAAAACATAAGCAGTCATATAAGCATGTACTTAACCATGTTGAGCTTTTCTTGTATGAGCATTGAGGCATAAATGATAGATACTACCTGTTACTTCAGTTTCTTGATTACGTAAGTGTTGCATAGTTTGTAGGACTGAAGCACTTTACAGAACTATAGTTAAAAATCTTCTTTGTTCAGGGGCGATGACTATAAAGACCATGTGAAGTGTGTAAGTGAAGACCAGAAATACGGTGGAAAAGATTTTGAAGCCAAAACCAACAAAGGAGATGTTAAACAACAGGCGTGGATTCAGGTAAGGTTTATATTTAATACTGATATGATAAGTAACTGTTGATGATAATTTTTAAAGACATTAGAGAAGCTCTACTGGATAAAACCAAAGATCTGTTTTTCCCAACATCTGCAACATTCTTTTGGCAATTCCTTGGCAGGTCTATTGCTCATGCAGGTAAGAAATGCACCTTGTGTTTGTTTCGAATGTGTCTTCTACTAGTTTTTACAGTTCCACTCTATCCTTGTGAAATGAGGTTACAAGAACTACATAAACTCTTCAAGATACGGATGAACTGTAGACTCTGTCACAATTATGTTTGCTGTTTCCTTCTTTGTTCTTAATGACTTTTGTCCGTTGTTTTGCTTTTTTTTTTTTTTTTTTTTGTTGCTGCTGATCATTGTGCTCACATTTTCATGGAATTGGCAATTTCAACCCCAAGATCTTACTTCTAAGCACCAGTGGTCAACTTAAAACCTGTCATTTTAGATGTGAAGATTGTTTTCCCTAAGCATGCTGTTTTACATGAGTTTGTGTTGAATTTAGTTCACCTTTTTACTACCTAGTCACGCATTCTCATAAGATTTTCCTGGAATTCTTCACAGTCCTCATCCTGAATAGCTTCATATCATCAGGAAAATTTTCCTGCCCTCTTCTCAGATCATTTGTAAATATGTTGAATAGCGGAGCACGTATCACAGGAGACGTCTCCTACAATTTCTGTCCTAATAACCTACCCACTTACAGCTATTAGTTTCCTTTAATGGTTTTAAGAAGGATCTTCCAAACATGTTTTTAAAACACCATTAAATAAAATCAGTTAGTTCATTTTTATCTATGGATTTGTTGACTTCTATCTCATATAGAAGACAATCCAACAGAGTACTAAGTACATTCTGAAGGCATATGAAAAACTGTTAAAGTCAACAGGTTAGTGTCATTGTTGAGATGTAACATCATCAGAATTTCAAAGGCAGTATGATGTGAATGCTGTTGCTATGAAAATTGTCAATAGTAAGTACCTTCTGCACAGAAAAGAGAGGAATTCTTGACCGGTCCATAAAACCTTTCAGTAAGCAGATTTTCACAAGTAGAGGAAGGCTCTCCAGTGTCCAGTGGCTGCGTCTTTAAATAATGGTAAGCTCAGAGTACAGTGAGCTTTGTGCTGCAGCAGGCAGCGGTGCTGTTCAAGTAACTGCTCCAAGGCCCAAGCCTGGCCCTCTCTGTGCTGTTGTACTGGCACAGGTAGCATAGGAATATGCCTGAACTGCCTGTGGGGATTTATGATTGCTGAAGCTGCAACTGCTGCCAGAGGAAATGCATTTCAGACTGTGGCCTGCTTTTCACAGTTAACTCCAGAAATCAAAATTTTACGAAAAGCGATCAAGCAGTTAACAGTTCCTTTAATCAATGCAGGCCCTTTTCACAGGACTCCGTTGTATGATACAGTTAATTTACTTTAAAATGCTCTTATTATAGGTTGTAACTTTACAGCAGAAAGCATTGGTGAGCAGTCCTGCTTGCCTCTGCTTAGTGCGTAAGTATGAATATTTGTACAGGTAACTGATGCTTATTTAATCTTATGATAAATCTAAAGGTTAGTGGTTTTTCTCGTGCT
This sequence comes from Cygnus atratus, assembly GCF_013377495.2. Lineage (NCBI taxonomy): Eukaryota > Metazoa > Chordata > Aves > Anseriformes > Anatidae > Cygnus > Cygnus atratus. The sequence continues at coordinate 64,051,992 of NC_066365.1, read as the reverse complement.
TATTGAATGGTTTCAGCAGGCTGTACAGTGTGTGTGTGCTTTCTGTCCAGTGTGTTTCCAACTTGCATACCTTGCATGCATCATTTGATCGTTACGCTGCTTTGCTGATTTCATTCTGGTTTTCTTCGTTCAGAAAATTCATGAAGTAATGAAGAAGCCAAATGTCAACCCTAAAGTGCGGAACATTTTGGAGCAAATGCGTATCTTTGATAACATTCCAAGAAAAAAAGTAAAATTTCAGGTATGTTTTAAGAGATTTTTAGTAATCCGTGCAGTGAGCTTAAAAATAGATTTTCTTAGTGAGTGACACTGTTTTAAGATGATACAAATTGCTTTATTTGAGCATTGGGAAGTGGATGCTGTAATAGCCAAGTTTCAAATAGGATATGTTTGAAACATATTTCTTTTTTCATAAAAGGACTCTATATGCAGTTTTCATTAGTTGTTAAGCCAGAGACTCACAAAGTTTGTCAGACTTGGAGATTAGGCTTGGATGGTTCCATGTATAGGCTTGTTCATTTTTCTAAAAACCTTTTTTTTTTAATTTTCAATTTCTATTGAATGTCTATGTTCTTAGACACATTTTTAAGGAATTATGATTTCTGTGACTCTGGTTTCTTTGAGATACTCTTTCTTTCAGAATTTTCCTGTTGCTCAGCATTCTGACTTAATCTCCTACAAAGGATGCTTCACTGAATTTTGCTTCACAGACATGGCAGATTCCAAATGTTTTATCAGTATGTTGTATCGGTAAAGAATTACAACTTGGCCTTTTATTTTTTTCCCTTCCACTGCCAAAAGGTTTAGCAGGACATTAACACAATCAGCACTGTTAAAAAGCTTGAGGATAGTCTTTAATATTAACCTCTTCTGGATTACTATTGGTGAGACAACTGAAAGGCATGGCATAGGCTTTAATATGTAGGTACGAAACAAAACAATTTAGCATGGAGTTCTAAGGTATTCATAGAAAGTAAACATCCAACCAGATCTTCATCACAAGAAATAATCAAATTCTTGAATTTAAAAAACCAAGAACTGAATATATGGTAATCAAGAAAAAAATGAGAGATGCACCTTTTAAAGTTATTGCTTGTCTGTTTTTTTTTTTCCTGCACAGAATTGGATGAAGAACAGTTTGAGAATTACTGACAGCACTTTGCAAGACCAGGTGTGGGATATTTTTTCTGAAGCAACCAGAGATGTAAGTTAAGTCAGATGTACAACATCAAACAACAGCAATGCAGTCAAAAATGTTTATCTGTATAGCTCTTAAGTTACAGGAGAGACAGCTCTTACTACTTTTAGCAAACATATATTAAAAGACTACATGGACACTTCTTTGAGCTGCACGTTGCTTATCACTTGTATTCTGGTAATATCACTAATCGCTAATAGCAGTTTCAGAAAGGTATCTTGGCCTGCTAACTAGTGTTTGCTGACAATTGTTTTAATGTAGGAAGTACCTAATGGTGTGTCTTGCCATATTCATGTTTTCTGGCATTCACATCAACCTTGTGCCCTTAGAAATTGCAATACTGCATTTTAAATGCCTTGAGAATTGAGTATTTAAACATGTATCAAAGTAATAAATACACTATTTACATAATGCAACATATTTTGTAAAACATAGAAGAATAAAATTAAGCAGATCCAAAGATTTTTGTTGCAAGATAACACTTCTCCTGTAATGTTAAGACTGAATTCAGGATATTGGTGGTGTTCATGAATAATGTACTGGATAAAAGTTGCATTATCAAAAAAGCCATGTAAAAATTGTAATAATCTGTCTTTCAACAAAAGGTGTCAGGCAAAAAAGAACATGACAAACCACAACAGAAGGAAGAAGTCCAGTCTGCAGAAAGTGGGGAAAAAACAGTGGCAAAAGAAAATGGAGTTACAGATGATAAAACTGAGCGGAAAAAGAATAAGAAAGAACGAAAAGAAGAGAGACAAAAGAACAACAAGAAGGAGAAAAAAGAATTGAAATTGGAAAACCAGCCTGCAAGCTCAGAAACAAAAAAGAATAAAAAGTCTAAAAAAGGAAAGGAGAGCTTGGAGAATGAATTTGAAATAAATGGAAATGGCCATCAGAATGAAATAGAAGACGAAACAAATAGAAAGAAACGCAAACATAAACATGCAGAAGGTATCCATCCTACTTAATATATTATTGTGTTAAAGAGACTTTTGTCAATGCCTTAAAGATCAATAATCTTCAGTAGAATTTTTCAAGTAATTAATGCTACATATACAAAATTTGATTTATTTTAACATGCTGGTTGCAGTCAGTCGTTTTACAAAACGTGAACATCTTAGCCAATCCAATCTTCTTTTACAAGAACAGAAACTGTCTTTAAAGAACTTCTCTTCTAGTTCTATCACTTTCTGTGAATGTTTATTTTCATTCAATTTTCACCTCTAGAGGAACCTCATATCACAAAAAAGAGAATGAAAACTGAAAGCATTTCAGAAGACATGGAAACAGAAAACACCGATGGCAATGAAGAAACTGTGGGAACAGATAAAGGTATTCTTAAAGGGGAAGTTCTAGCAGTTAAAAAACTGTTCTGCAAAAGACCTAGTGCAGAATATAAGTGCAATGCTTCTGCAGCAACCCATGAAGTAAGTTGTGCTTCAGTCATAGCATTCTGTTCCAGAGGAAGTAGTCTGTGCTACATTTTACACCTGAATGCTGAATTCTCATGTTACTTTTGTGCTAGCAACCGTTAGCTACCCTTTCTTTCACTGAACAGTGAGGAATTTGGCATATTTGTTTCACCATGTTAGGTTTCTTCCCTGCTGCCATGCACCTTAGCCAATATAGAGGAAAAATGATGGTAGTTTTGTCTCTCTTGTATTTGCATCCCCATTTTTGCTCATTGAATCATAAATTTCAGGTTTATCTGTGTTTGACCTTAGCTTATGCTTAGGTAAGTCAATGCACTTCATTACTGTTCGGGAATGCCTGGACTTGAACATAGAGATCGTGTATTTGGAAGGTTACCAATTAACGGCCTCTGAAGTGGGTATTGTGTGAAAGTCTCTATTTGTGTTGTAAGGGTGGGAAGATGGGATCTTCCCAACAGTTCCTGTGTTATGTAACGGTTACTGCGTTATAGCTGGAACACAGAAATTCAGTAAAAGCAACCCTGACCCGAGTTGTTCAAGTAGTATGTTGATTCTTCATGGCTATCCTATTAAAACCTTAAGAAACTGCACATACTGACTTCATGCTTAAGATGCCCTGTTGTCGTAGGGTCAGTAAGGTAACAGTGAACTGTGATGGTAGCTGGAATGGTTCTAGAAGTAGTAGGTTGAAGGCTGGTTCCTACTAAAGAAGACTTGGAAATACCTAATTTTACTTACAGTGTTATATAAATTACTTAATTATTCTCTAGGTAAATTCAACTGGAAAGGAACCATCAAAGCTGTTCTGAAACAGGCTCCAGATAATGAAATTTCAATTAAAAAACTACGAAAAAAGGTATAGTAGAACACCTTTTTTGTTCTTAAACTTAGTTTGGTCTTGAGATTTTTTTAACTTGAAAAATATTTTTTTTTCATATATGCAAATATGTTTGACAGTATTTAACAGAACATCAATTGACAGAATGTCAGCTGGACGTGTTCTTTAGAGCTTACTAGAATAGAGGGGAAATTCAGTGCAGTAAATTCTGCAAAGGAACAATAATGTGATAGATTCCATGGTACTTTTAATACATTAACATCAATATATTTTTGTTCTAAGTGGATCATCTTTACTAACTGAAAACTCTTCCTCTTTCTTTGTGCAGGTTATAGCTCAGTATTATGCAGTAGCTGGTGAGCATCACAAATCAGAAGAGGATATTCTAGTCATATTTAATAAGAAAGTGAATAACAATCCCAAATTCAAAGTTTTAAAGGACAAAGTGAAACTCCTGAAGTAAGAGTTTTCATACTTTCCATAACATTTGCATTTTAGACTTAGAGACTGAGTCAAATGCTCCTGACAAGTGAACAAACATCATGCATAGGTCTCAGTTTAAATGGTTTGTATATATGAGAGCAGAATTTAAGACTGGATTCCTCTTCTTTTTCTAAATTTATCACGAAACATTTGGGAAGTACTGCATATCTCTTTTCAGATATTTTATTTTTTGATTTTTATGGAAAAGTATATTTTTTTGTACAAGTTTTAAAAGGCATTGAAAATAGTTGTTGCCTAACTATATTGAAATTCTTCCAGTAATGGACATAATTTATAGGCATGAATGTTTTTCAGGACTTGGATTGTGTGACTTTTTATAGAAACTATTGTAAGAGCAAACTTTCATATTTCTCACTATGGAATACATGTTTTGTCGTGGTACAGTTTGAAATGGCATGACTGCTAGCCCCTTTGTGCACTACAGCTTATATACACAGGCTTTCATCGCCAGTTAATTTTGTGTTGTAAAATGCATAATTACAGTGTCCGTCAAGTTTGTGTATATAATGTTGCACGTTCAGTGAAAATCTGAAGACTGTTACCTGTACATGCATAGCTACTTAATGTTTTAACGAGTAATGCAACCAACTTTGCTGTAAGTGGTGTCACATGACCTAAAATAAATGACTTTAAAATGCCACCTTAAATAAAATAAATATTGCAGTTTACAATTATACAAAGACTGTGCATGAAATCCATAAAGTATACATAATTTGTTATGTTGCAGTCACTGAAAGAATTTTAAAAGGCAAGAAATCTCATAAGAGAGTTACGTGGGGAAAGTTACTTGTTTATAGGGTTTATATGTTATAAACATATATAAATTTATAAGTTTATAGGGTTTTAATCATATGCAAAATAATTCCAGACAGGGAATATCCTACCATGAAGTAATCTCTTAAGAATAGTAGTGGAAAGCTAGTGAAAATTTCTTGCAGTAGGTGGTAATGGTGTTCTGGAAAATTACGTAGTGATTTCAGGAAGCTATGCAGGTGTACATTTATAAAGTTCATAACTAAAATATCAGAATTTATAGAAATATTGAATATATTAAAAGCATGAAAACTTTAACTGTCTGATACTTTGGGTCCAGTTTTTCTGAGTATATATTTGTCTTGTTTATAAGAAAACTTGAAATAAAAATGCCTAATAAGTTTATAAGGTCTCTTCACTAAATGCTGTTGTTGATTCATGCGAAGAGCTTTGGAGATAGGTAAATAAAACTTTTTTACGACCGTGGAGAAACTTGGAGAAGTTGTTTAAACACACTTCAAAAGCTTAGGTATGTGTTTTTGTTTCGTTTGTTTTTAATTTGGGAAAGGACATGAATAAGGCCTTGTCAGTGAAACTGACATTAATACAGTGCCATTAATCTTTTCACTTTTTATCTTACAACAAATATTGATGTTGCATAAAGATCCTAAATAGTTCTGTTACAGTAATTGTTACAGGTTTTTTTTGTTTAGAATTCATTCCAAATCATGCCATTTTCTTACTTATCTTCCACCGTTGTTGACTGTAAAATATTTTTGATACAAACATGTAGAAATTATAGACATTTGTATAAAAAATATGGACATTTGCTGGGCTTTGCTAATTATATCCTAGGTTCTTGTGATAACCCCAACAGTCATGGGTGCAGTCAGCAGCAGCTGCTACAGTTGTGGCTGCTAATTCTTTGTGATGTCTCCATCCTCTTCTTCCTACCTTCAAATTAAGCTGTAGTATCTCTTTCTATCCTACACTTCAAAATGCCAATCTCAGGGTTGGTTTTCTGTTTATCCACCTCCACTCTCAGCCAGCTGCTTTTAATTGCCTTTTTGTGGGAGTGCATGTCGTAGCTCAGGTCAAATTGCGAGTGGGATAGCACCAGCTCCCTCTGCCCAGTGCCTTGGGTAGTAGCAAAGTTAGTTACACTACTAGTCAGCAAGCTGCATTACCTGCCCCTATTTTCACTAAAGGCCTAAGATTCATGTGACGTGCTCATGAACTCATCAGTTACATCATTTTTTTCTGGTGTCAGACTGCTAAGGGCAGTGTGGATTGTTCATGCTATGCATTTAAAGATAAAGATTCATGGCAAATTCTTATTTTGGAGTTTGTTGCAAGCTGTCTTTCACAGGTTGGGAGAATGACAGTTTATTGCTCATAAAAAACATCGGCATTTTCTAATGTGTAGACAAAAAAGTGATCTGTATCAGATGAAACGCTTTAAGAGCCTAAAGAACCTTTGAAGTTGTACTACAGTTGTATTTATGCAGGTGAACAGATAACCAGACATTTACATGGTTGCTGTCATTTCAGAGTTCTAGTGTCTCCTGCTCAGGAGACAACACCTGGGAATGAGGCAAAGCAGCAGACTAAATGATCAGAAACACTACACATTGGTTTAAAACGGAAAATAAGGAATATCATCTCAAAATGACAGTACACATGAGCTGAGAAGGATTTGCCCTTGACATTTTTTCCTACTGTAACTTGTGATTTTTAATGGTTGAAATGCTTGACTTCCACTGTGCGCTGGCATTGTTGTGCTAGTAGCGCCTATGAGGGACTATAAATGTGACTTCTGCATCTTATTCTTCCCCCCTCTCTGTACAGGGCAAAGCAGATCAAGCTACCAGTCAATTTTTATGTAATCATTTGGCAGATATGGAGCAAATTAATGCCTCCTTATTGATGGTCAGTAGTGGGAGTTTACTATGATCATGTTATAATTAAAGTATTACTTCATTATATGTTATTGGAATAGTATTTATTACCTTTTCCTAGTCTATTGGCAGAAAAAAAGGGTGGGGGGAGGAATATGCCGTGCAAGTTAGTGTATTTTTCTTTCTGCATGTTCCTGGAAGTACTGTAATATGGTAGAGGAGGCTACACTTCTAATTGCAGATTCCTTCAAGTGCTGCTGACGCCCACATACAAGTTATGTACCCTGCATGCTCTTCTGTTCTTTAGTGTGTTGATTTTTTTATTTTTATTTTTTTGTACAACCTTAAGATTTAGCAAATCCAAGGGGGCAAAAGTACCAGTTTATCTGAAGATCTCTGATTGTGTTCAGATAGCACGCAATATGTAAAAAGGACTATTCTAGACAGCGTAAGAGCACAGCAGGGTACAGCCCATGGTGTTAATTTGGAAACTTGCTGATTGGAGTTTAATTAATACGTTCATTAAACATTATCTGATCCCAGCTTTTCAGTCAGATGATTAATTTTATTGAACAGCTCTTAAATCGTCTCCTGAGTGACTTTGGCATCTGTAACCTTCAAGAACACAACAGGACTTTCATCCACCTGTGCATACAAGTATTTGAAGGAGGAAGCTCTAACTCTGCAGTGGTTCTGGGTGTTCTGAATTCACTTCTTGTAACATTTTTTTAACTTTCTTTTCCACAAAGCATGTGTTTAGCAGACGCTGGTAATGTTAGCAGTCACAATAAGTTGATGATGAACAATCAGATGGTATTAATATAGCATTACAAAATGTTCAAGAGTCTGTTTGTTGGCTTTCTAAATGGCATACTGCATCTCCATAAGATACGCATGATCACTAAAATTTTCCTTTCTAAAATAGTTCGTTGGAATTTGGATGTCTTGGGATGAAGAAGGAAAATGGAAGTACTGTAAATTAGAAAACTGTTTAAAGCTAGTGGCTTTCTTGATAAGTACAGCATCAGAATTTAATCACTGAAAAGAAAAAAGCTTCAAAGGATGTCTACTTATTTGTTGTGCTCAGCACTCCACTGTGCGGGTGCATTAGAGTAGTTCATTCTTCTTTCTCCTAGTGAAAACCAATCCTCCCACCTGGTGCTACAATCCGATTGCATCAGTACAATGCAGTCAGACCCCAACATGAGTAGTGGCTCATAGCTGATGACCACAGGATACAGAGACCCAATACATTACTTCATTCAGAAACTTCTAAAGCTGTAACACTCACCCTTATTAAGGAAATAAGAGAGCAAATATTAAACTTTTTGTGCAAGATAAGCAAAAAAAGGGCATATTGTTCTATATGTTGAGCTGTATTCACAGGTCACAAGATATCTCAATCAATATATTCAACATTTGTCCCTTTCTTCTCCCAGTTTAGTTTTCAAGAAAAAAAAAAAAAACAAACAAGAATAAGTCCTCTAAGTTTCTTTTCTGCTCTGTCAGCCAAGAAAAGCAGCATATTGTGTTTCCCATTAGTACTTCTACAGGAAGTGTCATTTTGTATTGAATTCTAAATTTCACTTGGATTAGAGGAAGTTTTACTGGTAACTGTTCTTTGCACTTGTTCAGATACAATTCCTTTTGTACCTGCATCCTCGTGCTTTTACAGTCTCACAGGGTAAGGACTGAAATGCCCTGAAACTTTTTACTTAGATTGTTGGGTTCTTTTCTCCCCAAGACTGCAGATCCCAGACATTAGTCCTTTGTCAAACAAATTTTATGGTTTATTTCTCTCTCCTTTTTAATTTATACTAGAAGACTTGGAATTATCATTTCAAATAGAGACTGCACACTCCTCCTCTGATTGGAGATTTTGTGTAGCAACAGCTCTTGATATTCAACTCCCCCTCTGAGCTATATCAGAAGTAAAATAACTGCCTTCATACACAATCAGTTTTATCATACCCAAAATGACTTGAAATAAACAGAATAACAGAAACTGTCTCTCTGTCTGCCTACCCACCAGTGCTATTCTCAGGCTTTTAGGTAGAATGCATTACTACTAAAACAGCATCAAAACCCTAATTGAAGCCTGATTACTGAGTTAAGCTCAACTCTCACATGCGTTTGTTTTATTAGAAAAGAAGGTGCTTTTAAACATACTACGATCTTCATCTAAGGCAACGTGAATAAAAGCAGAAGAGAACGCGTGTTTATTGGTATCTGATAGGATGTGCAGAGTAATACTACCAGCAAGAAACAAAGGGAAACTGATACCTCATATTTTCTTTTAAACAATCAAACTAACAAAACTTCATTGACAATTCAAAATGCCATTACAATTTGCTCTGGAAACGAACATTTCATTGGTCCATCCTTCGCTATTGGATCCCTTCTTTTGGAAAATCATACAAAGTGTAAATCTACACTTAAACCTCAACACTTCCCCTTTTGTTTTTATGTTTTAACACTTCTTTCTCCTACCTGGGTATCAGGACTTCAGCCTAACAGACTCTTTTTCCATTAAAATGCATGAAGTGCTCAATCCATCCAAAAGCATTGAAATCACATCTCATTTAGATGACAAACAATGAAAAATAACACCAGAAACTTGCCTGCATTGTAGATGGCTCAAAATATGTGAATTTTACTCCTTTGTTCTGTTCTTTTAGGAGCCATGTAATGAAGTCTTAACTTCCAGACATTATTGTATAAATAGGAAGCATGAAGTGCACTTTTATGTGCTTGATTTTCTGCCTTTCTGATGGCCTTTGATTCTTGATGATAAGGAATTCAAGGAGGAATATTCTGCTGTTGACATCATACAGTATCCATGCATGACAAATCCAATGTTTTTTGAGGTTGAGACAGGACCAGAATTTTCTCCTAGACTTTTCTTTTCAAACCATTAAAGCAAGTGCTTCATTGACCGAAGCCAATAGTTATTTTACCAGTGTTTCTGCCTTGGACTTCTAAATCAATTGCCAGTGTAAATGCTTTTACTGAATTGTACAGACATTTCTTATGCTTACAGGGTTTTATTGATTTTTTTTTCCCCATCTATCCACTCTACCATTTACTAGAAGGTACTTTACGGACCCTTTGTTCCTACAATTTTCCTGTTTTACACCATGAAATGTTTTTCCTTTTTCTTTCTTGCTGCTGCAAAACTCTCTCACCTATTCTACCTTTGAAAATTCAGCTTTTTGGTGAACAGTGAGTGATTTCAGAGGTTAGACCAGGCAAGATTTCTATGAGAAAAAATATGAACCCTGTCTTAGTTGTATGTTCTTAAAAACCTGTTAATGTTAAGATTAGCCAGAACAGTAGCAGGCAATTAGCCAAAACAGCACAAGCATCTTCCAGCTAAAGCTTCACATTGACATATTGCTGAATTTTGTTCTCATACCAACATCTTTCTCTCTCCCCTTCTACACTACAGCACTTTCTCAGTTCCCTCTAACTCCTCTGTTGTCCTATCAGGATGCTGGGTCAAAATAAATGAAAAACTGACCCTACAGAACACAGAAGTGGTAATGGACTGGGAAGGATGAATAAAAATAATGAAAAACAAACAACCAAGCAAATGGCAAGAGATGACTTCCATGCTGTACACATTATGAAAATTATCTGTACTTTCCAATCTCGCAGCAGAGACACCCACACGCCTAAGCAGCTTTGTCTCTATTTCATTGCCGCAGTCAAAAGTCAAATCAAAGGCAGAGAGGGCATTAGACCATCCCCCCAAATAGCTAATATGCTACCAGCAGCTTAAAAAAAAAATTGCCTCTAGCAATATAAAAATAAAGCATCAAGTCTAAACAGACCAATACTCCTAGAGTAAGGCACAAGCATCAAGTGTAAATAGAGCAGAAAGTTCTAGGAATAATAAATTTGAATGCCCAAACCCACAATTGATGCATAGTCTTCCTGCAAAAAACAGATCTGCTTTCATTACTCAAAAAAATGTATACTGTAGGATGTTCCTAAATGCACTAAGTAGTATGAAAATCTTGTCATAGTGTTACAGATGTGCATGGCTGCACAGGCATTTTCCTCAGTGAGGAAATTGGTTTCAGTAATTCACAAGTGTTCCCTTTCCCACCCTCCCACATCTGGCCATTTGCTTTTGCCTCTCTGCTGTCCCCTGCAATTTTTCGCAGGCTTTTAAAACCAGATCAAATCCTCAAACTGAGAGGTATTATATACCACTACTTGGTACTGAGTAGTCAAGAACAATTATAGGTGGAGTATTGCTGCCAAATGCTTTGTATCATTAAACTGTAGTCTTGGGAAAACATTTTGAGAGCCATTGTCCTCCCTAAGAAAGTAAGCGTAGTTAAGTGAAACTAAATTCAAGAAATGATCTAGGAGACACGGTAGGCAGATTTATTTACCAGCTTCTAGCAGATTTTTATTTATTTTTTTTTTACACATTTGAAGATCCAAGCTGTAACATATATTCTTAACATAGATTATAGCAAAAGGCAAGAGTCAAACATTGAAGCTACCTGAGATTTTCAACAAGGATAATTAAGGTGTTGACTTCCATCAAATGGGTGTTTCAGACTAGCGTAATGCTCTGGACCAGCTACTTTTTTGTAATTTGCATTGACAACCTTCAAGGTGCAGAATAATATAACTAGACAAATCAGATTACATTACGTGGTGCCTTCTTTCTCAGTTCCCTTAGATGCCTTCTTCCCCTTTTTAACAGTCTTATTTATCTTTTCTGCCTTCGTTTTCCTCATGAAGTTCAAATGTTTGCATGCTTAAAAGGTAGTGCATTGTCTGTATCAAACACTATTATATGCATTGTTTCCTTCCTTAAGGGTGAGGTTGGGGCTGCACTGCCATTTAATACTCACCTGAGAATTCAACTTGAGTTCAATGGTTTGTGTATGTACAACATTCAGACTAGATTGAGTTTTAACCTTTGGTTGTTTTTCAAATCTGTATTAAGTTACTAACAACATCACGTGTTTTCAGTCCTTTGGTGACTTTTTTTCCATTGTACAGAATTAAAATAAAGGAATGCTAGATGAAAGCAAGAAAACAGCAGTGCTATTTGAAGGCTGTCTTCTTACCTGGATGAGTTAGACAATGCATTTGCTTTTTTACCCAGTGTAAGCAGTGTAATGCTTTACCCCAAGCACAACGTTCAGAAAAGATCGAGAATCATCACCCATCTATCTTTTTAGTCCTAATTGGGGAAGCAACAAGTTACTACTTACAGTATTATCTCTTCGTTTATGAACAGAAAGCACAGAGAACATTGCACATTCACTCCTCAAAATTAAGAATACACCTACATTATAGCCAACCTCCTTTAATTAAAAATGTCCTACTTAGGTAAGAAATGAAGAAAATTTCAGGCAGGTTTCTTGTCAACAAACAATATTTGGGTGCATTTAGTTAATGACTTTTGTAACGGGGAAAAAGTCACAATATTTACTAGAATATCAGAAAACTAATTTGACTTTCTAAAAGTGAGAAAGTAACTGAGAAACCTAATTCTAAAATTTATGTGAACCCAGTCAAGGAACATAAGAAGATACCACTTGTGTGCCTCATTATGAGTTACTTTAAATTGAAATTAAAACAACTAGTCAGTAAATGGCAAATACTCAGCAAACACTGAGAAAATTAATTTAAAAATATACAGCTAGATCACAAAATTCAGCTTTCATTTAGAACTGCAAAACTTGAATATAGAAAACTTTAAAAACTCTCAAATAACTTACAAAACATTATTTGTTATTTAAAATAAAAGAACCTGAAGGTGTTGAAATCAGTTTCTGAAAACATGCAAACAAGTCACGTTGTGAAAGATGAGGAAAATATTTAACACAAAAATCGCTGTTAACTCCAACCTTTGTACATTTCTTTCACAGAATCTTCAAATCCACAAATTCCTTTCACAGTGTTAGCTATTTTTTTTTCCGATAAAGCACCATATTTTAGAATACTTCCTAACATTTCTACAGGAATTCTTAAACTTTTATTTGCAAGAATTAATCATCTGTAACATGTCCATTGTTCAGATGCTTTGTTAATTAGGTTGTTGATTATGTAACAGTCTCCGTTCAGCTCCTGATCACTATCTATTCTTTAACAGATTAATAACATCTGAATCAGAGAAGCTCTGTGAACAGATCACAGAAAACATCTCAGCTCTACAAACACTGAACATGAGTGGTCTAGGTTAAGGTCAACAGTGAGTCAGGGACGGGAAGCTCTTATTTCAGCTCTTTGCACAATACCTACTCTGTAGGTAAACAGGAGTCTTCAGTTTACAACACTAATGTATCTTAACCTTTTCAAACACACATTTATTTAATTACTACATTTAAATCAAGGATATTTCCTTTGAATAGCTTTTGCAAAGAGAATGCATGATTTCCTTTGTTTCTTATTTGAATCACTAGCATGAAAGTGAAGGCTGAGGTAGTCATTTCTCAAAGGAAGTAAAACAAAGAAACCTCTATTTCATTGCTAAGAAAGCTAAGCTCAGAGGCTCCCATGATCTGTTACATTCAAAATATTCAATTGATCTAAATGAAAAATAATTACTGTAGTCACTAAAGACTGTGATGTGGTTGATCCTTATATAACACATGTTCTAAGAATAGGAAAAACAATTTCTTCTCACTATGTAAAATTCAGATGCAAATGAAAGCAGAAAACAAAACAACATTCCATCCTTGTATCTTTTAGGCTGAATGTACTCAAAAGCCAATGCAAAGTAATAAAGAATAACCAGAACCCTTGCTTTGCTCCTCGCTAGAGCCTCACTTATCTATAAAACTGGTAATAGCACATTTAGGAAAACACATTGTCCAAATTACCATTAGCAGCCGCTTTGCTGACAAGTTAACACCTACAGGTAGATTATACAATGTAGTGTATCTACATACCAGATTACATGAAAATAGAATCATAGAACAGCCCAGCTTGGAAGGGAGCTCGAGAAATCCAACAGGTCCAACCCTTTATGGGAAAAGGGAACCTAGATGAGATTATCTAGCTCCTTGGCCAACTACATCTTGAAGTCTCTGCTGATGGGGATTTCACCACATAAGTGGGTTGCACCACATAAGCAGAGGTTGTTCCAGTGATTAATTATTCTCACTGTTAAAAAAATAATAATAATAATTTCTTATTTCAAGACAAAAATGTCTCCCAGCATACCTTGTACCCCTTTCCCCTTACCTTCTCCATATTTCTCCTTGTGAAGGGAGTGCTTTCCTCCTTTTTGAAGCCAACTTTTTAGTACTGGAATATTGAGGTGAGGACCTCCCCAAGCCTTCTCTTTTCCTGGGCTCTTTGGTTATGTCAGTTCAGGTGCAGGACTTGTCTTTTTAAAACATACGCCTTGAGTAGCTTAAGTAATGAAGCCTCAATTCCTTTATCACTGCAAATTATTGTCCACAATTCCCTCATCATAACTCCTGTGCCTTGTTTTCACCCTTGCATTAGGCAGGATGCAGCAGGTGCTGGAGCTAAGTGCATGCTGATGAGCTGTGCAGTCATGCTGTTTCAACTGAATATACACAAAGAGTAAGTGTTACTCTTCTACTAGCAAAACACACAGATTAACCCAAATTTTCCATTATTTCAGCACCTACAACTCAAACCAAATATAAGAAAAAGTGTTAGCTAAATATATTGAAAAACTTGGTCATATGCACTTTTAGGGTTATCATTACAATAGTTACACCAATTTAAGTGTATTGAGTTGTAAGGCTGCTGTACTGAATTAGGCTATATCTGCAGAAGGCCTATTATTTCATCAAGAAATATCCTAGTTTTTCCATCCACTTCAAAAGGCACTTGATAAGGTCATTAGTTAATCAAGAGGTTTAGAAGTGCTTAAAAACAGTCAGAGCACGTCTACCTTGTATACTATCTAGTTTCTACCCTTGTGATGGCCTGAACTTTATAAAGGTTTACTGATAAAATATATATTTAATCACAGCCTACATGCCATTCTTTTTGCTTTTCCTGTTTTCTCAACATGAAGCAACACACATATCTGCAAAACTTCTATGTTGATGAAAGCCGTGCAGCATGCAAGGAATGACTATGGTATGTGAAAACACGACGTATTTCTCATACTCGTTGTTTTCATGCAAAACGCTTGGTTTACTTTCTAAAAGGAAAAGTATAATTGGGTAACAACATATATGTTTTGAACTTCAATTTATATACAGCTAGAATGACTATAAATCTGCTTTTGTTAAGTAAAACACATACCAAAATTATTATTTTTCAGTCTACCTCCTAAGAATCTGAACTTTTACTGAATAGAAAAAAACATTTCTATTTGACTCCTGTACTATTTAAATCACTGCTGTCATTGAGAGTATACGGGCTGCAAAATGTGAAGGTCAAAATATTTATATGCTACCCAGTCTCCCAGTTTTTCCCCTATATTTCTTATTTTTTAGTTATTTTGAGAAAACAGGACTGTACACTTGGATATGCGTCATAGGGTTCACTACTTTCAGTGGGGATTAGTGTCACTCTTGACACTATTAAGTTATATTACTGGACTATTACCAGAGCCAGCATTTGCTATAGCTGTACTCGTGATAAGACACCTTTTTGTTCTCTAGATATAAGGCATGATTTTTATCAATTCCTTTAGGAATAAATAATAAGGAAGAAGTCCTAATTTTATCAGGAGAGAATACAAGAAAGAAATCATCCAGATGAAACTGAAAGGCACTTATAGCTAGAACCTGAGGGATTATTTTCGGATGCACAACTCACTGCAATATTTTCTGCGTTTTTCTTTATCACTCCAACTTCGATCCTGAAGACCAGCAAACAAAACGTGCAAGAAAGCTCTCATTTCAAGAGGGCAAATACTCTAAGAGTGCATTTGAAAATGGATCCAGATTTAAAGCTGGAGTTGGCAGTCTAATATTTTCAAGGCTGTGCCTACAGTGAGACGGATGGACTGATGGATGATGGTGAAGCAAAGAGCTGCTACAGCTCAGTGCGACTTGGGTGTTGTTACAGAACCATCCCGGGAGCCTCCCTCTCGGCCTGGCAGTGCCATTAAACGACAGCTCTTTGAGGTGAAGGGCGCACACGTTGCTCCTCGCTAGCAGCCGCCATTACCTGACTGCCTGCCCCCCACCGCCCTCCCGCTGCACCCGCGCGCCGCCGCAGCGGGCACTAAAAGCTGTTTCCCGACACGGAGCGCTGACAGCTTCTTCGGCTACGGTTATGGCCGCCTAAAATGGCTTCCCTCTCTGAGAACAGCCGCCCGGGCCGCCCTTTCCGCTCGCAAATGCAGCGCTGCCGCCGCCCTTCCTTTCCCGCTCCGCCGTCACTGCCGGGGCTGCCCAAGATGGAGGCGGGCAGGGAGCTAGGGGACCCGCTCCCCAGGCTCCGGCGCCATTTGCGGCAAGGGGCAGAGCCCCGTGCCCTGCCGCTGCAGCCGCCGGTCCGGGGCGGCGGGACGGCCGGTGGGTGCTGCCGGGACAGGCTGGGGCTGCGGTGCCTGCCCTCGGGGGAGCAGGGAGAAGGGGACGGGTGCTGCTGGAAGCCCTCAGGAGCGAGGGGGCTGTGTCATCGCCCCCCCGGCCGCTGAGGTGCACGCTCGGCGTGAGGGAGAAGCGGGCGGCGCCATGGCGCAGCTGGGGCGAGAGGGCGCTGAGCTGCGACCAGCCTCGTCTCTGGAGATGGGGAAGAAGCTCAGCGAAAAT
This sequence comes from Cygnus atratus, assembly GCF_013377495.2. Taxonomy (NCBI): domain Eukaryota; kingdom Metazoa; phylum Chordata; class Aves; order Anseriformes; family Anatidae; genus Cygnus; species Cygnus atratus. The sequence continues at coordinate 64,035,643 of NC_066365.1, read as the reverse complement.
AAAAAAAATATATAAAATAAAAATAAAAATAAATGGGTGGTTGTAAGCTCCAGCAAAGCCGTTCGTACGTTCAGCTGGTGTCAATGCATCTACAATGATGCAGAGATAGCATAGGTTATGTTTCTGAAGGCACATAAAGCACCAATAACTTTTAATGATAAAGGAACTTCAAAGTACGAAACATCAAATACACCTGTACATCACAGATACCTCTGTTTCACTTTTTTTTTTTTTAAAGTATGCGACTATTGAGTATTGTAGTTTTTTACTGTGGGGCACAAAAATACACTTCCAAATTTGTTTGCTTTGTTGTTCATAAGTAGTTAAATATGCCTTTCCTAACCTAGTCAGCTGCTAATTTCCCAAAAAAAGGTATGCAAAGTGTGCTGGTTGTTACTGCTTTGTGTTTTTTTTTTTTTTTTTTTAATCAGAGGGCACCTTGCTTAAACTCTTATTTCAGTAAATGTACAGAGCTTTTTAGAATGCTTCCTTTCTAGTACAAAATGTATTATACTGAGTATAATCACCTCCAAATATTAAATAATTAAAAAGATAAGCATAGTGTTTCATTTAAGTTTAATCATACTGCATTTAATGGCTGGCTTTAGTGATACAATTATGTTCATATTTACAGAAGAGTGTGCAGCTGTAGAGAAGAAGAAGAAGCCTTCTCCTAGACTGAATATTCATTCTGCATTCTGGATTTTGGCTTCAATTGCTGTGACGTATTACTTTGACTTTTTAAAATCTGTTAAGGAAACTATTCAAGCAGATAGGTAAGATACCTTTTCTTGCAAAGAAATGTTGCATTTTCATCTTACAATTGTATTCAGATAGCTATATCTGAACTTTGTGTTTTAAATCTTGGATAAACAAGATCTACAATAGGAATAGAGAGAGGTGGGACTGTTCAGCCTGGAGAAGAGAAGGCCGGGGGAGGATTTCATCAATGTGTACAAATACCTGAAGGCATGGGGCAAAGAAGATGGAGCCAAGCTCTTTTCAGTGGTGCCTAGTGAGCACAAACTGAAATATGAGAGGTTTCATCAGATCATCACTCTTTACTTTAAGGGTGGCTGAGCACTTGTTGTGGTTTAGCCCGGCTGGCAGCCAAACACCACACAGCCGTTCGCTCACCCTCCCCCCTCCCTCTCCGGGATGGGGGAGAGAAACGGGAAAGTGAAGCCTGTGAGTGGAGATAAAGACAGTTTATTAAGACAGGAAAATAATAACAATAATAATAATAATAATAACAATAATAGTATTAATAGTAATAATGTGTACGAAATAAGTGATGCACAATGCAATTGCTCACCACCCGTTGACCGATGCCCAGCCTATCCCCGAGCAGCCGGCCCCCCTCCACCCCGGCTAGCCACCCCTATATATTGTTCAGCATGACGTCAGATGGTATGGAATACCCCTTTGGCCAGTTTGGGTCAGCTGTCCTGGGTCTGTCCCCTCCCAGCTCCTGCTGCATCCCTAGTCTGCTCGCTAGCAGGACAGAGCGAGAAGCTGAAAAGTCCTTGGCTTGGTGTAAGCATTGCTCTACAACAATTAAAACATCAGCATGTTATCAGCGCTCTTCTCATTCTAATCCAAAACATAGCACCCTGCCAGCTACTAGGAGGAAAATTAACTCTGTCCTAACTGAAACCAGGACAGCACTGGAACAGGCTGCCCAGTTGTGGAGTCTCCATCCTTGGAAGTACTCAAAAGCTGCCTGGATATGGTCCTGGGCAACCTGCTCTAGGTGGCCTTGCTTGAGTATGGGGGCTGAACCAGATGACTCCCTGAGTCATTATTATTAAATTTGGGTAAATATCATGTTTAAATGTAAGATTTCAAGAAAAATCTTTTGTTAAAACTTTTTTTCTTCAGGATCTACTGAGCCATCTGTGTATGTGTAAAATTTGTTCTAATAGCAAGATGTTCTAATACTGTACCTTCAAAATTATTCTCAAGTACAAGAAATGGCTGCATATTCTATTGAAAGTGTTGGAGTTTTGACTTTCAAAAAAGCTGAAATTAATCTTAAAACATCAGTGAAGTTTTATGTGTTTTTTTTTCCCTCTTGTTCTCTAGACTTCTTTGAGTAGACTAGGAAATAAATGAAATTATTTCTATGAAATAATTCTATGTTTTTTTTCCTATTCTATTTATTTGCCATGAAATTATTCTCAGTGGGATTGATAGATGTTAAACATTTCAGATAACTTCACCTGGAGGTGCCTTTCGAACTTTCTCATTGTCATTATTGTATCAATATATGGAGGCTGAACAGGGCCTAGGCTCTGTGCTGTGAGCTTCTCTGAAACTACTTTTCCAGGTTTGTCTTTCCCATCTTAATCTGGAAGTATGTCCCCAGATAGGGGATGCACCATTCTAAATAATCACATACTTTTTTTTATTGTGAATCTGAAATCCTGGATTTCCCTGTGGTTTTGTTCAGTAGCTTAAAGTTTTTTTTTCATGATTTTTTTCTGTTAAAATTAAGAGTTCATAAACTCGAAAGCTTATTAAAAGCTTTCTACAACACTTCTGCTACACAAAAATCGGTAAAGTCAACCGTACAGTAAGAAGCACAGTTACTGTGGAGCCTAATTTATTTCATTACTTATGAAGTATTTTTAGTGTGTTAGTATAGAAGATCACTGTGACAAGGTCAGCTGCATTGCATTTCCAAAATATTTGAGGGAAAAATAAATGACAGGAATGATGCATTGTGAAATCAAACTGTAGTAGTTACGTGTTTTGTAAAAGTAATTTAAGAAACACAATAAAGGAGCTCCAGGCTAATGTGTGTAATTAACAAGTATTGTCTGTTCTGTTTCTAGCCTAGCATGAAGATTAATATGTGAACTGAAATGTGACCGTACTTAACATGCTTTTTTTTCCCCCCGCCACAGTTGGTGGTTTGTCACTGGCAGTTGCTTATTGGCTGCTTGTTTATCTATTGCCTTTTACTGCATAATATATCTTGAGTGGTATCGTGGAATTGAGGACTACGATGTGCGGTATCCCATACTGATACCTATCTCAACAGCCACTTTTATTGCAGCAGCAATTTGGTAAGTTGAAACACATATATACAAACTTCTGCTAAAACTGTACAGGTCTAACTGTAAAAGCTGCTTCTTATAAAATGAGCCCATTTCTCTAATTCTACTGAATGTACTGGTGACAGTACTAGTTCCACTGTGCATGATTTCTTCTGCCTTCAAAATTTGTTCATGAGACAAGATTTGTAGCAGTTGAAGCTGTGTAGTAAGTATACTTTTAGATGTACTGTGTCTTTTCTGTATTGTGAGGTTTAAAACTTTAAAGGTATATTCTCTAGTAGAGAAAATTTTACCTGATCAATTCCTAATGCATAGTTCTTCATTATCAAACACAGTATGTATAAATAGCAAGTATACAGAAACTCATTCTTATATGAGCTTTAAGAGTTTCTGTCTTGTCAGAGAATGGTACGTTTAGTAAGAGATAATTTGTTTATGAGATGAGTCAGAATTGAGCAAATGTGCACGTGAGTGAAAAAGTATTTGTGTGCAAGTATATTTGCTCTCTGTATGAAAGCTGGTTGTCCCTTTCAGTGTAGGTGCTGTGTCTGAATAACACCAGTATTTGTTGCAGTACTGGGGGTGGGGTGGTGGTGGAAGAAAGACTGAAAAAGATAAATGTTCCTTAGAGTTTAGAGTTAGTCATATCCATAATCCTGGTAAATCAGTTGTAAAAGAAATCGTTCCCCCCCCCCTTCTATGTAGTTAATTCATTCTCAGCTCTAATTAGCTGTAACTATAAGTTGTTTTTTTTTCCCAGCTTCCATGCATGCCTATGGGAAAAATCAAAGAGTATTTCATTTTCAGATGGTTCATACATAGAGATTCTGAAAGTAAAAGGTATCTTTACTCTTGATGGGTCTGAGTGGCTTTGCTCAGTGTAAAACAAATCTGCAGCAGTTACTGGTGTTCTAGGATGAGTTGTCAGTAAATAAGCAGAGAACTAAACTACCAATTTAATAAGTGTTTTTTTTTCTTTCAAGTTGTAAAGAAACAAGTATTTTTCCAGGTTGCATTGTTTAAATTTCATTTCTTCTCGTGCTATGATTTATTTGCTTGCCTGATATTTCCACATGACAACCGAACTTTTAGATAAAGCTTTCTTCTTTTTTTTTCCCAGTTTCAACGTTGCCTTATGGCCTGTTTGGTCGTTCATGACACCTTTGTTGCTCTTCATTCAGTTTATGGGTGTTGTGATGCTTGTGTCACTCCTGGGATAAGTCCTGCAGGTAAATAATAAATTGTTTAGTACATGAAAGTATTTATCTTGTTGCATAAGCTTCTTTGTTATACAAACAGTTCAAGGATTCCTACTCTGCATGCTTTTAGGATATTGAAATGTTGTGGCAAATGGAGTTACTGGATAATATGCATGAATCTTAAAGGGAAGAATATCCTTTTCCTCTTCCCAAAGATTCAGTTCTAGTCAGTGAAAAGAAGAGATAAGTGAGAGTGGATGGCTTTGAGGAGTATAAGCCAAATATCTGAAGCTTTTACCCAGACCTCCCTTCTTAGGGAAGTTGTTTGACATATAGTAAAGGGGAGAAGCTGTAAGGGTCCATATGCAACAGTCTTCTCTTTCCTTCTCCCTCCTCCCCTCTACCTCTGAATTAAAATTCTTTATTATCTTTAAGTATGCTGCTTTCATTTTCTGTGGTGAACAGTCCACTTCTTGGATATTCCTAAAAAGCAACCTTTTTAAGGCAAAAACAGTTATTTTCTTGACTTGAAAAATTGATTCCCAGTACCTGTCACATTGAAAAGGGGTTCTCACATTTTTGTTAGGATATGCTATTCAAATGAATCCCATGAAATTGAAAAGCTTAATAAAGAAAATATTAAATACAGCTCAGTAATGGGGTAAGAGATGTCCCCTGATCACTGGCGTCTGCATCATCCAGTGAGGTGACTCCTTCAGCAGGTTGTTTGCTGTACTTGCTCACAAGGGAATGCGAGGAAGTCTGTATGTGCTTGCTGTCACAAATCTGTTTGAGTAAAGAAGTCCCCCAGCATTTTCATGAGTGAGGCAAGAGGAATGGGACAGTGCTGGATTTTGAGTATAGCCTCTTGTAGTGCCAGAATTGTAGGGAAAAAATATTTAACAGCTTGGTCAGCCACATATACACAGCTTTTACTTGCATAAATGAACTGAAACTAGTCATACACCTTTTCACCAATTCCTCGATATCAAGAAAACTTTTTTTTAAGGAGCTAATTAACTTAGATCATACCCTGTCTGTGGACTTCTGAAAAATACAGTACTTACTTCAGAACCTCTTTAATTTAAAAGGTCGAGTTGTGTCTGCTAGTGCAAAATTCCTCAATGCATGTTTGTTCCTTCTGTCACTAGCAACGTTCTGTTTGAGCACTGGAAAGGTGGAGAAAGGTGTGATCTGGTAGAGCTTTGCTCTTACTAATGGACTAAAAGAACCATTCTGCATTAATTTGTACTTGGAGATAGAAAGTAAGAAGTACTAGCTAAATGCAAATATTCTGAACAGCTGAACCTTGTGAAGAAAACAATTTGTCTGTGTGAACAGCCAAGTAAATTCTGTTGCACTGTAAATTATTACGTGGTGATGCAAAGTCATCCAACTAATGAATATCAAATTATACAAGATACGGTTTGTGCAGTATATATAGCCTTACAGTATTTTTTATGTTGGATTTGTTTTTTCTTCTCTTTCAGCTTTATGTGAAGGACTCCAGTTACAGTTACCCTGCAAAGCGGGTGTTGTGACATTCCAGTCTTTTCATTATTTAACTACCTGATTTATAAATCAAATAGACATAAACCCATTGTTCAGCCAGTGGCTGCAAAAAAGCAACTGATTGGTGAATAATTGAAAGATAGATAGGTTTTATCTCTCTTAGTAATATAAAGCACTTCATTTGTGACGTAGCCTGTTTTATAAAGGTTTTATTCGCAGTTCAATACTAAGCAGATGGGTCAGTTATATGGTTTTAAATCCTATCTGGGGACTCCAGATTTCACTTAGCCCAACTTCCTTCTTAAAGCAGGTTGATTGGTTTGAAAATAATTGATACCTAAATTCAAGTGTTGTGTTTTTTTTAATATGTTATTTTTACATTTCAAGTGATAGCTAAAATACTGATATTTGGAATCTCTGAATGTCTAAACTTACACATTTGACAACATGGGAGACACTTCTTGGTCCGTTAAATTTGTAATTATACATGTATTGTCATGGAGGAAATATTTCATTAATCTAACCTCTTGACTTCAGATCTGTTAGCATTTGAAAAAAGATATGTATCTGATTAAGGGCCTAGAAAGCTGGTTGAAATTTCCATCATTGATAATCTGCTAGTGCCAATAGTGAAATAAATAGATTGCACTTGTACTGACATAATTTGTCCACAGCCAAAGACAGGAGATGAAGCTGTGAATAACCAGCAATAGAATGAACAATAGTAACACTACGCAAGAATTGAAGAGCACAAAGTAAAATATTTTGATGTATATACTGTTTTCCAATGTTCAGGATGCTTTTCTTCCAAAAATTAACTTTCTGTTCTTAACAATGCCTGTTAGTGAAATTGCCATTTTTCTTCCTCAGCAATAGAGGTTAATATTAAATTAAATGTCATTAGCCATACACAGCTGGGAAAATAACATTGTCCATTTGTTCACCTTGTTTGAGATACTTAAATAACAAGAAACCTGGGCACCATCTAGTTGCTAGACCATTTTATATAGGTCATTGTGTTAAATTCTTTTTTTGGAAGATAGGAGAAAGTAGAAGCTGGTTATTGAAACTTGTTTAAATTTACTCTTGTTGCTTGGAAGTCCAGACTGTTCGATTCTGACTTTCAGATTCACACCATTGCTGAATACACACTACGTGAAACATTCAGTAATGAAAAAGGCATTGGCTGAAGCTACTGCAGTTCCATTGAAGAAAAAAGTTGCTGGCAGTAGGCAGTGTAAAGGATCAGTCAAACCAAAGTAAAATACATCTAGCACTACTGCTAAGGAGTTTGTAGAGGAAGTCAATAGTTTGATTTTTTTTTTTTAATGTAAAATTTGAGTTTACAAAAAAACAGTTGTACTTTGCATTTAGAAGTGATACTTTGCATTTGCTTATCTTAAGGTCTTCATCTTTTAACAAACTTAAACAATTTTATGTCTGCATAGATGATGTACATTGACCGATTTTGTTTATTATTTAAATGCACTTTTGCTCAGGGATGGTAATTATCACTTTATTCTTATTTATCAACTGTACAAATGCTCTAGGTGCTTTAAGTTGACCCTGTACTCTTGAAATAATTTTAATGTTTGCTACATGTTTCCTCAAATTTACTCTTCTGGACATCTTAATAAACTTTGTATAAAGGTGATCAATCGTTGTTCAGTACTTACTTATTTAAACATCTAACTTCACTGTTCTTGGGACTGTCAGCCCATCAATTTGTCAATTCATCTTGTCTTTCATGACCTCTCAGCTGGCTTAATTGGCAGTGTAATACTGTTCAGTATGACTTGGAAGAGCTATTTACCCTGTCTTTTTCTGAAAATCCCAGGTAGATAAAGTTTATTTCATAAAAGTCCTGCAGAGTCTTTTGGTAACAGTTACAGGTATCAAATGCAATACTCATTCCCTTGTATGCTCAAAAGCAAGTAGGGGTGAGTCTGGTAAGAATGTAAAACAATGTTTGCTGTAATTAACAACCTGACAAAATCTTGCTGCTGCTTCCAGTTGTGTGAACTCCTTGCTTTCATTATTTTCCTTCTACCAATTAAAGTGTTTAGGGCAAGAGATTAGAAAGATATCTTAATAGTTTCCTGAAAATAATTACTAGGTTGTCAAAATCCCTACTTGAATATGTTGTCTGGCTTCAGACTACTGCAGATATTTTCTGTATCTATTTACATTAATTTCATTTGAGGATGAGAATCTGTGCCAGCACCAAAGAGCTTTTCTTCATGGTGACGAGCGTCTTTTAGAATCACCTTAAAATAAAAATAAAAAAGCCTAGACGGTGAAGATTATTTATCACAGTTATGCATAGAAGCTCTGTTAAATTAAAACATCTTCCTTAGTTGTTCTTTAAGGCTAACAATTATGTAAAAGTAGGACTTAGCATTTCCATAAGCTTTACAAGCGATGGATGTAGTTCTGGGCTAGAGGTGACTGAAGGCTTAACTGTTTGTCTGTTACCAGAAATGTCCTTTGTTACTTTTGTGATTTGGCTTCAGAAGAGGAAAAGCTTAAATTCTCAGTAAGTTCTGCCTGTGGAAGTAGTGTAAAATCAATACCGTCTCTTCATTTCTTCCCATTTTTTTTTTCCGAGTAGCTGAATTAGTGGTTTAATTTCATGTGAGGCATAGGTCATACAGTTAAAAAACAAAACAAAAAAAAAAAAAAAAACAATCCTTTGGATATTTGATATGCTACCAGCAGATGTAAGGTAAAAATGTAAGACCTGCCTGGCCAGAACAAGGACCAGTCTATCGTCGTATTTGGCCTCCAACCATGGCTAGGTACATGAATACCTAGGATTAAGAGAATTTGTGCTGTACGCAACCAAAATGCCATTTAAAATATTTTCTGTTTTACACTGGGATAAATTCCTGTCAACCCTCATAGGCAACCGACTGGGGCTCCAGACCTTGAGGTTGGAATACATTCATAGCTCCTGGCTATAGGGCACAGTTAGAACTAAGTATTTGACATATACATAGTAAAAAAAAAAAAAAATTATATATATATATATAGGGCGCAGTTAGAACTAAGTATTTGACATGTATATAGTAAAAAATATGTATAGAAATAGGGAAAATGAATAAATAAGAAATGAATTAAATCCTGTGAAAGCTTTTGCTTCGTTGAGCTCAGTTGCTACTCGTAGTTGGTAGCGATTACCAGTTCCTAGCAATCACTGCAGTGCTCTGTTGTCAGAACGAGACTTACTAAAGGTCAGGGGAAAAAGAAAAAAGGGTCGTTCCTCGGCTTTCCCCTGCACGGAGCTCACCTCGGCGCCCCCCCGGCCCCGCAGCGGAGGGAGGCACGGGGGGAGCCGGCGGCCCCGCTCCGCCCCCGGTCGCCGCTGGGGGCCGGGCCTGCGGCGGCCCCGGGGCTCCAGCAGCGCCCGGCCGGGAGATGGAGAAGGGCACCGGTTCCCCCGCCGCCGGCGGGAGCTGCCCGCAGAAAAACGCCGAGATCCTCAGCAGCCAGTACGGCATCAACCTCTTCTTGGCCGGGCTGCTGCTCACCTTCGCCTGGGCGGTGCACGCCGTGGGCATCAGCAAGAGCCACCTGCTCTCCTACCTCATCACGCTGATGCTCATCCAGCTGCTGTGGATGCTGTGGTACCTGTGCAGGAGCTGCACGCAGAGGAGGCTGATCCGCGACAAGGACACACACGCTGGAGCACGCTGGCTCAAGTGTAAGTACTGGCCGCAGTACCCATGGTGGCACTGGGCATGGGATGCCCGTGCCGTCACCTGCCTCTGCTACCACGTCGTTACCTCTCTGTCCCTACCAGGAGACATCCTGGCATTCATGATCCCGTGCACATGCAGTGCACTCTAAATACAAGCAGAAGCTGAACACTTTTGAGAGTCCATATGGGAAAGCTGTCTGCTACAGGTATTTGCTTCCCAACTGCCCCTTTGGCCTGTTCACAATGCTGAAAGCCACAGAGCCTTTTTTCCCTTTCACCCCCGGCATCAGGCAGGTGTTGCAGCACTTAAAAAGACAGATTTTTGGAAGGGGCAATTATTAAGGTGTTGTGCAACTCTCCTGGAGGAATTATCACCTTTTCCAGGCAATGCAATGCGACTTCCTTATACTAGCACCAGTCCAAAAGGTCCTTGAGGGCTCTCTAAAGCAAAGTATTTCAGAGATTCCCATTTGTACCTGTACAGTGATGCCTTACAACTATTAAATCATGTAGGTTGGAAAAAAAGCCTTCAAGATCACCAAATTCAACCATCAAAACCTTGGAAGCATCTAGAGTTAGAAGAGGACAACGTGCTTGGCCAGAGCAGCTTATAGTATAGCGTGTAAAATATGTAAGCATAAAAGCTAAAGGTAGCATTAGCTTGTAGGAAATTTGCAAGGCTGGTGGTAGGATGTGATGGCCCTTATCTGCAGGGTTGGGTACTTACTGGAGTAAGGATGCAAAGGTGTATCGAGAGCAGGTTGTTGGGGATCACGGCACAGAGTCATGTCGAATGCCGTGTGTCTGGGTCCCAGGGAAAGGAAACAACTCAGCTCAGCACTACGTACAGGAGGAGGCAAGCCCACTTTTATCGACCGCTTTTCCAGTCTCGGTACTATAAATAGTAGGTTGGAAAGTAAGTGTGTTCAGTGGAGTGCTACAAGGGAGCTTTTCCGTAAAATATTTCCTTCCTCATAGCAAAGATGCAGCAATCAGTCACCACAGCAACAGCTAATGAAAAATTAATCTAAATCTAAAATCTGGTTAGTCTGAGAAGTAAGGTTGTGTTGTGGAAATTTGGTTTGTCCTCAGTGCTGCATGTCTTTGTGTCTTTTATTTTTCTTTGCACTGTTAACAATTATGCTATAAAAATAGCTCAGGGTCATTTTAAATTTTATTTTATATTTTATGGCTAACATAATACAATCATGGATTGTAGACTCTCTCCTGAAATGTATGGAGTTATGTACCAACTGTTTTCTCGTTGATTATTCACCGTTTTCCAAAATAATCCTCATCTCTCAGGCATTTTTCATTTATTACCTTATGTGGCTTACATTTTCTTGTTCTTTTCTTGTGAAATTTACTGAAATTCAATATTGCAAGGTTTAATTTGATCCTAGTTTGGACCAGGCTATGTTTTTCTTACAGAGAGTAGCTTTCTCCTCTCAAGTGTGGAATAATACTGCTTAACATGGGTAAGAACAGCAGAACCCCCCTGCCCTTTCTTCTTTTGGCACAGCAATCACAGCATTTCATTTGTCCTACAGAATATAAGGAGTCACAGACATTTAGAAATAAGATACTGGAATGCACTACTAGGTTACCTTATCCATTTCTTTTACCAGCAAAGGATTGCTCTTTGTAATATGTTCCCAGCTGTGGCGGCTTCCACAGCTTCTCTTGGATGTCTATGCTGCAATTCAACAAATTCGCCCTTAGGGAAAGTCCTACACTTTCCTATTCTTAAGAGTTTCTTGTAGTTACAACAGTTCTCTAAAACTCCTTTGTCTTGTATTGGTAAGAGAAAACTTATTAGAACTGTGGAAAAACTCAGGTGGCAATTCTTCTGCTAAGAACCCTCTTGCCCTCCTCTGTCTCAGTGGTCTTGTCACAGAAATCTTCTGTCTGGAAGAGAAGCCCAAAAATGAGGGGGAAGGACAAATTTTCATCAAGTCTTTCCACAGAAAGCTCTTGGCAATTCTTGAGTAACTTGAGCAGCTGCATTTGAAGAATGTCTCCTTGCTCTCATCTTTGGAGAAAATACCCATGAATTAACTGGTATAAAATGTAAATGCAGGCTCAGAATATTTTCATGATGCCCTTCAAACTGTGAATATCATTTTAGTACAAGTGGTGGCAGCTGGCTACTTATATCCATTTGCTATGGGAAATATTGGAAAAGAATGGCTTAACAAAGACCTCTTAAGGTGGAGTCCTTGCACACAGCTAACAAAGCTGGAAGGACAAATGGCCACTTTACAAAAACTGCTCACAGAAAGGTTTCCTGGATCATTTTCGTACCAAGATGTGAACTATGTGAACCCTAAAGCACAGTTCTCTTCCAGCTTGTGTGGCAGACCAAGAACCACTCTTATAGTCTGAATGTGGGAAAAGAGTTTTTTAATAACGTGAGGTTATCGCAACCCAAATAATCACAGGAAAGCTTAGGAAGGCTGCATATAGGTAGACTCTTTTCCTTGACTTACCCCAGATGTTATCCCCTGAGTTGTCTCCCGCAGTGGAAAGCTCTGTGGCCATCATTTAGAAGTTCAGCCAGCCAGAGAGCTCAAAAGGAAAATCAATTAGCTTCACAAATGGCTTTATTTTATTACGTTCTCCAGCAGCACGGATTCTTTTCAAAGCATGGGCAGCTAGTCACCTTACACAGCCCTTGACAGACTTCAACATATATCTTTTTCCTGCTTGTATTAAGTTGTCTATTATCAAAACCCGAACAATACTTGAAGTTTTGAGTGGCGTTTTGACAACTGTATCATTATAGCTTCCTACTTCTTGATGGCTAATAGAAAGAATTAAGCCAGCACTTTGCAATACTGAAAATCCTATTCTGGATCTCCTAAAACACAGAGATTTCAGTGAATATTTGGAAAAAAAAATCCACATTTTAAAAAAAAATACTTCAATGCTCAGTAAAAAACATTTCTTTTTATTCTTTAACTTTAGAAACAGCAAAATGGTGGAATCATCTTCATTATTTCTAATTATTGGTATATATCAAGTATTTAGGATTAGTATATAATACTAAGATAAGTTTTCATCATTTGGTTGTTTTCTAGGAAACCAAACCAGACAGTTCACTGCAGTTCTGGTCTGACTCGAAGTGTAACCTCCCCAACAATGGCGCTGGCATACCAAGTGATTGTGTTACTGCCCGCTGTAGAGCTCTTGGGTCCAGAGACTGTAACATTATTGTTCAACTCCCTTGAGTTGTATAGTTTGCTGTGTGACCGTATGGAGCATTAATTCACGCGCTGTATGGCTGCTTTGGTGCTACAGTTACCTGGGAGGCTGATCTTGCAAGGAGCTGGGAGCCATCTGCAAGGCGCTGCATGTCTTCAAGTCCGGGCTCCTCTGTACTGCCTGTGCTGGATGTGTGCCCTGATGTGCTTTAGTAATACGCTGGGCAGAGGCTTTCACAAATTAGAGAGTTTTATTACATCGAGTCGGTTATCTTCATGAACTCGATCCACTTTTATCTCCCTAAGCAGGAATATGAGTATTGACCTATCATTATTTCTCTAAACAAGATTTTGGCATAGTGCTATGGATTGTCTCTAGACAATACAACTGTACATTGATGTTTTCTAATATCTTTTCATTTGTAGGTGGGATTACTTTATTTGCAGTGATTACTTTAATTCTGGACTCTTTTAAAATTGGATACTATATTGATTTTTCAAACTGTTTGTCACCAACTGAAGGCATTTTTCCTGTTACACATGCAGCGCACACCATCTTACAGGTAAAAGACACTGGTTGCAGTTTTATATTATATCTATACTTCTTACCAAAAATATCTTTTTTTTTTCTTCTCATCATCATGGATTTTACACTAATCTAATTTCTAAACATATCACAGGATGATTTTGAGGGTTAAGTTCTTGTGCATGTATACCTCTTTATGTGCAAATTCAGCCTTGGCAACCTGAAATGTCAGTAATTGCTCAGCCATAAAACTCCCCCAAAAGAAGTTCAAAATAGAAGTAATCAAAAATGCTATCAATAGTTGAAATTACATGCTCTTTAGTTTAAGTTACCTATAAAACTTTCAGAATTTTTCTGGCAGAAATGAGCAGCTTGGTTAAAGACAATTCACTTATTTCTATATCTACAGCTTGCCACACAAGTCCAGTTCAATCTGTCTGATATCCCAGTATAATTAGGGGTGGATGCCTGATACTTCAAACAGGCAAAACCCCTTTCCTTGTGGGTTATAAAATATTTGCACATCTTTCCTGTAACAAATGAATGCAGATCATTCCAGAAGCATTTGATTACACTTATCAGTGGCTGCACGCTAGCAAACATAGTCACTGACTCCTGAAAATATTCCAGCTGTTTGTTTATTTTCAGGCTTTGTCTCTGTATTATATGGTGATATTCCATACCCAATTGTTTACTGCATGAATAAATGTTGCCCTTTCTTTTATTACATGCTGGAACAAAAGGATCCTGGCCAGTTTTCCTAATAGTTTTCCTTATTTTGAATACCTGAATCATGAACAGCTTCCAGTTCTTCTGTCGCAGGTTGTTAGCCAGTCTGTGAAGGCAGAGATGGTGAGAATTGTTGGTAGCTGCAAGAGCCAGATAAATCTTATGGTAAGGTGAAGATTTAGATTATTATCCTCTTTCTTGTCAGGATAATCTAAAGCTGTAATTCCTGTGGGCCGCTATGAGCAGACTTGTGGTAAAGAGGGAAAGGAAAAGCCACTAAAATAAGATACTCTGTTAGAGCCAGGTCATCTAATGCACCTTCCAAGATGATTAAGTAACATAGTGATAAGAGCAAGAACAGAAGAGAAAAGAATGATTTTCCTAGCAGTGGTTGCAAGTAAATAAGCAGTTGAACCACCTACATTATTCTGTTTTCTTTAACAGTAAAAACATTGAAATTTGAGCAGTAACTCTGACTTCCATCTTTTTATCTGAGGATGAAATTCTGACTTGATGGAAGTAGTCATAATTTTACATTCTTTTAAAATCCACTCTCCATGTGGAACAGCTTCTTTGCTTTACCTCTGACAGACAAACCCAAGAAATCCTTTCCTGCTGATCTGCATGCAGCATTCCTCATTGCATCCAGTAACCTGGGGTTGGTGAGATTTCTAGCTACTCTGAACTAGAATGTGGAAGAGACTGAGCTGAACAAAGGGAACGTCCGATTCCCTGAGAAGGGACATTCTCATTTAATATCACATCACTCTTTATTTTTTAATATTTAATTTAATATTGACTTAATATTGCATCGTTCTGATTTAATATTACACCACATCATATTACATCACTAATGTAGCTGATTTTATCATTTACTTAGCTTAAAATGAAATCTTGAGTGTTAGCGCGAATGCTCAAAGGAAAGGTAAAGGATGTAATTTATCAAATACCTTTTGCCTAAGACAAATATAATGTCCTTGTAACACAGGATAAAATTACAGTGGAGAGGATTCCCAATTACGTGTCATCTACAAACCTGAGGATTTGTTTTCTACAGAATATGTGTTGGATGCTGTTGTATTTCACTCTAACGAGGCATCCTGGTACTTGCCAATAAATGAGCAAATATACACTGTAACTGTGCAAACAATGAACTAGCACCGACCTTCTGATTTCCACTGCCTCTGCGTTAAGCTCTTTTGCAGACAGAAGTCCCTTTGAGACAACGCGTGCTCTGGGAGCAAAAACTGTATTTTCTGTCATTTCTCTACCTTACTGATTTTTCTATTCCTATTTTCTCTCAACTTTCTTGACTTCAGTGTTTGAACAGGGCTTCTAAACTTCCTTTTCTTAAGTGTTGAACAATGCTTTCACATCTGCTGTCAGATTTTACTGCGTCTATCCCAGAACTGCTATCTGAACATGGCATAGATGAGGCTACGGTGCTAATCGCTGATTTCAATTTAAACTTCCACGGCATCTTGTATTTTTGTATTTATCACAATTTGTTGTGATAAATGCTTCATTGGGTGATCGAATTAATGTGTTATTAGTGGGGAGAGCAGGAGGCTGGATTCCTGGTTTTGCACTGGCTGAGTGAGCTCAAGTCCAGAAGTGTCTTGTGTGTCCTGAGCTTCTAGTAGGTGCCACAGAGAACCGCATGTTCCTAGCTTTTTCAAAGATCAGGTACTGAATGTCTCAGACAACACCAGCTGTGGAGGCACCCTATTAATGTGCGCAGTGAGAAAAAGGAAGTCCAGTCACTGTAATTGCTGCAGAAGAACCCAAAGTTTTTTGCAATTTTCAGACCATTTCAGAAATACCACACCGGGCAGGTTTCTAAGACAAACCCTTTGGACCATTTCTATCCTGATGCTTACATACTATTTATTCAGTTCAGTAAGGTAGGAACCTTTCTGAATAAATAGGACTCCCGGTTTCACCCTAACATCCCTGAGGAATATGGCTATGGTTCTGCTTGCACCTGCCAGGATTTGGAACAGGTTTTGTATTAGCAACAATCTGTATCCTGAGGTTTCCATTATCCTCCCACAGAGACTCCTACTTTTAATACTTTTTTCCCCTTTACTTGCTAAGTCAATACTCTTCTGTCTCTTTTGTTCTCCAGCTTGAGCTTTCTGCACTACATTTGAGTGCAACTGCATTTGTTGCTCCTAATGCGGTTACCTCTCAAACTGATAGAATGACCTTTTCTCTTGCTTCGTGGTCATCCATTGTTTGTTTTATTAATCAAGTCTGGAATCCTTTCACATGTCTCTCTCCCTCCACAGAATTTCACATATTTAGTAAATTATTCAAACTTAGCATCACCACGCCCTGCAGTAGTTATAGTGCTGTCTACAGCTGGCAGTTTTATTTCCTTTGCCATTGGAATAAAAGCCTCTGCAGATACAGAAGCATGATATGTTTTGGTGAGTCATATTGAAACTTTCTACTATTGAGCCACTGGCTTTGCATATAAGAAATCCTAGTTTCCTCCTGCCAGCCAGGTTCTGGCTGAATGTAGGAAGAGATAAGAATAATTTCACGTGTGGAGATGGAGCTACCTCAGTTTAAATCATCAGAGGATTTAATCAATGTTTCTGCCTACAGATATACTTTCCTTTTTCTGTTTCATACATATTCATTAGTGTAATGACATTTCTCTGTATTCCTTTAATTTAGGTGTACTTTCTTTGGTGTCATGCAAAGGATATTATCCAGTCTTTCAAAACACTTGAAAGGTAAAGTATCTGATCCTCATCTGGAATGCAAATAGGTGTACGTCTGCACCATGTTTGAACACCTACAATTTTACTGTATGATGGACATTGAGAACTTGCGGAGTTTGATTCTCAGTTGTGTTAATATAAATAGACAGTAACTCCATTCACCCAAGTGAGAGGATAATCATTATTCTGAGTTATTCTTTTATTTATTTATTTATTTAAACTGTGCTCATATCTCATAATATACAATAGTCACAGAATAAGTATGTATTTATCATGAGAGAGGGAAAGGGCAATGTATGACACCACAGTGTCACATGCATTTTTCAGAGGAAGGAAGCACCAGATTTTTGTTTGAGAACTATGTACTACATGAAGTTTTCTTCGTACTGAAGAAACTGAAAGGTTTCAGTATCTTCGTACTGAAGATACTGAAAGGGAATTTGCATCAGCAACTTGCAGCCAGTGCAGTATATCTGTTTTTTTTTTATTGACCTTTATGGAAATTACCTTTCAGAACTAGATGCAAACATGCAAATACACAGAGAAACACAACCTTTCCAGCAGTATGTATACACCCAAATCAGTAAGGGTTGTTCTTATTTCTGACACCAGAACTTGGTTCTCATGGTGTAACTAATGTCTTTTCTGAAACAGATGAATACATTTATTTGTTATGGAGCTGAGGACTGGTCTTTGAGGCAGCAAAGCCAGCTCTGATGTATTTTCATTTTTGTAAGAATGTGAATTAGTATATATTAATGCCTTTACACAGAATACAAATAAACAAGGATATTAACTTCTAAAATATTAATCTCAAATTATCAAGAACCTGGCCAGTTTCTATAGGAAGTAAAAGAAACTTACTCATAAACTTCAGCTGTAGTGATGGCTCTACTTTTGTTCTGCTCCCTTGGGTAAGCGTTTCAGGCTCATGCCAACAAGTGGAATGATTATGGAAGGCTTGCAATGTTAGCTGGTGAAACCATCTCTGTTTATAAGTAACATTTCTAAAATACCTAATTGCAAGTCATTCAAGTCATTCTCTGCAAACAGTGCAGTAATAAAGAACTGTTTCTTGGTGAAGGAACGTTATCAGCCTTGGGTACAAGAGAATAACGTCTGGCAAAATGGCAGATTAAAGGATTGTACCCAAGAAATAGATACCATGGCCTTCTAGAAGAAAAAAAAAAAAAAAAAAAAAAAGGGAGGTGTGGGGGGAAGTGCTGGTCAATTCAGAACAATTATTGCCTGGGTTTTACTAGAAAGTTCAGAATCATTAACCCACTTCTTTCTCTGATGCCATTTTGTTTCACCAAGCCATGAAGTGGCTTGTCCAAGACAAGGACTCTCAAAGCCACTTGGAGACTTAGCCTCACTTACCAGTAGTCTGAATGGGATAAAGCCCTCTGTTGTCTTCAGCTTTCTCCAGGAGACAAAAATGCATGGACTAGAAGTTAGACAAGGCAGTACTATCTCTCTGAAGAAAGACCAGCCACAGTGAGTATGAAGAAGCACCGCAGAAGGCTGAGAAATGCAACTTGCAGAACAACCCTGATCAGACCGTTCAGTCACTGTCATTAACGTGTCCAGCCCAAAGAATAATAAACATCACATATGAGAGCATAAAAGCATCCTATCTATGGTTTAATACATTAATCCATTGTGTTTCTGTGATAGTTTGAAAGTCTAACATTCATTGTGCTCTACTGTGGAACATCTTTAGAGAGATTGGTTATGATTTTTTTTCTTGTACTGACAACTAAATAGTGTTACATGTGGTGTCTACAGAAAATTAATCCACTGTATTTAGCATGTATGTAGAGATATACTGCGTGCATATTCCTTCAATAATTACCTTATTTTGTAGGTTTGGGGTTATCCATTCTGTGTTCACAAATTTACTCCTGTGGACAAATGGAGTGTTAACAGAGTCAAAACATCAACTGAACGAACACAAGGAAAGACTAATCACACTTGGTTTTGGGAATATAACAATAGGTAAGCTAAAGTGTTGGTACATTTTGGAATTACTGCTCCCATGCAAAATACTATGTCTCTGTAGGACAGATCTGGATATTTGCTGTATAGTCGTTCCTAGGCAAATGGTAGTCAACTGATATATGGTCAGTTCATATAGTAATTAAAGTGATGTATAATCATTGTCATATATGTGACTCAGGCTGTAATTTTCTGTTTATTTATCTCCCCTTTGGATGAAATCCAGAATAAAAATAAATGCCAGAAGTTCCAAACAAAGTTAATAATTCTTTTGAGGAATAACATCACTAAATAATCCTTTTATTAGTAAATCAGAGAAGTAAATTATATACAGTAGTTTTAAAAACAGAATTTACTGTTTTGTAAGCTACTAGTAGAAAACCAAGAATGGATAATCCTGCGAATCATTCCCAGGAGAGTGGTTTCCCATGGTGTGTGGTCCTATGGAATTTTGTATGGTGCCGTGGAATTGGGTGGAATGTTTCAGAGGGGTGGAGGTTATCCATTAGTGCTGCTTTTCAGGACACAGATTTTTAGCTGGGTGATTTTTTTTTTTTTTATTACAAATACTCTTCTTCATTGGTAAGATAATTGGTAACAAACATTGACTAAAACTGCTGGGGATGCCTTTTGCTTTCAAATGCCACTGAAGCCTAGGGAAATTTGGAGTTCTTGGCTTTCAATAGGCAATATAAGTTCTCAGCAGCTACAGGTAATTTTCTCCCACCTGATAGGATTTTGATTGTGTTCACAAGGATAAAGACAAAGATGACCCCAGTTTTACATCCATTTGCAAGGGGATGGAGCCAGGCTCTTTTCAGTGGTGCCCAGTGCCAGAACAAGAGGCAACGGGCACAAACTGGAACACAGAAGGTTCCCTCTCAACATCAGGAAGAGCTTCCGTGCTGTGCAGGTGACAGAGCTCTGGCACAGGTTGCTCAGAGAGGTTATGGAGTCTCCTCCTTGGAGATCTTCAAAAGGCACCTGGACATGGTCCTGGGCAGCCTGCTCTGGGCAGCCCTGCTGGAGCAGCGGTTGGAGCAGCGGGCCTCCAGAGGTCCCTGCCAGCCTCAGCCACTCTGAGATTCTCTGATTTAGCTGTACAGCAAAAGCATCAGTACTAATCACAAGTTAGTGGCTCTTCCTGATATTTCCACTGTTAAATGGAAGCAGTTTCCTTATATTATTTCCTATTAATCTGCTGCCAGAATTGTTGCACAAATGTGAATAATCAGAAATAGTTTCTATAACGAGGAGCAAAGTAGTGATTCACAAGACAAATTTGCTATTAACATATAATCCACTGCAAAATCTTTTTTCACTTCTTACGAGCATATGCTTAAGACAAACGAATACCAGCTTTCTCCCATCTTTTTCTTATAAAATTAAAAAATAACAAAATATAAAAAAGAAACTTACAGGCACAAATCTAAGATTGGCTCTGGGCTGCCTAAAAATATATTTTTCAGCATTTCTGTTTATATATGTGTAAGTAAATATTTATCTCCTGAAACCATGTAAATTTCCAGTTTCTTAAGTTATTTGTTTGTGATTACATATTAAATACTTTTATTTTACAAATATGTGCAGTTTGTTTTCTGAGATGTTTTAGGGGTTTACAATGCAGGTTATTGCATAGAGAGATAATGATTTCACAGGTTCTTCTCAAAAGGATAAGATAGATTTTTAATTATTTTACTTTCAATCTATACTGGGACATTGAGTGAAAGTATCTGTGGCTTACTTCACCTCTTTCGTAGACATAAACACATTTTTAATAAAGTGCTGTGGTTATTAGAAACCACTCTACTGTAATTAACTGACAAAAATGAGAGGAGTCATTTTCTCATTAATTTTATATTCTTCATCTGACCCACAGGTGGAATTCCTCAATATTCTATAAAATCCACCTAAGCCAAATGGCCAAGGACTCAAGTCCTTGATATTTTGGACATTTGTATAATAAAAAAGTAGTATTTGAAAGGCTCTGTTGCACTTTGGTGCAGCATTCACTTATGATGTGACTATTGCTAAGCAGCTGAGTAGTGGAGTTAGAGATTATGCTTTGGAGACCAGGCAAAATCTATGTTAGGTTAATGATTTAAATGACACAGATCCTTTTTAGGTGGCTAACTGGAGAGTATGATGTGTTGTTTGACTGAAATCTTACCTTTTATGTTTTATTGTTTTATTTATGTTTTATTTATTTGCTTTAAACAAAAAATCCTTATAATGCACACATAATCTCTCCCTTTCCTTTAGTTTTAGATGACCATGCACCTCAATGCAATTGTACAACGACAACTCTCTGTTCCATATTTTCTCAAGGAATATATTACCTATATCCCTTCAATATAGAGTACCACATTCTAGCATCCACGATGCTCTATGTCCTGTGGAAAAACATTGGCCGCAAAGTGGAACACCATCAGCAACACAAAACTCCGTTCAAATTCCACGGCATAACTGTTGGGATGATTTTTGGACTAATTGTGTTAACTAGCACAATAGCAGTAGTCGTGGTGTATTTAATTCAGATTGGACGTTCAAAAATCAAAAGTGAGTTAGCACTTACTATGTTTTACCTCCATGCTATCTTTGTATTGGCTCTCATGTGTACAGCTGGAGTTGTCGCCCTTCTAATCTACAGACTGGAGGATAGATCATTGGATAACTCAAAGAATCCTGCTCGAAAACTGGATGCAGAACTGCTGGTTGGCACAGCTGCAGGATCCTGGCTCCTCTCCTGGGGATCAATCCTAGCAATTATCTGTGCCCAAGCTCACCCCAAATACACGTGGTATAACCTGCCCTATTCTGTCCTAGTAATTATTGAGAAATACATTCAGAACCTCTTTATCATTGAATCCATACATCGCGAGCAGGAAAAGGCCAATGATGATATTAAAACACTTCGAATAGTGACTATATCTCGGGGGAGCACTTTATCGCTTACCCCCTCATACAAGGAGATTTATAATGGCCGAGCCACCCGTGACATCGGGGAGTTACCGTACCTGGTCAGCAGCAGCATCTGTGCCAGAGAAAGTGATGGCGGCGGTGGTGCCAACGAAGAGACAAGTCAGGGTAACAGTCCAGTCATGCATTCAGCCTCAGAGTTCTCCTTTTACAGCAGAAGCTCAGTGGCTGACAACAAGAGGAGAATTCTCAAGAACATTGCTGCTTTTTTATTCCTATGCAATCTTTCGGTAAGATATTTTGAACATAATTTGCAAGTTAATACACGAAAGCTTCCCAACCCTTCAAGCCTCATATTAAAATTACATGGTTCCATAGTTTGTAGCAAGTAAATTTTACTTCTTCTGGAAGAATAAGTGAATATGCCTTTGGGGAACAAAATTTATCTAAACATGGAATCTAAGAGTCTAAACTCTTCTTAATCACCATGAAAAACTGTATCAGCAACAGAAGCTGAAATCTTTTGCCATTGGTGTACCCGGGGTAACAACAGGGAGGGCTTACTTAGAGATTGCCAAAACTAAATTGCAGGTCAGTGGGGTCACAGTCACTCGTAATTTATGATTAATACTGGCACTGCCTTCTTTCCTTGCAGCTTTGGATACCACCGGCATTTGGGTGCCGCCCAGAGTATGACAATGGACTGGAAGAAATAGTTTTTGGCTTTGAACCTTGGATAATTGTTGTGAACCTTGCAATGCCTTTTTCTATTTTCTATCGGATGCATTCAGCTGCCTCACTCTTTGAAGTCAATTGCAAAACATAGGTCATATACAGTCCCTCAGTGAACAATTGATTGAATAATTAATTACACAAATAACAGATGAATGGGTGGATGAGTGACTGAACATAGCCACAGCTGCTCAATAAATAGAAGATTCAATACATATTTCTAAAAGAGGGGACCATAGCCAATAGCAAGTCATGTTTTTTATTTTCCCTCCATGCATTTTGTTATATATGTATTATTACTGCCAAGCTCGACTTTTCAAAATCATATTAGTGTCAACTCTACATAGTAAAGTTAATTCAATCTCATTAATCTTTGTTTACGTCATCTGAGATTTGTCCTCTCAATAATTGGTATTGCTTTATTTTCATTCATCATGGCCTGTGAAAGTGATTAAAAAAATTCTGTATGATTTAAGAGGGAAAATCCAAGGACTGCTAAATTGAGTGATGCTCCTGAATCACAGACTCTGAAAACTCTTATTTCCTAGCTACATTTTTATAGTAAAAACACGAAAACATCTGCTATTTAGTTGGGATGTGGGGATTACATTAAACTTTCTGAAAAGCAATAGAAAATCAGTATATATAGTTATTATTTTCTTAACTATATGGCATGAAATCCACATAAATAGAATGTATGTTAAACATCATGCTGTATATAACTTCTGATAAAATATTTCTATTAATGAACCTCTCTTGTATTTACTAAATGACATAACTCCAAAATAAAGTTAATTCTTTTACAAAGCTCTTTATTCACACATCCTTGATATGTTTTAAAAGAGAAAAGCTCATCTTGTAGCTTAGTTTTAAGTACATATGTTCTGTTGCCACAATGGTATATATCCCCTGTACATTTTTGTTTTAATGGGCTCCTAATTTCTTTGTGCTTCAATCTTCTGAATGGAAAGTAATCATATATACTCACATAGGGATGCTATAGAGCACAGCTGATGCCTATAGAAATTGTGAGGGCCCTGGCTGAGGGTTTTACGAGCCTGGTTTACAAGCTGTCAGAACATAAGCTCAAATCCCTAGGACGGTTAGTTGCCTGAATTCTCACAGAAAGCAGTCAAAAGGTGGGTGCCTGAATACTCTTAGAAGACAGTCTGTTAGGATGGACAGGCTGCAACTACGGCCAGAGCACTAAAACGGGAGCAACAGCTCTACCATAGGCAATTACTGGTGCTCTGGTGAAGGGCCTGGAGCACAAATCCTATGAGGAGCGTCTGAGGGAACTGGGGTTGTTTAGTCTGGAGAAGAGGAGGCTCAGGGGAGGCCTGAAGGAAGTTGTGAGGAGCTGGGTGTTGGCCTCTTCTTGCAGATAACTAGTGATAGGACTGGAGGGAATGGCCTCAAGTTGCGCCAGGGAAGATTTAGGTTGGAAATTAGGAGGCATTTCCTCTCAGAAAGAGCAGTCAGGCATTGGAATGGGTTGCCCAGGGAGGTGGTGGAATCACTGTCCCTGGGGGAGTTCAATGCAGGGTTGGACCTGGTGCTTAGGGACATGGTTTAGTGTGTGATACTGGTGGTAGGGGGACAGTTGGACCAGATGATCTTGGAGGTCTTTTCCAACCTTGATTATTCTTTGATTCTGTGATCAGGGGTTGCCGCCTTTTTCCCCCAGCCCCTCAGAGGCCGGTTTCACTTTGGGCCGTCGCTGTCACCGCCGGCTGGAAGAGGACAGGCCTTCTTCCCAGGCAGAAGGTTTCAGCTTGCTCTCACGGAGCAGAACACAAGTTTTAACTTTGTACCACTAGATGGCAAGCACGGACCATCAGATAAATGACCTGATGCCTTCTAGACGTTGCTTCACATCATAATTAATCTCCGGTTCTATTCTGTGCTACATACAGCTGTAACACACCAAGGAATTTTTGCCACTTGCTCTATCTGTTGCAAAACCCAGATCAGGTAAAGCAAGTTCCATCTGAATATGAATTAGATTAACCGCCGGCGAGGCTGAGCGTGAGAGCACCTCTGTTCCTGCAGAGCAAGTTCAGTTGTTAGACTTCGAGTGTGTTTTAGAAGTCACTGCCCGGTAACATCACTGTAACCTCTGCCTTTCTCCAGCACTGCTTGTCATGTCTTTTATCACCTCTTTTTTAGTTCCTACCTTCATTCTCAAGAGCAGTCTTTTCCCTTGAACACAGTAACCTTATCTCACCTTCTTTCATGTACCTTCTTTCATGAAGCTCTAACCACTTCACTTGGTTCTCACTCAGACCGGTTTCATTTTAAGTAGAATGAATAGGGCAATTTGTATAATCAAATAAAGCTTTCATCTTCCTTCCATATCAACTGTTGGAACAACTTTCCAGCTACTTCTGGTGTCAGAGAAAACTCACCTCACTAGGTAAGCCCACAAATTCCATTTCATCTTTCAGGCAGTCATAAAAACAGCTCGAGAAAGACTGCTTCTTTCTGTGGGATGGCTCGCATGCCATTCTTCAGCTCAAAGTGGTGCTTTGTAGCTGATTCCCACCACTGGTGTTCAACCAAAGCAGAGCTTGCCAATCCCCAGGGGCAAAAAGAGCCCATATGCTCTATTATAAACACTTAGCGCCCATTTGGAAGTTTCAAAAATAAATAACATCAGTACTTGGTTATATTTCATCTGCAATTACTTAGTTCTTTCTGTTTCTCAACATTACTATTGAAATAATTTCATTTGTTCATGGTATTAAATTGATTTTGAGTGCTAAGATTAAAGTTTATTCATAAAAGTGAATTAGGGCAGCACGCTGGCAGTGAGCAAATGCTTAAACCATGCTAATGAGCAAATTCTATTCCAAGCTGCACTGATGAAACCCCGCTGACTTAAATGGTTCTGTTTCAGGGAATCAGAGAATAGATTTCAGGGAACCAGAGAATAGACATAAGAGGTTTTCATGACAAGATTCAACTCCCAAATATCGTTTTATCCAAAACCAGAATATCTTATGGAACCAGATCTTAGTAAAACTACTCTTGATGCAATGGCAAGTCATGAATTTCTGAATGTTTTAGAAACATAGCTTATGAAGAAACAGGATTTTTAACCAGGAATGATAATCTCTAGCTCTCTGATCAATGTTAAACCTGGGCTTTCTCAAACATCTGCTTTCAGACATCTTCTTCTACGCCACCACCACCACCACCACCACCACCCTGGCATACTAATACTAATTTGTCCCACAATACTAATATGTCATAGTTTTAAAAATATTCTAAGGAATAGCTCTAAGTTAGTTTATTTCTGCCTATATATCCACTCACGCATGTGACAGGAGTCAGGAGAGCTGGCTTACCCAAGAGAGGTCTAACAGTTCATTGTTATGTTTCTGAGGTGTCTCTAGAGGACAGTTTGTCAACTCTGAGCTCTCTAGTGAATGCCTTTGAGACCAATTTAATACTATTTAAAAAGAGAGATTTTTTTTTTAAGAAATGGATTTTTTCAGTCAAGTCCAATGTGCATTAGGTATGTAAAGTATTCTAAATTTTTGCTGCATAATGTTAATTAGAAAGCTATTCATCATGCCCTTCTGTTAGACTCTCCTACTCTCTCCCTTTCTTTCTAGATATCTTATTTATTCAATAATACATGCTTAAGTAGCATTTAAATTCATATATGTATAAGAATAAAGGCTGGTAAGATGTCAAAAGATTCCTACAATCCTCAAGCGCTTGCCTGGAGAGTCAAACTTGCACGATCATAGACTTTTCAAGTGTTTTTCAGTGTCAGTGAAACTTTATCTAAGGTGGAAGAAGGTGTTGGTGTCATGGTTGAGCTGAAAAAATAAACAAATTCCATTTACAAGTATGTCTCAATCCTTTGAATTTCCTCTTTTAATTACCTAAAAAATATCCAATGATAAACATGATCATTTTGCATATATCCATGTGTTGCAGAGCCTGCTTGCAGTCTGTAGAGTTTGAGTGGACTATGTGTTGTGGTTTAGCCCGGCTGGCAGCCAAACACCACACAGCCGTTCGCTCACCCTCCCCCCTCCCTCTCCGGGATGGGGGAGAGAAACGGGAAAGTGAAGCCTGTGAGTTGAGATAACGACAGTTTATTAAGACAGGAAAATTAATAACAATAATAATAATAATAATAATAATAATAGTAATAATGTGTACAAAATAAGTGATGCACAATGCAATTGCTTACCACCCGTTGACCGATGCCCAGCCTATCCCCGAGCAGCCGGCCCCCCCCTCCACCCCGGCTAGCCACCCCTATATATTGTTCAGCATGACGTCAGATGGTATGGAATACCCCTTTGGCCAGTTTGGGTCAGCTGTCCTGGGTCTGTCCCCTCCCAGCTCCTGCTGCACCCCCAGCCTGCTCGCTAGCAGGACAGAGCGAGAAGCTGAAAAGTCCTTGGCTTGGTGTAAGCACTGCTCTACAACAATTAAAACATCAGCATGTTATCAGCGCTCTTCTCATCCTAATCCAAAACATAGCACCCTGCCAGCTACTAGGAGGAAAATTAACTCTGTCCTACCTGAAACCAGGACACTATGTCACTGAAGAGAAGGAGGCAGCTCCAAAAAACAGCAGAGAGGGAAATTATCCAAGTAACTGAAGTACATGCTTCTTTCCACTGACTGGGGAATTAAAGGTCCTTATGAGGATAATTAGTTAATTCAAAAAACCCTGGCTGTCCCTTCCATTGAGTAGCATGTAATAAATACTACAAGATATAATCCACGGAGACTTTCCTAGGCAGGGGCACTTAGTACGTCCTGATTGTGTTATTTTTCCTTTTCCCTCAAAAGCTTTGAACAAAGTGGGGTTACGTCCAGCCAGCTCTGAATTACTGACTCCAAAGAGATGCTGAAATGCAAAAAAAGTAAGATTTGGACCTAAGGAATTTATTTTAAAAAGTGAACTGCCCTGTAGTCATGTTGACAAACAGAAGTTGTCATACTACCTGGAAAGATGATAATGAGCATACCTGTAGTTCTAAAAGAGATTTAAAGATATATTAGTTTTATTAAGTTTTAAGCTTTATTGTTTGCCAGTTGTTTCTGGCTGAAAACGGAGTGCAAAATTAAATCATCATAATAATGTGAGCCAGGTAACTGGCTTGGAAATTCGATAACAAAGTTTTGCGTAGCCAATACAAGAAGATTAACAAAAGCTTAGATATCACATTTGCAAGGATATAGAGAAAAGGCCCTTTAATAGGATACTTCATCAGAGCTTTCTCTAAGCTTTCTGGACACTGCTAGTCCATGGCTTTACAAACAGTGCTTTCATTTTAACTGTGTCTAACTAGGCCTGTGATGGCCTTGTTGGAGCTTCATTAGAGCAGGTCAGAAAGTAGCCCAGCAAAACCAGTGCATGCTGCTTGAACATTACACACTCTCTGTATGACCTGACAGTACTCAAATGACAGGCTGAACAAAGATGTGAGCATCTGTGTGTAATGATGTACGAATACCCTTAAATGATTCATTTCTGGATCCCAAAAAATGAATCTGTTGATCCACCGACCATATCTTATATAATGTATTATCAAAAACAATGTGCTTCATTAAATTGCACCTAAAAGCCATGAAATTAGAAAGATCCCCAAACTTCAAGGTTTTAATACAAGCAGTCATTTTTAAATTGCCTTCTCTGACTTCCTTTAAGGAAATTATTAACTTCATTTTCTGTATTTTTCCCCATTCACTGAACAATACTGACATCTATTATGTTTATATAGTTAAGAAACTGGGGATTTAAGAAAATGCCAGAAGAGATAACACTGAAGTTATACCTGTAAGTATATAATGAATTACTTAGCAAGGATTTTGGCAAATCTAAATGTGCATTTAATTTTATGATCTTGCTCTGTCACATTTGAGACGGTGTACATACAGCTGGCTCATTGGATTGCTTATTCCCTGTGCGCCCTCATCCTCAAGGATTTGGCCTCATTCTGTGAATATGTAAATCAAATGAGACCTGGACTGAAGCAGAATTGAAGCAGCTGCAATTGTTAATGGTAATCTTGACAAAGAGGATTGGCTTTATCAACTTTATAGGATGGATTTCTGGAAAATCTTACTTCAATGTCAATAGACAGTGGTTAAGAGTTGTTTTTTTTAATTATTATTATTATTATTATTTATTAGGAGGTGTGTTATACCCCATAATATTAGTTTGTCTGAGATTTAAAGCAAATTTTACTGTTCTATATAGCATATTTCCTGCTTTCATCTGCTATTATGCATTGTTTGTCTGTTTTTTTTGGTTTGTTTGTTAGTTGTTCCCCCCCCCCCCCCCCCCCCCCCCCCCCCCAAATACACTGAATAAAATTGTAAGGCACTTAGGGCTAAATCCACACGTGGTGTTTGCGTCAGACTTGAGTCCATCATCTTCTGAACTTAGTAATTCCAACTCTAACAAAGGCCTTTGTAGGAAAGTAACCACTATTAGCTATGAGGTGATAAGCAACAGCTTTATAACAACATCTTCAGGATACCTTCCTCATCCCTCCTGGTGCTCCTCTCCGAGGTTAGGGGAGCACTCCTGCAGTCAGCAGTGCTCCTCAGGTGGGATTTTCCATCACTGCCTGCTGGAATCAAATAGCTTCTTACCTAGAAAGATTTTAATAAGACATGATAATAGTCAAACGTACTATGAGAACATTATTTTCCAAGCACCAGAGTGTCTTTCTTCTCTCAAAACCTTTCTTTGCTCATCACTTTGGAAAACCTTTCCAGTGCAATAACAATCCAGAACTAAAACTTAAGTATATCAGGAAAGGATGGTTGTGCCTCCGCTGGACATCGGATATGTGCTTCAGTGTGACACTGAAACTGGATCTGTGGCATGCAGTTATCAAGTGCAGGTAAGAACAGACACTGGCACGGTCTGCACACCACTAGGTGGGGATCAGACACTGAGACGAAGTAAATTAGTGGGATATCATTAATAGATTAAATGACTCCAGGAAGGAAACTACCTCTTATCCTTTGTAATTATTCTGTCAAAGCAGAAACAAACGTTAAACTTTTGTGCAAATATAATTTTCACAATTATCTTTTATGTTTGAGTAGAACTGCAGCTAAAGTAAAATAACCCAGCCCTCTTTAGGTCACAGATGTCTGTCAATAGTACTAAAAGAAATTGCAGTAGCTACTTATTTTTAACTAGAAAGACCATGACAGCAGAGGTAAGTAGTTCCAAATTATTCTAAAATTAAAATTCAGAGCTGGGTATCATTGTTGTAGGTAATTACTGCAATCAGTATAGCCTATGAGCAACAAACAGTTCACAAATATCACCTAATTTGATCTGCAATATTTTCTTTGATGAAAGCAGCTAGACAATATTTCAGTTGATAGCTCCTGTCCTTGGTCTCATTCTCTGCTCTGACATTCTGGAACCTGTTGTTGCCTATAGCTACTTTTTTTTTTTTTTTTCTCAGATCAATGCACATTTTATGTTTGCCTATGTACAGTTACCTCTGCTGAATGCCCAAGGCAAAAGTAGTCTTTTAGCATATCTTGCAAGTCAATATATATATGAATCTTCCAACTGATGAGTCCTACCAAAATAATATGAAGAAAAACTCACCAGGTTCAGTTACTATTTTACCTACACAAGGATCACTGGGACAAGCTTCCACTAAGTTTAGGTCTCACTGTGACCTTTACACAGAAGCCTTCCCTGAGAGGGGTGCAGGGCAGTGCCATGCCCTGAATGAACCCTGGACTGACCAATTTGCCACATCTGATCGCATACGATGTGATCCATATGATGGCCACCTCCAAACGATGCTTTCAGGATCCTGTCTCTTCCTTGCCTTTTTTCATCCACGGAAGCATGTCACAGGTGATTTTTGTTACAAGGCTGCCCGTTATGCCAATCCACTGTGGCTACGACTTGTTGCAGAATTTGAGGTATTTCCCTTGGAAATCATATTGGAGCATATGATTTTTGACCTGTATATTCCCTCCTCTGATTTGCAGTGTGTCAGGGGTCATAATGTGTTAGAGGGTGTGCTCTCAGCCCTTGAAATAGTGCATGTTTCTGTTTTGCCACTTGTTAGGTGTGTCGAAGAATGAGAAGCCAATAGGATGGCAATTCTAGACATACTGTAGGAGAAAGTGCCTCTGCTTATCATCCAGGCAGCCATTCACAATTCAGAATAAATAGCTTTTGCTGTCTCATCGATGGACAGAAGAATGCTCTTTAGTTTGTCTTTGTCAATCTCAGTACAACTCTGCTGTGTGTTGGCAGAATGATGTCTTCATCAGCAGGTGCTCTGTGCTCTGTAACAGCACTAGTAGTCCTCAGGGTTATTGCAATAGCTATTTAATAAAGAACTTTCTCATCCCTGTTGCTGATATGCCACTATGGAAATGAATGAGACCTCTTTATTTTAAAGGAGCATTTTACTTTACGTCTTACTTGTGGAATAAATAAATAAATAAGCAAGACTAAGTAAAAGCAGTAATTTACTACTATTTATCCCAACGTGACAAAATTGGTCATTCCAACCACTTGTGTTTAAAAACTGGAATTCTTCCCCCAAATAAATCCTGAACTACAAAATCTAACCCTGGTCCTATATGGCTCTTAAGAAGTATAGATCTACCAACATATCGACTCTGTCTGGTGACTTTCCTGTAAAATCACCTTGCACTGCAGTTTTCTGTTTAGCCTTTGCAGCAGGCTGCACTGCGAGACCAAAGCTGTCCCCCAGTGCCACCGTGGGGGTCCTGCATCCCACTGTTGATCCCTTCCATTGAGCAGCTGCCTACTAGGAGCGGGGAAGCCCAGCAACAAGTTACTCATCCAGCCCTTTGAGATGCCAGCTGCGTTTCTGGAGAGAATGTCTGCTCCATCTCTAATGCTCATATTTTCCTGTTAACAGCCCAGTGGGGGCTGCCCTAAGGTGCTGACACATTTGGTTTTCCTCCTAAAAGAAGGACAAAAGCGAGCACACAGGGAGTGACCTGTCCTCTGTCCTCTGATTCCCTACCAGACATCTTCAGGACAGAGCCCATTTTTACCACAGAAATTGCTATTTGTTTGTTTCCATGCTACACAGTTTGTGCAAGACCATCTCACAGTAAGTTAATGGGCAGGGTAACATCCAAAGATGTTGATGGAAAATGTTCCAATAAAAATAATTAATAAAAAAGACTCCCATAATTTACACGTTCAATTCAATATTCATAGGTCCTGTTAAAATACAGAGGATTAGAGAAACAGAGAAATCAGAACAATGAAAAAAAAATCTATTCAAATTACCCCATAGGGCTAATTGCTAGAGAAGAAATTGTACTCACTTCTTAGGGAATTAAGCCCACCTAATTTTTATTTGCAGTCTGGCAATACAGTTGACAAAATAAATAAATAAATAAATAAAATTTAAATCTTGAAATGGTCAGTATTAGAAAAATTAGATAGCTTTTTCATCTTAACAATTTTCTCAGGACAGATGCTCACCTTGGATGTGGCTGTGTATGCACAGAGAATACAAATAATGTACCCAAATTGTATGACTGTATACATTAGTTTGCCTTCTTTTTTCTTTATCTTGCTTCAGATCCCACTGATCTTTAGTAGTTTTTCATCATGTGAGGTCCTCTTGTATTAGCTTCAACCCTGAAAAAATATAGATACTAACTTTTAGTATATAATTATGAATATTCAAAGATACAAGATAATATTTTATGAGACAGAAGCCACAAAATGACCTATGTCAGTCCACCAGGAAATCATATTTACAAAAGTCGTATTTCCTTTGTTTTTGGTTGTGACTAATATTCAACTTCCACCTTTTGCCATTGGTTTAAATTGTCAGGCATAGTATGAATAAAAAAAAGAAAAGGAAAAACAGGAAATCTGTGGAAATTGCTTCTGGTAACATCAATTACTTCATGACTTCAACCACAGAATGATCAACAGCTTATGTAGGAACCATATCACACTCTTTACAGAAAAAAAAGAATCAACAGAGATACTGGGAGGGCCGTTTATTCTCTTACATGGTTAATTAATACTATCCATCACAGTCTGAAGTCAACAAAAAAAAAACTTAAATGGGTTTTAAGGCCAGAAGGTAGAACTGCAATAATCTAAAATTGCTTTCCTCCCAACACAGACTATAGTATCCTGCCTGGTGCCATCTGAAGCAGGATGGAGCTGGGAGGGGAGCTGAGGCACTGTCTTTAAGAAATGCATTCAGCCTTGAGTTTCAGACCTCAAACGATGGCAAATCCATTACAACCCTGAATCAATTTTATCAGCCATTAGTTGTCCTCACTGTTAAAAATACACATTTTGTCTATATCCTGATTTCTCATAGATTCAAAACTCTCTGCAGTTTTTATAACTTTACCTGAAAGAATAAAAGTTGTCTTTTACCAGAAAACTTCTTCCCCTGCCAGATCTTCCCAGCTGGTTCTAACCCTTCTGGTGTCCTCTGTTCAGCTAAGAAAGTTTCCTAGATAAAATTCCTATAACTCCTGTCTGATCATTTCCCAATTGCTCATATTTATATAGATATTATTTGAAACAAGAACAGCAGAAGCAGACCAAGTCTGAAAGGACTTTTTTGTGCTGAATAAATTGATACCAGTTCTCTCCTCTTCCTTCCTTCCTCAATATTTTTGTGTTCCTATATATATATATATACGCATGCACCTTTGTCTATCCCTGTGCAGTAAAGTATTTCAGCTTCAGCGAGTGAAACTGATGGAGCTTAAGCATACGTTCAAACATGCTACTAAATATAGCTCCACTTCAGCTTGCTTCTAAAGTTAAGAACATGTCCAGCTACCTCGCTAAAAGGGCCTAATGTGCAGGGACTTCCAGCCACCTCCACCTTTACCTCTTCTTCCCTGTTTTGGGACCTAACTGTAATGCGAACGCTTTGTTGGGATGCTTTTATCGCCTAACCCTCAGCAGGATGTCTGTGTCTACAGATTTTAACATCCTTTGGGCATTAATTATTTTTTATCTCTTCACATTGAGTACCTCTTTGGCTAGAATGTGTGACTTTGGGAATGTAAAAAAAAAATAAATGTATTTCTATAGAAAGATGATGGAATACAGTGCACCCTCAGCAAGTTTGTGGATGACACTAAACTGGGAGGGGTAGCTGGTAGAGCAGAAGGCTGTGCTGCCATCCAGAGGGACCTGGACAGACTGGAGAGATGGGCTGGGGGAACCTCATGAAGTTCACCAAAGGCAAGTGCAGGGTCCTGCACTTGGGGAGGAATAACCCCAGGCACCAGTACAGGCTGGGGGCTGGCCTCCTGGAAAGCAGCTCTGTGGAGAAGGACCTGGGGGTCCTGGTGGACA
Source organism: Cygnus atratus (assembly GCF_013377495.2). Taxonomy (NCBI): domain Eukaryota; kingdom Metazoa; phylum Chordata; class Aves; order Anseriformes; family Anatidae; genus Cygnus; species Cygnus atratus. The sequence goes on along the minus strand of NC_066365.1, from coordinate 64,001,975 downwards.
GCAGGTTAACTGTGAGCCAGCCATGGGCCCTTGTGGCCAACAAGGCCAATGGTGCCCTGGGGTGCATTAGGGCCAGCGTTGCCAGCAGCAGAGGGAAGTGACCCTGCCCCTCTCCTCAGCCCAGGTGAGGCCTCACCTGGAGCACTGTGTCAGTTCTGGACTCCCCAGTACCAGAGGGACATGGAGCTGCTGGACAGAGCCCAGCGGAGGGCTACGAAGATGATCAGGGTACTGGAACATCTCTCATATGAGGAGAGACTGAGAGCTGGGCCTGCTTAGTTGGGAAAAGAGAAGACTGAGAGGGGATCTTATCAGTGTGTACAAATATCTGAGGGGAGGGTGGCAAGAAGATGGGGGCGGACTCCTTTCAGTGGTGCCCAGGGACAGGACAAGGGGCAGTGGAGTTTCTGGATGAATAGGAGAAAGCACTTCTTTACTGTGAGGTGACAGAGCGCTGGCACAGGCTGCCCAGAGAGGCTGCGGGGTCTCCTTCTCTGGAGATACTCAAAACCCGCCTGGATGTCATCCTGTGCGACGTGCTCTGGGTGACCCTGCATGGCAGGGGGTTGGCCCAGAAGATCTCCAGAGGTCCCTTCCCACCTTGGCCATTCTGTGACCGTTCTGTGAGAACAGCGGGTTTGTGTGTTTTGAAATGGAAGTAGACTGTGTTGCAATAAAAGGAAAGAGAGCGAGTAAAACATACATCTCCAAAATCAGGAACTATAAAGATTTTTTTTCCCTCAGAAACCTTGCAATAGCAGTTAAATTCAGTTACTTCCAATCTGCCAGCTGTGAGAGACAAGTGCAATTTTAACAGGTGAATAAAAAAAAGAGAGAGAGAGAGAGAAACAAGACAGAGCTCTGAAGAAAAAGCACAAATGCCATTACAAAGATGATTTCAGGATGAAAAAAAAAAAAACAAAACCACACCCCAAATCTCTCAGCAAGTGACAGCTGTGGTTTTAATGGACTATTAATAAAATGAGATTTATATGCAAACTGCCTACAGAAAGTAAAAAAAAAAAAAAAAAAAAGATGCTAGTAACCTATAAATGCTAAAGGCTTTTATCCCAGTCCCCCAAAATATTGATGGAATGGGTGGAATACTGTGACATACCACAAACATCCCCATTATATGATTGCTGCTGTGGTGCTTTGAATGATCTGCCTCAAGCGCTGCAGGAAAGCCACCGGTCCCATTTCTCCCTCCTGCCCCCCTGCCACACCCCCTGAGCCCAGTAGCACCGGGCTGTAAGCCTCACCACAAACCTGTATCTTTTTCTGCTACCAGTGAAGATATTCCTGAATGCCTGAGCATTCCTGTGACTTGAAATAAGTTCTGAGTGTGCACGAAATGCTGCATCAACATTGAAAACTGTATCTCCAGTGCACCTACAGATCCAGGCACGTCTCTGGTTGATGAAACTTCCCTCAGCTCAGCACTAGGTCTCTTTCTGTAGGTACCTCTGTGAACTTCAGTTCACAGCAGCTGAACCGCAAGAACATTTGCTAGAGATGAAATATGTGAGAGCATTATATGCTCTGAAATCTCAGTTACACAGGAGCCAGACACATCCAAATGCCATACTTGGCTGCTAAGAGATACTTTGAAAACTCCTCCCTACTTCAGGTCAGTCTCTTGCAGACAGTGCTGCGTAAAGCAGAATCAAATTTTGTTCTTCAGATGCCTGACAAATGCGCTCAAGGCAATTTTTGCTTCGACGGGTTAAGGCTCCTTTCCCAGCTGCTCACACCTCCCTGCTGCCTGACCCCAGCACAGGCAGCAGAGCTGGATGAAGGAGATGAAGGAGACGCATGCCTGCACCTCTGCCGCTCCCAGCCGCCTCAAACGCCAGCGCTGATTTGTACCGAGCCGCCGGCGTGTGCCTGCTGCTGCCGAGCTCTGGGCACCTTACGTTATTATTAGACTACGGGTATTACTATGCACAATTATAGCTACCTAAATGTTTATTTAAACATATAGCACATACTGACTGCATGTAAATGCATGCATAGATGTATTACATAAACTGTGTCAGTGCATTTACATGTCTATGCACATCTATGCATTGGTGGAGCAATGCATACATGCTAAATAAGCGAATCATATCATTGTGGTGTTTTTTTTATTACATAAAATATCCACATTTGTGGACCAGCGGCTTCTGCGTGTATGTGCACAAGTGCCAGTGGAATTTGGTCCTTCGCTTATATAAATTGTAGGAGGCACTGCTTAGGAAAGCAGAGTTTGTGTGAGCAACACATTGCCTCAGCATCCCTGATTTAGTCATGCTGTTTAGAATTCAGTGGTGACAAAAGCTATAGTCTCCCTCCAATATTAAATATAACTCTGCTTAAATGTGGAAAAGTAACGCCAATTTCTTAAGCGAGAGCTGAAGCTCAGCTCCATTTTTTCCTGTGACAATTTTAGAAAATTGCCTAAAAGGTTGCAGAGTTGATTCTGTTGACTCCGTATTTAGTAACACTAACGCTGTATCCTCCCTCATGTCACTTTGGATCCGGCAAGGCACAGTGAGTCTTGCCCACCTGCCTGGAGCTGGATAGCTCCTGAGAGTGGCTTTCTCAGCCCTTTTAGTGCCAAAACAGCATGTTGAATAAAGAACAGATTTGATCTCTGTAAAAGACATTAAAAAAATAGGTTTGGGAGAAACTAAGTCTGTAGTATTTTAATCGAAAATCGCTGAAGTATGTCGTCTGAAACGTAGGTGTAAATTAGTGCATGGTGAGTCCCACCGCACAGCGCTCACACCTGGGCTGCCAGGGGTCCTAACTCCGTTTTCTGGCTTTTACGCACGGTTGACCCCATGGAAGGGCTGAGACGAGGGAGAATCCGATGTCGTTTGCCGGCTTTCGTGCCTGCGATAGATCCCGGTGGGAACCTCTCGGGGCAGTGACCGAGCTGGGCTCCATCTCCGATCCTTGCGGGGGGCAAACGCGGCCGTCCCGCTGCCCCCCAGCTTCCACCAGCCCCGGGGGCGAGGGGGGCACTGCCCCGCTCCCCTCCGTGGGACGAGGGGGACTTTCCGTCCAAAGTGTCCCCGGCGGGGCTGTTCTCGGCGCAGAGATGGCCAGGACGTCTCTTTTGGGCAGGGACGCGGGTATGTATGGGCGTAGCGGGGGGGAAGGAGCGGTGCGGGGAATCCCCCCCGTCCTCTCCATCCCTCTCTCCTCGCTCCCCTCCGGCCGGGACGGGGCGTCCCCGGCATCGAGCATGCTCAGAGGGCGGCGGGGGCGGGCGGCCCGGCCCGGGGAGGGGGCGGCGGGGAGTAGGAGCGGGGGGGGCGCAGCTCGGCGGAGCTCGGGGATCGCAGCCGGCGGCCCGGGCGGGCGCCACCTCGGGCGGCGGAGCGCGGAGCCGCCCGGCGGGGAGCGGGGGACCGGGCAGGGGGCAACCGGGCAGGGGGCAACCGGGCAGGGGGCAGCCGGGCGGGGGGATCCCGAGAAGGAGAAGAGCATACGGAGCCGCGAAGACCGGGCATGGGGAGGCGCTGAGCACGCGGAGGGCAGCCGGGGGGCGGCGGGGCGGGGGGCAGCGGCCCTATGGGGCTGGGGCGGCGCTGGCTGCTCGGTGCTCCCCGGCCTCCGCCGCCCCGCCGCCGGGAACCGGGAGCCGCCAGCCATGCTGCGGGGCGGCCGGAGCCCGCTGCAGCCCGCGGCGGGGTCCCCCGGAGGGGTCCGGGTGTCGTCGGGAGCCCCCGGGGCGGCGCAGGTAGCGGCGGGCAGTTTGCTCGCTCTGCTCATCCTCTGGACGCTGTTTGGGAACGTGTTGGTGTGCGCTGCCATCGTCCGCTACAGGCACCTGAGGAGCAAGGTCACCAACATCTTCATCGTGTCCCTGGCCGTGTCGGACCTGCTGGTGGCTCTGCTCGTCATGCCCTGGAAGGCGGTGGCAGAGGTGGCCGGGTATTGGCCCTTCGGGGCTTTCTGCAACGTCTGGGTGGCCTTCGATATTATGTGCTCCACGGCCTCCATCCTCAACCTGTGCGTGATTAGCGTGGACAGGTACTGGGCGATCTCGAGCCCGTTCCGCTATGAGAGGAAGATGACCCAGCGGCTGGCTCTGGTGATGATCGGTGTGGCTTGGGCTCTGTCTGTGCTCATCTCCTTCATCCCCGTCCAGCTCAACTGGCACAAAGGTGGGGATCCTGCTGCAGTGGCTGTCGGGGATATCGGAGATGGGTTTGGCGCTGGTTGGGCAGCAGCGGGTGCTGTCACCACCTGGGCGGAAGACTTGAGCACCACATGGGTGGCATTAGCAGCAATGACACCCTCCGATGGGACCTCTGGCAGCAACGATACCCTTGCTGGACCATCAGAGAGCTGTGACTCCAGCCTCAACAGGACTTATGCTATTTCCTCCTCCTTGATCAGTTTTTACATCCCCGTGGCTATCATGATAGTTACCTACACTCGGATCTACCGCATTGCCCAGGTGCAGATCCGTCGGATCTCTTCCCTGGAGAGGGCAGCCGAGCACGCGCAGAGCTGCCGGAGCAACCATGTTGACTGCCACCATCACACAAGCCTCAAGTCCTCCATCAGGAAAGAAACCAAAGTGTTGAAGACTCTCTCCATCATCATGGGTGTCTTTGTCTGCTGCTGGTTGCCGTTCTTCATTTTGAACTGCATGGTTCCCTTCTGCGAGAGCCCACCAAGCGACCCCCATGCAGGCCTTCCCTGCGTCAGCGAGACCACCTTTAATGTCTTCGTCTGGTTTGGTTGGGCCAACTCCTCTCTCAACCCCATCATCTATGCCTTCAATGCTGACTTTAGAAAGGTCTTCTCCAACCTCCTGGGATGCAGCCAGTTTTGCTCTAGTACTCCAGTGGAGACAGTTAATATAAGCAATGAGCTTATCTCTTACAACCAGGACACCCTTTTCCATAAGGAGGTAGTGACTGCTTATGTTAACATGATCCCAAACATGGTTGACTGTGAGGAGAATCGCGAGGACCCTTTTGATAGGATGTCCCAGATCTCCCCTGACCCTGAGGTTGCCACCGACTCTGTCTGTGAGCTGGACTGCGAAGGGGAGATTTCACTAGGCAAAATAACACCTTTCACTCCAAATGGTTTACATTAAATTGCGTCCTGTCCTGGTCAGTTCTGCTTGGATTATACAACAAAATATTAGCACTGAATGGAAAAACCTGCTCGATTTTATGCTGTAGTTTGGTCAGTCACTTCATGCTAAACTCACTCGTACGTGTAGCACTTTGCAGGATGTAGACACTGTCACACAGGGAGCTGACAGAACAAACTTCATGCAGCACTTCCCCAGCCCGAGAGAGGACTAGGTGGGCTTGTTGATTAGCTGTGGTGAGGTATCGTGGTTTAATTGCAGTCAGTTTGTGTTTATAACGTGTTTGCGAATGAAAGTTGCCATCCTCAGTGCTAAGTATTACAACTTTTAAAAACAGGGACAGATATTGGGGCTGGCATAGACATTGAATAGGAAAAAAAATCTAGACTGTTCATTTGTTCAGGTCTTATGTTTCATTTCTCTTTGGGTTTGTTTCTTTGTTTATTTTTCTTTGAAGATAGAAATAGTGAGGTGGTGATTTGGATGATTATTTAAATGCGTGTTTCTGCCAAAACAGTTTATGTGAAATCCGTGTTCTCCTAGGCGGCATTGTTGCCTATGATATCCTTGCCATGTTCCCAGATGAATAAATAAAAGTTACATTGATCAAGGGGTTATTATCTTTCATTTATCACCCTGAAAGGTTTACAACCAGTATTCAAACTTTAGCATTTCTCTTTGAATGGTAGAATGACTAACTACTAAACCCTATTATTTTAAAAGCAAAATAGTCTGCACAGAAATACAATTTTTGAATAGAAGGAAGGCTCATAGGAATGATTGACTTAAATGAGCTCTTTTATATGGCTCTACTTACAGCTAGATTTATGCCTATTTTTCTTCTTAGTATAACTGATACTGTCCCTATTTATGATTTCCTTTCTGCAGCTAAGAATATCAAGCATGCCTGCTTGCAAGCTATTAAGGCTTTCCACTTAATTCTATACTTGAAATTGCCTTTTTAAAAATACCATTAACGAGAAGAGTTTGGTGATAGAATTAGCAGCTGGATGTGTCTAAAAACATTAATTATGTCTGAAAATGATGTTAGTAATTAGCAGTTCCTGGTGTAGACACAGTATATTAGAGAACTTACTGAGAGAAAAAAAAATACATTTTTTTTTTTACTTTTTCGCTGGAAGTTAATTACATTTTTTTAAGTGTGAAATACACTTTTAGTGCTTTGACTCTAAAAAACATTTTAAAGCAGTCTTAAAAATTGTAAACAAGTATTTCAAACTGTATCTATTCAAACAAGTGGAATGTACTGTTTAGAAATTTTTCAAGTTTTCAGCTCAGAAAGCAGAAGTGATACTATTTACAAGACAAATGATCAAAGGTAGTAAAAGCAAGTTCTTTATGCATAAGATTTGAATTAATTTACCCTTTAAAAATCCCCATGCCATGAGCTGAGCAGATTTAAATTGAATTGTATGCACTAATTCAGTAGCACTCCCTGTCAGGGCCCTGATGGCAGAGATGGCCCTGACCGGCCTCACCATGGCCCCACCATCCCACCTAAATGGGAACTGAAGGTCCCTGTATGATGTATGGGGGGAAAATATGATTTACACCAGTTAGCATGCTTCAGGGGAAGTCTGGTAAGCAGATACTAGTATTTGAGAATGTTATGCACATAGGGTTGAGCCTTTTTGGAAGCCAAGCCCCTCATTGTGGGCAGAAAGGGGCTGCCTTATCTTTGCTTGGGATATGGGGTGGAAGAAGTTTGGAGACGTCTGACTGAGGTCCCTTTGTGGTTGCACCTGTTGTAATTCTGTGTGTGTGGTCTTTGACATTAGTTGGTTATATGGTTATTTTGGATTATCTTTTCACTTGCTCCTTTGTCACTGAAGATTGACTTTTCCCTGAGTATTTTCTTTCCTGTTGGTATCTCAGTGTAATATCCCTTTACAGCTGTCCTCAGAAAAGGATATTGTGCCTGTGGCTTAGGAAGACTTGAAAAATAGAAATCCCATGCCCATAACCAGGTTCAGCCCACTAATGACTTGACATCTAGGGTGAGCAGGTTGTCATTTCTCTACTAAAATATTCAGGAGTTTCCAGGAGTTGACCATAGTTCTAGCCTTTATGGTTAGATAGTCTTTGCCTGGAATTAAAACAGTTTACCAAATAAAAATGAAGAAAACGGCTCCTGGTGATGAATTATCCCAATCAGAATTTAGATTTTTGCATTTTGTAGTTAACTACTCAAGTTTTGAGGCCAGTAAAGCATGTTAAACTTTCTGAATCTGCATAAAAAAGTTTATGATAAGCAGATGTAAGAGGTGTAAGCATCTGTTGCTAATTCCAGCTCCCAGGACAGTGTCTATATTTTATGCAATTTTAAATCAGAAACAGTCAAGGGAAATAGGGAAGGGAAAAGAGATGCTCTCTTCCAGAGCACCTGCGTACCAACCGGCTGTGAAGTCTGCTGCTTTGAGTGTTACACCATGGTCCAGGAACAGTTTTGTTCCTTTCTGAGCGATGGAAGAGTGTCGGTAGTAACAGTGAAGAAGGAGTCCCCCTTTTCAGTAAGCTTTCCTCTGTAAATAATTCTTGTGCTGAAGGTGTGACAGTTCCCTTGGATCTAGTCCCCTGCATGTGCGTTGCAGGGGTAGATAGGTACAAGAACTAGAGCATCCACCTGACAGGTGCCTTCCTCCAAGTCTCTGCCTGGTTTTCCAGAATCAGTGGGTGAGCAAGAAGATGACATGTCCATCAGTGGGTTCATATGATAACAGCTTTTCATGGTATTTTAGAAACATTTAGTCCTATCTTAACTCAGGTCTGAAGGAAGGCAATTTTTAGCCTGGCCCCAGACTTTGGGAGCATAATTAGGACAGTGAAGAAAACCATTCACATTGCTGCTTTTCGTTACTAATTTTTGGTTTGTGACTTCAGCTGGTAAATGATTTCTGATGGGCGCTCTACAAGGTGTTCTCTCTCCTTGGAATATGTGCATGTCACTGGCTTCATCCCTGGGAGCCCAGGAGCATCATAAAGGGAACATTTCTGCTTCGGAAGGCAGAGAGAAGGTACTTTTTTTTTTTTTTTTTTTTTTCTAGAAGCACAGATTGACCTTAAGGATCTGAAAGAAAACCTTGTTCTTGACTTGTAACATGGAGTTGCTTTTGTTGTTTTTTAATATGTCTTAATTTCTTATCACTGACAAAGCTAGAGTATTCAGAGTTAGAAAGATGAAATTTTTAAAGAAATATGTATCTTGCCTTGAAGTATAAGACTTTTCTGATGAGAACATCCCCCAGAAGGATTTTTTTAAACTGGTTTCTTTCAGATGAAAGTGCTGCCCTACTTTTTTAATGGTTTCCCTCTTAAAGACTAATGCATTGCCTATCCATAGAGCAGAGTTCATTGGAATTGTAAGTATGTTTTTATAATCATCATATCCTTGTGGTGTCACTCTGGAACTGATCTGTTTGTACCTTCCATCAACACGTTTTTTTTTTCCCATGAAAGTCACTTTGTTTCTGTTATGCATTTTACTCCCTAATTAAGCATGATCCTGCATTGGCAGCTCAGTTTGGGGGGATTTTTCCTTTTTGTCCTTTGGCCTTTAATGCTTTGAAAGTACAGTGCAGTTTGGCTTTGAGTTATCATCACTTAGTCTAGCTCTGAGTGGTGGCTGATCCTCAAATCTCTGATTATTTTCAGTTTCTATTTTGTGTTGTTTTTTATAAATCTTACGTTACAATACACATCACTGTTAAATTACCTCCGAGTCAGCCCAGTCTTCTGATACGGTATATTCTGTTAGCCTTGGAAAACTCCATACCAAAGGAAGGTCAGCCTATCAGTATTCTGTATGTTTTCTGATTAACTAATGGCAGAAGAGTTTATTTTAATGAAAAAAATAATCTATGTATGATGGTATCTTAGTTCATTTTTAAGAAGCCAGAACATGAAATACATGGAAGTACAGTGTTTTATTTGAAATGCTGAAAACCACTGTAAAGACTCACTATTCAAATATCCAAAGAACTTCTACTAGCACTGGCTTTTACATTTGGGGTTGTTTTGTGCTTTGTGGTGTGTTTGTTTGTTTGTTTGTTTGTTTCCTGCAAGCTAAAGAAATGTAGATGACTTTCTCAGAGGTGAAAACAAACAAAACACTTTTCAAAGGGAGAAAAAAATACCTTTTTTTTTTAATGTTCAGTAGTTTATCCTTTTGCTTTCATTGTGTTGTTTACTTTTGCCTGCTAAATCTGTGAAATCTGTGTTTCTGCAGGGAGGTTCCCTACTGAGAGCTCTTGCATTTTTGTAACACATAACAAAAAAGCCTTCAAAATTAGGAGGGCTTCTGATAGAAATAAAATTAAGTACAATCTTATACCATTCAGAAGTCAATCATATAAGCTCAGCATTCGAGAGACTGACAAGACTGGAGGCAGTGTTTGGAACATGCATCAGGCTGCAGGTATGAGAGGTCATGTGTCCTTTGGCTGTTTTTATGTGCCAAAATTGCCACTCAAAGGGCATTTGAGTCACTGTCACACTGTCATACAGTAGCCAGGGTATATACCTATGTTGGTGTTAATAATAATGCAGAGATTTTTCTTTTCCTCTGAGGCCATCTTTGCTACTGTTTAATTAGATTCATCAGATCTTTAGAGTGATTCAATGCCTATTTAAATCAGTAGAAGACCTCAGTGATGGATGTGGGCTTGGGTCACAGAGCAATGAAATTAATTGTCTTGGCTTCTTACAAATAGTACTGCTAGTATTCCCTGCTAGCAGGTGATGTCTTGTTAAAATTGGCATGCTGAACAAAGTATTCTTGCCAGATTGTATGTGGAAATAGTTCTCTTATTCATATTTGCTTATTTGTTTTCAAACTTTTGAAGACTTTTCAAACTTTCCAGAAGCTGCACAAAGTCAACACAGAACTTCTTCTCTTTGATCATGTCTCAGATCAGCAACAACTGGGTCCATTTTTAGTGCCTTGGTAACTACATAGTGCATTATGCCTGTTTTGAACAGAATTATGCCTCTGTAAGGCATAAGTCAATGTTTGTAAAGATGAAGGTATACTTTTGGTCTAAAAGCACTGATGTGCACAAAAATAACTATAAATGAGGACCTTTTCCATTATTAATGGAACACCAAGAATGTGACTCTTTCTTTCTCCTTTTTTTTTTTTTATTGTACCAGTGAAAAGATTGCAGTGAGCAATAATATTTTTAGGGGAGTAAAGAGTGGAATTACAAATAATATTATCATCTGAAGCAGATGATGGATTGCTGATTTTGGGAAGCCTGCTGGCTCTCCAAGGATAGTTTAGTTTAAGAGAAAATTTACAAGATTATTTAATCTTATTATATGTCTAAATCCTTTCTCAGTTGTGACTGGAGATAGTGTTCTACAATATTTATAGTGGAAAGATAGCTGTTTAAAGAGGATAAGCATTTTTATTGGCTTAATCATTTGTATCATAACCATCATGGTGTGTGAGGCTAGCAAAATGCAATGCAGCAATCAGAAAAAAAAATCATTAAAATTTTCCAGTCCATGAAAGAAATTTCTTCTTTAGAATTATTCCCCACCATTAACAACAAATATTTGTGTCTTGTACTGAACTGTCATTACCAGACCAGGCTGGAATGCTCTGGACGTGCTACTAGTAACCTGCTGATTCACATTAGGAGGAAGGTCTGAAATATAAAGAAACGGACAGCAACATGTACAGATACTTTCAGTCTGTGTTAAAACAGAGAAGTGTAAGCCAGCCCCAGCAGGTGGTGGCACCTCACTGAGCCATTCCCTGTGACACACAAGTCCTCGACCATAAACGCAAACTCCGTAGGCCCTGGCTGTGCTGCAGGCCCCTGGATCCTGAGGTGGATGCTCAAAATCTGTGTAAAACCCTCAGGAAATGTGAACTTTTAACATCTGCTCTGACTGTTGTTCACCTTATTGTTATTGTTTTCTTATTCAAAGTTACGCTCTGAAGTAAGCGGTTGCAAATAGTGTGGTTTAAACCTATTTGGAGAACATCCACCCAATGGAGGCCTTCATGGGAGAGAGCAGCCTGCAAGGTTTACCAGCTGCCTGCCTAGTGCTTGAGCTGATGTGGCTACAGCAGCTGCTTGGGGTGTAGATATCATGAACTGCATGTCCTAGTTTACAGGTCCAATATCGAGCAGAAAAAATCCTAAGTTCATACAACTTCCCATGGGGAGCAATGCAAAGCAAAGCCTGGTAGTTTTACAGCTGAGATGAGACTCAGCCACAGCCAGAGCACAGTTCCTACCACAGATATTGGAGATTTCTTGGCTGCAGCTCACCTGCTGTGGCTTTGAAAATGTCTCATAAGCAAACATTAACAAGGAAGTTCAGGAAGTGCTCTCTTTTGCCCTTTGACCTCATTTTTCCAGTTGGAAAGGTTTTTAGTAGAATTAAAAATCTACAGTTTTAGCCTTTGGCCTTGACCTTTTGCTTTCTCTGTTAACTTCCTATAATTAGTCTACTTCAGTAAACAGAAGCTCCTGGCGTGGTTAGCTGCTTGGGTACCTCCCTCATTGCCACCACATCTGGAACAACCTCAAGCTACACTTAGATTACATTATGTCTCCAGACCAAAGGAAATCTTTTAGATTTTTTTTTCTCTAGCAACATTTCCTTCTTCAACACAAGATTATTCACAAGAAACATAATTTAGAGGACAAGCGTAAATAGACTTTCTAAAAAGTTCTTAGGGATATTTTGTGATTATAGAAAATAAGAATGGATAGATATTAGGCATAGAGATAAACAGTGTTTTTCCTACAAAAGGTTTAATTTGGCTTTTCATAGAAATAAAGGCAGAAGTTTTTGTTTTGTTTTGTTTTGTTTTGTTTTTTTCCTCAAATATAGAAGTTGCAACTTCTACTATTATTTTGCCTAATGATTATGGATAATTTTGTACAGTCAGTGATGGGATTGTTGGAAATGGCCTTAAGAAACAGAAGGTTTAACTTCATAAAAAAATAGAAGTCTGTTGTGTAATATTTATTAGACAAATACTCTGTTCTATACGATACAGGGCTCATGCTGGTTTACATCTTTGCAGAATGCTTCTTCTTCATTTTTTTTTTTTTAACATTGTGGTCACCTCTGTCAGAATACCCAGGTGATGGTAACAGCCTCCAGAGATCTGTAGAGTAGACTGTGAAATTTGAGTGTTTTGATAAAGTACTGTTTGGATAAGAATTGACAATACCTCTGCTTGACCATATTCACCATATTTGCACAAAGTCCTGCACCAGGTAAAGCAGAACATCTCTTACCTGCACTCACTCTGGATCCAATGCCCCATGTTTGAGAAGGGGAGGTGGTGCCCCTGCCCACGCTGCAGCTCCACAGCTCTCTTTGGAGAGAAACATTGGTTCAAATCCATGAAGGTTGCAGAAGCCAAATCTCTCAGTTGTCAGCAGGGCCTCTCACTACCAGCATATGATACACATTGCAAGTACTGTCCATACTGGCTACGTTTCTGAGTCCAGCTAAACAGCAGGCTCTGAGTGTGCTTGGTAAATCAAACAAATGCCAGCAATGCAGGAGTACCTAGTCTTCAGGTGCCACCTCTCCATAGTGGGTGGGAAGGTGTCTCGGCAAAAATTAGGACCAATTGGGTGTATGTGATGGAACAGCTTTAGGCATGTGGACACAATATTGCCTTAAAAATCATCTGGCTGTGCAAGTGGGATTGTTTCAAGACTACTGTCCTGACTTAGGCACCGAGTTCCACGTAAATGGACATTCAAGAATTTCAGTACCTTCTAGGTTATAGATGTGCTTACTCAAGTACATCCTGTACATGTTGCAAATGAAACTGGATCCCATCTGGACAGGCTTTGAAATGCAACACAAAGCTGTGTAAACTGGATGATTTTGCATGTGTAGATTAACCAGGAGTACAAACTTGCACCCCTCCTCACTTGTGAGCATCGCCTTTTTCTGCGTCTGCTGTGTGCCACCCATTAGGGGAGCAACCCTTCAGTGCCATGGCTGTGTTATCCCTTCCCTCACTGAGAGCTGAAGCAAAGCACTGGCAGTACGTGCTGCTGTGTCCATTCATGCACAGGGGACGTTATCACCCCCTGGAGCGAGGTTTTGCAGCACTGGGACCAACTGGTATAAAATCAGGACAATCCTATATGATGTGCCCCCCCCACAGCTTGGGCTAGCTGGAGTAGGGCTTGTGCTACATCTCTGCCTGTTTGCAGGTTCAGGCAGCCCTAGGGTGGCTTAAATTTATCTCTAACTTCACCTCCCTGGGTTGAGAGCTTTATTTTGTGGCTCAAAGAGGCACAGCCCACCTTCTACTGCTGTTTAAAAAGATGGTATGCTTCAGTGCTTTGTATATACAAGCAAATGTGATGAATTCAGTGATGGCAGCAGTACAAACTCTATAACTTTAATCTACTAGGACAGTTCATTCACTGGTGAAGACAATGTAAAGAGATGACTTGCCAATCTAAAATTGCCTTTCTTCTTGTCTTTCCTCTCCTTCTTCATTTCTGAGCATATTAGTTGGAGCATGAGAGAAAATTATTTGGTGCAGGAAGAAAAGTTATTTTCAAACTGATTAAATACAATAAATTTTCCTGAAAGTGTCTTATAGTCTCCTTAGGGAGCTGCTAACCAGTAGCAGAGGGAGACCTATTTTCCAGACCTTTTGTCTAACAAAGATCTTCACTTTCTTCTCTCCGGGCTCCCTTCTTTACAAGATGGCAACTTCTTTTTGGGAGCCCTGTTTTTCTGCAGTGCACAGTACAGGCTATGTCCAGAAGCACATTGCGTGATCAGCCTCATAAGTGGTGATGCTCACATCTCTTTATTAACTGGAGGATTCAGGATGCACTGCTTTTGTTCAGGCCAGGTTTTAGCAAAATTTACACACCTGTGCTGTTTGCAGCTAGAAGGTAGCAGACTTCTGCTTTAGAGTTCAAAAGTGTGATTTCAGACATCAGCCCTTGCTCCTTCCCAGTAGTTATTTGCAGCCTGTTAAATCCCTAATTTAAGCTTTCTTTCTTGCTTGCTTTCTTGCTTTCTTGCTTTTTCTTTTCACCTAAAGCAAAACTAGAAAAGAGTCTGTGCTAGAAACTGTCCTCTACAACTTCCCTTTTCTTTTCCCTCTGATCTCCAGATTCAGAGGAAACTTGTTTCTGCATGACTTGTTCTGTGTTAAACTCAGTGGCTTTCAGCTCATGCGAAAATACCTCTGTGGCTCTGTGCATACTTCCTGTGCATACAAGGTCCATCAGGGCAGTAGACTGACTTTAGTTTTGTTCCAGTATAAGAGCCAGACTTTCTCCCTTTAACAAAACCAACAAAACACTGTCTGTGGTCAGGAAGCAGTAATTGGGTTGCTTTCTGACTTCATTTCAGCCTCACTGGCTTCCTCCCACTTCTGCCTCTTAACAAATACATGATATAGGAGAAGACACTTAGAAGGTGAGTTATATGAAGTTATGTCTCTGGCTGGAATTCAGACCTTGTTAGTAAGTATAGGATCAATGAAGTCCATTGACTGACCTATGTAGGATAACTTGTATTCCCACAGCCCAAGCAACGGGGCCTCCCCTGTGGGAAGAAGTAGAGGAAAAGCACTGAAAACAGTCTTAAATTGCTCTTGTCAAACCTTTAATAAGCCGTAGTGTGGGTATAACAAAGTGTTAAATTTAACTTCTTCCACTGTTAAGAAAACTTATGTCCTATTTCCCATTCTAGTATTGAAGTTATTTCAAAATGAACCAATAGCTCATTCCTGGAATGGGGAGGGAGGTTGCTGAGGTCTTCAGGAAGATCTTGCTCTGAAATCCCAGAAGAAAGGAACCGTCATGCATGATAAGATGTTTGCACAATTTGTCTTTCTGAAATTGCAACTCAAAATGAAGGCATTTCCTTTTCTGTAGCTGTTTCATGTTAGATTATTCTTCAAATACCAGTGTCTGAGGTATGATATTTTACATTCCTTCCTTTTGTTGTTGTTGTAATTGACTATTAAAAATCCTAAGAAAACTATAATATCTTGTATTTAATCAATATAAATAAATGGTCAAACTTTTGGGAAAAAAGCTCTTCTTAGTTCTGAAGTAGTTAGCCTCTATGTCTTATGAAGCAAAGTGTGTGTGCCTGAAAGTCTGCTTGTTTACCATACGGATAATAAGATATTACCCTCTGCTACAAACTGTGCTGTTCTAGCCTTGACAAGCTGACATTCCTGTACAATTTTAACCTTAATTTAGATATTTCTGAAGATTGTGTAAATATTCAACTTGCTCTTAGATATTCACTACAGTTTTACTTTAAAATCTGAGGATATCAAACAAGGTTTGAAAAATTGGTTCCTGTGAACAGCTCTTGACTTGCTGCCTCTCTCTGTTTCATCTGATGGCTCATTATTTCTTGCGTCTCATGGCAAAGAGAACAATAACTCCCAGTCTAGTTTATCTGTGAGTTTATATGCTTTATGGTAAATGGGTCCAAACTTTTCAATTGCACTTTACAGGGGAGTTATGTAATGTCCTTTATAGTTCTTGTGCTAAACCTCTGCCTACTACAATTCTGCCTAGTTAATTTGAAGTATCCTGTAATCACTGTTGGCTTTAACCAGAACTGAATTATGACAGTTTTACCTTGCCTTAATACATTGCTTAATAATTGTCTCAGTAACTGTGTAGGGGTACAAAACTGGAATAGAGCAGTAGGAATCATTATTTGATAACAAAGCAGCAGGAAGAAAAGCCAAAAACCAACCAGCCAACCAAACAGAAAAACAAACAAACAAAACACACCAAAAAACCACCAATACAAGCAAGGAGCATGGTTCCAAAGAGTTTAACTCATTGCTGCAACTCAAAGAGACATTGGACAAAGAATGATCCAATGTGTATTCAGTCTCTTACAGAAAAGTTTTGAGACTGTCTTTCCCTATGCAAATCTGTGAAAATGTTGAAGGTATTTTTCAAATTACACATCTAAGAAGTGGCAGGTGGATAAAAGCAAATGAGTCAAGTTTTACTTAACATTCCCATACATCATTAACTGTTTGAGTCAGTGCTGTGCAGATAACATGACATTAAAAAATCCTCTTCAGTCAGTGTTCTTTCATTTCCTGGAAGATTACAGCTACTTTCATACACAGGGTTTAGTAGAAAAAAAATATATATATACATATTAGGCTGAGGAAGCAAATCAAATGCTTTTAAGTGACAGAACATGTTGTAGACAGTGCTGCATAGGAGCCCCAGTCCTGCATTAGTGGGTATGTGGGTGACAGTGATGGCAGGAGCCATATGTGCATGGCAAGAATGAAGGAGTCGGTCTGCATGCAGAGACCAACTGTTGTTTTTCTTCCCACAATTAAAATGAGGAAGCATATTTATTTTGGTATTAAAATTTGGAGGGAACTACAAAGGAATGATAACTACAATATTCTGTACTAGTAGGAGTAACTGAGTAGGTTTGTTGCTGAGTGAGTTTGTCATTTTTATATCTTCCTCAGTCCAAATCTGATTCCAAATCTAATGACATATAATGAAAGCAGACTTGTCATGCATCAGATACATGCTTTCAAGGTGCAGCTGACAGTACAAGATCTGATAGCCTAGAAGTTTGCTAAGGTTGATTCTCCCCTTCCCAACCTAAAACATAATAACTCAGACTACCAATAACAAGTTGAAACGTGTGGATTCAAGTCAAAATACTTCACTCAGGTGCATTTAAAGTAATTTGTGTTTCCCCAGTTGATTGCTAAATTGTCTGGAAATTCTATTTATTTCCCCTAGCTCTTTTCATCCCTCACCAAAAAAAAAAAGAAAAAAAGAAAAAAAAAAAAGAAAAAAAAGAAAAAAAAAGGTAAAGACAAGGCTGAGGCTGCTAGCTGCAATTGAAGGCAAGTATTTTTCTGTAGAAAGCAAACAAGCAAACAAACCCACATTCATGTGAAAACTCTCCAACTTACCAGTTTATGCTACATAAATAACTCTGACATCAAACTTGATATAGTGTTCATAAGAAATGCTGTTTATAATAAAAACTGTGTAATGCAGTCCTGTAACGCTGACTTTCTTAACCAAAGAAAGAGATAATGAAAATGTGGAGTATGGTGCACATTACTGTAATTTCCAGGGTAAACAATTTTTGTCTCCACTTTTCCAGTAGTCACTAGGATCTTTACGCATTGTGATTATATATTTGAGTGCAAAGCTGTTGTTTCTGCTTTCTGTGTCAAAGGAAAAGAGAAATTTTAGCTGGTTTCATGTCTCTGCTGTACATCCAAAGTATGAATAGCCCTATTTAGTAGCTCTCCTAACACTATCAGAAGATAAAGTTTGAAATCTCGTGGCAGAAGGGAAAAAAAATCTCATATAATAGGACCTCTTTTGTAACGAAGAAGTGTCTGATGTATTCTGAGATCCTCCTGAAATGCCCATGATGTGCAGGGGACCTGTACAGAAGAGAAGCTATAGCGTTCTTCTGCTCTGAGATCAGCAGAAAAGTAACACATCTGCAGCCAACTCATGCTGACACTTAAATTAAGATGAATCAGTTTATGATACCATGAAGTGGGACTAGCTGGGAAAAGGGTTATAAAGAAGATGGAAGCAGACTCTTCTGGAAGTGTCCACAGAGAAAGGACAAAAAGCAACAGTCAGAAGCTGCAATCAGGGAAATTCTGTCTAGACATAAAGAAAAAAATATCATTATGAGGATTGTTAAGCTCTGGGTGGGGTTGCCCAGAGGGGTTGTGGAATCTCCCTCTTTGGAGATACTCAAAATTCAATTGAATGATGCCCTGAACAACCTTATGTAGTATTGAAGTTAGCCCTGCTTTGAGTGGGAGGCTGGACTAGAAAAGGTCAATAAATAAATAAATTCAGCAAACTGACCCCAAAGTGAGTCATTTTGTGGCTGATACGGTATTGTATGGGGTGGAACTGCTTCACTGGGGAGCTGCAAACGTGGGGTGCTCTGCATGGAATGATAAGCCAGAAACCAAGGGTGGCAGTCAACAAGGGTAATGTCCTACTGCACCTTAACAAGGAGAGCAGGGCAGGTCTGGTGACTTTAATCAGATTCAGCTGAGAGACCAGTCGCCATCAGTTAGTCCATTAGGATGAGGAAGTCCAAGTTAAAGCTGGGAAGTCAAGTCAGCAGGTCAAGGTCATTAAGGTACATGAGGGTACTGACATACATGAAGCATAGCTCAGGCAAGGACCAAGGAGAGGGTTTGAGCTTGGATATCACCATGGGGGTGAAGGTGGGGAGGATCAAAATGAGGTTTTAATAGCACTCAGGTCATCTAAGGCTATGAGGATGCACCATACCATGGCTGGCCTTAAGTGGGCCTTCACCTACCCCAGATATGAGAAAGGAGAGCAGAGGAGGACTCTGAATTAACAGACAGCTGCAACTTCACTGAATGCGTTAACTTTTAACTGAAAAATGTTACTCAGTTGTTGTTTTTTTTAAATTCCCTGCTCATTTCCTGAAGACTTTAAACATTTCGTGGAATGTGTGGGTTAGAGAAAGGGAAGGTCTTCTTGGACGTACTATCCAATTTCCCAAGAAATTTGGGTGGGCTTTACAGCCAATTTTGTTGCATTTCATGAAGGAGACATAATGGCTGGCACAAAACCATAACTGCAAAGGTATCTGATCCTCTCATTGCTCTGTCAATTACTTACTACTTTGAACAGAAAAGAATAATTGAGTATTTTATTTCCTCCTTCCTTTTGTTGGCTTTCTTGGTTTTGTTTTCTTGATGATGATTGTAAAATGTTTTGCAAAATGTAAAATGTGCTGCAAATCTCTTTCTCACAGATTCACATTTTTTCTTCAGGAAAACTCTTTTCAGGCTATTATTACCATTTTGATCCTTGTTTCTTGTTTCTCTCCATTTCTCCTCAGCAATAATTTCAGATGTGTTTTGTGTGTGCTTCTAGATCACTGTGTGACCTGTTGGTATAAAATCAGCCCACTGCCTCATCCATTTCACTGTAAGGTCACCTGGAGACCCAAAGACTGTCAGCACCACCATGCTCCTTGCTATTGCGCTGTGCTGGACGGAGTTTATAATGTATACACTTTTAAATAAAAAGGAAGAATTATACTAGCAAAGCAAAGATTAAGATTGCAAAACTGAGAAAAAGTTACAAAAAAAAAGCAGTAACAACAGAAAAGAATTACCTTTGCTTACAGGCATAGTCTTCCCTGCTATCCTTTCTCTGTTGTAAATCGAAGGAAAAAGTGAAAGAAAAGCCAGTTGGAGCTGTAATTGCAGGTGGTCCTGTGTGCTGGGAGCTCTGTGATATCAGTGGGGCTTGCTGAACCCTGCACCCCGAACCCCAGTCACAAGTGACTGGATAGGGTGGCAGGCAGGGCATATGGGCTCTTACCATAAGTTGCTGGGACTTGTTCCTTCTGGTTCTTTGCGGCCAGTAATGTCCACCACCACTTTCCCACTTATACCACAGCATACATAATGGTAGTGCAGTGGCCTGACACATCTGAAAAATTGCCTTAAAAAGAGAAAAATAAAAGAGAAGTTGAAGAGTTGATGGCTGCCTATTGCCTTCATACGTGGGTACAGAGCAAGATGAAGGCAGACTGATTTGAAGAATTTTCTGTTTGCATGGCTGATCTGATGAAATTCAATTTTTTGAATATATCCCAAATTTATAGGTGATTATTATGTCTCTAATGATGCAGACATTTGTCTGTTTGAGTACTACCTTCAATCAAGCATCAAGAGATACTTATGCTAGTGGAATTATCATTACTGTTATAAAAAGAAATCTTTTCTCTTTCTCTTCCAACAACTTGACTCACAACTCTATTAAGCTCCATTTGTTCTTATTTAGAAGCTATTTTTCAGGTATCCTTTTTCAATCCAAGCCAAAAGTTCATTTAGCAATTTTCTTTCCAATTCAGCTAAAAAATGACAGGCTGACAAAAGTGGATAAATTTCCAGATACTGTTTGTCTTTCCACGTCTACTAATCCCTGATGATACCCTTTTTTCCCCTGGCTGTTGGTCACTCTGCAGCCATCACTGCGGGTGCTTTTACGGAACAGCAGATGATGTAAAGCACGTGCATTTCAGTGTAGTGCTGGGGCAGAGGTGAGCTAGTGTGAGTAGGATCGACATCCTGTGCAATCACACTGCTTCACAGCAAAGAGCAAACAGGGGGTGGTCTATACACACCATCATCCCCACTTCTAGATATAGCAGCAAAAAGCAGCAGCCAAGATCAAAACACTCATTCATTTTTCATTCATGTCAACTTTTTCAGGATTCTACAGAAAAAAAACAGTCATGTTCCATGCCAGGAACTTCTAAAGAAATGGAAGTGATTGCAAGATGTCACCCTAAATTTGAGGTTTGCAGACACTCTGAAACACCAGTCAGTTTACAGAAATGCCACTGTATTGACCTCAGGTCCTGGGGCTGCAGGCACAGGGGCTGTTTGGGACTGCAGAGGACTGTCTGCTGCTTGGAGGATCAGTATGATTCTTTTTCACTAATGTATCTTCAGTGTAAATTACGGATGTACTCATAGTCAGTGAGGATAGATGAAAGAGGATCCAAGGCAGGAGAGGGGAGTGGAAGAGGAGCAGAAAGTGAAGAACTCTGATGGCTTGTCTTTTGAGAGTGGGCTCGTTTGCAGACAAGGGAAAGTATGGAGGTGAGGGGGAAATCTGGAAAGAAATTTTACACACCGGAAATAAGAAACTAAGAAAGAAATCAATTGAGTAATTGAAAATGAGCATTATATTCCATTGTCTGAAGAGAATAACATAGACTCTTCCTCTGAGAAATTAGCAAGAAAATATGTTAAACAACAGTGACCGCAGCTCCTTCAGAAAGGGAGGTGAGTTAGAAAGCCACAAAGACTAGTAATGAAATTTGATTATTTTCCCCTCCTGCCTCCCCCTAGAGTAGAAGGCAATTTTTCTGTCTCATGATTTTCAGGTTTGAGTCATGATCTGAACAGTAGAGCTGGCAACACAGCAACACCTAGTTAGGCCTAGAAAGACAGACAATTTTTCCTTTAATTTAAAGAGGTAAAGGTCACAAAGGCATCTGGGGCATGTCTCCAGAAGCCTAAGCGATGTTGTAGAAACACGTAGCTGCTTTGTCCAAATTTGTTCTGAGAAGGTGGAGTTTGAACATCCCATCCCAGACCAAAAAAAAAGTAACAAAACCAGGCCTGCTACTTGTTGTGCTTTAACTGCCAGATTACTCTGTGTTAGCTGAGCAATAAATAAATACAAATAAATAAATAATTTTAAAAAAGGGATGAGGAGCTCAGAGGAGCTCTGTGTAGATCTTCCAAGCAGATCTCAGCCTCTGGACCCCAAGGGATGAAAACTCATCTATCCATCCAAAAACACGGCTGAGGCCTGAGCTCCACTCAGAGACCTAGTGTTTCACACTAGCTCTAGATATCTCTTTGCAGTGTACTGAGGGATTTTTAGGCAATCCCTTTGAGTATTCCTCACACAATGTGGAAGTTGTACAGCTTCCTGTGCCTTTGGGCTCCAGCCAGGAGGCTAGGCTGTGTCCCATTGCCTGTGGGCAATGCAGATTTTTGGCAGCCTTAGCCCACAGCAGCTCAGATACATCTCTCCTGCTTCGGTGCCCACTTCTTTCTAGTCTAGCCTGGGTATTTTATACTCAGCTGCTGGCCACTTGGACAATCTCTTCGGTGGAAATGCATTTAGGGAGCCTACCAAGGCTGAGGAAGACACAGGCCTGTAAATTATGTTACCAGTTCCATAGTAGACAGTCAGATGTAAATACGTGCCTCATATACTCTAGGAGGTTAATAGGCCTTCCTTTTCCATCCTGTTTGCCAAAACACTACTTGGCTGGGTATGATTGTGCAAATTCATATCTCGGGCCTGTGGTGGAAGCTAAAAGGAGAGATCATGAAGATTCCTGCTTGTGCGTGTTTTGCTGGTCTACCTTATGTCACAGAGGTTCAATTGTGCTTGGGAAAAATATATCTACTTACCTACTTTTCATCATACTATTAAGTCATTTGCTCTAGAGTTGTTCTAATTCATGGAAAACTTTCAGTAGCTTTAATGAAGCTCTTTGTAAATCCTCTGGCCATGGTCTCTTGTTCATTGCTACAGTTGTAGTAGGTAGGGAAAGCCCCCAGCTCCACTTTGATAGCCTGGACAGCCATCCTTAATTTGCAGTGACCCTTCCTCAGATGGTTCCTCTAGTTTAAAATAAAATAAACATGTGCTAGTTCAAAAAGTCTCCACGTCACCAACATGAAGAATGAACTACTATATTACTAATGACCTTTGGAGAATAATTTTTTTGAAGCTACTTACTTTAAAAGGCACAATGGTTCCTTGAAAGCTGCTGACATATTTGAAATGTTAGTAATCTAACTGGAAGGTAGATTGGTGTGTGAAGATGAAAATGCGCAGAGGACAAGTAAAGTGTATTTGATTTATAGGTTTGGTTACAATATTTTACCTGCATGCTGTTAGCTCCATTTAAGATATTACAGATACCACCCTAAATTCAGAAAGTGACCAATCCTTGCTGTTTTCCTTAACTATTGTATGCAGCTAAACTGAATACTATTGTGCTTCATTTCTGTTCTAAAGCTGCAGTTGCTTCTGCCCAAAATATAGGTACTCTTTTTACTACAACCCATCAGTACTCCTGACCCCTGCCCCCCCCCAACAGTGCAAACTGGCTTTCCCTTATAGAAAAGCTGATTTTTCTTTACAAAGGCTTTGAAATTAAAGTGACAAATGTGCTGAGAATTGTGACAAGAATTCATGTCATTTGTGAATTCACGTTAGAAATATATATTAATTTGATTAAGAGCTTGCAACTTGCAACCCATAAAAATTATCAGTGTCGCAAGACAGTGTCTTTATCTGCCAATAGGTTACTTAGAAATCACTGCTTCCTTTGATCACCTTGTTCAGGGGGTTAACAGGTTATTCTGTGTTGTTCTAGGCAAAGATGGTGCCCATTTAAGAAATGAATAATCTTCTTTTGCTTTCAGGCTTTTGATTTATGCCCCACTGGAGATTCCATGGAGAATGGCAACAGCTTTATTCATAGGGAATGGCTTGAATTGTGTATTTGAGAGATCCCCAGGGAACTTCTTCAATAATACTTTAGTTGTTTTAGTGTTTCATGTTTTTCATGTACAGGTTCTCTAAGAGTCTTCTAGATTCCTCCTGGGGCTCTACGCCCTTTTTTATAATTATATCCACTCCTCTTTTAGTCCAGTTAAGAACAAAATGCTCATCAGGCTTTTCAGATTCATGTCAGAATGATTCCTCTCTTTTTCTTCTTTTGAGGTAAATGACTCGTCAGTATTCTCTGTTTTGCTCTCCATTGCATATCTCACTGACCTGACCTGTGCTTTGCAGCTTCTGAGCTAAGCAGAGCTGCAGTTCATAGTCTGGTGAAGAGCTTTTTCCACTCATGCTTGTCAAATTGAAAGTCATTTTTGGAGTGCTGAACTTGGGAACTTTAGCATTTACTTTCTCTCTCGTTTTTTTCTTCTGGTTCAAAATGAGTAACATCCTGCTACCCTGACGCTTGACAATGACAAAGTATTAAGAAAGCCCTTTTCTTTTAGGCATCTCTTTTAGGGAGTTCAGTATGAAAAACATGGCAAACCAAAGGATGGCTCTCCTCAGCCTGAAAGTGCAGCACTATGGTTGGTATAATGGGCTTTGGCCTGTGTCTGATTGCTGGGGTGTTGTATGTTACTTCAGAAGATACATGGAAGTATCTAGGAAAAGTAAATTTTTTTTCATCCGGTTCTGCCTCATATAGGAGTCTGTGTATCTAATAGAAACTTCTTAGAGGCTAGCAAACTGGAGAACAGTGACAAGTGTGAAACTGGAAGCTTTTACGTCCTTTTCAGCTCCGTAACCATAACATAACCAGAAAGTTTTGCATAACATTTACTGAGGCACAGCGATGCTGTGCACAAGTGTCTCCAAAAAGTGGGGAAATATGTCCTACTATCCAGATGCCCTAACTCATCACAGTGCTCAACAGTAAGCTGTGACAGAGAAATGAGAAATTGCTTATCAGGAATGGTCCTTGGCTTGTCCCAACTCCTGGACTCTGCCTGGGAACTTTTTGGGAGACTGATGGTGTATCAAAATGCAAGAGCCTGTGTGTACTTAATGGGTCTTGAGTACAAACCATACTTTAACTCTTGAAAAGTTTCTAGCTCTGATATACTTGAGCACTGGCTTTTTTTAGAGGAAAGTGGGACCAGGGTTCTGGAGTTTGGTATAGTGCTGTGTGGATGTAATAAGAGTCAGATTTTAGGTTGATTTACTCTCAGGAATATTGGTAAAACAAATAGGTTCTGTCATTCCTGTCCTCCCAGATAAACTATTTGAAAATTGTGCATCCATTGCTCTGTGGAACCTGAAACATGGTCAATGGCCGAAAGCATTAGCAAATACAAAAGTTCTGCAATGGCTGAATTAATATTCTGCAACAAAATGCTATTTGTTGTTATGGTCTCATTATCTTAAAATAAAGATAAAGATATTATTTAAAAAAAAACAAAACCCTAAAATGAAAGATATTTGAATTCTTAACTTTTAAGAGATTAGCAGGGAAAAAAAAAAAAAGAAAAAAAAAAAGAGCGATTTCCTGTGGAGATACAAGGAAAATGGATTGTGAACACTCATTTGTCCAAACACAGGGTTTTAGGGACTGATCCCATAAATTTCAACTCTTTGCTAGTCATGTCCACATGTTCTAGCCTACTACTCTCATGTATTTTACATATTTTATTCTTACTAATTAGTGCTCACTAAAAATCTAGCAATTTATAAAAATCTAGACAATGAGTTTTGCTAACTGTGAGAACAGTACTAATTATTCTATTGCTAAATATTTTTAAAATCACATTTAGATAAATCCATAACTAGAAAGAGTGATTTTTTTTTATTTTTAAGGAAAAACTTGTGCACTGAATAGTCTTATCTTTGTTTGTAATGGAAATAATTAACATCATATTTTAGTGTCTGCCTTTGTATTAAGAATCAACAGAGAGATTCAGGAAGATTGGAGTCTAGATAGTCTATACTCACTTGAAGAAAGTAACGCATGGAAACAATAGCTTGTATTTATACCATCTTTTCTAACTGGAAGGGTCTGAAAGCATTGTACAAATTAAGTCAAGTGATTTTCAAAACACGAGACATGCTATTTGCACATTACCATCAGAAGAAACCATATAAGCAGATTGATCGTATGGTATGAATAGCAGTAATAACATTTACGCAGCATCTCCAGCCATGAAACTAATATTAATTTAAGTAAATTGTGAAGGGGAAAAATAGAGTAAAGGCCTTTTTTCCTTCAACATAGTCTTTCACACCATTATCTGTGCTTGAAAATAAGACTGGTTAGCTGACCACAAAGTAGGCTTAGTCAATGCACTGAAGGTACAACACCTTGATTCTTCGTGTATGTAATACGAAACTACAGAAATATTTAAGAAAATGCATTTCTGATAACCTGCAGTGCTGAAAACTTGTGACAGCTAAAATGTGTGCTGTGCTTTCTCCATCCCAGCTCCTCTGCCTTCACCTCCACCCCCTGCTTGCGCCTGCTTGGGGCTCCAGAGAGGCTGGAGCCGAGTGTCCCCTCACCTCAGCCAGGCAGGATTTGCAGGACACAGGGGAAACTGGAAGGGCATGGGATGGGGTGGTGCAAGAGCTCCAACAGCACCCATTCAAGCATGGCAATGTCTGTGACTTATGCAAGATGTTTCTCAGTGCCTTGGCAAGCCCATTAGACTTTTCCTCCTATGAGCATTCTTTATTGCCAGGAGAGTTTCAATATTTCACATCTCAGCTTAGCATAAACTTTACATTTCTTCTTGGAAGTGTAAAGGACTAGGGTTTTACCACCATTATAGTGACATAAACCCAGGACTAATGTATGCAAAGTTACACAGGCACAACAACAGCCAGAATCTCAATAGCATTTGGAGGATGATTTTTACTTTAGGAAAATACTATTATTTTTTTTTTCAGCTTGATCTAAAATTTAATTATGCGACCTTGGAAACAAAGACTTGAATCTAGGCCTTGTTATAACTGGGGCAGTACCTTTGGTGGGAAGTAATGTAATGCTATCATTTGCTTATCACCATGGTATCCAGATATTACTTATTTCTCTCAGTCTTCATGCAAAATGCCCACATTTCTCAGCTGAGCAGCCTGTTATTCCTAGTGCAGAGTGATTATAAGTGTGACTCCAGCAACCCTGATATATCTGACAAATAGGCAATGTCAAGATAGACAGTGAAAGAATAATTTAGGTAATTCTTAGGTTCATTTCTCTCTCTGTATGTCATATCTTTCTATTTAAAATTAATTTCTGTAACATGTAAAATAGGAAGGTGATCATTAGAGTACTGAGCAGTTGCAAATGAATTTGACTGAGGCAGATTTGATCTCTGTGTGAACCTTGTTGCAAAAAAATGGCACTTCATTTATGGTCCTTAAAGACCAGCTCCAGTGCCTCACCACCCTCATAGGAAAGAATTTCCTCCTTATATCTAATTTAAACCTACCCTCTTAGTGTATGCAAAGTCCTGAGTCCAGTTCTGGGACAGAGTCCTAAATCCAGGTCTGAGGTCCCCAACAAAAGATGGATTTGGAGCTGTTAGAGCGGGTCCAGAGGAGGGCCACGAAGATGATCAGAGGGCTGGAGCATCTCTCCTATGAGGAAAGGCTGAAAGAATTGGGGTTGTTCAGCCTGGAGAAGAGAAGGCTCAGGGGAGACCTCGTTGTGGCCTTTCACTACTTAAAGGGGGCTTATAAAAAAGATAGAGTGAAGAGAACAACTTTTTACGTGGGCAGATAGGACAAGGGGGAATGGTTTAAAACTCAAAGAGGAGAGATTTACATTAGATGTTAGGGGGAAATTCTTCACTCAGAGGATGGCGAGGCACTGGAACAGGTTGCCCAGAGAAGCTGTGGATGCCCCATCCCTGGAGGTGTTTAAGGCCAGGCTGGATGGGGCTTTGAGCAACCTGGTCTGGTGGGAGGTGTCCCTACCCATGGCAGGGGGGTTGGAACAAGATAATCTTTAAGGTCCTTTCCAACCCAAACTATCTATGATTCTGTGAAAGTGCTGTCTTTTTTTTTTTTTTTAATTTTATTTATTTTTTTTATTTTTTATTTTCCTAAGTCCTTTGGTCATTCAGATATTTCAGCAGCTGACAAAATGCCACTGGTGAGTGAAGATAATTCTTAATATTCACCAATTATTCACTGTATTTATCAACATGAGGACTTTTTGTATTATTTGGGCCAATAAAGTGTGGATTGGTCACATCCACACTGCAGAATGCCTTTTATAACAGTAAAAATGAAAAGAAATGACAGAAATGACAGTAGAGAAGGCCTGTTCCACCAGGGTAACTGGGTTCTGGAGTTACCACCTGGGTAACTGGTAATGAAGTGGGTTCCAGCTTCGAACAGCATTAGCAGTTAAGTATGTAGGGCACATAGTAATATACCTTCATCAGCATTTTCCAGGTCCTGAGGGCAAATTGTGTTGGGATTTACTTGGCAAATTAAGCTAGGTAGTTTAAGGGTCTAACCCCCTCCCTGTTCATGTGCCCTGTGAGGTGCTGCATTCCCAGCTTAGACTGAGGTTAAAAAACATGCATTATCCTTCTTTCCTCAAGCCACTGGCATCTATGGGTAGCACAGAGCAGATTCTGTTGGATTTGATTTTATATTGCTGCTCAGAAGCATGGTGATTTGCTTTAGCTCCGATAAGGATGGCCAGCTTTCCTGATTCCAAGCAGCCTTGTACGACAATCTTTGTCAGGGAAAGAGTCATCAGGTCTCCACTTTGACTCCAAATGCTGACTCCAATGGGAGAACAAGTCTTTGAGAAGACAAGCAGAGATGAGAGGAGAGTAGCTCCTCAGGAGTCCCGCTGCTCTGTTCTCAGACGAGGATGAGCAGTGCCTGCAGATGGGTCCTAGAGTTTTACCAACGTTGTACCATTTCCCATCACAACAGCTCTCACACCAGCACAACTCTACCACTTGTCATGTGGTGTTAGCCAGAGCTGTGGTGACACCTGAGATGCTGAGAGAAATCCACGCAGGTCATAGATGCCATAGATTGCTCCCAGTGTATACACTAGAAACACTAAGTTGATATGCTTGATCCTTAAACCATACTTTACAGCGTGGTCTCTTTCAAAATACACATATTTAAGGTAAAGTGCTATATAACTACTGGAAATGGAGAGCTAGTCCAAGTAGTTGATTACCTTTGTTATGAAAGTACTAATGTTTTGCAACGGTGTGGCATGTTTATTGTGGAGCAGATGTTGGGATTTGGAATATGTATCAAAGAGACTCAGTTTTCTGTTTATTTTCAGCATGGTATTTGTTGCTGAAGTCCATACTATCGTGACTCATTTGGGAAGACTAAACATGTGCCTACCAAATTCCTAGCACACAGCAAGGTGCTTTGAAAGTTCTGCATGGTTAATGGTCGAGTTCCCTCCCTTATACCCTAACAAGGCACTCATTTACAGTACCCCATGGTCCAGTCCCAATGATACAAATTGGAGTCTCTCACTCCAGAATATAAACCAAAATTGCTGCTGCCACTAAAGTCAAGCCAAGAGAATAAAATTATTCAGCAGTAATTATTATTTTTATTTATTTATTTTTGCCACATGACATTAAAGGGCAGTGTAGCTCAGTACTGTGTCATTTATATGTTGTAGGTTTCATGTGTAATTACTAGGAGACTTTCCAGATCAATATGTTCAGCACTGTAAATTCTAGATACTAATTAAAACATTATTTCTGTTCCCATTGATTTCCTTTTTTTTTTTTTTTTTCCTTTTTCCGTCACAGTCAAGAGGAACACTGTCGTATACTGTCTGTGGGAAAAGTATAGCTGAGAGCAGTTTGCCACATTTGAAAGAGTGGTAGCTGGAAACAATACAAAAGGCACAGCTATGGCTGTCTCTTCTGATGCACTGTAAAAGAATTTCAGGGTAAAATCAGTTCTGAACATGTAAAAACTGGTCGACAGCTTCAGCTTCCTCCTGTTAGAGCCAAAAATACATAGATTAACAGAAGAGAGGTTTTTCTGGGTGAAGTCACCCAAAAATTCAACAATTATCTCTTGTATCCTGTCAGTTAAGAAAATTGCACTGAAAAGCTTTTATTACCGTGTGGAAAAGGAGAAAAGGATGAAAGATTAAAGGCACTGAAATGCAGGTTATTCCACATGGAGAAGGAAACAGCTGTGTCTGATCTGTGGCTTCAGAGTTCCCTGTTTGCAGCTCTCTCCCAGGCGGGGCCATAGGGATTCGGGGGCACTTCAAAGGAGTTGGAGAAATTGTTATGTTCCTACCTGCCATGCAGCTGCTGGCTGTTCATAGTTGCATTGTGATTCTGTTGGCTTTATCCTGCCTTGTGCCAATGATTTACTCCAGAAGTTCAAACCTGTGAGCCCCAGAAGGGTATTGTGCAAAGCCATGGGAGATCAACAGCAGCCACCTAGTGCCTCATTGGAGAAAGATTAATTGTATCCAAACCACCTCTGTACAATTTACTCCTCAGAATAACCCAGGAAGAAACCCTTCCCATCTCCCAGAGCCATCTACCTTGCTAAAAAAAGAAATCAAATTGCAGTTGAACCCCACTAGTTCTTATTCTACCCAGCAAGTTTATTTCCTTCCTTTGTGCCACAGCCTTTTACATATAAGGGTTTTCCCAGTGTGTTGTTCTCAGTATTTGTTCTTTCTTTCATCAGACTTCTTCAGGACAACAGTACTGAAAAGAAATCCTGCCAGTGTCAATGATGCATAAGCTGACAGATAACAGAAAATAATGTAATAGATAGACAGTATGAGGAGAGGGCTGAAACTGTATGAACAGTGAAGGCACCACAGGAATTGTCTATAAAGAAGGTGCTGAAACCCAGGAAAGGGATGTTTTCACCATTTTGGTATTGTTTTGAAATGGAGTCAACAGGTAGGCTGAATAATGTGATTTTTCCCTCAATATCCTGAATGGTTCCCCCAGAACATCCATCAGGAACAAGGATGTTAACCCGTTCTTGCAGGCTGTGAGCACCCACTGAGCTGTAAAGGTATTGGTCCAGTACAACATGGAAAATAGTTGCAGTGTGCAAAGAAATGGGTTTTACTTTGGAAGACTAAATTACAAATGGTTTTATGGTACCTAAGCCATTAAGTCATGTGTAAACCTAGGGTTTAACAGTCAAACCCCAAAGAGTCTGAACCTATTTAAACACACATACCTTTTATACATATTGTGATAGAGTATATAAAAAGACGTAGGCATCAATAGATTAATATAACTCTCCATACTACTGCCAATATAAACTGAGCAATGCATAAATAACTTCACTATTTCAGTATAAACAAGATCATAAAAAGTCATGAGACATTCAAAGTTACTAGTTAAGCTGTGTGAGAATTTCTGAATATGCTTTATATAGGACCAAACCAAAAATAACTCATGAAAACTTATTTTCAGTGGTATTTTAAGCTTCTCTAAGTTCAGCAACTAAGATTTGAAGCCTGTTGCTATTTGGCCCTAGATTTACACAGACAGCTTGCATGGAAGTATGCTGATAGTGTTTACAACCTTTGCATCAGTAACTGGGAATGAACGTAGAAAATCCAAATTGGCAGGGAACCACAATCCTTCTTTGCTAGTTGTGCACAGCTGCATTTATATTTTAAAGGACAGCGCTATCCCAGTGATGATTTATATAACTTCTCCTTTCTAACTAAAGAAAGCAAATAATTGAACTCTACACAGTTACATAAATAATTCAATTTAAATATCTGTGAACTGGTCAAGAGAAGTACTTAAGTTTGTGCAATTTAATAAAGTCATACTTAATACAAGATGTGTAAGGAGATAGAGTTTATTGGATTTTGTGGGTTACTGCTATTAGAATATTAAATTTCTTCTGTTTGAAGTCTTTTAGGGCACATAAGTTCATTTTCTCTCTCTCTCTCCATATAAATGTATATAATAAATATGTATGTATTACAAAACTCTGCATATGAAAGTATATATATAGTTATTTTCCTGGTGCGCATACGATTTCCATGTTTCTAGGAATGGCTCTGGTAACTGAATGAAGTTATTACCATGACAGGCCATTTTTGTACATATTCTCTGTTTCGAATAAAAATATCTCCAAACTTGTAAATTATTTTGCAAATTAATCACATTGCTGCAATATTAACCCTAAAGCAAGACTTTTCTTGAGTCTGAGATGCACATTTCTCTGTGCATATTATTTGAATATATTGTAGAAGAAACATCTGAAAGTACCAATTATCCTAAAATAACTACTAAAAAAAATCCCAAATCTTACTCTCCGATTATCATCGTAACTACAAAAGGCTTTTAAAATTGATGAGCATTTTGCATACTATACTGAATGCATACAAGGAATAACTGCCTGATAACTACCTGTCTCATATGTTTTGCCCTCTTTTTTTTTTCTTTTTTTTTTTTTTTGGTGGAATATATCATCTGATGCAGAGCCATTAGTCACCACAGTGACAGAACTATATTTGATCCACCAAATAAAAGTAATGTTGAAACAAACTGGTGTATAACAGCACTGTCATTGCCAGTGGACTGTCACACCTGAAGATCAACAAACTTTTGACCATTACATATCAGTCTTTTTTCAAGATGGGATTTTTTTCCTCGAGGTAGAAATGTTTGTGGGAGCTTTTGGTATGTGTTAAGTTGAATGTGCTGAGGATGCACCTCAGGTCAGAGGGTCAGCTGGCAGAGCCTGCCTGGTCACTGCTTGGCATTTGCTTGTTATTTCTGTTTCTCACATTCCCTTCACAGTTTGTCTTTTGTCTGGGAAACTGTTGGAAACATATGCAAAAATGCAGTGATGTGGAGTGGTGCTGCTTCTTCTCCTGATGGGATCTCCACAGCCTCAAAGCTGTGGTACAGGTGTGGCTGGCTCATTCCAGTGCAGAGAAGAGGGACTCTTCCAGCCTTATCACTTTGTTGGCCCTTTAGAACTTTTGCTCCTATGCTGCTTCATCCTTGTTCTCTTGTAGGTAAATTCAGCTGACAAAAATGTAGACTGTGACAGGGTTTGTGAGGATGCTATATGAGGAGGAATTAGATAAATATAATGCAAGGCTATTTCTTAGTTTTGTAATGCAAGCGAATCTGATCTTAAATACAAAACAGAACTGGGCATAGTATAGATTAAGCATTTATCCTGTATCATTTTAGTAAGTTGTAAAGTTTTAGCCTTTAAGGAAATACTAAACAGAGGAGTGACTCTGCTGCTGGCAGTGACAATATGTCACTCAGTCTGACCCAACCTGTTGCAAGGAGGGCACATTGTTTGAGTTGGATATGTAGGTCAGACAAATATTACAGACAGATGCCCGGGGCAAATACACTCATTGCACTAATTCCTGCAGAGCAGTTTCACAAATCAAGAAGCAAATTGCAGAGCTGGTTTTAATTTCACTCTTCTGAAGGACTGATTAGCTGCAAATAAACCACAGGGCCACAGGGCGGAGAGAATGGCAACATCTGCAGTATCTGCTGTTGGCTGGACAAGAAGCCAGTCCTGCAAATTTTTTACCTTCTGACTAGCCCTCATTAATGTTGGTAATCAATCCCTTGTACACCTCTGTGAGCATTTATTTGGTTCTGCATAAAGGTTTTGAGTGAAATCCTGACATGCAATGGAAACAAAGGGTAAAATGTCAATTGACATTGTTTAGGAAAATGTCCAGTTTTTCCCAGTATGTATTTCAGAACCCATCTAAAATATTTAAAGGTAAAACCTCTCCAGGACCTATAGTCCGCAGCTCCAGAGCTGTATTGGTTTTATACTTGTCTATTTTGTCATTTATTTGTTTTGACCATGAAGCAGGAGGAAGCTAAAAGTCACGTCATTTTAAATGTGGGGCTGGAAAAAAAAAAAAAAAGTGTAGGTCTGATGGAGCTGTTCATGGTAAAATTGAGCAGAAGTGGCCATCAAATAGGAGTCCGTGATCTAGTATTGGATCAGTACAGAAGAAAGCATTGTCAACATCTACCGTGTGCAGTTTTGGGCACCACAACATAAAAAAGACATAAAACCTTATTGCTCTTTACAACTACCAAGGAGGTTGTGGGGAGCTGGGGGTTGTCCTCTTCTCACAGATAACTAGTGATAATACTAGAGGGAATGGCCTCAAGTTGTGCCAGGAGAGGTTTAGGTTGGAAATTAGGAGACATTTCTTCTCAGAAAGAGTAGTCAGGCATTGGAACAGATTGCCCAGGGAGGTGGTGGAGTCACCATCCCTGGGGGTGTTTAAGGAAAGGTTGGATGTGGTGCTTAGGGACATGGTTTAGTGGGTGACATTGGTGGTAGGTGGATGGCTGGACCAGATGATCTTGGAGGTCTTTTCCAACCTTCATGATTCTATGATTCGAGATCATCCAAAGGAAGGCTAAAAACATGGTGAAGGGTCGAGAGGGAAAGACCTATGAGGAGCAGCTGAGGTCCCTTGGTTTGTTCAGCCCAGAGCAGAGCAGGCTGAAGGGAGGCCTCATGGCGGCCTGCAGCCCCCTCATGAAGGGAGTGGAGGGGCAGGCGCTGAGCTCTGCTCTCTGGGGACAGCAACAGGACCTGAGGGAACGGCATGGAGCTGGGACAGGGGAGGGTCAGGCTGGGGGTTAGGGAAAGGTTCTGCACCCAGAGGGTGGTCAGGCACTGGAACAGGCTCTGCAGGGCAGTGGTCATGGCACTGAGCCTGCTGCAGTTCAAGAAGCATTTGGACAATGCTCTCAGACATAAGGGTCTGATTTTTGGGTGGTCCTGTGTGGAGCCAGGAGTTGGACTTGATGGTCCTAATGGGTCCCTTCCAACTCAGTATATTTTATGATTCTATGATTCTGTGATCTTTCATTTGAAAAAAAAAAAAAAAGAAAAAAAATAAAAAAGGGAAAAAAAGAAAATAAAAGAAGAAAAAGAAATGACTTTGCCTTCAAAATCATATTTTTAAAGTAATTCCGAGTAACTTAATGACAGTGAAAGCATGTATGATGTGTTACAATTTTCTGTCACTTCCAAATTTGAAAAAAAAAATTGTCTTAGAACTGTGAACAATTTTGCTTTCCAGAGTGATCGTCTCTTCATCACCTCCTACATCCCACGTGCCAGCATCACCCACTTCATTTGGACTTCATTTCCTCAGCCCATTAGTTTGTACCACAAGGCTCACCCCTTTTAGCAATATAGTTTAAGAACATCTAAAAGATGACTTATTAGCTTTTTAAAATTTTAAATAATCCAACCCAGCTGTCACAGAAAATACACAAACTTGCCAGACATGCTGATTCTCTTCCTCCTATTGCTCTATTGTTCTATTTTTATTCTGTCTTACTAACACCCATTTCTAAACCTTATTAGCCAATGTGAACGATCAAAAGAGGCTGAAACTTGTACCATATAACAGCTTTGCAAAACTGAGTTAATAAAATTCAGTAAAGCTTCTAAAAAGAGCAAAGAAAGTTCAGCACACAATTTCCCAATGATCATCGTTAGGCATAACATTCCAATTTACATCTGAAAAGCTCCCTTGTATGGAGAAAACTTAGGGGTTTTGGTATTTTTCTGGAGGACTGTGAGTCTGATTTCTTTTTTTTTTTTTTTTTTTTTTCCTAGTAGTGTTGGGATTTCCCCAATTCTACTGTATTTTAGGTCAGTTCATAGTTCTCACTGCAACCTCTAAAATTATGATAGCATGACTGAGCAATGATCCACATAGAGCATTGTCTTGACTATGTAAGTTATCTGTATATCACAAAAGAAGGTGAAATAATGATGTAATGGCCAATTATAGACTACCTAGCTTCTTAGAGTAATTTTATATCTCCTATTAGCTGTAGCCTTTTGCTTTTTTTTATTTCTCTTGCTTAATTTAAATTGGAATGTTACCATAAATTTAAATATCTAATCCTAAAACATTAATTAATTCTAATTTGTGCAAATGAATTCTACAGTTTTAGTTATGCTTTTTAAAAACTTTCCATTAGTTTCCAATTTATTTTTAATTGCTCACTGAATAGGTCCTAAACCATGTACTGTAAAAACAAGCAATCTGTCTTGCATTGTTTCCCTCAGACATTTCATCTTCTTAACCCTTTTAACTTTCATTTTCCATTAGAAAACATCCAATAATTATCACTTGCCTCGTCCAATGCCCCTTTTAGGAGAAGGGGACCAGACTTGTAATATTACTTTTTTTTGTGCGTGATTTCTTATTGCTATTCCTTTGTCCCTTTGTCTTCTTTGATTACTGGTGCAAACTGAGCAGCAGTTTCAACATCAGATCAGAGTGATACCTGAGACTCCTTTCTGTATGTTTTATATAAATTCACTAGATACTGTGAAGAGTATATTTGGCTTAGCCCAGGCTATGCACATGTGAATACATCTTGGTGCTTGAGAGACTTGGATACAAATCCATTCTGCAGTTGCATAAAAAGAATTTTAATGTTTTCCTGTGATACCTTAAAAGAAAACTCAGTACTTACTACTAAGGATAACTTTTCTATTCATAAATTAATCTTGAAGCATATTTGACAAAAAAAAATGGTTCTCTCACTACATGTTAGCAATTATTTGCGCATCAAACTCTGAACTCATCTCTGCAAGTGTCAGCCTCTAAGGAAAGTTGTATTTATAATTTTTATAATCTTTGTCATGCTTGTTTTTCCTAAGAAACTATTGCTTTCTTGTTTTCAAATATGAACTGTAAAAATATTTATATAATTGAGTGGAAAAAATCAGAAACAAAAGGTGGAACAAATTTAAAGAGGTGAGCATTGCATTTAGCTTGACTGATTCTTTAACTGAGAAAACCAGGAGAATATAACACAAAAATCAATGTCTCCATATGGCAGCTTACAAAACAGCAGACAAATTATCTCTTACTCTTACAAGGTCATGCTCTTATAATGTACTGTGTTTCAGGGGGCCTGATGGTGTTATGTATATATGTGTGTGTGTGTGTATATATATATATAAACTTCTGAGCATTACCTTAAGACAACAACAAACTCCAGCAACCTCATGCTTTGCACTGTTCTTTACTGTACTAACTAGACTACTCAAGCTCCCACTTAAAAGAAAAAACACACACAAAAAAACACCACCACCACCACCGCACACTCAGAAAAGCATCAGATTGATGTTTTTACAGTGTTTGAGTAATTATGGTATTTTTTCCTAGATTGAAAAAGCAAGCCATCAGTTTACCATCTAAAGAAAACAAAAATCTGTAAGGTTTCCTAAGCTTATCTTTTTTGTACATCATGGCTTGCTTTGGTGCATTTGTACAGTTGAAGCCACTTAAAGAGACTTCTGTAGACTTCATTAATCACTGTATAAAAGCCTCTTGGAAGCTTTTCTTCTATGCCTTTAAAAAATATGGTTTAAAAAATCCATGGTTTAAAAGCATTTAACTGAAGCGCTGTTTTAGTAGAAACATGTCAATAAGGAGCTTGATCATCGACTCCCTGTATTTCTCTTAGGCTACAGCAAATATGAGGTTAATGCAGTTTAGCTTATAAGGAAGAGGGTTGTAGTGACTCAGGTTATGCATGACTGCTTAGTGAACTATGATAACTCGATTACAAGCACAAGCACCAAGCCTTTGCCATGAAATTCACGTCTTCACAGGGTTCACTCTGAAATATCACTCGCAGAGGGTGCAGAACTGGACTTGTTAACAGCTGGAATATTTTCATTTGCAAACCTGCTTCACCTTTTAGGTCTATATAGTTAAGGTTTTTAGATTGCATCTAAACTGCATTTTCTGGAGTCAGACTGAAAGAAAAACACGGCAGGCGTCTCCTAAGCATGCTTTTACTCTGATTTGTTCTTCTGGCTGTGAGAAGTGATGGGAACTGTAATAAAACTATTATTACATATTACTATTATATGGTGATCTCTGTAAGGAAAAGCACATAAAAACAGTCAAAAGAAAGAAATTAAATTTCAAAGTTTTTTTTTTCTGTCTCTCTTTTTTTTTTTTACTTTGAAGATGAAAATTGTCCCATATGGCTGAGATACTCACATCTTCCCCCACTAGAAAGCAGATCCTTGTGGAGTGAAAATTGGCTTAAGAACCTGAAGTATGAAATTCAATTTTTATACATATTTCAGATCTTGAGTTTTGCATATCTTTGTAGCAGAAATTCTCATTTGACTGAATTTCACATCAGAAAGTAGAGCTTTAGCAACTCAAAGTCACCCATAGCAAATGGCAACTTTCTGTAAAAAAGGCCCGCTGGATCCAACAATTCTTATACAGTTATTACTACCTCTAGCCAGTTTTAGTCATTTAATTCTCACTGATGTCTTAATTTTTATTTCCACAGCCTATTATAAACATGGAAGAATGAAGCATGGAATCTGATTTGAGAAGCAAAATATAAATAATACTTCACCAAATATACAGTTTCAGGGCTGATTTTCTTCCCCGTAACTCCCAACTAGCCAATAGAAGAGTCCAAAATTAGTTGGGTCATCCAAACGAAGCCTTGTACTGGGACATATAGAAAGCCCAGGGAGCTGTACAGTGAAACATGGACAGTTGTAGGGATTCAGATTTACCCAGAAGAAAACCTCTATCACTTGTTTAATTCCAAAGGTTTATTTTGCAGTTGTTGTGAGTGAACGTAATTGATCAAACACACACAACTCACTCACAGTACTCGTACAAAGAAACACCATCTAGCAGTATCTCATTCAAATGTCAAACAGGAGAACAGAACATGGCAC
Organism: Cygnus atratus; assembly: GCF_013377495.2. NCBI lineage: Eukaryota > Metazoa > Chordata > Aves > Anseriformes > Anatidae > Cygnus > Cygnus atratus. Next base: position 63,963,983 of record NC_066365.1, on the reverse strand, counting down.
CACACAGCACTCACTGACAAATACATGGGCTGCAGACAATTTGACACATTCAACAAGAAAACCAAATGATACATTAGTGATATTGTCCATTTTGCCCTCTCATTGCTGGAGAAGCCATAGCAGCATAACAATGATGGGAAAAAAAAGAAAAAGAAAAAAAGGAAAAAAAAATTACTGGACAACTTCAAGAGCAATACAAAACTCTCATTAGGGTCACAGGTGAGAAGTTATGCAGTACCTGCACATCTGCAGCTTCCTCAGAAACTTCCACAACCCAAGGCAGAGGAGACTGCAACCACTTTCCCTAACCAGTGAGCAAAGCATCTGCACAAATACACATTTGGAGACTGGAGTTGTTTTTAACCTGAACTATGGGCTGGAGCAAATGGCAGAAGAGATGTGCAGCCGCAGTCCATGGCGCTCTCGGTTTGCAGCTGCACAGAAAGTGCGTATCTGGAGTGTGCCTGTCTCTGGTATGGCAAGAGATGGGCAAATGGGGCACAGCCCCCTGCTGTTAATACTGTACAAGCCCCTGAGCAGCAATAGGAAATTCTACAGAACCACCCCTTTACCAACACATTTAGAGCTGGGCTTCTAATGCAACTGGAAGCAATTGTAAGATGATTTTATCTTGTTGTGGAAGTCCAATTGAAATACTGTATCAGGCCAAGATATTTTATCAAAGTTACTTGATATCAACATTATCAACGAGTAATGCCTGTAATGTACATCAATGAACATCACTAAGTGCTAAATTCTCCTAATTATAATAATGGATTCCAATCCTGCCACCTTGACTCAATCAGATCACAATATATTATGTTAGTAGCCCTAGTTGCAAAGTAATTTTCAGTCGGAATGAGAGAGTCTGAACTTGCCAGTCTTGCCCTACAGGCAGAAGAGGAAGAATTTATTCTTGAAATGGTCTGGAGGGGTGGTATTCAAGCTCTTTTTTTACATAGCCACCCACTTAACAAGTTCATGTAACACATGGACTAAGCAACTAAAGCCACTGAAAGGTGACATGTCCATTTGCTACATATACAATTTTAGAAGTGGTTATTGAAGACAACTTTCTTCAGTTTTCTTCCATAGTATTTGATTAGTTTCTATATCTGATTATCAATTGCTATCGTCCTGATTTACTGTTTCTTAAGAATAGCACCAATATCATAAATCTGAATCTTCATTCTTAATTCTTTTCCTTGTATGTATCTTTTTTTTTTTTTTTTAACTTACTTGTTTATGTACCTCTGTCACAGTAAAATAGCAGAAATCCAGGCATAAAGTCTCAGATCATTTTTTCTTCTATTACCTGGTAGTGAAATTGCCCTATTATATAATCTGTGTTGTCAGCTTACAATGTGTGTAGTAAATAAGCCACAAATAAATAAATCACAGTATAACCTATACAACATTTAGTAGTAATAGCTGAACATCAGGACCTCTGATTTTAATTTACAGTATAAAACAAAACATTAAGCAGCTTGTAAGTTGGGGAAATCTGAACAAAACAAGTACTGGAAAGTAATTTTCCATTTTTATATACGTGAATATATGTATAGTCATATATACATTTATATTTTGAATATATATGAGTATATATGTGAATATATATATATATTTTAAAAATCACAAATTTCTGCATTACTAAATATTACTTCTGGAAGCAGCTCATTCCACCTAAATGCAGCACTTGCTTCTTTGCCTTACTCCTTACTGACGGCAGCTGTAAGACTTACTGACTTTTCATACAAAACAACAGTTATCTATTGAATTTAAAAGTGCTTATTACCCCCCTCAGCATCCAGGTACCTAGAAGAGTCAAGAAAAACCATTATCATAATTGCAAACTGGAAAGATGATGTTCATTAAAAATATCCCAGATATAAGGGAATGGATCACCTAATACCAGGCAGCCCGCTGAGTCTTGCTATCATGAAATTAAGCAGACCTTGAGGACAGTTTTACAATGCATTAAATAGCTTAGAAACTTATACACATGAACAAGGTCCAGAGTTTCAGAATCTAATGCCCAAATGAAAATTAGTGTTCAAATAAGAAATAGGTATCCAAGTTCCTTTGGAAATCTGAGTGTTAAGAAACTACATTTATGGAAATTTTGGCTCCTAGGAGTTGTTTTAAAATGAGCTTGAAAAGAAAAGCCAAATTAAAAAGGAAAGGAAAGGAAAGGAAAGGAAAGGAAAGGAAAGGAAAGGAAAGGAAAGGAAAGGAAAGGAAAGGAAAGGAAAGGAAAGGAAAGGAAAGGAAAGGAAAGGAAAGGAAAGGAAAGGAAAGGAAAGGAAAAAGAAAAGAAAGGAAAAGAAAGGAAAGAAAAAGAAAGGAAAGGAAAGGAAAGGAAAGGAAAGGAAAGGAAAGGAAAGGAAAGGAAAGGAAAGAAAAGAAAAGAAAAGAAAAGAAAAGAAAAGAAAAGAAAAGAAAAGAAAAGAAAAGAAAAGAAAAGAAAAGAAAAGAAAAGAAAAAACCCTTGGGAAACATAGTGTTTGATTTTTTTTTTTTTTTTTACTGCTACACGCTATACATCAGAGTTCTTTCACTTGACCATGAGGTTTAGCTTTTCTTTCATATTAAAGATTCTACAGCTATTCTTTTATATATATATAAATAATTTCCACAGAAATGCAGTGCCAGCAAATCCAGAAACTACAGGCAATTCTATTACTAGTTGATCAGGATTTGTGAGAGACATGAGGAAACTGATCGGGACCTGCAGCTCTCCATTTATGTAAAGTTGGGAGGTTTTTGGATGAAGCAATGGAAAGCCAAAATAGCTGGAAATGGACTCAGAGGTCAGGGGAGTGTCACCGGTCTTCTTTGAAGCACTCAATCTCATGTACAACTTTAACGACACATTGGAAAACGTGGAGAAATGCAAGCTGGTCCCATTTCAGGTTTGCTTGCATTGATTCCCAGCAGCCCGAACACTGAAGGGATCGCTTCCCTTTCATCTCCTGCCAAGTGCACACACACCCCACCATTACCACACAGCTGTGCTCGGCCAAATTCTGCTCCGCAAGGCCAATTTGCTTCTCCAAGTCTATATTGCCCACCCCTGTTGCCATACCACCTATTTTGCAGGTGCCCAAGAAAACTTAGTCTCTTATTTATTTAAACAGCTGCTGCTACTCCTGCCTCCCACTTCCTCTACACTCACCCTAGCTGCTAATGAATTCACCAGTACTCACTTAAAAATGTATTCAAGGAGGAAGCAGTTCATGCTGTCACATTAAAAATACAAGTTGTGCACTGCTATAAACATACTGAATGACAAGAACATGTTTTCCCCCAGTCCTTTCGAAAGAACATCCTTGTTTTTACACGATTCCTTTTTTGGTTTCCCCATTGTCCACCGAAGAAGTGAAGTTTGATTCTTGCTCTGCACTTGATTTCCTCTCTCCTGAGTAGTGGTTCACTTCTTGCATTTCTAAAGAGACCTTATTCCTTTTCGCAAATGCTTGGCTGATCTCATTGAGTGTCTTGTTTTTTGTTTCAGGCAGGACAAAAAACAGGTAGGTGGCTCCTGCGAAGCAGATGGCAGCAAACACTAGGAAGCAGTAGGTCTGTAAACCACTCTGTGAACAGAAAACAAAGGAGATACGGTCATTGCATACACTAAGGGGACAAAACTCAGAAGAAAAGCAACATTTGGAATGACTTGAAGGAAAAAGCGGGTGGCATGGCACAATTTTTTAAGCAAGTACAGTGACTGCTGGCATTCATTGCAAGTCACAGTGCCTTAGAAGTTCATAAAAATGCATGAATCTTCAGCTCTTCCAACACTGCCAGTGGCCCATAGACAGAAAAGCAGGCTCCTGGCAGATGGGTGCGGATCTGCAATCTGGGTGGCGCTGGGAGACACCAGACGGGGTCCAGGCACGAAGGAAGCAGGTGGAAGCAGGACTGCTTCTGCCTGCACAGCTTAACCAAGCCTTGCATGCATGCGGTATTGCTGGAGATGAGGCAGGTTTTCCACCAGGTTATTCTGAATACCGCCTCTCCATTTCTAGGTACAAAAAAGGAGGCATGCTTTTGCAATATCATGTGCCTGTACATGACACATGAGAAACCTGTCATAGCCAGAAGCATCTGTATCACAGTTGTTACAAGCTTTGAGATTTGCAAAATAAATGAGGGGAAAAAAACAAATGGCAGACATTAGTGTACTTTCGAAGGTTCCAGGAACTTATAGCAGGAAAAAGAAACAAACAAAGAAAAAAACACCACAAAATATGTTTCCTTCATGCTAGAGACTAGTGTAAGAATTACTTTCCCCAATTTTTGAGGAAAGTCAAAGGGTCCAGGATCCCCGTAAGATTTTTTGACCTTCTGCCTTCCTCTATTGATTTACCTCACTATGTGTCCTTAAAACCAGTGAACATTTTTGACTTGCTTTTATTAACAAGGCTAAAGTTAGCAAAAAGTGGCACCTCTATCTCCACAAATAAGACAATCTTTCTGTGGTGCCATGCATGAGGTCATGAATACAAGGAGAAATGGATGTCTCAGATGTAAAATGAGGTTTTTCAAGGCAGGGGCTACCCTAGGAAAATCACCCATGATGGAGGAAACAGAAGACTGGTGAGGAGTACCAGGGCACTGGAAATAAGAATAAGTGAGCTACTTCTCCAGACACTTCCACACGGAGCCGAGTCCCTTGCCACAAGCACCAGCCGCTGCCCCACCTTGTGAATCTTGCTCCTTCATCCTCCGTGTGGAGCTGAAGCAAACCCAAAATCACCATGGGAAACCACAGCTCCTATTCAACATTTTTTAAAGCTTCCTTTGGCTGTGAGTTCCTTAGAGACACAGCTTTCTATACATACATATTTACAGTTGCCTTTAAATGTGTACGTCTGAAACAATCCAGACAGGGCTAGAAAATGACATAACACCGATTTTCCACAATTTTTCTAACATACTCCCATCATTGTCAGTTATCTCAGCTCTATACTGTAGGCTGGGTAAGGTTCCTGCTTGGGGGCTAAGGGTTTATAAAATTCCTAGGACTACTTTTATGTGTCACTTGCTCAATATATGCAAGTGAAACATAGAAATATATGCATCATATCTGGCATAGAAGAAGAACATGAAAGAAAAAAAAAAAACACAAACAAAAAACTTTTCTGCCATGGCTTTTTAATATTATGGCTGATACCCAGCCTGCCTGGCCACAATGTTTTCTGTGGATAATTCATTACCTTGTTCAGACCTGCAATTCCTGACTGTAATAGCAAAAGCTGGAAAGCGCATCTTCAGAAATACTGCCTATGGACTCTTGAAATCAACACTTTTTTTGTTAAATCCTAGAAGCACGAATTCCTGAACAACCTGACAATCACAAACCAATGAGCATGGGTGATGAGGGGGAAAAATAATCTGGGAAGGGAACTGATATGACTTTCAAGTTTATACAGAGGCAGAATCAAATGGATTTAGTAGACAGGAGAAAACAACTTCACAGTGCCTCATAAATCATTCTGTCATGTTAAGAATACAAATTTTGCATTGGGGTTTTCTGCATGTGAAATTGTTCAGCAGAATGGTAGGGCTCCAATCAGTAATCACATTTTTCCTTTTCTAAAATCTTTATTGAACTTTCTCCTTGATGAAAATGAACCATTAAAGCCTTGTTTGACTAAGCCTTGCCATCTGTGTATCTTGGTGGTACAGCCACAAGCTTTCTCCCTCCTTTCTCACTCCTGTTTATTTCTTTGCTGTCCATTATCTGAATTAGTGTTTATCTTCTTTGATCTGTTTCCTTAAACTTTTCATAATTGAACTGAGTTTATAGCTTATTTTCAGTTATTTTACATCATGTATTTACATGTATCGGTACTTTACATTTACATTGTGTATTAACATTTATTGGTAATAAACTTGATGTCTTTAATTTCTGCAGATCCCTTTAGATATAGCCCTCCAAGGGCCTCCAGATGAAGTTCCACAGAGAATAAGCTAAAAATTATCTTTTCTTATAAATTCGACAAATGAGCTTTGCAGGAAGAGACCAAGACTTTGTAGTCCTTGTATTCAGCAGCATTAGCACAATGGAGCCCTAATTCCTGGACAGGAACACCACAGGGCAATCACAAAATGCCTTTTTCTCACCAGCTAGTCTTCAGTCATAATATTTCTTTAAAGCTGGTTATCATTTTACACACCCAGAAAAGAGAAACACTTATATTCATAAGCCTTTTGTACCTCATTCAGAATTCAGCTAATATCACCTGAACCTGTATTCAGCACAGAAGAATGTGAATTAAATTACTCATTATAAGCATGAAATCTTCTATCTGTACTGCACACTGATAAAGGATGTAGAACAGAAGTACAAGATAAAGCAGAAGGAAAATGTCAAATCCTGCCTCCTAACTCAAAAGAAACCCTTAATGGGACATGGGTGGGATAAAGCTCAGACTAGATTTTTAATTCTCTTTTGTCTGTTTCTGACATATTCTGAATTGATTGGTGCCAGAGTGGGGGGATCAATGAATGGATTGGCCACAGCATATCTGATGTGTCTATCAAGTGCTGCTGAAGGCAGGATTATGTGCTGGGAAAAGGGTGAGTTACTGAATGATGGGTACTACAAAAAAGGTACTGATGGATAGATCTGACTGGAAAATGGATCTATGTTTTTGTTCCATGAAACTTCTGAACTTTCTCTTAATTGTATTATGTATATTATGTACTATTCATATTATTCTGATGAAACTTGTATCTCCAGTGTATTTCTTGACATCTGTAATCCAATCCAGTCCAGTCCAGTCTGTCTTTTCTGTTTTATTCCTTCCAACTAGACAAGACATCTACAGAGACTGCAGCTACCACCGTAGGACTAAAAGCCCCAGATTTTCCTCAGTCTGAAAGAGGGGTCTAATGGGATGATGTGAGAGTAAAAAACTGAGGAACAACTTCAGTTAAAATGTTTGGTGGCCATGCAAAGCACAGACACACTGCAACACCATGTACTCCGTTACAGAGGTGTTGTGTTCCTCATCTTCCAACACCAGGCAGACTTACCAAAATATTTCTTTAGCAATACCTGGTCAGGCTTTTACATACGAGGTTGGAAACCAAAAGGTTAGATGGAAAAAAACCAAACCACAACAATAGTCCTTGAAGGACCAGGCTGTCTGCAGGTTACTGAAGGTTACCTGCCCTCCCAGGCTCCTGGCAGGGGGTTTGATGACAGCAAATATGCTTATTGCTGCAGTCTCTCCAGGAAAGCACCTGTTACATGCAGCTTCTTTCTAGTTAGTCAGCAGGCTACTAAATCCTCTCCAAGGCAGGATTTACACTGGGTTTTTAAAGTCCAGTGAGGGCAACTGACACATGGGATATTTGAAAGTTAACCATAAACTTATAAACTCATCACCTTCTATTTTTGTATCAGCTTTCTAAGAAGGGTGTTTAAAACATTTCTCTAAATGTGCTGCCTTGAATTACTCATTTTTATCCTCTCTGAATTTCTGCAGCTGGTCAAGGCTCTGAATTTGCTGAAAAGTGGAAAACCAGGAAACAATTCACTTAACACATGCATTTGATTACCACAAAAAGGAATCCAAGTCAAAACACTTAGGTAATTCTCCCAAATCAGATAATGAAAATGGGAAAATAGATATTCTAGGCTTCCCTAGGGTCTTACACTAGGACTTGCTGCTGTTACATTTGTTTTCTTATTTCCTTTTGTAGTTCACAATAAGGAAGTCAATGACATAATCATTTTGTATTTCTTCTCTAAAAGTTCCATGGGAAGGAAAAAAAAAAAAAGGGAGAGATTCCTGCAGTACAGCTTTAAGCAGATGACAGATGAATCCCTTTACCTTCTCCGCCTCTACATTTTCCACTTGCAGTGTCACAGCCCCTTTGGCACTGGCAATGGATGCCTGCATTTGGAGGTTACCATGAAGTTTAGAGTCACTAGATGTGGGTCAAATTGGATTTTTTGAAGTGATGATGTCAAATAATGAGGGTTAGATGTCTTACTAAAAAGATCAGCAGGAGAACAGTTATTCATGTAGACATTTGACTTTATTTGCTTTGCTTCAAATTTGTGTAACCCACTGAAACAAATGGATGAGAGAATATGTGTCCTTTGTCCTTCTTCAGATTCAGACATAATTTAAGGTTCTACTGAAGGTGCAGGACAAGGAACAAGGACAGAGCACTAAAATATAGTACATTAAATGGATTTCTTAAGTAAAAAATAGAGCAATTTTCAAAGGCATGAACTACAACTTCAACCCTAACCCTCACACTTTTATTACCTCCTCAAAAAGTTAACACAATTAATTATGAGACTTTTTTTTTTTTTTTTAGTTTAACCTCCTGATAGCCTACGTTTCATTTCATTTCATCTTTGAGGGAACTTCAGCCACTTCCCTAAGTACAGATACACTTTAAAAATCAGTTACTTTAAATATCAGATGTACATGAAAAAATTTAAATTAGCTTGATTGAGGGAATCCACATATAGACTTCTGTGCATACCTTTGCTATTGAAATTTTTGCATAATAGAAAAAGTCATCAAGTAGTATCACACATTAATGAAATAAGGAAAACCCAAAGAAAATCATGCTGGGTAAACGAATTTCAATGTATGAGAGGAAAAATCTCGAGTGTAAAAATAAGGAAGAAAAAGAGCAGAAGTGCAAGAGAGCCTCCAGTAAAATGTATAGCAACTCAGAAGTACTACCTCACAGGGGAAAATAAATTAGTTTCTGAAAAGGTCAAAATTAACACACATGTAGGTCTTTCCATTACACCAGTAAGCAATTTGAACTAAGGCTACAAGCCGTGTGGCACCTGTATCCCATGTTATACTGAGCTCCATCTGGATCACAGATCCAAGAAGGTTATTTTTTCAAAACACCTAATTCAGTTTAAAAATAAAAGAAAATCAATGCTTACTCAATTTGTAGCTAGTGATGATTCGTATTCTACTTCTTTCAGGTGCCTTTTACTCTAATGCAAATAGAAAGTTTCTAAAAAGATTCAAAGAGTATTGTCTTTGAATTCTTCACTGAAAAAGCCAGCTAGTAAAAACACTCACTATTCGGGGGACATGACCTTCCACCCAGCTATTTGTTTTACTCTCCTGTCATCTCAGTAGCTGCCTCTGCCTCTCAGCATCAGCATTTGGCAACCAGAGTACCAACCCTGGCCTCCTACGCCAGGGCACCAGAATTAGATCTCCACCCACCAGCTCAGAGACTGGGCACATCTGACTGTGACAGGCTGCAGTACGCTGCACATCTACAGCCATGCCCTCATTTTGTTGCCCTTTTGCAGAAAGGTTAGGCAAGCAGCAGCACTCAATGCCAAGGATTTCTTCACTGAAAAGGTGTTTCCCAGCCACAACTACAGAGGACAGAGGCAGCTCTTCATAATAAATATTTAAAATGACCCTTTTGTTACACATTCTCTATTTATTATGCAATCTCCTTAATAACCTTCTTTGTTCATGCTCTTATACTGTTCATTGCTTTACTTTTCTGACAGCAAAGGCATTAAAAGGATTCGTTGCTTATTTTAAAGCTTTTTCTAATGTTTTCTATGGGGCACTGATGGGGTGGAATAGGACAGCCCCAAACATCCCATCAGTTTGTCAGGTATTATTGAAGCCTGCACCAAATCTATCCATAGTAAAAAGCACATTGTTTTCCATTGCCTTTCTGAACCAGAAAGGAATTACAGAGGTCATTCCTGTCAGTTGCTTGGTTCCCCAGCCTGAAGAGCCAGGCACCTATCTATAACTTAAGCATTTTATGCAGGTCCTTAATATAAATTCTGAGAGTTCATCTCTGGGATCTATAGCACAATATATACCTACTTTTTGAACATGACACAGTTTCCATTTACAGGGAAGCAGCACAGAAAAGTAGATGACAGCAGATACATGTAACTATTACGACTTCATAAAATCAATGTTTTTTTTATAACCAGACAAACCATTCAAACTACACAGTGATGTTTATTAGTCCCTGCAAAAATGAGATATTCTGTGCTATTGCTCTGCCAGAGCTGCAAAGCATCATGCATTTTATTACTATTGTAGCCTCAGCCTTGCTGCAAAAATGCTGCAAGAGAATGATGCCTGTCTCCTGTTTTGGGATAACATAAACTTCTGTGGCAGATGTAAAAGAAGGGAAAAATCACTGCAGTCCTCAAGGACTGTATGTAAGCCCGGAAGATGGAAAACCCATTTATAAATGTGCCCTATTAAAGTCCTCTTTCTTTTTCCTAGGAAATGGCAGCAACAATTAAGTTCTTCTTTGTCATTTAGACAGGGATCTACATCATTTTTTAGTACATCCATGTGGAGAGATTTGAAGACCTCCACCAACTGCTTTGCAAACACTTCTATTGAATTCAAACTCTTTCTTTCCTTGCTGTTGGCATGCAGCCCCACAGTGCCACACTTAAAAGTCAAGCTCCACCTAGTAGAATCAGTTTTCCACTTAGCAAGCCTGTAATCATAGCTGGGTTTGCTCTGTCATCCCTGGAAACGTTTGTATTAGAAGGAAAGCCTGAAGATGAGTTCTGGGATAGAGAGAAATCCAGAGCAGCAGCTGGTCTGCAGGGCAGGGAGGTGGAAAAGGAGGGCTCCTGGAGCCAGTTTTGGTTGCTGAGATGGAGCCACTGGACAGAGGTATTCCCCCAGCTCAAGCAGGCTCAGAAGACTGAAAGCTTGCATGAGGATGGCATGAACATACTCCATGGCCTTAACACCTAAAAAGCAGGCTCTGCACAGTCTTTTAGAAAGAAAAATTATTATGACAAAAAACTTCTGGAAGAATCTGCTATGGTGTCCTGCAGCACGCTACTACTTTACCATGTAGTCTTTAAGTGCCCCAGAACTGTCTAATAAAACAAACTGAAATAAGAAATAAGAATGCATCAGCATGTAGCAAAAATAACATATTCACTTGTCATGTCCTGAAATTAATTGCTAATTATTAATGCTTAGTAATTCTTTGTATTTGTACAATGTATTACAAAAATAAACAGCACCTGTCCCCAGATAACATGGAATTTAAGGTTCTGGTCCCCCATCTGGTTAAAGAATTCTGTCCTGCAAGTTTTATTGAAGAGTAACAGCTGAACATTTGCTGAACACTATTGTACCAGGGATTTTCAAGCATTTTTCTGCTACTGTAGTTTGTTGTCCCATCTTTTTGCTTCAGCTCATTGCACCTATTCACACATATATTAATACTTGAATTTCTCATGTACTACGTCCCTGCCCTCCACAATCCAGCACCTCCTGAGCATAACCATTCCTACCACTCACTACTGAGCATAACCATTCCTATCACTCACTCTTTAAAACAGATTCTTGAACCACAAGCTCCAGAAAAGTCAGGCAAAGCCCCAGATTTTCTTTCCAGCAACATAAAATAGATCCACAAGTAATAATTTTGAGTCTGGCTAAATTAATAAGGGTATGCCTGTATCCCCTTTTGTACATATTCATTTACCAGATTTGTTCATCTGAATGTTTGGGAAATAGTTTCTTTTTATAGATGTGCCTGTGAGAAAGAGAAAGCAGGAAGCTTATAGACAAGCAGACAAGTTTGTTTTATATGTTCTTTAGCCATTCGTATGCTTTATATGTTCTTTAGCTGGAATAAATGTCATGTAGAATGATGAAATCCTTATGGTTTGTGAGTGACTTGCAGGAATGCCACTGCTTGAAATATAGTCACCTGAGCTCTTCAGCCAATAATTAAAAATGTATCAAAACCTCCACTCTGTTCTGTTCAACAGGATATTAAACAAACAACAATTTGCAACAAATAAAGTAACTGATGGGTGAAGGCTGAAGTCAATTAAATTTAATACAGAAATAGATGCAATTTTTAATTCATCACTGAATACTTTATTGAGAAATATGAAAGCTACTGCAAACCTTCAGTACTAGTTTAGTGTTGTAAAAGTGAAACACACTCTAGTGAAATTAGCAAATAGAGATGCTGATGTCAGTCAGTCCTATTTGATGTGGCCTTTACTTTAAAATTGACAAGAATTCAAGAATTTATGGGTTCCTTTGGTCAGTTTCTTTTTTCTTTTTTTCTTCCTTTTTGGTCAATGAATCACTACTGCCGAAGGGAAAATGATCTGTTTCCTCTTGTTATCCATAAAAAAGAGAATATATTAAGCAGAAATAAGCTCACAGAAGGATGACTAATATAAACTTGAAGGCCTTCAGGTTAGAAATTCCTCACATTTCCTTGGATTCTTGATTCTTGCTCAAGTTGTTCTGAAATTCACAAGGCTTTCTCTGATGTGCCAGAGAAGTTTAACATTCTGATCCTTTTGAACTGAAGAAAATAAGTGAACTTTTCTCTGTCTTCAGTTGTTCAGTTAGCCCTCCCTATCTCACTTTTTTTTTTTCCCCAGATGGAATATATTTAGCTTTGCTTTTTTGCACTCCGTTGCCATTTTTGCTTTCTCCTATAATTGCTCAGCATTTTTTTTCAAGATTATTTAGCTCAAAGCATCATTACATTATTCCTACTATGCCCTCATGATTTCCAAGGAAGGAGTGATTGCAGTTGTCAGCTCACTGTTTTGGATTTGGGATTCTGCCACCACAACCTGCAGCATTACTGATGTACCACAGTGACAAAAAAAAAAAAAAAAAAAAATTAAAGAAGCCTAGTGAGCTGCATGCTGTGTGTACACTTAATGAGACACTTCCTGTTCTGAAGGCTTCAAAATGTCGATAAAATTACAGGAAACCACCAACACAGACGCCAGCCAGTCCATTCCCATTAGTAAAGCAGTCTCAGTTCCTGATGGACATCTCTGTGACTGTCTTTTATAGATCTCCAGTGATGGGCAAGCTACACACAGCATTACAGTTACACTAGTCTCATGATTAAAAGCTTTGTGTAACATCCTTCTTGATGCAGGTGCCTTAAAATGTAATGTGCATTCTCTCTGCTTCATCACCTTACTTGCTAGTGGCACCAGTGACCAGAACGGATCTGGACCCAGGTAAACGGAGGATGGATAAGCAACTGGAAGTGGGTCTGGTATGTCTGGAAACATAAACTAAATTGGGTAACAAAGCACCTCCCTGCTCAAGCTGTTGGCTGAACTAACCCCTTTGTAATGCTTAGCTGACGAAGAGAACTTTGTGCTGTACCTCATTAAATGTGAGCTTCTCATTCACTGTAGCAATCAATAAAACAATCCATTCCATTCCAATGGAATTTGATAAAAAGGCTTTATTATTCTTCATGAGTGTTTCAGAAGCCAGGAAAACAAGGCTCAGTTCAGATCTGACAGAGGCAGCAGAAGCCACCTGGGATGGGACCACATGCAGCTGAGGCGTTGGGTCTTCTCACTGCTATTAGGTTTCAGCTCTGACCAAACAGGCAGGCTGCTGTATATGGTGTAGGCAGCAAGAAAATAGCATCCTTTTTTGAAAGTGCGTACTAGAATCTTTCAAGTTCTTTATTCTTTCTGCATAACCAGAACTAAACACTCCTTTTTCAGATTAAGATGCTGCACATTTAGAGGCTCCAATTCACTCAACATCACTCACTTGTACAGAAGAGGAGAGCTCTAAATTTTCATCAGTTGCATAGAAAGAGTATCCCACTACCACTGCCATCACCTGGCTTTTGGAATGTGTGTGTTCTTATCTACCATTGAGTACTTTATGCTCAGTCTTGCAGATTAAATGATATCAGAATCTATCAGCTCTGCCCTTGATGACATTAAAAAGATTCCTAAGGACATCTTCCTGCAGCAGTAAACACTACCACCTGTATAGCTGGGTCCAAGAGCACTGCTGAAAGTTAAATACACTGCTTCTAAATGAGCAGGGATGCAAATCCCAGTTTCTCACATTTCAGGATTCTCTTTTGAGAAGCTTTGAGAAATTCAGGTGCAAATGCAACCCAAAGCTGATTTGGGTTGGGGAGAAGTGGGCTGAAATACAGCATCTGTACTGGAGAGCGTACAGTGCTAGTATAGAAAGAGAACTACAGGCACTAACGTTGTTCCTAATCTAACCATATTTAGTATTCAAATAGCTCTGTGCATGAAAATAGCTTTGTATCTTTTCCAGGTTAACACCCTTCCCACAAGTGATGGGGATGCTCTTAACTGACTTTGAGCTTAAAGAATATTTATTCCAATATCTGCTATACAAACATCCACACAATCCCAGTGTGGAGTCACGCTCTAGGAATGAAAGATAAGATATCTAGCAGGCTCTACATGTTAAACAACAGTCAGCAAACTTAAGCCACACAATCTACTATCTTGGGAAAAAAAAAAGAGAAGCTGCATAACCACTGCTGTAATTACTCTATTTCTAAAAGGCTTGCAACTACAAGTCTATATTTAAAAAGCACATTGCTAGAAAGAAAGTACACACAACACAAAGAACAGACCTTCAAAATTATTCTTTATGCTGGCTACAGACAGGTACACTTTTGCTCCCTGTGTGTCAGCCTCACTTCTTTTTGTTAATCCTCTTTGTGTATTCTAGTCAAATATTAATTGATGCCATATACTAAACTTTTTAGCAACATGGAGGATTTATAAAATACCTACAACCGTAGAATTATAGATTGGGTTGAGCTGGAGGGATCTTTATGTATCACCTTGTTCCAATCCCCCTGCCATTATTGAAAAGAATGTTTCAGCCCAACCACCCAGATGAACATATTACAAATATGGAAATACCTGGACTTACTCACTAAAACCTATGCACTCACCAAAACCAACCCAATACATTAAGAATATATTTGTTCTTCCCCTTAGCAGTTCCAGTGGCTAAAATAAATTATGGAGCTAAGTACTAATTATTCTGCTAGTGCTACTCATTCCAGTCAGTGTATTTAAACTGAAAATCTGACATATGGAGGTATATTATCTTGAGCTGTGATTTAGTTGTATATCAACACTAATGAGATTAGAACAGAGATGGAACTGAGGCCCTTGTGATGAGGGAGATCTCTACACACAAGTACATCTCAGTGATGGTGGGCTTCCTGCTCTCTTAGTACAGGACAGTGAAAGTTTTACCCTTAGCATGAAAAGACCTTCACAGGGGCTTGCTCCTACAAGAAATAATAGTATCATCATTGATACTCATGTGTTCTCATCAAAGCAGCCTTTGTCATTTTCTGGAGGAGAAATTGGTTGCCTCACATTGACTTCTGCAGACCATTAATATCACTGATCCACAAAGTGTAAAGCAAGAAATACCCCGGAAACCACAGACCTGTGCATCAGGAAACAACTTTTGGCTGCTTCTTTCTTGTCCTGAAACATGGGGGAGCTTGAAGGCAAACTTCTATACTTCACTTTTACAAATATTTTTCAGTCTATCTCATGTGTGCAAAGTTCACAAAATTCACATTGTACAGGAACATAAAATGGTCCTATTTGTATTTCCTTTTGATGCTATATATCTAACAGTACAATCTCCCTTTTTCTCAAGATAAACAAATACCTTCTGTCCCATGGACTATTCCTGATTAATTTTCTAAAGTTAATTTTACAGAAGGAAAGTAGAACACATGCACCTTTTGACACCCAGCAAATATTCATTTACTAAGACAAGGTGATTCTCATAATTTACCCAATAGAACATATGGATGAGTACTAGGAATTACCCACTTCTTTTTCAAATTTTTAATGTTTTATTCCAACTCAGGATTGATAGTGAATAATATTGAATTTTTAAAACTGAGATTAAATCTATTCTCAGAAATGGCCAAACCCTGGTTACATTTTATCTATTGCCAGTTTTGATTACCAAGTCCTCCAAATTTTAAAACTAACAGAGATGTACCCATTCTTGGAGATTTTCAAGACACAACTGGACAAGGACTTAAGGAATTTGGTTTGATCTCACAGCTGGCCATCTCTGAGCAAGAGGTTTGACCAAAGACTTCCTGGGCTCCCTTCCAGCTGGGACAATTCTATAATTATATCCACAATTGCTCACATCTTTGTTGGTTTGTTATGCCTGCTCACTTGAGGCACAGATTATTATACCCATTCCCAACAGATGATATGAATAAATGATGGAATGATACGTTGTGGATGACTAGAGGCGCTCATTTTCAATATGCTTTCTGCACACGAAAAAATAAAGCTAAGCTGATTACTCACAGGTTTGCATACTGAGCATAAACTCTCTTCAAATATGAGCAAATACTTGAAGTCTGTTTTATGATATTCCATTTGCTCCAGGTGTTACAGTTAGCTTAGCATTTACTTAGAAAGAAACCACAATGAGAATCTGTTTTATATTCCCAGAACCTAAAATATTTGGAAACAGAAATTATACTAGGAACACAAGGAGAAGAAAATTACTGCTCTGAGTTTGACATGTTGCATTCAAATACTTGTTGTACTGAGTTACCCTGGGTCATGTCAACATCATAAAGAAGCTAGAACCCCATTTTCACCAACACTATTTCAAAATGCTGAAGTGAATTTTATATATAGGGACAACACATAGCACATGAGGATATGGCCTCAAGTTGCACCAGGGAGGTTTAGATTGGATATCAGGAAGAATTTTTTCATGGAAAGGGTGGGTAAGCATTGGAACAGGCTGCCAAGGGAAGTGGTGGATTCACCGTCCCTGGAGGTATTTAAGAGAGATGGTGGACATGGTTTAACAGTGGAGTTGCAGTGTTAGGTTGATGGTTGGACCTAAGATCCCTTAATGATCTTAAATCTTTCCAAACTAAATGATTCTATGATCCTATGATTCATTCTCAAGTGAAGGCAATGGGAGAGAGATAGTGTTGAGTACCACTCAAGGTGACTTTTGACATTTCTCAAGATCAAGATCTATGTTGAACGCAAGTCTAAAATGCCTCTGGACTTAAAACCAGACTTTTTACAATTTCTTTTGTTCTAAAATCCTATGCAATAGTGGTTCTGAAATCATTTTACTTTATACTAAAAAAAAAAAAAAGCAAGGAAGTGCATGATTTTGAGAACTATTATCAAACACCTTCTAGTAATCACACAATATCAAATGTAGTTGTAAATTCATTACAGTATCTGTTGTCATTTTAACCTCAGTTATGATTCCTTGCACAAACAAATGTCTCAAATAGGCAGTGATGAGGTCTGGAATATAACAACATTTTAAATTAGTTCTAATTTCAAAATTGGTTTGTATGCTGCATTTTCAATCTCATCCACAGATTTTAATAGAGAATTTAAATTACATAAGCCAGTGTTTTATTCTATTACATATTTCTACAGATGGTTGAGGGGAGAAAATCTAGACATTCACACTAATTAATTGGTGATATTTGGAGAACTAACCCACTGCTTGATTTTTTGAATAACTCTAATGTTAATATATTTTTTCCCAGAAGTTTGGGATAATTTTATAGAAGCATACCAATGATCAAAAAAGTGGTTGCTGTCTCTCAAGCAATCAGATTAGTATTTAAATACACAGAAGGGATTATTCACTCATTCTGTGTATTTTTTGTAGAAAAAAAATTGTAAAAAAAATCACTTTAAAGATTTTTTTCTTGTTTTAGAATTACAAAAATAAGCTAAGGAGAGGCAACTGCCATTCTGTAAAGAAACACAAACTGTATTTTGAGAATAAGGTTGAATGAAATAGGAAAAAATGGCAAGTTAGGGAATGTGGAGACATTATAGATTGATCTTGTGAAAAAGCTTTAAAAAATCAGTCCAAGTAACACTGCTTTCATCTTCAGGTGCAAACTGTAAGCTTTCTTTCTTTATTATTTTTTAAAGGAGAGAAAACCCAAACCCTTGTAACATGGAAATATAATTTCCTTCATTAAAACTAAACTGGTAATCTTGTAAGCACTCAAAGAGAAATTTTTATGACACAAAATGATAAATTTCCCAAGGCAACAGCAAACTTCATATTCATGAATACTAAAACACTCAAAAAGCTTTAATATGCATGTGAAAGAAACAGAAAATGTAGTTTGCCTTTTTACTTGAATTTACTGAGAGCCTTTTTTGAACAGTTCCTAATAGGTGACCTACCAGGGGGGATTAGCAGAACAAGAGGGAAGGTTACACTAATGGAAGAGTCCTGAATTGTGTAAATTCAGATCCAGCTGACAGCTGGAGCTCAGGTAACTCCTTGGTTTTGTGCAGGAGGTAGAAACTGCAATTTTGGAGAAACATAATTATTCATTGTTTCTATATTATTAAAAAATACACAATTAATGTATTCTGATTATACTGCCCCAGATCTGGGACTTCATTCCCTGCTGGCATCCCGGCCACCATGGAGGCAAACATAGGGACCATTGGTACCCAGCTAGCCGGAGCAGGAGGCATTCTCCAGTGCTGCTTCAATGGTCAGTCCCTGTCTTTTTGGAGAAAAAGCTAATAAACTACACAGAAGCCTCCGCATGCTGGATGAGCAGGCTGATGCTGATGACTAAGGTCAGGTTTTCAAAAAGGCAGAGGATTTGTCTAATCGTTCTTCTGCTGAATTTGGATCTAATGACCTCAGTGGGAAAAGAATTATGTCAACTCTACCTGCTTTTGGAAATCTCACCTTTTGAAAATCAGACTTTTAAGTCTGAGCTTGCAAGTCCTTACTCTGAGCTATAAAACTGGTGAAAAAACAGCCGATTTCACTAAGCATTAAAACAAACCCTTAACTCTTATAGCTCTGAGCAGTCTAATTGAAGTTAATGTTAGTACTACTACAGAGTTTGGAAGGATGACAGCCTTTATAATCATGTTAACTTTTGAAGGTGATCCAAGTAATCACAATGACTGGAGACATTTTCCTTTTAAAAGAAATTTTAAATTGTGTCAAACTTAGATCAAGGGTCAGACTTTATAATGCCTTCAAGTTCTCTAACAGATGCTACTTTCAAACACTACTAAAAGCATTTCCACTCTCAAGTGAAAATTAATATATAAAGGCTTAGAGTAAGACATGTTGTACAGTATTGCATATGATAATGTATCATACAATTTTCAGTTTTAAGAAGGCACAAACAGCAGGATCACCTCCCCGCCTGTTTTTCAAATCTCATTACTCATAAATGATCTGAAGTGTAATGTTCCAAAATCTCTCTGGAGAGAGTCTGAAGGACTCCTTCCTTTCTATGCCCTTCTCCTGCCTCTTCTATTTTCCTTGTGCATTTTAAGCAACCAGTTAGGAATTCTGTACTTTGTCCTGTAGTTTTGAGCTTCTCACTCAAAATGTTAATAGTGAAGCTGGATGGCTCTTTAAAAAGTTTAAACAGTTTTTCATGGGACTGATCACCTGCCTTTCAGCTCCTGAAACAGAAAAGCTGCTCCCACGTTAACCCAGGAGAAGTGCATGGTCAGGAAAAGGCCCTCAGTGTGGTTTTGAATGAGAAGCTGCTAGATGCCTGCTTTGCCAATTGCTTATCAACCAATATGAGGTATTTATAGGAATCAGAGGGGGGAAATGCTGTTCTATGTAAAGCTTTGAATTTTATTTTATTCATTTTTAATTTTTAGACAATAAACTTATGCTGTTAAAATACAAACGCTAGTTGTCAGACAGGTCTCAAGGAAACTGTCCTCAATCCTCCGCTTGTTCAGCCGAGGAAATAAACAAGCACTCCACTAGAAGTGAAGCTTATGGGAGCCTGGTGAAGGCGGGACAGGAGCAAATTCATCCATGCAGAAACTAGGCTGCAGCTAGAAGGAACCAGCTAAAGAAGCCTGTCAGCAGAGACTGAAAAGAAGAGAGCCATGAAGACAAGCTCAGACAGAGCGAGGAGCAGAGAGCATTTATACCCCAATGAACTAACGAGAATTCTCAAAGCATAGGATAAGCCAGAAGATGGGTGGTCTAAAGGCTGAAGAAGAAGGCAGGGATAATCATCATCACTGACTGTGACTTCCGGACATAGCCATCAGACTATATTGCTACAGCACTCCCACGAGGAATTTGCCATATAGGGTTGTCCACTGCTACAATATAGAGATTCATTTTATTTTATTTTTTTTCAGGACAGATTCCTCCAAGACATTCAAACAATGAAATACGTGGGTAGTGCAATTGAAATGCATCACAAAGATGGTGGGAATTTCATCCACTTCAATGAAAATACATTTATTATTACCTGAAAATTACTATTCAAACATCATATGTCACAGTATATCAACTATATCACAGCATATCAGAGATCAAGAATGCTGAGTACCTGAATGAAAGGGAAGAGCAATCCGACTGCGAAGTTGGAGAGCCAGTTGACTGTCCCAGCTATCATGAAAGCAGCTGGCCTCTGAGACTGCTGGAAAAACTCTCCCGTGAGGACAAATGGAATCCCACCTGAAACAGGGTCCAAGAAGGCGGTGATTTTAGTAAACTTCCTCTGCCAACAGCTGCTTCAATAATAGAGATGAACATGCTCTGTGTTACACAACTCAGTGACTAGCACTGCTCTACAGCTCTCTTTTCAAGTGCACACAGGGGCTTCTGAGCCAGTAAAATGTGATTAGTCAAAACTGTACTTTAGAGGAATGTGACATTTTGCTCTTTCACACCACTGTTATGCATCCTTTCAGTGACAGCAACCAGGTAAGAGTATGGAGAATTCATACAACTTCGAGAATACCACATGAGAAGCTGTTTATTAAAAATAAAAATTACTGTTTCTACTAAAAAGTGTGAAATTCTGAAAACTGAGAAATATTCCAAAATACTTTTAGACATTAACAATTGGAAAGACAGGTCCAAAGAGATTAAACAATATTTTTAATAGCTATTGCCCACTTTATTTTAACAATAAGAAGGCAAAACATTTGTCTCTCTATAGGCATACTTTTCATTGGTGTTTATTTAACAAATTCCCTTACTAGTTGACACTTTTGGCAAGGTCTATTTCTCCCATCAGCCAAGGACTCTGACCTTCATAATAACAAGCTCAGCTGAATACTACATTTGTCACTCATGTTTCCTTCCACTTAAACAGTGGACTATTTTGTACGACACTGGCATATTGCTGGCCTCACAATAACCCCCAGGGAGTAGCTGTCTAGTATCTGAAAGTCTCAATTTATTTTTGGCTTCCTTCCTTTTAATAGGATATTTCTACAGAAATATTTCCGTTTCCATAGAATAAAGCATGAATTGCATTTGCTGATTGTATACTTATTTTAGTTAATATTGCAAATCAGACACATATATGCTTGCAGATTTTTTTCACAGCAGTTTGGAAAAATATAAACCTCATGACCTTAGTCAGGTTTTCAATATTCTGGTACTACCAATTTCTACCTCAAGAACTTAATGTCTGCCTTTGTTATTATGCCCTATTTTCTCCATTACCACTTAGCTTTGTAGGCAAGATCGATGTACACATCTATTATCTGAGTCCTTTCTCTGGTTTAGGCACTTTAATAATCAAAAGCATGTAAATAGATACACCTTCTCTCAAAAGTCTCTGTAACAATCCTGCTTCCAAAATACACATAAATTAAGATAAAAACACCACTGAAGACTTGCCCATCCATTGGGTCTTCATGGAGCTCCTTGTGCTCAGTGGCATTGCACTTAAACACATGCACTAGAAGCTGTTCTATCAGCAATATGAGATAGTAACTTGCAAACATGTAACAGGACATGCAAATGACACACAGTGTCAGATATTCCTCTGTTTCAGGTCTTTCAAATGCAGGGACTGTGAATACGAGTGTAGAAGAAAGGCAATGTGATGCAGCAAAAGGCTAGATTATACATTAGTAGGCATCACTCTCCTTTATCAACTAATATGACTTCTTCTGAGAATATATCTACAACTGTAACAAACTCAACTTTCTTTCCTAAAGACTGTCAGTATAAATTACACATTAAAAAGTATACAGCAAGTACATATTTCCTCCTATTTCATAGATAGAAAACAGAAACATGGAGAATCGAGGCCATCTATGCCCCTGTTTAATGTCTTTCTGCAAGCCATATGTAGTACCTGAATTCTTGACCAACAAATGTGACCTCTGCCAATAGCACTTTGACCATGCAGAATGAACAGATGAAGAGGTATAACTATTGAAATTCTAGCAACATATGGTCTATCAATCCTTGGTGGCTTCCAGTATCTATTTTGTTATACACTTGGTATTTGGGTTCAAATCCTAAGCTATGGCAGGCAAAACAACAATCACATCTGTTCTGTCAATATCTGTTTTAAGTCTCAAGTGCCATGCAAGGCAGTGGTTTGCCAGAGCACTTGCCCCTTAGAGAGAAGAAGTGAAGGACTAGAAACATAGAAACCATGTAAGATGATTTATTTATGATCATTTATTCTGTCATGCCTTTGCTGTAGGACAATCTACAGAGGTGTTGCTGTTCTTGTCAGTATAATAAAAAATGCTGTTCTAGATCCATTTAGAACAATACACATTGTACAAGAGAGGAAAAAAGCCAGAGACAAACAAAAGAAATAATAATAAAAAAAGTACAGGAAAAAAAAAGGACAGAAACATATCAGAAAGCATAAATGTTATGGAAGCAAAAATGCATGGGCACTATTTTAAAAAATAAGTTCTTTGAAATTCAGATGTAAATTCTAGATACATATTAATCATCACTAAAACTTATTAGTCATGCTTATCACAAAAGCTCTTTAATTGGAAAAATAATCAATTAAAAAAATAGTAAAGTAAAATAGTATTTTGTGAAGTCTAAAAAGAAAAAAGAAATTAGCACCTCCTCTGAGCTCTAAAATGTTTTGTAAAACAGGAATTGGGAAAGGTGGCTCAGACAGACCTCCAGATTTTCTTATGGCGTAGACAAGAATCTCCATAGCATTGCGAAACAGAGAAAGTCAATCTCTGTAGAGGGATGACTTAAGAGAAATTGTATGGAAGAACCAAGGAGCCTGAAAAGTAATTGGCAGTTTAGCTGAAACACAGACCAGGCCTATAAACAAATAAAAACTGAATGAAGCCAGGTCATTGCTGTATACTGCTATATGCCTGGAAGAGCAGAGACTTGATCGTACTAAGACTCGGAGCAGGGGATGCAAATGCCTGCCAAGAGCCACGTCACTGAGAAGAACACATTCCTTAGCTGAATGAAATGAAATAGAACTTAGGGCAAGTTGAAGGAAAAATGCAAATCCTTAAGACACGAACTGCAAAGGCACCTAAAATCAGCTAAACTCATAGCCCCAGGAATCCTCCCATCCCCAGTCATTTCAAGGTGCAGAGGTGTGCTCAAGGATCCCTTCTTAACTTGGTTTCTTTGAGAAAGAAATCTGGGTGTGTGGGATTGAAGGAAGATGCAATATGCTTTGAGTAGGTCAGCCCAGGTTGTAGAGTATGCCACTACTGTTCGCAGCTACAGGCTTGATCCTCCCTCACTGACTACAAAATCTCAAGATTTTCCACCTTGCTTTTTGAGTAGTTGAGTCATCACAACAATATGGCATCTCACCAAACATTCCTTCCAGTCAGTCTCATTGCAAGGTCTCCTATGAATTAATTGGCTATATGTGTCTGTTCAATGGATGCTTGGAAACCACAGCTAAAACCAATCCAATCAATCCACTGTGTTTTTTGAAACAGTATTTAAAAATTTTGTCATGAGTTTTGCAACCATAATACGTGTTTGAACATGGTTGAAATGGTTTCACCAAAAAGCTAACTGATATTCTTTCTCATGGGGAATGAACCTGGCATTAGTATTTCCACTGGAATACTTTCCACACATTTTTCAGTGAAACAGCTTTATTTTAGCTCTAATCATAAAATAAAATGTATATTAGTATTTCCTGTAGGAGTTTTTCAGCAAGGAAGCTTCTGAACATTAATTTAAACAGGTAATGCATTGACTGCAATGCTTATAGTGATTCATTTCTAATACTTTGTTATTTTCAGCATTGCAGTGAACATAACGGAAGAAGCTCTCAACACACTGCAGTGCCACTAAAGAAAGAGTGTTATATCTGTTAGAATGCTACCTCCACTGAAAATTGCAAATCTCTTATTACAGGCCTTGTATATCAACGGTCTGTTTAATTAAACTAGACTAAGCCTACACAACACAATTTGACATGCAACAAAACTTCTATATCTCTGTATTTTTTTTTAATTTCCTTCCATAATTTGTCCAGTTACACTTAGAGTCAATGTCGCTTGCTGGTAAACATCCAGAATCTGAACTCAATAGTCTTTTATGCATGAAATTGGAATGATAGAACAGAAATAGTATTCTTGCCATACATTCTATGCTATTCTATTCTTTTTTTTTCAAATATATATTTAGATTTGCGCAAGTAGCATATTTTTCTATGAAAAAGTAAGTGCGTATAGTTACTGTTTTGATCAGTGAGCAGTTACAAATACCACTTAGCAGAAGTTACTTGGTTCATTACAAAAATCTGAATACAGAAAACATGAAAAAGGAAGGAAAATGCTGAGATCCTCATTCTGTTTCTATACATTACCTATCCGGGAGTTAAAGTCGTAGATGATTTATGCAATGAAACTTAACAAAATAAATGCCTCATACAAATCAGGGAGATTTATTACATTGGTAAACTGCCCCTAAAGGCAATAGAAACTTTGCATCCTAAGAATTAATGAAGAGAAAGGTACACCCTGAGCCCCCTGCTCATCTCTCAGCACAGGCTCAGGACAAAACTCCATGTATTCAGGCAGCATTTGGCATCTGGTGAGACCTGGGCTTTGTAGTCCTGCAGCTGGAAATGCAGCCAAGTGCCTTTCCAACAGGAGGTCCTGGAAATCCTAAAAACTCAGACTACGGTAAGAGCTCCCAGACTTTTCTGCCCTGTTCTCTGAAAGAAGGAATCTTCAAAATGAAATGCTTTGACAGATCACGCAAGTACTTCGCAACAATGTTCTGTTTTGCTAAAAAATGTCTGCAGCTCTAGACAAGATCAAGTGAAACAGCAGTCGACTGCAAGGCAAGGTATGTAGGTGGAGAAGACTGATACATCCTAATAGGGTTGGGAAATAGAGTACTGTCTCAATGAAAGGCTTCAGTATGTGCAATTCAAATGCAAGAAGACAACTCTAGAGGACAGCTATGGTGGGGAGGAATGAAAGTGAGACAAAGCTCCTGCAAGAAAGCAACCTGGCAAAGCAACCTAATATTCTTCACTGAGACCTCAAAAGTCTGTTTGTATTCAGGCCTTAGCTACCAAAACACAAAAACCCAAACGAACAAATGAAAATGCTGTAAAGTACATACTGTAGGAGAACTGCTAGTGAGGCACCCAGTACAAACTGTGAATGTTTTCCATATCTATAGGTCAACAGAACAAGAATTTTCTAAAATATTTATATTGATCTTTAAAGAGATGCTGTGTAACCTTGTACATTCTATGTGGTGGAATAATACCCCACAAAATAACAGTGTTATGTATTCAGATGGGATGACTGTATTGCCTAGCTAATCCTGTTAAGCGAATTGGGAGCAGAATGTGTGATATGTGTGTACTGAGTCATAGCTTTGTGCTGCAGATTCTCTTATCTGTCTGCAGCTTTCCGCAGAACTGTTGATCTCATGTACTACTGAATTAAGCAAAACAGGCACTTGGCTTGTATAAAACAATATAGTTAGTTAACCACATTAATTTGTACCATCTGAAGAGCTGGGTCTGTTCTGCCTTAGATTAAGGGCCACTTGAACGTAGGACATTTAAAGCTAAGTCAGTCTATGGCAAACAGGAAGTGTACATCACAGAACCAAATTAGAAAACAAAAAATACAGAACCTGGCAAAACCTAGTAATATAGTAACTAATACCTTATAGGTATTAACATTCTAGTTTTTAATACAATATTGTGTGGAAAAGGCTTTTGCATTTAATAAGTGGCATTTGGTTTAGCCAACGTCACTTTAGAGTAAATAAATTAACCAAACAATGGTGTACAACAGAAGTACATATTCATATCCTCTGCAGTAACATCATTAGTTAATATGTTAATTCTCATTTCTCAGTAATTCACATTAAAATGGTTGACATAGCAAGGCTATCAGCTAATAAAGAAACTACAGAATATTCCTTCTATAGTTGCCTTGGTAATTACATTAAAAGTAGATATTCCACATAATTTTGTAATGTAAAAGACATAAGAATACCCTTATCTAAACCATCTGATCATTTCTTATTCAGTGAAATTCTCCTCCTCTTGAGCAATAATTAATGCATTTTCTTATAATTTTTGGTTCCATAAAGCAGTATTCTCAAGCACAATTTCATGAGCACTCATTTACTGACTGAACCGCTTTTCTCTGCAAAATTGTTTAATGAAGGCAAAATACTTATTACATTATTGAAGTACCCCAGTAAGTTCAATACTGTCAAGATATCATCCTTGACAGGAGTTATGATAATTCGTTTTAAATACAGCTGTTTTCTTCAGAGTAATATTTCCAATTTTTCATAATTTTTCCTTTTCCCCTTACCCCAAATCCTGCACATCCCCTGAATTCAGTCAGCTTTGACAGCATAATCTTTTTCACTGCAACCTAGACCTGAAAGCCAAGAGTAAAATACAGTTTTCACCCTAATCTCTGCATCATTTATGCTCTGCATTCACCTCTGAATTGTGCTAGGTCTTCCAGCACAAAATATCCACTAGCTGTTAGATCATCCATAAATGTTTTAACTATATGCAAATTATTATCACACCCTGTTTAAATTATCCTTATGTCCTTCTATCCAGTGTGCTTTACCACTACATTCTACTTCATAAGTTCAAATACCACTTCTTTGATCATATTCCTTGTCGGTTACTCAATTTTATCATCTCTTTTTAGTTCATTCCACCAACTCCACAGCATCAAAGTCTAACAGCATCTAAAATTTTCTCCATCTTGCATTAAAATTCTTTTGCAGTCCTGCTCATCCTCATCTATACCATTTTATATTTGTCTCTTATCCACATCGTTTCTGCCAATCGTTCAGTCCTAAGTTCCAAAATGAAGTCTCAAGTCTGCAAAGGTGGTACCAAACTGTATGTAGAAGTGATGCACATCTTGAAATACCACTCAATAAAAGGATCTGGTGAAAATTAAAGCAAAGCAATCTGTAAGTAATGTAGTCTGGAACTGTACAAGACCAAGCAAATACCAAAACCAAGGGTTTTGTCATGCTAGGGGCAGTTACCAAAATGAATCAACTGGACTACTTCTCTGGTGTTACAGTCTATTAGAGTCATATCTTCCCAATAGGAAGCTACCTAAATATGCTCAATACGAGGTACACTTCACTGCAACATCCCCAAATATGAATGTTATTGCACCATGGTGACAAGGACTGTAAAATATATCAATATTTCTTCATCAGTAAGGAGATCCTAACTAGTTTGTATTGGCCCAAATCAACCTCATTTTCAGCATTTGAGCAGAGTATCGTCACCATTTTTATTTTTAGTTTTTCCTTCTCTCTCTCTCTCCTTCTGTGGGTTTATGTTTTAGTATTAACTGAAGACATCTCTTTTTTATCAATTAGTTGCTGCTAATTGGGTCTTGAACATTTCTATCAAATTGATTTTCCTGTTCTACAGTACACATTTCTAGAGTTTTTAGAGACTGAATGAAATGTAGTGGCTGTTAATACACATGAAAGCAGGCTAGATGATCAAATTGTCTTCTTAGTCTTAATTTTTATTAAGCAGTAGTTGTTTTTTTTTTTGTAGAACCAATATTTGATTTTTAATTGTAATAGAATCAGCAGCCCAGAAACAGGCCATTCTGCTAATTGATTTACAAATACAATTAGTACATAATCTTTTTGGTGTTTTGGTAACACTTTCAGTTTGGTGGAGTTATTTGTGTGATTTGTGTGTGTGTTTTTCTTTCTTTTTCTTTCATATTTTTTTCCTCTTTTTGTGATGTATAGCCCAGACCAGAGCTAGGTGCAGTAGTTATCATGAAACATATGAAAACTGAACATCAATATTACATTTCTACTGTAGCACTAGCAATATTTCGTTTTGCTTCACCATTATTATTCTGTGTAGCTACTAAAGAACAAAATATGATTCAAAAATACACTCAACCTTTAACTACATGTGAATAGTCTTTTAAACATCTGTTATATTTCCAGACTCACTTTATCATATCAGAACCTTAATTATAGCCTGGCTTTCTATTCTGTTTGAACGTGAAGAAAAAATTTCTTTATTTAGATATGACTAAGAGACTTTATGATATAATTCATTTTATAATTCTCTTTATCATTATAGTAATCAGATGGTGATTAAAAATTACTTCTGTTAATATCAACTTATTAAAAACAATGATCTTTAAAAAGGGAGTTCCTACTTTAATAAAAGCAGAGAAATGCCCCTTACATTTTCATCCACTATACGTATAGCAATATCATGGAAATACCTGAAATAAAGACTCGCAAGTGATCAGTCTTAGGTAAGTGAAATGTTCATACATTCACAGCACTATGAAAGGACTAAAAACAGAAAAAAGATCCCTATCTAGTTGAGGCTGATTACTTCTATAATAATCTACTTAAAAAAATACAGAGACACCAGGCATGATTTCCCTGTCATGAATTCAAGATGACAACCCATTAGCACAAAATGCTGCTGGTTGTGAAACTATGCAAAACAGTCTTGAAAACTCAGTGTGGCACATCAGGCTTTCCTCATGAAATCTTTTAACAAACAAATTAATCACAGTAGCTATGCACAATTATGTCATTGTATAGCTGCATTCATCTTGAAGGTTGGATATAGTGGACCAAAGGTCCACTATAGGTTGGATATAGGTTGGAATAGTGGACCAAATTTTCAGAGAAGCTGGGACAGAAGAGTCTCTCTCTGTTCTTCTCCCCTTGTTTAAGATGGGCAACAGACTAAGTCTTCACTGTTTATGATTTCTGGAAACTATTGAAGTTTTTAGGACACTGGGTCTCAAATGACAGTGGTTAAAGAATTTGGCTGCAGCTCCAGAATGCAGAGTAGTACAATCACAGATACTGTGCTGAATAGCCAAAATAGATATAGCAAATAGTGGTACCTGATTGTTACCAAACAGAAAGGAAAACAAATAGCCTGAAGATGACCTTTCACTACAAGTAACAACTTGAGAGAAGACAGTAACAGTCAATTGCTGGCACCTAAATATGGTGGTCCACATTCAACCTCTGTCTCAAGAATTCCCTAACCAGCAGAATGACATGACAGAAATTGCATGGATGTACTCTGGAGAAAGACATGACCTGTTCACAGGTTTCCCTCAAAACATCCGCTACTAGCACTGCATGACGGCAATCCAGATAAAGTTGTAGTCTAACACTTTATAGCAGTTTATGTGTTTTTGTGTCCCCTTTTTGTGTCCCCAAAAGTTTAACTGCATTAGAGTTATGATTTATTTTTTCAACTGAGTGGAAGAACATCAATGGCACAGGAGAACTAAAAGCTTCCGCTCATTAAAGCCTTCCTTAGGTAGACATTACAGGGGATGCAAGGGGATGAGTAATGCAGTACCATTTAATAGTAACTTTGAAAAATACTTAGCAGCTACTTTGATGACTGGACAGGAAACACCTCCCAGTCACAAAAGCCAGCTGTTTTCAGCAAAATTGAATGTTTCTCAAGAAAGTGAATTTTCTAGAGTAGGACAAATAACATCTGGAGATCCAAAAGAAACAGCTGCTAACTCTGTCAAACACAAACCACCAAACTACTTTTGATGTAGTCCTTGTTTATAGATTTGTCCTTCTGACCTATTTTTACTTTCCCCTGAAAGTTTCCTAGTGCCGTTTATTCAGCCTTCTATATTGTGTGGTGGCTATCAAGAAACACTGCCTAGTTGCTAGAGCAACTTCTTGTTGTCACATAAAGCTAGTGATCATTTGCATTTAAATGCTGGTCATGGAGCTTAGCCAAAAGTAGATGAACTGAACTTACAACATTATTTTTGTGTGAATTATGCCTGGTCACAAGGAAAATACATTATTTTTTATTATCTTACATTTATTAGTTCTACAGCTACTGTTCTACATATTTATTAGTTTGCACTTTTGTAAATATAAATTTTTGATACTAATTCACTGAAGAAAAAGTCTTTTTGATAATATACAAACACTACTTGTAAATTGTGAATTTCAAAACTTTCAATATTTTTTACTAGGCATTCTGTATCTACTCCCCATTAATCTGAATAATGTACCTACATCATTTACACATTTGAATAAATCAGTCTTTTAATGGAGCTCTAAACCACATGGATGCAATTTTTTCAGCAGCAAATTTCTTAAGTCTAAGTCTTTGAGTTGTGAGCCATCAGCAAGTAATTAACTATCACTCAGGAAAACACACTAGTTCAGGTAAGAGGAGTGCTCTCAAGTGTCAAAGTGTTCACTTTTTGAAAGCTTCAATTAAGAAAATTTGTAAAATCTATTGTTAAAGGGAGGAAGCTCGTTAAGTTTTCCTGCTGCTAAGAACTCCAAATGTCATCTCCAGCAGTTCCTTTATCCAACAACTACAGTTACCTTAAGAATACTAGAGGATCATTTTTCTTTCGAACTTCCACTAATTATAAAGAATTAAAATCACTTCTCTAACAGAACTGTTAAAAGCTATACTTATTCTATACTGCTCTTTAAAGAGAGAAGCATTTGAACAAAACATAAAGCATGTATTAATCCCAAATATGTGTTGAATTACACTGTCTTTAATATAATCAAGGAACATGTTATCTTACCCTGCACAAAATTCAGTGAAAGTGCAGCCAGATAGAAATTTTTTTTTTTTTTTTTCCTTAACAGCCCCAAAACTCAGTTTGTTCACTGAAAGGCAACTAAAGGAGAAATTCTCATGTGAAGTCCTTAAACTTCCCATTCTTTAATCTCCTTGATTTAGTAGCAGTAGTTGAAAATACTCCTGTCCCAAGTGTAGGCAGTAGCTTGTTCCATCACTAAATAGAAAAGGAATGGTAAATCAGAACTCCTGCTGCTTGGTTCACAGCCCACATAAATTAAAGAAACGGCACTCCGCATTAATATGGCAGGCTCTGATTGCCGGCAGCTGGGAGGCTGAGATGCTACCCGTAGGGCTACTTGTGTTGGATGGATGGTTTTCTGCAGAAATGGAGCAGCACAACAGGGCAGAGGATGGGGCAGAGATCCCTCAGAAAATCTTCAACTGAGACAAATTTATGCTACTTATTACATAATACATATATATCTCCAGGTTAGTATGAGTTATCCCTGATCAGAACTGTAACTCACGTTTGGAATATTTAGCCGCTCTTAGGGCAGCGGATTTAAATCTACTCTTGTTCCCCCAAAGCCTTACAGCTGTTAAACCAAGCCTTTTATTACATACCAAGGAAAACTAAAGGTTATTTCTGTGCAAATACCCTTCTTCTCTGATGCAGGAACTATTTGGCATTATCAAAAGGTGCTTACCTGCTGGAATGACTGTAAAGGTTTCTAGTTTATAGAATAAAAGATCCTTTGAAAATTAACCTAAACTTTGAAATCTACAACTTATTAAATTATATATACAGCAACACAGGTTTATTGGTTTCTTTTTAACACGATATATTTTTCTAGTATAAAGAGAATTTTTTTTCCACACAAGCAAGCTCCAAACACTTTCTCAAATTGTACTAAAAGAATGGCTCAGTGGGAAGCCATAAGCATTAGAAATTCTTACATCCCCCCTCTAAGTGGAGAAGTTAAAGCATCACACAAAGCTTCTGTAAATGCCTATTTCAGGTGATAATACTGACACTGCCTTTCATTTCAGTACTTTTATGTCTACACGTGTGCTATCACACCTTTGTTTGTGTTTCACATCCAAGATAATTTTTTTTTTCTTCTCTGATGACATTTCAGATTGAACAAACCTCATGACTTTCAAAGTGACCCTTTTATCACAGTCGCTCTGCTGTCAATACAGCTGTACACTGGCATTCAGAATAAGAGCACAGACTGATTTAAACTTTAAATACCAAAATATCTTTGATACACCTCAGGGCGCAGAAATGATTTCCTCTGAGTCTACTTTTGTTTACTTTATAATGTCAATTTAACGCATGCTGAATATACCATTATCATGTTTCCACTGTGTCTATATTGAGCTGTACTAGGAAAAACTTCACTCACGTTCAATAAACCATGACAAGCATGTATTATAAAACTCAGTTACAAGACAAAACTCTCAAAACAGAGACAAAAGCTAAGTGAAATATTTTTCTGAAATGGTCTGGTCTGTTAATGTTTCTTAGCTGTGCATGAAAGTGCAATCAGTACTAAAAGCAAGAGTTGGAAAATGAAGATTCCTCAAGCATAAAATTACTATTTTTTTCAAATTCCATCAAAGACTGAATTTTAGTGATTTCACTTTTCTGTGATGAGAGTGCGTCTCTCACCATGTTTCTCTGGAAACCTACTACTCATCTGATTTTGCCGTCCTGATGCATACTGAACAGGAACTTATTTTATAAGAAGAAATTGAAGGGAAATCACAATGATTCACTTCTGATACTATTCACACTGAATTCAACCTCACACAAACACCACTAACATCAGTATTTCTTCTGAAGGGGAGTGTTACTCACCCACAGAAATACCTATGGGATTTTGGGCCAGAATAACCATTTTGAAGATGTTACACAACATAAGACAGTAAAGTCAGATGCCCTGAAAATACCGTGTAAGGACTAAATACATACTCCTGCTCTCTTCTCACTGAAGCTCCACTGAATTAAAAACAAACAAACAAAAAACAAACAGGCACTGATGTAAGTCATGGGCTACATGCTCGACATAATGACCAGCTAGAAAATCCTCTCTAAGAACATCTTTATCTTTGCAGGCACAATGGCTTTTTTGACAAATGGAAGCAAAGACAGATTTTATACAGAGGATCTACTTGGAGGTAGAGTAAGAACACAGGACTTGGAGATAAGGGAACACAGGATCAGATTAAATCTAGGTCAAATCCCATACTCAGCTGTTTCAGGCAGTATTTCATACAGTTGTTTTATAAATTTATAAAGCTTGTTTGTTTAGTTTCTCCTTTTGCTATTTAGTTTCCCCTTTTGCTGTTTCCACTGCGCAGCTGAAACGGAACTCAGCTCCTGCAGCGGTTAGGAGTTTTCTTCCAATTTCTACCTGAATTTTTTTCATGGCTAGCTAGCACCTAGATTCGGGATTTGTTGTTATTTTCCGCAGTAACATTTGCCTTCAGCTTATTCTCCCTTCTCAGTGTTGTTCTCCCTTTTGCTCACGTATTTAGAAACAGAAAACGTACTCTCAATCTTCTGTTTTGTTAAACGTTATGAAGTTATTCAGTATCTTTTCATATAAAACTTCACCTTCACAGAAGCCTTTCTTTGCAGCCTTCCTGTGCAAACTGCTCCATGAGCACTTCTTTGCTCTAACAATCAACTTTAAGTCTTTATCACACAAATGATGATGTGGCACATGACAGTATAATGCATATTTTTCACATTAGAATACAGAGAGATGATACATGGCAATATGTTAGGACTCTAAGAAAAGATGTAAAAGAATGTGCATATAGTGTGGTAACATAAAACTGTCTTTTAAATGAATTATAGATAAAATGGAAATAGCTATAGTGAAGTTTTCCATGTGATACTTATAGATATCATTCTTATATTCTCCCTTAAATAACATTTTCAGACATCCTTAAATCCTCACTCTGCTCCTTATTTTCTAAGTCTCTTTTACGCTCCAGCTGCCTGAACATACGCATCACCTATTACAAGAAATGAGAATGATAAAGTGAGTCTTCAGCCATATCACTAATCTCAGACTTCAAGTGCTACCAAAATAACACAAGTTCCCCACACAAAGATGGCTTGACTTATCAGGCAATAGATAAAAAAGCAACTTCTCAGATTTCTGAAACTTTCCCTACGGTTACTGCTTGTGATAATAAAAGGTGTTTTTTTTGTTGTTTTGTTTTTTGCTTTTTCCTTTCAGAGTGCTCCAGGTAACACTTGGGCAATGTCCCATGGAGGAAGGAATGTTACCACAAACCTGCCTGTACACACATGGCTAACCTCCCTCTGAGCTAGAGGGGTCAAAGGAAGGGCAACACAGACATGTTTTACACCTCTTGCTACAACAATAAGGTCTTGGGATATTTGTACTTATTGCCAATGGTAAAATATGTCCAGTGCTCAAGTTTACTGTTTTCAGCATCACTGAATTTGCAAAGGCTTGATTTGAAAGATATAATACTTTTTCAGTTTCTGAAAGAAGGTGATAAAGGAAGGACTACATTAAAGTCAGGAATATTCTTAAAACAGTCCACATCCTACCCTTCATTTAGTTGTTTTAAAGACAGACCTCATAAATAACCTCCTCAGCTGCAGTACCACCTCCTCCATTTATCAAAACTGGATAGAAGGATGTAAACATGTAAACACAATGGTCTTCTAAAGAAGAAAGATGAATAAATCTCTTCATACAAAGACAACTTATTGAATTGCTTTATGCCAAGTTCCCAAAGAATCAAGGTCTTGCTGTATTTTTTGTCATGCTTATTTCCATTGGGAAAGTTATCTGTAAATCCATGCCAACATTGCTGTAATCCCCAATTACAGTTGGTTTTCTTTTTCCCCACATGTACCACCATCTTGAGTGAATCTCTTGACACATGGCAGAAGAGTCATTTTCTGGTTCAGAGGATGAATATTTAAGTGTTTTAAAGAAATTGGAACAGCTTCAAAAACAGAGTGAAAACCCCTTATCCCAGCATATAATACAGCCTCCCTGACAGGTGGTATTACACCTCCACAGAAAACTGTCTCTGGATGGATTGGACATATCTTGTGTAAGCTGGTTTATTGTTGTTTGTTTATTTGTTGTTTTTTGTAGTTTTGTTTTTTTTTTTAACTGTCTAGTAGATTAAAGGACTCAATTTCCAGCAGCTTTGTAAAACTACCTCAAATTCCCCAATACACATACATACATATAGATATTTTTCAATTCACCCAGCAAAATAAAAAATCATCTGCTTGCACAGCAACTGCTGCAAAGACACAATGGGTAGACAGGGAATTCAAGTAAACAGACAGAAATAAGCTACACTTTTCCTGTTTAAGTCCGATTTTATTGTGGTTTTCCTGAATTAGACATTGATTCTGCAGGCATAGTTCAACATGGTAGTATTATTCTGTGTCCATGAAGAAGCAGCTATATGGATTTAATTGAGAAAGTGGGAATAACTATAGATGGTTTTAGCTTTTTTTCATTAAAAAATATCACTTAAGACAAGGTCAAAGCAGGAAGACGTTTTGCATGTACCTAGGCCCATCTATCATTAACTAAATTTCCAACAAGTTGCACAGTATTTGCTCACTCAGTCAAGGCATTCCAAATCAATACATTTGCTCTGAAGCTGAAAGTCAGCACAAATGCTTTGTGGAGATATTGAAACTGTTCTCTAATTAAATTTTTTCTTTGATTTGTTTTCTGTATTTCTCTCTCTCACCTTTTTTTTTTCCTTGTTGTCTCCTTAGGAACGAGAAACAAACTCATCAGTCCTTTCTGTTTACTCTATATTGGATGACACTTCCTCAGTTGAAGCATACTATATATTAATTTCAGGTCAAATGTGTGACCATGAAAAACATTTCCATGCAGCTTTCACATTTTGAGGTGAAAACTGTAAAAATATTTACTAACTTGTTCACATAACCAAAATAACACTGGAAAGCAGTATGTTTCTTTGCAACCAAATACCTTTACTTGAGTATAATTTACCAAGTAAGCACAGTGAACCAAATGTCTGGAATAGCATGATTCCCTAACTTATAGAACTGAGTAATTTTTGAAGGGTATTTTTCTCTTTCACATCACAGATTGTCTATTCTGAACATAAGGGCCACTTTATTTTTTTTGGTAAGTATATGAAAGATTTCTTTCTGCTCTTTTGTCCTTTGATAAAAATGAAGTACCAAATCACTCACATGTATGAACATACCTGTTGTTAACGTTATTGTTTCAGTGCTTAGCAATATGCCTGAAAAACATCTGCAAGCTGAAAATCTGAGTTCAGAAAAATGAAATGAATAGAAAAAAAATATATAGTAACAGCTGATTCTAGCTGTAAAGAGCAGATGGTACTCATCCATATGCTATTCTGAAAGTGGGAGGCCACACAATATATAAGCTATCAAGCAAGTATCAGATGTTCTAGCAAGAGAGCAAATACTGTATTTATTATCTAGAAAGTTCTAGGAGTACTTTATGAGCTCAATTGTCCACATTATTTACTATTCTCAGATAGGATAATTCTTCCAAGTACCAATAGATCAATGAATGTAAAGTGAATTCATCCTAGATGAAGATCTGTATCTGCAGAATCATTACAAACCATGTGGGATTTACTCCAAAGAATGCTGAAATGCTCTAAATAAGAGCATAAAGACCAAGGTTCTTCTACAGAAGAATTTCATAAGATAGTAAGCATGAGCTTACTGACCATGACAATAGCACTTGGTTAAACAATATAAACAAATGATGCTCAGCCTTCCACAGAAAGGCTAAAAATATTTAAAAGTTGCAACTTGATAATAATAAAAAAATACATTAATTTTCTGGTGGAAAAAACTTTTTACCGACCAGAAAGATGGGAAATTTATTTCTAAGCCTCTGTCTTGTCTCATTAAACTACCAGAGTGTTAAAAAATATCAGATATTTAAGTGTGAAACTTTTCTACTAAAGGGGTGTCATAAAATATCTCTTGAGAAGGAAGCAATAAGAAATAGCCATTCAGTCTAGAAAAGGTGATAAGGTAAAAGTCTACAGGATCACAAGAAACCTGAAGAGGGAGGAAGAGGATCAACTATTCCATTTCTTCCAATGGAAGACATAGAAGGCATCACAAAGCCAAAGGATGTAGTTATACACATGGCAGGTGGTAGACATGCAGATTTCTTTGCCAAATGATGCTGCAGACGTTAAAATTTTGCACAGTTTCAGACAGAGAATGAACAAATTCATGCAAGACTATGAAAATCTTAGAAACTATTCTCAGGAACATACTAAGCTGAAAAATTTTGCACTCCTTCTGGAAAAGTGTCTTACGTGCTTGCCTTGTTCATACTTTTCTTTAGACATTCTCTAACAGCCACTGCATTGGAGATCTGTTCAGAAATGGGTTCTTGTTTACTTACTTGCTCTTACTAAAACCCCAACAGTAGAAGGAAATGAAAATTAAGGTTAATTTTCATTAGTGACTTTCCCATTATAATAAATGATATTTTTGTTTACCATGACACTCC
Source organism: Cygnus atratus (assembly GCF_013377495.2). Taxonomy (NCBI): domain Eukaryota; kingdom Metazoa; phylum Chordata; class Aves; order Anseriformes; family Anatidae; genus Cygnus; species Cygnus atratus. The sequence continues at coordinate 63,926,706 of NC_066365.1, read as the reverse complement.
AATGGTATTGCACACTTCCCTGAGAAATAACTTTTTTCCTTAGTATGTGTATCATATGAACATCATTTCTGCCATATATAGGGTACCTTAGTTTAATAACTGTCACAATATATTTTTGAAAAAAACAAAGTCAAGATTTTAAGTCATCTGAAAATTGCTAGTGAGCGTTATTTGCCCTATCTAGGAAGATCCAGAAATACAGATTTCCCATTGGACTGCAGAGCTCTGGAATAAAAGAACAGAAGTACACACTATTCAGTTTTGATCTTTCTGTAGTAATTTAGGACTCAGAATCGTTACTCATGAGTCATTTTTGTTCAGACAGAATTTGTTCCACAGAAGCCAACACTAATAGTTTTATTCCATAAATAAGAGATGCATGATTCAACCCTTACTTAAATTTTACAAAGTTTGAAACTAAGATCACAGGAAGAGTTCCAGTGAACTCATTAGGCATGCTGTCAAAATGTTTCAAAGCAGCATTACAGATTGTCCCTAATGCTCAAGTTTCTGAAACCTGGCTGAACTGGATCTTATCTTTGTTACACAAAAGCATGATGAGGTTCATTCCTCTGTCTTTCCAGATCAATTAATTAGTATATGGATTGTGGGTAATGATCTTCTTCTTTCTATAAGCCCACCTCTACCCATCTAACAGAGGTCTTTCAGAAAGAGAAGATTTAACCCATGCAATTCATTGCTTTCTTAGTTCTACTGTGAATTAATTATGCCCTTTTATTAATTATGCCCTTCCTTTTATGCAAAATGAACAAATGAAATGTGTTATGTAACTGTATGTGAGTTAACTAATAACCGAAAAATGTTACAATGTCTTGCACACTGGGACAGAAATAAATACATGCAGCTGGTCACTGATCAGTAAGTACTACCTGTGTAGGCTACAATGGGAGAAGGTATAATGATAATGATGATAATGCAGCTTCAGGACCAGCTGCAGAGTGACATCCTTGAAACTGCAAAAAAATGTGGAAATCCATTGGACTCCAAATTTTCTTATGTTGGAATCTCAGAATAATCTTTTCATTCTTGTATTTATTTTACTCAAAATATTACTGTTTTGACTGTAGTGCCGTACTTGACTTGCTTGAAGGAAACACTGAAATTTTTTTCAGTTAGGGAATAATTCTGATCTATCTTGAAATGTTCAGCATTTCATTTATTTAAGGAAACATAAGGATAAGTAATTCCACAGAATTCATCTCTTATTCCTCACACACAGTTGCAATCTTACATCTGCAGCAGCATTTTTGTCTTTTTTTTTTTTAAATTAGCAAGTTTTACAATAGTTTGATTAGTTATTCAACTAAATTTTAGATCATAGAATAGCAATACAAAGTAATATTGCACACTAAGAAACCCAGTAAATTCTGAGATTTGCCAAGTAACTTCAATCTTCCATGAAGATATCCTAAGGTCCAAGTCCTCTTGTAGCCACTACTACTAAATTGGCACAGTTTCTCTCAGGTGCTCTCTGCTTCAGAAATTCTGGAACTTGGGGTTGGCCCAAGCTACCTAGGCAGACCAGTACAATAGTTTGGTTCCAGTTTTGGAACCTAAATATCATTGCTTGCACAAAAAGAAGTGCAGCTGCCCTACTCGGCCTTCTTTTCTTCTGCACTGATAGATTCTTGTATGATTAAACAGCATCAAGAGACTCATTCATCCATCTTAAAACATGGCCAATAATTGAAATTGCTTTCATATTCTGAAAGAGAAATGCTCCCAGCTGAGAGGTAGGAAAGTAGTTCAGAGCTCCTAAGCCCCACTAAACAAAACAGAGATAACCCCTCTCAGAGAAGTTTCACTGAAGATAAATCTGGCCCCATTAAAAGTCAACTAAAAATCTGCTGTTGAATTGCAGAGGAGCCAAGATATGATTCTTGGTAATTTCTTCTCAGCCACTGTAGTGTCAATTACCAATTTTTTCATAAAAAGCAAAGCAATGTTCAATACTATCAAGATATTCCTACTACTGTTGGGTATAAAGAAGAGGTGGAGAAGCCAACTAGGTAGCTGCTGGTACATTACAATGTTCTTTGGCTTTGAAAACAATAAGCATGGTGAAAAACAGAGAAGGAGATATGTTTTAAAAAAAATTCTGGAGAAAACAAGTAATATTAAAAAAAAAAAAACTGTCGATCTTGCATATATCTACAGACAATTTGCTCCAAAGGCAGTGGAAAGTAAAACAGGAAATTCTGAATAGTCTCAGCAAGGGTCTATGTGAAGCTAAGTGAAGAAAAATGGAATCTATTATGATAAATATTGAGGTAAAGGAGAAATGTAGGGAATTAATTTTAAGATGCTGAAAATACAACACACAAGAACATATTGATCTGCAGATTCTAAAAATTGGTGGAACGTGTTTGCAATATGCAACAAATTAGAACTCACTTCAAAACATTTTTATGGAAGAAACAAAGAAATGCTATAAGTAGCTGCACTTAAATTATTTAAGCTACTTAAAACAATTGAAGGGAAGTTCTTCAGAACTTTCAAGTCAACATTTAACTTTCATTAGGTATTGAAATAGCAAGAGCAGCTCTATTTCAGTCTAAACTACTTCAGTCTAAAAAAAACATATACCAGTAATACTAGAGACTTAGCTGAACCTACAGAAGGACAAGGGGATTGCAAGATTCAATTGCTCCACTCCTCTCTCCACTTGTCTCCCAGTGTACTACTAGCATTAACCTGTTAACATAAGCATTGATAAATGAACACCTAGCTACTAGACTCTCTCTATATATATTTAAAAAAACAGAAGCAATCCTACAATAATTGCCAACATTATAATTTGGTACTGATTGCAGTTTAGGCACTAGTTCTGACACCTAAGTAGGAATGCGTGTGTACTTGGGTTTTTATTACGTATGTGGCTATCACTGTGTGCTGCTATTACCTTTCCTTGTCTTACACCCCCTGAGGTCTTCTGACAAGGATTAAGTGATATTACTAACAAGCAATTTGTAAACATTACTGCCAGTGCAAGAATAGCTGGGCTTTGATGTACAAAGAAACATGAAAAATAGACATACCTGGTCCAATGCAGAACGATGCAATGATTGCAAGAATGCAAAATATACTGAGGTAAGGAAGCCAATGCACATTATTCTGGGAAGAAAAAAAGACATTAATGTTAAGTGTATTGTACTTATCTCCAGTATTAAAAAATCAGAAATAGTTTTTTCCACAATTCATTCTCTATTTCAGAATTTAGTCTAGGACTACTTTAGAAAATCACATTTCTGTAGAATTTTATTAGATTATTTGGATAGAAGGTCTTGCTCTCTGTAAGAGAAATATTAGCCAACCTCCTGCACCACAGAAATCACAACTCTAAAGGTCTACAACTTCTTGTGCTAAAGTTCAAGCCAATCTGGAAAAGAGTTTTTTCTTTCTGTTGCACAGATTCTGCACCTCTGTCCTCCTCAGATATTTCAAGCATGTTTAAAGAGCAGCTATGATCATCCACAGAGCTTCTAAGTTCTCCAGTTAAAGGCTGGGCAGAAGTCCAGATATGGAAGGCTGCCTTTGGGTAGGACAGCTGTATCCGGAACTTCACATAGCACATGAAAGCCACAGTCTAGGCATTTTTAGCCATAACCTTATTTTGCAGACAAGGAAGGTCATGTGTGCAAGTAACAGCTACTGGGAAAATCGAACAAGATATAAATGGTTCTTTAGTGGACTTGTAAATGGAATCACCTATTTTCCTCACAAGGCAATCTTTTTATTTTACTTCAAAGTAGATTTCTCTCAATTCATACCTCTAAATGATAGGAACATGAAATACTCTGCATGATTTCTACTGAGTTTTCAGGACTCTCTTTCTTAACTATCTACATGAATGCTTAATAAGAACACTATTAAGTAAGGAAAAACTCAGGGATTCCCTTTTCTTTCTCTCTCTCTTTTTTTTTTTTTCATCAGCAAAGTTTAAATACTGCTTTTATTAGAATTTTACTATTTTTGCAAATTTGATCAAGGTACATATAACTGTAATATCACCCTAAGTGGCACTGTAAAATAAGTATTTATTTATTTCAATACTAAATAATGACCCCCATTTTCTTATAGTCTGTCTATTATGCAGAAAACATGCTAGTGGTCTCCTAGGCATTAACAGAAAGCAAGTGATTTGTAAACCTACTGAAATTACACATTCTGGAGTTCCCATCTGTAGTGGGACTTGTAGTGAGCTCACATCCAAAGACTCTAAAGGCACTGAGAGAGGGAATGTGCAAATACAGAGTAGATACAAACTGCCCTGAGATCAAGCCTATTTGTACCCTCTAGTATTGAAGATATTGAGACACTTCTGAAAAGAAGTAAAACAGAAAAGCACTCAAACTTCAGAGATTTCCAATAGCTGAATGTCCTCATGTATAAAACTATGTTTTAAAAGTTTTGGAAGAACACCTTTTACTCAGCTTACAAAACTTGTATTAATAGCTCTCTTCTGAAGAGCTGTCTTATAGCTGTCATGACAGGTATGTGAAGTAAAGATTTATTGTGTTACACACACAGGTAAGTCAAATAAAACTTTGCAATGGTCTTGCATGCACCTGCTCATCAAAACAGACTCTCTTCAGCCAAGAAGTATGATTTGAAAGTCATATTAATGGAAAAACATGGAAATAAACAACAGCAGAAAAAACAGCTTGCTGAAAGATCACCCAAAACCATGTTGTTCCAAACTGTCAGTTTTACATCTTAAGGCCCTCAAAAATTGAAGGAAACTGCATGACTATGAAAATGGAAGCTAAACAAGGAAAAATGATTTAGGCTCAGTATTTAGATTGTTTTAATGGTTATCCTTTGACCATTTGAAAGAGCTGGAGAACTAACTGCTAATAACATCTGAAAACTTAAGAGCAGATGTTCTGCAAAGGCCAAGTCTTTATATTTTTAATAAAAATATGTGACTTGATAGAAGAGTAAACATGGATACTTATCCAAGCCTAAGTATAATGATGAAATAGTATGAAAGAAGACTGCTTTACAAGCAAGGATAAAAACACAGAATATAACATTTCCCAACTATGGGTAAAACTGTCTTCATGATAGTTCATGATATGCCTGAGTCTTTCATTTGATGAGACATGAATGTTCCAAAGCCCCTATGGTTTCTTAATGCAAAACCTGCTACAGCTAACTACAGTGCTTTGAAAACACCAGATTTATAAACAAGCAAAAGACAGACCTTTGAATCCTTACATCAAACCAATTAAAAGGATTGCCTTATAGAGGAACACTGGGGCAAACAAGTATCAAGTACCTGGTGTTTAAAATAGACAAAAGAGAGAACGAAAATATCTAATGACTGTACTGTTACCTGTAAAGTCAGAGACACGGTAAGAATTGCAAAGAAGACAATCATCAACCCAAAACCTCCGATGAGAAGAGGCCTGCGTCCCAGTCGCTCAATAACTAAGCCCTGGAAAACAAAAATTGGCATCAGACAATGTAATATGCTCTTTTGGTAAGTATGAAGACCAAAACTAAAACTAACTGAATTGATTTTGTACTACATATCAGCTATGCTATGTTCATAATTCTCCTCACAATTATGTTTACACAATTATGTTTACACAATTCTACATTGATTTAACTGCTTACAAATTTGCACCAAATTCCTATAATAATATTCTTAAAATATACAATTTTTAAATGTCATATTTTGAAAGAAATTAATTCCTTGCTTTTGCATTTCAACTATTTCTTAATTTCAACAGCTCATTCAACATCTCTTTCAACATAAACTTGAAAGGTTTAAGCAAAAAAACTTTTTAGCTTAGATTAAGTAATTTTTATTAATCTAAAATTTGTTTTTAATTTCTGGTTCACCTGAATTCAGAAAAAAAAAAAACCAAAAAACATTTAGTCATCATCTAGATTTCACTTGAATAGCCATATTAATGAAATCCATCCGTCAGAAAACCTCACTAGGACAAGGGATTATAGAACAGATACCTGTGCATTCATGCACAATTTGGATTTATATTTAACACCTTAAGATAACACAACATTGTTAACAGTCAGAAAATCTGAATACTTTTCTGTTAGAAAAGAACACAGTGAAAAGATTCCTGAAAAGCTGCAACATGAAACTGAATTTTCTTTGCTAGTCAGACTCATTAAAATAGGCTAATACCTATTTTAGATCATAATATTTTCTAATACACTATTCTTGTTGACAACTACCATAATTATCAATTACAATTGGCGTTGTTATGAGAACGATAAAACAATTCTATGAAGCCCAAAATGTATCATTTTGAATAACTTAAAGTCAGAATCATGTGACTGTTTGTCACACTGTTATTTGCTAGAGACTGAAATCCCTCTTTCAGACATCCTTCGAGCAAAAGATTAAATGAGCAAATAAAATGAAATCTGGAGCAATACCCTTAATTTTTGGAGACAACATACACTTCCACTGTGAGCATCTAGAAGAAATGTGTTACAGGAAAGCACACAGTTGTTCAAGGAGGAAATGCCTCGTGTGTAAGCACTTCTCCCACAATGTCAGTTTTACCAGTAGTTTTTAGAAAAGGCTTCGAAACATGCCATCCTCATTACCCTGAAGAGGTGGACTTCCACACCAGAGAGTACCATGACATGGCAGAACACAGCTAGCAGCTCTGCAGCTAGCTTTAGCATTCCTTATTTATTTAAATGAGGAAATATACTCATTTTGACAGTTACCACAGATTCCATAACATAAGTTATTTCAGAGCAGTGTTTAAAATAGACCCGCTCTGATGTTATTAAGGTTTCACGTTGTACTCATGGAGTCCAAATGTTCTAAAACTGCAGCTGCTGTGCCGTCAAAACCCTACAAGATGCCAAATATTTTGAATGTTGATTAATGAATCCATCTTGCAAATACATGTGGCCACACATAAACTTAACCAAGAGACATTTTTTATAACTATGAAGGATGTAAATTTATCCAATGGGTCCATTAGAAGATGGAGACTTCTGCAGTGTGTTCAGCAATGGATGCTGCACATGTAATTTGTCATACCAGTGACTTTCCTTTACTTTTTCAATTACAGACTGGTGGTTGTGATTAAACAATCTTTGTGTTACACCAGCTGGTGGGTTTTGTATTAAAAAGGCATGAAGGATGAATGTTTCTCTCAGAGGAAAAATGGTTCATATACAGAGCAAAATGTGGAAAAAAGTGCTAGACAGTTTCTGGCTCTCAACCTCAAGGTAAAGCAAACCCCAGTAAGAGAGGACTCCAAGGAGATACATACAAACTCTTGTGCCTACATACATTGAGAATAAGTAGTCTGGACATATCTGGAAATCTAGGTGGGTTGGTGAGGAACTCCCAGTTTTAATTGAGAGCAGCAAAGCACAGACACAGTTACAGCAGATCTGCAAGCTCCATATGCTTTTTACAGAAGAGAATAATACTTGCTAATATATATAAATTCTATCTTATCCAGAGATGAGTGGGGAAGACAACAGAACAAATCCACATGAAACAGTTCTTTTCCGTGAGCTAATGCCAGGTTTCCCAATCTTTCATCGTCCTACAGAGTCATTGTTATTTATTTAATACAGCAGCACTGAGGAACTTGAATGCTTCAACTTATGGGTTCTTCCTGCAGTTTCTGCCCTAAAGAATTTGCAACTATAATTCCTGGTGGCATTTCTTGTGATTTATAGAATGGACCAACTTTGTTCACTGGAGAAAGTAAACAGCAATTTTGTACTTATTCACACAGATACTGTGATGTACCGAAATTGCTGGAAATTGTATAATCATTTTCAAAGTTAATCCTAAATAAATCACACTAACAACTCTACAAAATCTACAGAATACTGACTAAGAAGGCTTCTCCATTAGACATGATTAACTTTCCCAGTTATAGGGAGAAACAACCTGTTTCCAGTTTAAAGCTAAGGAAACCTCTAATTTGTTCAAATGCATGGCCCACCTCTTGCATCACCAATTCAAACCAAACAAAACACCCAGACATCTGCCTATGGCACAGATTCAAATGAGTCTCTGCTGAAATGGGATTCTGCACTGAGTCAAGCTCAGGATAAGCCAAGTGCAACAACCAAACCCCTGCTCCCTGCCTGGCCGTGAATTACAAGGCTGTGCTACAGTGAAAAGCTACACTAGCATTTGGAAAGCCATGGCTCCGTGCCTTTGCTACTGGCCTGAGCAGGGATGCAGGCAGTCAGGAGGCAAAGCAGAAGCATCCAGGGAGCATGAACAGGTCAAAGCTGTTCAAACGGGAGCCAGTCCACACCAGAAAAGCCTCTCAGAAAGCCCCATCTTTCATCAGGGCTAAAAGGATTTTTTGATTTGTTTAAGTACACAGATGCTTCAGCAGCCATTCCATGAAGTTGTTTAGGTTAACAGTATTTCTAACTAAAATTAAGTTCCCAAATTAATTTATTTTTGAGGATTTCTTAAGAAAACCTATGACAATGCATCAGTATTTCAAATTTCTGTTCCCATTTTCTTGATGGAAACAAATGCTCAAATAAACCCTGAAGATTCCCTGGTTAAAAAAAAAAAAAAAAAAAGTACATAAGGTTGTAAACAGACGACAAGTTCATTTTTGGTTTTAATTATACAAATCCAAATCTTGTTATCTTGCAAAACCCACTAAGATGCTTATGACTCATAGGAAGTAGAAAATGATTCACCAGTTTTCAAGTATTTATAGTTCTGAATGCTCCACTGGTAAGCACTGGCATCACTTACCTATTGAAGACCTGCAACAAGTCAAAATATACTATGTGGTAGAGTAAATGAAATAACAAGAAATTCAGCATATGCTCAAGTATAGCCATAAAAAGAATCTTACAACTGTTTTCTGTGATAGCGCACTGAATTATTTGCCAAATTGTGTATGCTGATACTTATGTAAGTGTGATCATAAACATGCATTTGTAGAAACCTATACCCAGAGTCATGGTAATTAACACAGCTGAAATTATTGAAAATGTGTAAAAAAATATTGCAATCAAAATCTCTCAACACAAACATTTGCTGATAATAAGGCAACCAATATGCAAACTAAGTTAACAGTTAACATAACTTTCTTTTGTCTGGCAGGAACCACTTGTGAATAAAGTTTAAAAAGCAAACGTCAATCTTTTCACTTGAGTCAGCTGCTGATACTGGGGCTGACATAATGAAAGCAGAGTGCATTAGAAAAGATCAGACAAGCTGGGGAAAAAATGAATACGTAAGCGAGTTCTACAGCCCAAAGGGAGATCTATTACTTACATATTTCCTGGCCCCAAATCATACTAAGAAAACCCTATTAGATTTTCTTCATTTCTCAGCTCTATACAGAAATCGGATCTATATGTTAACATAAAGAGTAGCCATACTTTCTTTCTCATGTATTTTGGGTATAGATCTAAGCAAGACTATGTCTAGATTCAGACAATGCAACAAGCCAACTCTGTGTTATTTTCATTTTAAATAGCTGTGCTGAAATGAATAATCACATTTACGTTGCTGTCATGTCTATTTATGACACGGTGCATAGTATCTTGCATCCAGGAGAAGGAGAGTAACAAAAGACTGGGGGTTACAAATGGGGTCTGATTCCTATTGTTCTGTATATCTTTTTGCTGTATGAATCATACAATTGCAAAACAAAGAAACAGGGTGCTTTATTTAAGCCCCTAAATTGGACTGTGGTGGCCTAGCACTGCATTTCACCACATAAGTGCAAACCTTAAATCAGTCTGTGCCTTCCTTGCCTCTCATATCACTACCTGTATCTATGTTAATGCCACAATGGGATACCTCACACCTTCTGTAGGTACCATTATAGGGATCACTATTAAGCAAAGGATTTTCTAAGTTTTTCTTAGAACTTTATAACTTTCTATTTTGCAGTAAAGTATCCTTAATCATCTTGACCTGGTAGTGGATTTTTCCATTCACAGAGCACAGGGTCTCCATATGCAACTCCTGTTGAACCATCACGACCAAGACGCAGCCCATGTAGGGATTTGCTCTGGTCTGCTGCCTTTGCCTCAGTAGTGCCTGGGAACAGCTCTTAGGCAGCACACAAAAAAAACACACTAATGCCTGTTGTGTCCCTTCAACAAAATGCAGGTATTCTTGAAGCAAAGGTCCTTCTGTTTATGATTTATTTGTTAAAAATGCCAGGTTTTGTCTTGTGCGAAGTACACATTTCTAAAAGATAGACTAGGTCCATGATAGATTACCATAGCTGGTGTTTTATTTTCTAATGATGGTATTTGAATGCCCTGATGTAGATCAGTCTGAACAGACTGAAAAAAAAAATCAAAAAACATTTCAGTGTTTGAAAGCAGATGTCTTTAGAATTTTCAATTTCTGAATATGTCCTGCAGAAAGATTTGTACCAAAGAAATGCAGTCTCTAACCCACCATCCCTCAGGACTTAGGGTTGTTATTGTAGGGTAGACTTCCATAAGGAGGCTTTTTTTTTTTTTTTTTTACCATTCCTTCCTCACCTGTAATTTTGCCTATCCACAAGTACACAGCTGTAATAAAATCATTAAGAACACTAATTTCCTCATCTAAAAATTATTGTGTTGACCATTTCTGGATTAAGCTTGTATGCATTAACAGGATCACAATCTGTGATTCACCCTGCAGTGAATATGCGTCTGCCTACACTCCAGCTGTCGGCAAATACCATGGTCTGGGAAGTTTCTTGGTCAGTATCTCTTTTCTACTAATTCTTTATGGTTCCTTTTCTCCAATATAATGGCATAAATCCAAGCATTTTTCCACTCACAAATTTGCTCCATAAAGATTCCACACATTTACATTTGAAGCTGTGAAATGAGGATGAATTTGCAACTAGGGAGTAATTAGTGACTCCCTGCATATAAAATAATTCAGTATTTTATATTCTAAATGAATCATTGAGTTTTTGTTTTTTTCGTGTTACTTTTTAGACATGCTCACTAATGCTTTTGTGGGTCTGAGTAAAGTAAATCATCTAAAATTTCACAAAATTTAAATATTACATAGGCAAAACAGATTAGTGTGACAGGCAATTTTGGAAGCCAACTGTTTGTTCATGGAGGCAACTATTTGCAGTTTCGTAAAATTATAGATGATGAGCTGCATAAATATTTCTCTTGGATGAAATTAACAGTCTTCAGTGCCAGGTCACTTTTCCCACCAAATCATCCTTTTCTACCTCAAAATTTATTAGTAAAAATGAGGCTTTCATAACCTTGATTAGTGAAAATCCCAGAAATCTTGTGAGTCAATGGCAGCGTCTAAGAGCACTGGATCTGGGCAGACAGAGCACCTACCTTCTATTACATGGGGAGAAGAAAGACAGAGCCTGACTCTTGCCTTCTCCCAAGTACTAGGATAAATTATTAACCAATCAAACAGTCTGACAGCAGCTAGAAGATACTAAGGTGGTCAGAACAGTCAAAACAGATTTGTTCAGTGCAGATCAGTGTGACTTCTTTCACTGTCAGGGAGAAAGCTGAGTGGATGAAAAGAAAATGAAAAACATGATAGATTTTGACTTCAGCAAGCCTTTTGATGCAGTTCCACATGACATTTTGTTTTTGTGCGTATTATTTTTTTCTTTCCCAACATACAGCACTGTGTACCTTTCATTGCTGAATTTCATCTCACCAATTTCAGGCCACAAGCCCTGTTTTTTTAGATCTTCTATAGTTATTGCAAACATTTTTGAGTTTCTCAACCTTGGTGAGCTTGGATGAAGCAGGTGATTATAAAAGGCTGTTTATTACCTCACCCATGTTACTAATGAGTTTTAGGACTAACTGGCCCAGGACAGATCTCACTAGATATTTCTTTGTATGACAGTGAAGTGTTGATAGCTACCTCTCTAAGGATAGTTTCGCAGTTAACTCAGTATCCACACTGCTATGATTTCATACAGCCCACACCTACTGTATCTGATATTCTCTAATCTCAACACGAGGGACTTTTTCATAAAATATGTTGTTACACTGGGAAATTCACTGCCTTAGAATGCCGTGGGTTCTAAAAAGTTGAAAAGTAACTAGACAAATAGAAAGAAAAAAGTCCATCAAGGTTATTAAAGACTGAGATATTACCTTCTAATTCTTGTACTCCTTGTGCAGGAGATTGTCAGGGTCAGGAGAAGCCAGGGGAGCAAAGGGGGGGAAATGCCAAGTTTGCCCCATTCTTGTATTGTCCTCTACTTACACACTATTGGGGATTATGGGTAGATGAAGGCTGATTCTGATCTAGTGCAACAATGTCACACAGGACTGCATTACAATTCTCACTAAAAATCATGTTACAACAAGGCTTCCTAAGAACCCTCAAGATGAAACTATTCCCCGCCCATTTTTTTTTCACTTACCACAAACTGGCTGTTATTGGAAGGTATTTCTTCCTGTACTGACACCAGTGTAGCCACAGAGTTTCAATGGAGACAAATTGCATTACCCTTTGTATACAATGGAGGAAATGGGTTGGGGATGAGGACGCTTACTGATGTGTCTGGGATACCCTTGTCTTAAGATGTGTTGTTTTCTGAGCAAGAAATTCCTTCTTGTGTGTTAAAATCTATTAACATTAAAGGAAACAGAGAAAAAGTTGAATGCCCCTTTCTCATGACATCCCAGAGTAGAATAACATTATCTCCCTCAAATCATGCTTAAGAAAGCTAGTTGTCTTGACTTCTCCGTGATATGGCAAAGGATTTCCTATGTTCTTCTGTGTTCTACTACTGAATTATATTTTAACTCATTCCACAGCTTGCACGCGCAAAAAAACTTTGCACGGCTTGTCTCTGTCAGAGGCTTTGGAAGGCACATTGGTAAAAACTTATGCAACACCTTATGGGAAATGCTTAAGGCATAATCTTCTCTACGTAGTCATAGCTAGTCTCTTTCCGTGAGCATTACATAAAGACCAAATGTGGTGCCACAGATGGCAAAAATGGAAACAGGATGCTTAATCTGAGTAAGATTCCTTTTATTTTATGGTGGTTTAGGGAATCTTCTCACAAATTTCCTTCTGTCTCTATCTATCAGCCTATTACCACACTGAAGAAAGACTGGCAAATTGTTATTTCTGTCCATTAAGAATAGGACAACAAAATTAAACTAACCTCAATTACTGACAAATACAAAAAAGGCACAGTAACCACTCTTACCAAAGTTTAACTAAGTTTGTGGAATTTAAAAAACAGACTTCTAATAAACAAGTATTTACCAGGGAATGTTTTAGTTATATTGTATCCTGCTTCAAAGCATGGTGTCAAGCTAGATGTCTTCCCTCTGTGACATGTCTCCCAGTTGGAAGTCTATTCAATATTTCATTCCATCTATTTCTTTAGCTTTTATTCAGGGCTCATCAATGGATGAACCCCAATTATTCCACTACAGTTCAGAGTCTTTGCACATGACTATCTAACATACATATAATGATCAGAAACAGTACATGATTCCATTGTGGATCTCTCCAAAAGCTATTCTATTTACCAAAAAAAAAATGTATATATATATTTTTTACTGATTATGATTCTACCATTACTGATAGAAGGAGTATTTACTGAAACCCTGGAATTTTTTAGTAAGAGTCTAGTCTCTGCTGGCAAGCACAATAAAAATATACAAGGAATATTAATTTGTCTCCTCACTTTCTCCTGCTTCTCCCATTTTTTCCTCTGAGCAATGTCGATAAGACATACACACCTGACTCCATATTTAACACTGTTAAATGTATACATATATATATATATTTTTTTAAACAGCAAAAATTGCAGCTGAGAAGTTGGAAGTGGAAGGAAATTTCCCATCCTTAGTTCTAGGCATGAAAGAAGTTTAGAGGAACTTCTTCATAGAAATATGAAGCTGTAAAACTTTCCATTGAAAAAATGAATTCATGATATTGTTCCTTTAAACAGCAGCAATGAAACATCTATGAAGATTACTGAAATAAAATTAAGGCTTTTCTCTTGAACTGAAAGAGCAAATTTGAAGGGGGTGGGGATATTAATACATCAGCATTTCCAGAGGCACAGAAAGTAGACTGAACAGAAAAAATATTAAATATACTCTTCTCATGCATAAAAAGGTTACCACACATACCAGGAACCAAGGTAGACACAACCACCTCATTATATATGAACAGAGTGCTCTGAATAAGCTCCACAAACTGATAGCACAGAAGCAACTGAAGATGACAGACCCTATTTATAGAATGGCTTTAATATCATGGAATCATGTCCATGTAATTTTCATCTGTTTCCACAAAGGAGGTGTATTCTTCACTTAAATTACTGTAAGAAAGAAGCGTTTCTGGAGTATGCAAAGAAGAAATTGTAAGAGGTAGGGATTTCCATTTTTAACTATTTCCCCAAATTAAAAAGAAAAAAAAAAAGTGAAAAGTAGATGGTTTGTCCAAAAACAGACTGGTGGAAATTTACAAAGATCAGAATAAAAATATATTTGTGACCTTTTAGATTCCTTATGTCCTAGACTATAACAAAATAAATTTGATAGCTGGACTTAGTTTAACATTTTATAGGTCATAAGCAGTTGCTCTGCCACTGGAAAGTATTTTTGCTGAAGCCATTCTTCTGACATTTAAAAATGCTTGTCTGCTGTGTCCCGTATTTTGCAAATTCACTTGGTATAGAATATATGAAGATACGAAAAAAGTTCTAGCAAGGAATGAAAAGAGTATTTGCTTGTTTGAAACTTTCTGTTCCAAAGACCTGTTCTTTGTTTCTTATATATCGCAGTGCAAACAGAAATGAATTTCCTTTAGCAATCAGTGGTGTAGTCACCTACTGAAACTTGCAGCTTTAAATTGTTTGTTTAACCCATACTTTTTCCTAATCAATTTCTCCATTTTGAAGAGGGAAAGAAAAAAAAAAGAAAAAAAAAGAATGTGAATGGATAATTTTTTGTACCTTTTGTAACATCCTCTTCTATGTTCAGCACATGGTAAAGGTACATTACCTACTGAGGAGCTCATGGATTATGAAAGGATGCCTGCTTGCCCTCAGTGAGTGAGACAGCAGAATGTAACACAACAAGCGACAATTTTGCTGTAGTGTGCTCGCTTTTCCAGTGAGCCAGGTGACAAACATTTACTCCCATATTTTAAATGGCTGAAGAATTTCCTGCACTGTTCATAAGTTGCTATAGAATAAGTGTCAGAACATGTGGAACAGACATACTTCTCTTTTTGGAGTCCACACTCAATGCCCCCTCCTGTACTATGCCCAAACCTTCACCAGCAACACTGCCTCCTTTCCAGCAAGTACATGGGAAGACTCTAAGATAAACTGCTACAATAGCCACTCTAGCAGGTAATTTATGAGTTATTACCTATGGTTCTTTGGGCCTTGCTCTTACAGCCTTCCTCCTCCTTACTCATACAAAGCACAACTGGGTTTAGGGTTAAACCGAGAAATAATATATATTTTCAGTTACTACACTAAATCTTCAAAATACCACTTTGTTTATTTTCAACCTGTATAAGGAAATAAAATCAGTCATTTAAATATTAAGCACATTAATGGACTTCTATAACTGCACTTACAGAAAAAACAGCAGCCAAAGTCTCAACAGCACCAGTGCTTAGAGTAACATATGGAATTGTTTCAGGATTGATCCCAGCTTCACTGAAGATGTTGTTTGTGTAGTACCATATCTATATCAGAGAGAAGAAAAAGAGATATTAATCATTGTGGCTTGAACTATAAGCTATTAGCATTCAGTTCAAGCATCTCTTCTGCCGGAGATCAGACTTGTTAAAATACAGAGCACTACTGAACGATTGAGGGCTGGCCAGGATGGCAAATGAAGGGAAAGTGCAAATTTCAGGTGGATTAGTCACAACACTGTTACACTTCTGCTTGGAGACTCAGATAGAATTACAAGTAGCTTTAACTCAATTTGCCTTAATTCACTTCAGGAGTAAATCAAAGAAACTCACTTTAACTCACTTTGAACAATAGGATACAAAAAGGTTTCATGTGGCTGAGCCACACCACATAAAACCAAATTTGGGTGGCATTACAGAACTCTTTATTGGCATGTAACAACAGAGGCCAGAACAGAAAAAAGAAAAAAAAAAAAAGAGAGAGAGAGACAGAGAGAGAGACAGTGAGAGGCACCATGTAAACTGCTGCTTTCTGGACAGAAGGTGTGAGATTTATCTTTCGCTTCACTGCAACATGGACATCTGCAGTTAAGTAATCACCATAATCTTTCTTTATTATCAACAGAGAGGAAAGATACCGTTAGATTGAGTCATTTGGTGAACGGTAAATAACAGTTTTTAGGATGAAATGAACCACAGGCTAGAAGGACCTGCCATTAACAGACAGAAACACAAGCATGCCAACTTAGAGGAGGACATTCATGTTTGGTCAATAAAACCATATCCAGTGACAGTATCCAGAGAGAGCATATATAGTGGTAATACTTCAAAATAAAAAGTCTGGTAAGTATCACAGACCCATTCACATCACAAAGTATGAAAACCATATAATATTTATGCTGGGCTTGGGGTTACAACAAAGAACTAGCCAAAAAATTTGGCTGCCAAATCCATGCAAGCAAGGAGAGACTGACTTGGAGAGAGAAAAGATAACAGATTCACTGGAGGGGATGAAGAACAATTGAAACAATTGATTATCAGAAAAAAGCCTTGAATTTGTAACACATAGCTGATTACCTGTGATAACAAAATTGAAAGCCAGAGATAACGCGTGGCAGAGATAGTGATGACACTAAACATAAAAACAGCAGTGATATTTTTTCCATATACTGTCCATGTGACAAGCCTTAACAGGGTAAGCACTGCTAAAGAAAAGACTTTTCTGATGAATGAAAGTGTTTTTATCACAAGAGGAAAACATTGCTGTCTGCCAGCATATTATGCACATGCTACATCTGTTCATCAAAGTGCTAACTTGGTAGCTTTGTTAAAGAACAGTAATTCTAAATTCCCAACTAACCCTACAGCAAAGCTGCTTGTCCTGGACCAAAGGAGAAAATCCATATTATCTTACATAAAACAAAAGCAAAATAAAATACCAAGGACTGAAAACTCACCTATACCACCTTACAGAAAAGGGGAAGCTGACTTAAGAATATTATGCCCACTACTGCTACATCAGCTGGCACCAAAACAGATGCAGGGACAGTAAGTGATAGCAGCAAGTTTTGCTATATGAAGTAGTCTGCCTTCGTGTCACATGTGCTGGAGTTAATTACACATTTCTTTGGCTTGCTGAAACAAAGCGCAGACTGAAACAACAAAGTATCAGCTCCAATTCCCTCTGAAGAGTTTGTCACCCCTAACAAAAATTTTGGGACCTGTTACTCTGACATCCTACACACCTCTCCTCATCTGCCTACCCAGTGATTACAAGGAAAACAATGGAGCACAAAAATGTCATTTTTCCACATACTACAAGTTAACAAGTTTGTTAAAAAAAAAAAAAATTAGAAACTATGTAAGACATTTGGTTCTCGTTGTCAGTCTTGCATAGCAGGTAGAACTTCTAGAAAATGATGGCAATATTGCAGGTATACAGATCTTGAAAAAGAACAAAGAAAAAAAAAAAGATGCTAAAGAGTCTCTTAAGCAGAAAACTCCAGAATTCATTTGCAAAAAATAACAACTATAACTCAGAAAGTTTCCCAAGTGGCTTTACAGAGAAAAATGACCGATCATCGATCCTAAGAGTAGTAGTAAAACAGCTAGATTAAAAAATTGTCCCAGTGAAGACAGGATGAGGTTCTGAGTTGCATTCACTAGCATCTGTAACAGCACAAAAAACAAATCAGGGTAAAAATTAACAAGATGTATGCATTTAAAAACAATAAAAGTGAATGTTTTTCAGCCTGTGTATCATTAAACAAGGAAATACATTATTCTAGGATATAACCGAGACAAATTTACTATACTAATGATGACTACTTTACTTTCACGTAAGTTATTTTTTAACATGGCTTTTGTTAATGAATGGTTTGGGCTAAACATTTTGCAATGAAACAGATGTGGAAAATGGGGCAGAAGGTACCAAAACCCAGAAACAACTGCTGTCTAGTTCAAATCAATACAGGAACATCTGACTTCTTATGGTGGGTTTCTGTTTCTTCACAGACTGAAGCAACACTTCACCATAGCAGCCAGCTAAATGTTTGCCATAAGAAAACAGCTACATCTCTGCAGTCTGAATTCTATGAGTTTGGAGCCATTTCAGCATTCCTGTCTGTAGCATACAAGTAGCTGCATGAAAGTTAAGTTATCTTTGCTTACCATAAGCTTTCACTCCTATAAGCTCTTAGCTTAAAGTGGCATGTGTTATACCACCATTGGTGGTGTTACCAAACTTCTTCACACCAGGGACCTCTCTAGCACTCACTCCATTTTGCAGTCTTTCTCTCTCATCCAGCTCCCTACGTACATTCCTTCCTGAAGACTTCAATTCTTCCCTTCAAAAAGGGAAAATAAATCACTGAAAAAAAGATGGGCAACAACACATGCATATGATGTTGCATGCTGTATGCATACTGATCCCTTCCTACAACTTGATGCCAGGTCTTCTCTAAAGCAAGCTTGAATAGCACACTACATTTTTTTGTTTGTTTTTGTGTTTTTTTTTTCATACGAAAACATACATTTCTGCATGAACCCCCATCCACAGCATGATTTCTTGCCATTGGAAACACAGAACCTTGGCTAAAGTAGCTACGTACCACAAATAAACTTTATCAGATGAAAATAGACTGATACGGATTCATTTACTTTTTTCAATTTAGGTCAGACTGTCTGGTATTCCATTATAATTGAATAGATTAATATGATCAGGACTTCACCATTATTTCTGTTCCATGTAGAAACTGATGAATGTACTGTTTTTAAACAAAACGTTTTTTTTCATTATAAACTAAAACCTTAAAATGAAGTAAGTATTCTCAGATACCAGCAGGATGATTACAGAAGTCTGCCATTTGGTAATTTCCCCTGAGCGTGACCTGAGACTCTCCCCTGAAAGAGGTCCAACTTTCCCATATGCCCTACCCAGATGGCAGTTGTTGAAAAGACCAGACTGACTAACAGGGTACTATAGACAAAGAGAAGGATGAGAGCTATGACTTAGATGCTTCCGCAGCCAGTTAAACCTTGCTGACAGTGACTCACACCCAGCAGGAGACTTAGACACAGCCAGACAAACTGAGAACCGGGTTCAGCAGTTAACTGTCACATCTGTACCTGTCCTTTAACTTCTGAGCCTCAGGTGACTTATCAAGGTCAGTCTCAACAGCCAAGCAGAAGAGACAAGGAACTGAAACCTGAGCTCTTAACTGAGTGGCGCAACTACTTCTCTTTGATCGCATTCATCATTTGCCTTTTTTTTTTTTTCTTTTTTTTTTCTGGATGAACAAGTTAAACAATCCATTTCAGAATGTAAATTGTGTGTGAATTTTTTTTTTTTCATGTTTAGTGGCATTATACAGTTGGAGAAACAAAGTAAAAATAATAACAATAAAAAGATAAGGCTTGAAATAACCAACTTGACACCCAGGTTTCCTGACAAAAGCAGTTTTTCTGAGGTGTGATCTCAGAGAGCAAACCCCTAATGATACTTTAAAACAACTTCTGCATTCATTTTGGTCTATACGTCTCACCCCCTGACACACACACACTCTAGCTATGAGAGTGTGGTTCTGCTCTACCAAAGAATACTGGACAATTTCTGTCATTTATTAAATATTCTCAAAGCCACAAAACTCTTCTCTTTCCCCTTAAGATTTGGCTGTTGCCTTTTTTTTTTTTTTTTTTTTTTTAGGAAATGTTCTTCATTGTTTGAACAGTTTTTTTCTTACTGTAAGTGTCATTTCATTTCACTTATACGCTGATAAACCTTAGAAAGACTGGATGACAGATAATTACAATTCTCTTCTCTGAAAGTATCCACAATGAGCAATAAAATAGCTTGTCATTAGCACTGAAATCCATGGTTAAAAAAAAAAAAAATCTATATACGTGTTTTTATAGTTCACCCCACAGTGTGGAAAATCTTCTTACTTCTTCCTAGTACCTTTTAAAATATCTTTTTGGTACCAGAGTTCTAATCATTCTAATCATTCTAATCCTTCCAACGGTCTTGAACAAAATATTTTGTATTAAGATTTTTAAAGCTATACAGATACCTGAGATAATTCTGAACTAGTTAACTTAGAGATCAGAGGCATTTACACTTATTATCACTGATTAGCCCTGTGGGAAAAATAAATAAATAAATAAATAAATAAATATGCTAGCTGAAGCACGCTGTAATGCACAAAACCACAGTGTGGAGTTACATTTGCAGAGCTCCTTTCAGCAGTGATAAGATTGCCTTCCATGTATAAGCAATTAATACCCTTCAACTATGATGAAAACCCTCTTCACTTCAAGGTACTTTATGAGAACATTCATGTCATACAATGTAAAGCATTTAACTCAGATGTCATATGTTGCACCAAGACAAATTCTGCCTCAATACTTTTCACAGTGGGAGTGGAAATGGTGAAAACACCTAGAGCAGGTTGCCCAGGGAGGTTGTGGACTCTTTACCTTTGTAGATCCATAAAACCTCAACTGTACAAAGCCCTTGATAGTCTGAGCTACATCTGAAGTTAGTCCTGCTTTGGGTAGGGGGTTGGACCAGATGGGCTCCAAAGATCCCATTCAATCTAAATTAGTCTATGGCTCTGTCCTAGCTGATGCTATAGGCTCAAAAATCTGAAAATAAGACCTTGATATCCATTAGCCTCAGCCACATTAACAGTCAATTGGATTTATCTCTATTGACTATTCTGTTCTCCTCTTTTGCTCCTTTCTAAGAAAGGGATTGAAATGCAGCTTATTCAACAACAACAACATCAACCATCCAGCTCGACTTCTTGAAACTGTTAACAGGCACTTTTTCTGACTTCTGTAAGTTCAGAACTGAATTATCCCAAGCAGAAATATCTACTGAAAGGACAAAGTTTCCCTAACATGAACAAACACAAAGCATACCAGACCAGATATTTACTGGCCAGAAACAGAGGATCCAAATATCAGAAACAGAAGCTGCATACCCTTTTTTTCTAATCCACACTATCTTTTTCATCAACTTTAATGCAACAGTGCCTTTCTTAATTAAACAAACAAACAAAAACACATGATACATCATTCTGCAGGCCTTCCCACATGCTGCTGTAACAAAACCATTACTAATAAGGAACAACTAAAAATGGAAAGATATAGAGGTTGCTGTATGGTATAATATAATCCTTGTATTAAAAAGAAAAAAGGAACACCCCAGAAGATGCCATGTGGCCTGAAGAAGGACACTTACTGCATTTAGCCCACAGAGCTGGTAGCAGCCCATGGTGACGACCACAGTAATGACCTGCCATCGCACAGAGCGGGTTTTCAGGAGCTGTAGTACCGATACTAATTTGGTGTTTCTTTGGACTCGACTCTCTGCCAAAACTTCTTCTACTTCATGAGACACGTCATCTTTCCCAAGAAAGGTCTGAAATGCTACAAACAGAGAATGTACTTTAGGCCAGACACTTGGTGCTTATAACAGAATTGTTTCAAAGAAGTTGAAGTGCATGAGACAAACAGGAGACATACATGGGATCCAATCTAATTATTCTTCTGCCAAAAGTATGATTCCATTTTGGGTATGATTTGGTTCATCCCTGCAATTGGTCTCTGAAGCTGCAATAATATACATTTTTTTGGCACCCTATCAGACCTCTCCTTATATTATCTTATATCTAATGCAGTGTAAGGTCCAGCGCAGAGTCAAAGCCTTGTGTAAACTGGAAAAAAAGGTTTAATAGCAAAGCAATTCTTAACATTATTTGACATGGCTTCTTTTGCAAACCAAAAAATATACCAGATTTTATTGCTAAAGATAGACAGGATAGAGTAGTAATAACATGTAAGAATCTGGCAAATCTGTTAAAACAAACAAACAAAAAAAAACAACAAAAAAAAAGGAAAGCATTTGAAAGGAATAGCTACAAGTCTTCATATTATCTCATTTTCAATAGCACATAGACAAGAATTAACTTCTTCAATATATTTAGTACTAGAAAGAATTATGCAAAGCAGTTCAAGACTTTCTATTTGTCAACAATGGAGACATGGGAGTGAATTTACCTGGTAAGTGTAACTAAACAACCCTGTCTTTCCATCTCACACCTCCTCCAAAAGGTGCTGCACGTGAATACCTCCTAATGGAGGCGGTGTTTCTCCATCAATCCTGTTTTACTGATAAGGTATAAATCAACGATATTTTCATCACAATTTATGAACATACCTCAGGGGTTGGCTTTTTAAGTGATATTTAAAATGCTCATCATCTTGGAATGACTGCAGAGAAACAATTACATTAAACAAACCCTTGCAACAAGCCTTTGTGACCCGGTAGGACGCTAACAAAAAACAATCCTTTACACAGCAGGTCATTTAAAGATGTTTCTTCTAAAGGAAATAATGAGTTATTTTCATTAAGTGAATAAATTGACTTATTTATCATAAGAGCCAAATCCATTTCTGTCTTATCCACTGCTTTGCACAGTATTTCACATAAATAAATAATCTTCACATTTTTCATTAAGTTTCCATTCTTTTGGATCACAGAAAGGATATGGATAGCCAAGGAAGCCAAATACACTGATTAGTCAAGACTAAAACACCTGGATTCAGACTCTGAAGGTTTTTTTGTGTTTTTCACCCAGCAGGGAAGAAGGCCAAGTAGTGTTGTTTTGATGTGAGGAATAGGCCACATAATGAGCTGATGGTCAACCCAGAGCAGCTTGCTCCATCCCTTTGGTGAATGCACCATGCTGCACGCTCTGCCTGGCTTCCACTTGGGCTGTAAGGGGAACTCAAACTCTGGGCCTAGAGTTTCATATGTGGTTAACATTTCTACTGCATTTTAATAGGCCCTATGTGACTCTGGTTAACAAGAGGCATCCTTTTTTAAGGGATGAACATTCACCACCTCTGGGTGCTGAGTCATTTCATAACATTCATTTATTCTGATATTCGTTTCTCTCCTGGGAAAGGAGAGGTCAGAATTTTTAAAAACCCCTGAGACAGCATGAGAGCCATCTTTTCACCTAGGCCTTATAATCAGAAATGAGGTAACAAATTCAGACCTCAGAACCAAGAATTTAAGCTGCTGAGTTTTGTCCTTGTGTCACTGCCCACTTATTAAATGACATACAAAGCACTTGTTAAAATGAGTGTTATGTATTTAAAGGCTATGACAGGAAATGTAAAATTAGAACAATGCATGCCTCTAGTATGTTACAGTTAATGCTTTATGCTTAAATTACACTTTTTTCAGTATTATTAGAGCACTGATAAAAAAATCAGATAAAGATGAAAATAACAAGGCATACACCACAGTACTCTTCTTCGAAATTATCCTCATAGATTTTTAAGCATCTGTTTTATCAGTGTAAATTAGGTCAGTGCACAATTTTCTTTATTTTTCCTGTCCTTAGAATCCTCTGCATTCCTGTAGGGCACACAAGTCAAAAATATAGGTGCAGTCAAGTAAAAAGGAAGCAATCTGTCTTTTCTGCACAAGGGAGCCTGCTGTATTTCTAGAGGGACCAGGAAGTTAAAAACAAACAAACAAACAAACAAAAACAATTACCAAAAATTACCGAGTGAAAGGCAGGAAATATATAGACACCTGCTTTCTTTTCATCCCACCTGGTGTTAGGACCAGAAATGTAAATGCCAATAGGAAACTTTGACAGATACTTAAAATTAACAAGTCAAGAAATGCTAAGAAAATGTTATGCTATTCATGCGTAGTTTTCAGTAGACAACACTAAAACTTGGAAACATGTTTTCCAGCTACGCACTACATTCAAGTTTCTTTCATTAATGCTTTTTCAGTATAGTAAGAATCACACTTTTATACATAATTAATATGGAAACGAATTCTGCACTAGCAGGGAGATGGGAAAACTCAAAGGTCTTTTAATTTGTGAAGTTCAATTCTATTTATTTCACGTTTTAAACCAATGCATTATTGGCACTGAGAATCACAGCAGCTGTTCCTATCCCCACTGCAGTAACTCATTTCCCTCCATTATTGTCTGCTTCCTTCTTTAAGGATGCCTTGTTATCATGTCTGTATCCTCCTCATGCATACAACCATCTAAGGAGTCATAGTTCTAGCAATTTTAGAAACTTTTCCAGATTTCTTTTTAATTCTCTCGGACCAGAAGGTCCTAGATACTCAGCTGTCAAAGGCTGGTACACTGCCTTTATAAATAGAAGAAGAAATGGATGGTTCCAGTCAAGGGGAAAGGAGATAGGAAACCTTTCCATTTACATCCCTAGTTTTTATTCATCTCAGCTAAGATGAAACATTTGGAGGTGGTTCAAAGGTCTGGACAAAATCAATCTGTACCATCTTTAAAACCAACCAGGCCTTTAAATTAACTGAAGCTGGGTATTGAAGAACTCTGCCACACATGGAATTACTAATTTTTTTTTCCCACTGTAGTACTTCCATGACTGTGCAAAGGAAGCAGTTGTTAGAATTAGTATGCAGACTTTAAGAAGACATTTAAAAGAATCAAAATTCTATTTTGTGGTTTACAGAATAGAGCCAACCCCATCTATAATGAAGCAGAAGCAAAGAGGAGTGGTCACAGGTAGTAGCTAGGGTAATAATTCATGCTGTTAAAAGAAAAGTGTTTAAAAAAAAAAAAAAAAACACTGTATGAATATTATTGTCATCTGTTTCCCATTCATGTTCACTTCACTGATTATGAAGTACAATAAACCCAGTGTCTTTAAAATTCTCCTCTGAGTGGTGGAGTACATACAGGGAGCCTCACTGTCTGCCTCAGCATTCGCAGAAAGATAACTTCAGTACTTCTGAATCAGATAAGTAGTAATTTGCTGGTAGTAACTTTACATCATAAAAATATTTGGCAAAATGAAAAAATAGTGTTTTCACATACCACTGATTTTATTACAGTACTGTATAGCCAGAAGAATAATTTGGATGTACCTTGCTAGAAGAGATTTAAACAGATATTTAAATGTAGCAAAATATTAATTAACTACTAACATGTAACATACACAAGTTTAAGAATAAATCTCTATTTTGCTATTCCAATTAAGTAAATATAACTGCAAGCAAATGGTTTTAGGCTTTTCCCATGTGCCACTTCATTCTTGTAAGTAAAAAAAACTCAGAGATCTTCTGTGTGTTAGCATCCTGTTTGGCGTTACATCTTTACCTGTTTGTACACCTGGTTTCACGGACTATCATAGGCCTATTCAGGTCCACTTGAAACTAGCCAAGATGTATAGATAAAACCAAATAACCACATGCTACCCACAAATAACACAGGAATTGGTAAACTGAGTTGTACCATAGGTCCAGTAAACCAAGCAACTTTTCTGAAAGACAGGAGGTTTAGGAAAAGCTTACAAACAAGGCAGACACATTGTGATCACTCCAGCTTTTGGCAGTCAGCAACCATTTGAGGTGGAGCCTCTGCCATAAGCCAGCAAGTTTAGAAGTCATGGTTGTCTCTTCCCTTCCAATAAGCATAGCTTATAATGCTTAGAGACATATAAAAAGCACACATAAACAGAAATGTTTATGTGAAATAAATGAAATATGTGAACTTTTTGTCAGTAATAACAACTTCACTTAAAACACTGCATTTACAGCAATTTGTTCCTGTAGTAACTTTGGTTTCTGTATGGCTCCTATACATGTGGGCCCTGTGAAGGTCTTTGTAAAAAAATTAACTAATTGCTTTTAAAAATCTGAAACAGATTTGTTCTTCTGTTGCATCAAAAGGTAGCAACTCTAATCCATCTCTCTAAGAATTTTAAAACCACACTTTGTGTTATACCTGGTGCAATGTTTCTTTCATAACTATGGGAGTTTAAATGTGTGACTGAACATACCAAATTAACAGATTTTGTACGTCATCAACAGATGTTACTGTGACATTATGTCTAAGTTATTTGATCCTTAAGACATAACATTGTTATGGTGCTCTGGCAAGCTAGGATGCCAACTGATTTCCATTATTGGTTTACATGACACGTTACTGTAGCTGTATTGAAAATACAGACTTCCTTTTTGCAGTAGTACTCTTCAAAAGAAATACATCAGGTGTCCAAATGAAGCTGCCTATAAATAATGCTGTTAGTCAGAAAGCTGTTCCATTTTATTGCAATACTACTAGTGGTTTTATTTGTATTGCATCATACCCAGTAGCCACAGACACAGACCAGGTATCCATTTGGTGGGCAACAAATAATCAACTAATATCAAATTCCTGTCTCACTCTCCTAGAGTTTGGATGGAGTTTTAATTGCAGCCACAGATTTCTTTTTCTTCCTATTTCTGACCTGTTACCCTTCACTCCCGCTGCTCCCTAGCAATTTAATGACAATTTCCTTCCAGATTCCTTCTCCTTATCTGAGTATCCATTTCTCTTCCACTGCCTGGTGAGCATTATGAAGAAGGATCACACAAGTTAAATGTCAGGCATGTTTCTCCTTTTTTATTTTTTTATTTTTTTCTTCCCAAGAGAGGGGAGCTGGGAGGGTAGATGGAATGACTCTTCCCACTCTCCATTACCAGACTTTTAATTTATTGAGCAAAGCAGGTGTATAGATTGTGCTGTGGGTCTATTCAGTCATTCTGTCTCACATAGATAAATCAGTTCTCCCACATTCAGCAGTCAATCACAAATACGGGATATAGCTCAGCTTGTGTTGGTCTCAGGAAGCCATCATAGGATGGTGACTCCAGGAAGACAAGCATTGCTTGGCTGTTAGCATTGCTTTCAGCAGCAAACAACTGCAAGTCTGCCACAGTGTCCATATGGCTAATCAGCCAGGCAAGACTTCAGTTCAGCTACCCAGAGTGTTTGCATGGTTAGAAAGGAGAAAGTAGGGAACTGGGTACCTAGCTGATATTGCTCAGGAGGTATCACTCATCTGGAGCCTCCTTACTCCTGAGCTCATGGAATAGCTTGTCTCATGCTGGTGTGGTCTATGTTCACACATGGCACCAGCCTGCTCTAACCCCCATCTCCTCTTTTTCATCACTTTGGTCCTTCTCCCTCTTTCAGGCTCTTATTTGCCACTTAAAGGCATTGTGCTCTTTTACACTGCTGCCAAAAAAGATAATGAAGTCACTTGTGTTTTGGTAGCTATAGTCTGGTTATCTCCTGAGGGCAGAAAACAAGGAAGTGACAAAAGCAGGCGCAGAACTCAGTGGAAACTCAATGACCTATATTATCCCATTGGATTTTTACTACTCTAAAATAATTAGGAAGATTAATATTGTCATCTCCATTTTAGAAGCTTTTTTTTTTTTTTAACTTTTGATAGAGTATTTTATAAAAAGACTAATGTAGTCATCTGCCTTAAATACGGTAGACCTTTTACAAATAATAGTTTTATATTTCTCCAACAAGATATAATCCAGAGTGAAATGTATGATATTTGCATGAGTAGCCTTGATCCATTGCGGAAAATAAAAAGGATTTAGAAGAAAGACTTGCACATTTCTCATATTAATATGCAGATCTAACCTAAGAGGCAAATAATTCAAGAGCATTACTGTTGTCATCATTATAATGGACAACACTGCATGGTCATTAATGGCTTACAAACAGTAGGTTTTTTAATAATCCACAAACTCCTCTGCTCTCCTTAATACTCAGGCTTTTCCTCCCCCCATTTCCAGAGATAATGGTAACATGCAGATGATTTTTCTTGACTGTCAATTCACAGTTATTCATCACAGAGTACCCCCCTCTTGCTTTCATTATTCTACTGCATTACTCCAGATACTCAGCTCAGGCTCAGTTTATGCCTAATCTGGAGTTCTCTGCATGTCCTGGGGTGGGGAAACCATTTCATTTCAACTACCAAATCACTGGCAATAAGGTATGGGTAACATAGCTGTCCTGATGTTTTCTACTCCAAGAATCTATCTCCAATGCTTCTAGAGTAGTTTTTAAATCATTCTCAGAACACGTATGCTGAAAACACAGCAGACTGCAGTTGGCCCATTACAAGTGACAGTTAGTGGTGTGAATTTCCAAGCAGGTGGAGTTATTTTCATGACAATTTTTTACGCTTTTTAAGCTCTACCTACAAGAGGTCCAGATTCACTTTCAGTGGTGAGGTTTCCAAGCACTGTGACAGTACTCTGAATAGATCCCTAAAGCAAGTCTGACATTATGCAATATCTTTGCATATGCAGGCTTATTGCCAGACATAGCTCTGGAAATACATCTACAATTTTATCAGGTAGAACCGAGCCAGTTTAAATTTGGCACCCAAAGGCATTTCTTCCAAGCCCAGACAGTTTGCCCCAAACTCCCTGCCATGGTTTCCCTGATGGATGGTCTGACCATGGTTGGCAAGCAAACTCTTTCCTTCACAGCCCCTGGAAAACCTGTTTTCTGCCTCATCAAAACTCTGCTGTCCCTGCAAATCCCTGTTGCTTTTTCTTTTTTTTTTTTTTAAACAAACAAAACAAAACAAAAAAACATGGAGTGGTATCTTTAAATGTTTGAGGCTCCATTACAAAATTCTTCAACACCAAACTGAGACAACATGGGAGACTTTCATTAGTGTGTCATTTTCATTTCAGAGTGCTGATCAAAACAAAATTGTCATTTTTTCATTTTACAGTAGAAGAAACAGGACAGAGTGAGTTACATAAATGTAATAATCTTGTAGCATGAAATTAAAGTTTCAGAGGTTATTTCACACTTTGCAAGTAATTTTCTAAACAGCTAGTTAGGGACTGAAAATGCTAAAGGTTATATTTAAGTTTTCAGGAATAATTTTTAATACACAGTAATGTTCTGCAAACATTTTGGTATTACAATCAGCTTCCTTTCTTCTTTGTTCACTCGTCTTTTAAAAGTATTGCTATAAAAAGTAAAAACAGACTTACAACATTCTCTCAATGATAGCATCATGATACATTGGAAGCTATAACTGACCATAGTAATTTTACTGGGGCAGAGTATACAACAGCTCTGATCACAAAAGTAATTTTTTATTTTGTTTTATGCATGGATAAGTAAGAGCAAAATATTCTGGTCTGTTTCTGTGAAACTGAAGCAAGCAATATGGGAGCACTGCATATTTTCAGTTAAATAGGTGTGTGAGGTCTTTATTAGATCTACAAAGGTTATGGAGTTACAGAACACATGGTAAACACAGTGACTAAGGAACAAAACCCAGAAACAGAACCAGTGTTTTTGTTAGCCAAAGAGCAAAGACTCTATATAAATAGACACTCATGTAGACTGAAATCACCTCTACACTCCCTAGTGAACACTGCATGTAGTGGCTGATGCACAGCAGCGGGATGACTTAGGTAAGTTTGTATCACCATGCATAATAATACAAAGTCAGCTTGCTGGAGAAATTCATTTATTAAAAAAAAAAAAAAAATCAAAGCAACAGTTATTTTTACAGACATATAAAGACAAATGGAGAAAGCAAGGGAAAAATAATCGTCAAGAGAGTATTTCTGGTTAAAATATTCTGCTTTCGCTGTGATATCAAAATTTCTTTCCAGCCTGCATCCCTATGATAAAAGTGCTTTCTTACAAGAAACCAAGTAATAGTTCATACCTTTTTCTGCCTTGGTGGTATTATGTTTTTCAAGTAGGAGGTAACGAGGACTTTCAGGAAGAAAAGGCAGAATCACAACTTGTACCAATGAGGGAACGATGATCACTCCAAATAAGTAAGGCCACCGAGATTCCTGTGAACAGGGGCAAAGATGGTAGTCATTAATACTCTCCTGTATTGACACTAGGAACACAAATAGCTACAATGGAAGTGTTGTAACTTTTCATCCTTTGACATAGCGTGCCAATGAGCAGAGTAATGTCTTCTTCCTGAGATCAGTAAGCAGTCTGAACACTTTTCCCTCAGATCCCCTTACTCGAGGGCTGAGGAAGTCAGAATTTAAATCCTCAACTTATAGAAAGAGAAAAAGAGAAAGGGGAGCTGGAAAACATAACATACTTTTCCTTTCCTTCAGCATCAACAACCATACAGACAAAAATCTTGATATATACTCAAATATGTATTCTACAAGTCATCCCCATTCACAATAATATCTCAAATTTTCTTTAATAAACAGTACAGCAGTATCTTCATATAGTTACATATAGCTGTCTCTTACTCTAGTCTGTTTGTTCAAAAAAAAGGAGTGGCATTATTCGCTTTGAAATCAACTGAAACAAAGTTGTTAGCAACCCCAAATGTACTCATTATTTAAAACTAGCTTTAGAGGGCCACCTGAGGAAAACTATTTCAGTAAAAGGCTGGGAAAGGCTATAAAGAGAGCTTATTTAGCTCTCTGGGTTTACTCTGAAAAGAAAATACTAACAAGTAGCTGGAGAAGAAAGGTACCTGTAGTATAATTTTCTCAACAATATGGCCCTTTATCTGTCCATGTTCTTAAGATACTTTTTGTTTCAATTGTCTAATGCCAAGACTCATTTTCTTTAGTAGTTTTCTCATTAAAGGTCATCATTTATCTATTTAATTCAATTATTTCTAAATTGAGACTTGGTTCTTAATTGAAAAGCCTGGTGAGACTTCAGTGGGCCCACTGCTCAGTCATAATGTCTAACACATTTTCAAAAACTTGGCTAGATCAAAAGCAGATTGCATTGCATCCTGTCTGATTGAACTCTGAAAGGCACTGGAGGTTTGGATCCAGTTTCTCCCTCAGAATGAATCTATCCATCCAGAGCCCACATTCCCCTATACAGAACTCGATAAATTTTATTTCAACATAATTTTCCACAGTCATATCAAAGTTCAAAAGGCCCCCAAACTGTTGACAGTTTTTATTTTACGTTCTCCCACTTCAAAACAGAACGCACTGCATGCTAGAGGATGTAAACCATGCTCAGATCCTGAACTGGAACATGAGTTAATTTAATAACTCCCAGGCAGAATAAGAGGAGAGATTTTTGTGTTTTGTTTTGTTTTGTTTGTTTCTTTGTTGTTTTTAAGAAAAACAAAACATACAAAAAAAGAAAAAAAGGAAAGAATGAAAAATTCCAGAGATAGCAAAACAACTTGAGAAGGGGATTTTTCAAAAAATTCAAATCTCAATGTTATCAGTGTTCCTCGGAGCCTGTTACCATGAGGACGTGAGGACTTAAAGAACCTCTTCCTTCACGCTGATTTTTTTTTTTTTTAATACAGGTGATTGAAGAAATTTACCTAATATAGGAGCATCAAGACTGGTTAATAGTCTGTTTATAAATGAACAATCACCAGTCTTATTTTAAAAAATTGAAATTTAAACTTAGGTTAAGACTTTAAAAATAACTAATAAATTGCATATACAAAACAGGCACCTGTTTGTAAAGAAACTTAAGAAAACAGGCAGTCTGATCAGTTGTATTCTGTATCTGCCTGGAAGCACTTATTTTATACAAAGTTGTAAAAGAAAATCCATTGTTTTATGTAATCTCTTATGATTACTTCCTATAATATAAATACTCTTTCTACATATCATATAAAAAGTTTACAAGGCTTAATAAAGTTTATAAGGCTTTTACAGTACTTCTGGAAAAAAAAAAAAAAAACAGGAAATATAATGTGCTGATTGAGAGTAGTTTTTTTCCACGATGCCAAGGATTCTTTAAGTTAAAAAAAAAACACCTTCTACTGTATATCGCTATGATTAACATTGTCATCTTTTTGGGACTTAACTTGGATTAATCTTTCAACCTTTTTAAAGTCTCCCATAGTGCATGTTTTCTCAGTTCAGTTTTCTCTCAACTAACTCTTCAGAAAGTGTTATTTTTAGAAAGCTATGAATGAGACTAAACTTCTGAACTTACCCTTCACAATAAATAAGACCCTGACAGAATAATAACAAGACATTTATTTTCACTACATAAGACACTGAGCTTCCTTTATTTCCTCTATGAAAGATTTTATATTTACTTTTTATTGTGCTAACTTGAAAAAAATTAAGGTAAATCAATCATAAATATACTTCTACACTTCTATGTTTTCTACAAGGATATTTGAGCATTTCTGAACTTGTAATTGAATCAAATTCATACATTTGTGATAAAACTGGTGTTTTGCTCTTTAGATAAGGGGCAAACATTTCATTTCAATAGGGAAGAAGAAATTTATTTCATTTTTAACAGTGTGCATATTACAGAAACAACAACAACAAACATTGGTAAGTCACTGAGTTTAGTGGAAATGTTTCCATCCATTTGGAATGGATTCTACTTGCTTTTCTCTTAATTAACATTGTCCATATTCAGATTCTTCATCCCTATACCGAAAAGAAATATCAGGACTAAACTGAGTTTAAAAAGACCCATAAAAGAGCTACATTTGTTGGTCTGAAAGTATAAAATACACATTGCTGAAGATCAAGCAGAATTAGACCGTATAAAAAGAATTAAAGGAAGCAGAGAAAAGTAGGGTACCCTAACCTTTTTAAGGATTAATAGAACCTGTTCTATACAAACAGGGACAATGCTCAGAAGCAGTAACAAGGTGAAGAGAAAAGACATTTTAGGCATCACTTAGAAGACACTGTAACACTTTGCCTCAGCTGTCAGTAAGGAGAAGAACACAGACATTACTGAGAGAAATGAAAACAACACATTTTATCTCAGGAAAAACTGAGAAAAGCAACAAATATTTTAATTACAGAGTACTTGACTCATCGCCTGCTTAGAACTTGTACAAATAACCTGTCAAGATGGTAAGATTTTAATTTTAAACTGTCACATTGTGAATATTTGCTGGAGCATGAAAAACCCAGCTTTGATCTATTTACAAAAGACAGCTAAATAGTAGAGCAAGTTTGACATCCACAGACTCATTCAAAGTTTGATATAATAAAGTGCAAAGCTGTAGAAACACATGGTGGGAAAAAAAGAGATAAAACATGACACAGGTTTATCAATTAGACAAGATTAACTTATATCAGAATACAGTAAAGCAAATGTTATTAAGTCAGAAAATTACTAATTAAAATGTAGAAAATTGAACATATTGTAAGAATTAAAAGTGGAAAAGAAACTGGCATGGGGAAAATATCGATGGTTACTGCTGACAGGTGGACTAGTGGACTATATGGACTTCAACGACCTATTTAAGCTCTGGTTACATTTAAAATTTTTGTTGATTAGGAAGATTTTATTGATAAAATTTGAAGACATTTTCCACACAGGAAAGGCTAAGAATATACATATACATATAAAAATTAAAAAAGATGTTGTCAGAGTCATACAACAGAGGTGGGAAGAAGTACCGTACACATGGATACTCATTTTTGGAAAAAAATGATGAGGCCAATTAAGTCTGCTAGACAAGATGTGTAATAAGAGCAAAAAGACTGAGTTAGGAAATACATGACTGCCACAGGCTCTACTCTTTGTGTATATATATATGTACATATATATATATATTTATATATATAATTTTTTGAAAACATACCTTTAAAAGCATAACAGCCATGCCACCTCATAGAGATATTTGGGGCTCATTTAGCTTACTGCTTGAAACTTTCAGATTAAATTAAAACAATATGTTTACAATAGAAGCATAAATAGACAGTATCCCTTTTTCTCACTCAATGCACAGCATAAATATGATTGGTCCATGAGCAGGTATTCAACGTCCATTTACCAGTCACTATCTGCAACTCCTCTAAATATTTATTCAAGAATTAATTCCTTTGGGAGTGGGAAATGGGTTATGGTGGGTTTACAAAAACAGTTAACACTCTAGCAACAATAATGATTTTTTGCGTAATACTTTTCTTATGAAAAATGACACATTTTCCCCATTTTGTATGTGCGGAACAGCACCTAATACAAGATGGAATCATCTGCTTTTTCTTGTTCCTAAAAGAAGTGGGAGCATTTTCATAACTTTATTTTGGCAAAATATAATCACACACACAAAGAATTACATCTACTGTAATTTCTAGATGCCCTGAAGCATCTTGCCTCACCTCCTGCTGCAGCCCCAGAATGATGCAGGTCTCTTGGGTTTTGTATGTCACATCTGCCAGTCCCATGTGGACATCTAAAGTATGGCAGGGCATCAAAATGATACTGTATGCTTATGTTCAAGCAATTGAATCTTATCCTCTTTAATAGAGACTCGGTATGAAAACTTCATATTATACCACAAATATTCTGTCATACAGAAAAATCACATCCCTGCTCTGAACAGGCTGAGTAGACTTGCATGTGCAAAGCTGAAAAGCCTGCACAAGTCCTGCATTTCTTTGTTCATCTATTATTGTCCCACAGAAAATACTCCTGATGGTAAAGGACAACCTTACTGGCTTGGGGCCAAGGACTGAAAAAGCATCAAGGTGGAACTAATTTCTTAGCATTAAAATTGTCTTTTCTTCTGCAAGTCAAGGGTATGATGAACATGAGGCAGTTAAGACCAGCTACTTGTGTAATTTGCAAGACAACTGCCTTCCTCTTACTTTCCTGGTGCAGCTCCAAACTTGTCTCTACAGCCTCCTCTGCCTGCAGAGGTAGCTAACCTCATCAATCAACGCTTGCATCCCTGCTGGATACAACCCGTAACCCCCATCTGTCATAACAAGTTTTAATGACAGAGTTATGAATTGCTTACTTTCTTGTTTAAAACATAGGTAACCCAAACAGTACACATCTTTCCCCTCAATTCTGCACCCATGTGGATGTTTATTTTTATGTCACTACTATAGATATAGCTCTGACCATACTACTACTCAAGTCTCAGCATCTTCCCAGGTATTATACACTACAGAAAGTTACCAGACTTAAGGCTGTACAATCCTAATCTAAAATTCACAGTAGTCAGCGGGAGGTCTTTGTTACAGACTGAATCACCTTTGGATCAGCCTTGAAAGTGGTTGATGTCCAATTTCTGTGACCTTCTGTTCATTAAATTGCTTGTTAGACCATGTTGTACATATTGAGACAGAGAATTAAAGTGTTAAGAGTTACCATAATGCTTATTGGTCCAACTTTTTAATGGAGTCAACAATAGCTAGCTTTTTTTCTATTTTTTTTACCTAACACTTAAATGGCATAATTGCTGCCTACTTTGTTTATTCATTTCTGAAAAATAGCAATGGGAAATAGCAAGCTTTCAGATGGGATTATTTTCAGCAGCGAGCATAACTTGAGCATATTTAGAAAGAAACATAAAAAATATGTTGAAGCTACACAAAATTTCTGACAGACTTCATTGCAGAAAAGCATGTGGGATCAGGTTAACTTTCATAAATAATACAGTATGAAATAGTAAATTAAAGTAATTGAAGAGGATAACATTCAGTTGTTTGAACATACTGTATGTATTATTTTGATGCCCTAATATACTTTAGATATCTGCATAGGACTGGCAGATGTGACACAAAACCAAGAGCCCTACATCATTCTGGGGCTGTGGCAGGAGGTGAGGCAAGATGCTTCAGGGCATCTAGAAATTACAGTATATGTCATTCTTTGTGTGCTTGTGTGATCATATTTTGCCAAACTAAAGTTATAAATGTTAGACTAAGGTATATCAAAGTTAAGAAAAATATTTAAATAATTTAAAACAAACAAACAAACAAGCAGCAATTGCTGTTTTAAGATCAATTGAAACAGCTGAACATTTCATCTTGACACATTTTTAAAGGCAACAATCTGGTTTAGATTTAAAAAAAAAATCTCATTTTAATTTGACATTTACTTTAAATTAAAAAAAAAACAACTCAAAGGTGCAATACCGATCCAGTATATATCTGCTGATTTTATTTGTTGTCAATGGTTTCAAAAGCAAACTAAGAAATGCAAGTCTACAAAATACTACACAACACTAATGACTGCATGCTACCCTATGATGCTTGACCAATTTACCACAGTATTAATATCCAATTTGTAAAGGACAAATTTACATATTAGGACATGAATTTGCAGTAATGGGTGATTTTATAAAGGACAATGGGAATTATAACTGAAATTTTAATCACCCAGAACCTTCAAAAAGGTTTAAGTGGTCATTATCTTCCCAGACTGTGAAGCACACTGGGAAGGAAGCCACAGGTCAAATCATTTCAGATTTATTCCTTAATAACAGATTTGTAAATATTATCAGATACCAGATATTATCAGATATTCAGGCACTAAGAAGACATCATCTAAATCTTTGTCTACACCTTCTCATAAATTAATGAAGTAGAGTCCAACTAATACCAGATAAGATGAGGTTCGTGGACACATATTGCTTTTTAATAAGTCAACCACAATAGGTAGAAAAAGGTTATTGTTTGTTTGGTGTTTTGGTTTTTTTTTTGTTGTTTGTTTGTTTGTTTTTTGGTTCTAAGTCTGACAAAAGCAAAAAGTCAAACCTTAAATATAAGTGGAAAACAATTACTCTGTGTTTAGTTCAACGTGCTGACTATGTTTTTGTGGATCAAGAGAAAGCTGTCTGACAAACTATGAATAACTGCTCTCAACTTTCATTGTACTTTGAAATCTTTCTTAACTTCAGACCTGTTGAAGGCCTTCTTTCCATTAAGGCTTGTCCACTGTTTTTTCATCTGATCTAGTTAAACAGAATACATCTACGTATAAACCTGATCATCTGAAGTGTTAGGTGGGCACTGTTTCAACTGTCTATGAGAAAATCCTCAAAGATGAGAAACTGTCATCCAAATGTTAGATGCGCTGGCATTGTCTGCTGTTCAGCAATAAGTCTAAAAATAAATAAATACATATATTTATAGTTTTTTCTTCTATAACCACACTTAGACCCACATTCAGACAAATCCTCTCCTGCAGGACATTCCCCTTTCCAATGCAAAATTGGAACTTTTGGATATTACACAATGCCAATCAGCCACGTGTTATTCCTAAAACTGCAAGAATTTAAGCTTCACAGCACAACTTTAATGGAATGAAACTCATTTACATTTACAAGGACTCACAGCTGTTTTCCCATGCATTACTTAATGAGTTCTGTACAGAAAAAGAACAAATAAATACCTTTGTGTCTGTCTGGGGGAACCAATAAAATGTTGATTTATGATCCCTAGTAAATACATAATCTCAGCTGGTCCACAGTAGATATAAGCAAAATACCTCACTTAATGTCTCCATTATAAATATACCAACAATACCCACCACATCCTACCAACAGGGCTGGTGTAACAGAACAGACCTTCTCATCCCATGGTTATTATTGATCTTATATTGAAAATTGTCCTGTGAATATGCAATAGCCCAAAGGGCCCTGGCAGCATTTCTGTATCCTTGTCAGCGTGACCAAGGCCATGCATCTCTAGCCTGGTGGCTGCACAGCAAATTCCCTTCAACTATTGGGTAAGGTGACCTCCAAGCCCCTGTTCAGCAACTCACAGCTTGCAGTTAAGTGCAAATATTTTGATACATGACATAGAAAGTGCTTCAGCAATAGGTAACTCAGTGTCTTGTGTGTTACTCTGAAAAGATGAAATAAATTTCCCATTTCTTAAAAGAACAGACCAAAAGAATACTTTAAAAAGGATTGTCATCTTAAAAATCACTATCTCAAGTAACTCTTAACTGGCCTGTCTGGTACCAGTTTACAGAAGTGCAGACAGATTTACATTAAAGATACACAAATCAATCCAGGCTCAGAAAAGCACCTGCTGAAATCTGTGATTATCTAAATAAGCACTGAAAGGCTCTTTTTTTTTTTTCTTCTTCCCTTAAGATTGTGTTTAGAAATTTGTATCTTTGTACAGCTGCTTTCGTGAGCTACACTTAGCAGCTACCATCCTCTTACGGAATTGAGCAGCCATTTACAAGTACCAATATGTCTGCTGTATCCTTAAGACACACTTTAAAATACTCTTCTGGGCAATGCTCTAGCTTTTAGGTCAGAGTTTTGCATTTTGCTAGAAGAATACGAAGAGGCTTTGCTTCTCTGCTTCTAAGAAACTCTGTGCAAGCTCAGCTGTTCAGAGGAATGATAGGGACCAGGGTAGACTGGACTGACCTTTTGTAAGTCTGTCTCAATGGCATAGCATCTACAGAGGAACTTGGAAACTCCTCCTCAATATTTAATGAAGCTTACTCCAAACTTAGGCAACTCCTGATCAAAAAAATTGGGGGACCAGCACTGATGAACCTAGTTCCTAGTTTATTTTCCCTCTAGAATCACAGAATGGTTTGGGTTTGAAGGGACCTTAAAGATCGTCTAGTTCCAACCCTCCGGCCATGGACACGGACACCTTCCACTAGACCAGGTTGCTCAAAGCCCCATCCAACCTGGCCTTGAACACCTACAGGGACAGGGCATCCACAGCTTTTCTGGGCAAAAGATAAATATCTTTAGCCATAGTCACTGTCATGGTTCAAGGGGAAAATAAATGTATGGAACAAAAGAGGTCACAGAAAAATATGAGGAGGACTGATTGATTTGTATTTTGTATTATAATGCTAGTGTGTAAGATTCAGTTGAAGAGCATCTCAGACAGACCATTTTGTCATTGTTGTCCATCTACAGGCTCTGGGTCCCCAGAGCAATTCTGAGTTGCTTTTTCTCATTTGTAATATACAGACAGTTTTTAAGGAGTCCTTGAATGTCAGTCAAGAGTTTTAAGATGAAGAATCAGTTAAAAAGAAAAAGAAAAACAAGAAAAAAAAAAACACTAAAAATGAAGCTTTGACAAGTGAAGTCAAAGCTTAGTTTTCAGAACAGACTTCAACTAAACAGTCTGTAAAACTGCCTATTTCATCACTGTCTATTTTAGTGCAAGTGAAGGAATACTTTTGAAAGAACTTAGTAAAGCATTGTGAAAGATTACTATATAAACTTTCCTAAGTACAAAAAAATCTATCACTTCAAATATGCCATTTTCAAGAGTCTTTGTAAAGAAAATTATAGTTTGACAAGGAATCTGTAGAAGTTCTTAGAGTTTGATTAAAAAAAAAAAAAAAAAACACCATACCATTTGAATGATACCAGATACCATTTGAATCATACCAGAACTAATTTGAAAGGGGCTCATCACAGTTATCTTTTCTTACTAGCCTTACTAGAATAAGGTACAACTACAGTATAGATTAAGTTCATTAGTCCTTTACCAAATTTAGTTCTTTTTGCCATACAAATTGATATTTACATCAACAACATTTTTTTTTTCTGCTAGAACAAAGTAACAAGCTGTGGGAGGATTTTGCCTAGTATCATCGTTATGTTACAGACTTATTTCCAATTCCTTTTGTATAAACAGGTAATTGCTAGACAGCTATGCATTAAAGCTGTTCAAATTCCTCAAAAAGTGGAATATAAACTGTAATTCATGTTGTTTCAATGACAAAGACAACATCTAACTAATAAAGAGTTAGTAAACTGTAGCAATAGCAAATTTTGAATGTATTTAGAAGGGGCAGAGGAAAATCTAGAAAAATGCAGTGTATCACTTCAAGATGTATTCAGAAGAGAAATTCTGGGTCTTCTCTCAGGTATTTTTTTTCATTCTTTTAAATCTGTTTACCCCACGTGGGGTTACCCATAAGAGCCATCAAATTGTAAACAAGTCTTTTCTCTTCAGGAAACCCTTCCTGCCTCTGATCACTGCTGCTCTGTCCTGTACCTGTACCTTGTATTGTTTTTGTTAAAATGGGGTGACTAAAACTACCTGTATCATTGAAGAGATGGACACATCAGGAATTTTACCATACTATCAGCAGTTTTTCCATTTGCTTTATTTTTATTTTGTTCCCTGGATAGACCTACAGGAGCGATAGGTATTGTTCAGGAAGTGTTGCCCTAATAGGCCTTTGGAGATAGCACAGCAAGGCTTCCAGGATGACATGCTACTCACCATGAAACAGTGCAATACAGCTAGACAAGTATGACATAAAAAGACTTGAAGTATATAATATAGGACTCCTGAAGTAAACGAAATCTATTTTTCCATTGGCCTACCCATGGCAGACAGATATTCTGGTCTGAACAGCAGCCACAGCCAGGCAGCCACTAGGGGAAATTGCTGGAAAAACAACTATACCTTAGGAAAACATTACACACTACAGGAAAAAGGGCTCTGAAAGGCAAAGTCTGAGGAAAAGATGGCAACATGCAACAGTTCCAGTTTGACCTGTCCTGAATACACACACACTGAAACATTTTTGCCCTTTCTCATATCTGTACAAAAATGAAAAAAGATACTGAGGTTCAATGCATAAAAAATATGAATTGAGTAACTACAGCAAATATATTCATAAACTATATCCTCTGTCATTAAAGGAAAGACTAAAGCCCACCTTCATTAAACAAGCTGAAGCAATAGACAAAAATCAACTTTGTGGTCTACAACATTTAAAATATGTTAACACGCTAAGAAAAACCTTTGGAGTGGGACACAATCTTACATGCAGGAAGAAACAGATGAGTTACAGAGAGATACCATTTGAGAATACCCAGAATACACCGGAATTAAGGCCATGGAATATTCCCCTGAGATCGTAATGGTAAATTTGAACTTTCAGAACTAAAGTTGACAATGCACTGGCAAAAGATCTGTAGGGAACAATCCACCAGAAAAATGCTCTGGCTTATTTAGTCGCAGAATCACATAAAGAAAGAGAAAGTGGAAACACCTGAAGGGCAGTGTTTTTAAAAAGTGACAGGTCTGAAATACTTTATCATAAATATCTGTTTTCTCCTTCAGTCAAATATGCAGAAAGCTGCACATGCTATACAACCTAAAATGCCCCAAATTAAATAATCTTGTAGCGAGCAGCAGTAATTCAGTGCCCACCTTATGGCAGATAACATGATTCAATTCCTGAGGGACAGAACCAAGTTGTCATCTACAGTTGCCAGGGCTTCCTGAAGAATAAATGGCTGTGGACTAGAGAAGGCTAGAACAAGATACTAGCAAATGAAAACAAACATGCTATTCTCAGAAGTCAGGATTGTGAAAAGAAGCAGGTCACCAGCATATAAAGTAGCTGTGCTCTGTATTCTGATCACCAGCCAGCTTTAACATAGCGTAATTCCCGGAGCCTCAACAGAAACATAGTAGATACGGATTCCCATAGGTTAGAATGTGTCAGAATCAGAACCTTTAATGAAAGGAGTTGCTGGGATTTTGGTGAATGGGAGGGAATTAAGATAGGGGAAAGAATATCAAAGCACAGCAGCAGAGGACCAGTGTCATGATTGCAGCTTTTCTCCTTAGGAATAATCACTCTTAGTAAACATTGCACACTAAAGGAACACATTCTTCAGACTCAGTACTCTAAAATTAGTACCTTTGGAGACAAATAGAATAAAAGCCTATATATTCAGAAACCAAAAGAATGCCTGTATTCAAGTTTTAGAATCATTATTATATTTCTTGCATCTGTTCTTTTATACTATAATTTAAAAATTGGATGTAGTAGTGTTTAGCAAGTTCTTGTCAATGTGGTATGACGTGGAAAAAAAATGTATTTCTAGAATATTTCAACCAAAACTTTTCCAGAAGAATCAGGAAATAAGGAGTATTTTGATTCAAAAAAAAAAAAAAAAGTGTAATTTCATCTCATCTTATCTCTGTAGCTGTTTGCTTGGGTTTAAATTTAAAACCAGAATTGGTAATTGGTATAGAGGAAGGCACCTAGGATAAGAAGATTACAGAGACTGTTTTACTAGAAGATATGATCTAACCTGAAACTAACCTTAAGGATACAAAACTATTAGAGAGTGTGCAAAGGAGGGCTACAAAGATGGTGAAGGGTCCAGAGGGGAAGACATATGAGGAGTGGCTGAGGTCCCTTGGTTTGTTCAGCCCAGAGCAGAGCAGGCCGAGGGAAGGCCTCATGGCGGCCTGCAGCTCCCTCACGAGGGGAGCGGAGGGGCAGGCGCTGAGCTCTGCTCTCTGGGGACAGAGACAGGACCTGAGGGAACGACATGGAGCTGGGACAGGGGAGGGTCAGGCTGGGTGTTAGGGAAAGGTTCTGCACCCAGAGGGTGGTCGGGTACTGGGACAGACTCCCCAGGGCAGTGGTCATGGCACTGAGCCTGCCGCAGCTCAAGAAGTGTTTGGACAACTCTGTCAGACACATGGTCTGATTTTGGGGTGGTCCTGCACAGAGCCAGGAGCTGGACTTGTTGATCCTTGTGGGTCCCTTCCAACTCAGGATATTCTATGATTCTATGAACACAAAAATCACAAGTAATGTGACGAGGATAAAGTAAGCACACTTCAGTAGGTGGGGAAAAAGAGTGACCAAAAGACAAAAAGAACAATGAGAATAAATTGACAGAATTGGCCATAAAAAGATAAAAGAATTAAATAAGATTCTCAACCATCAACATTTCCAGTAGAAAGATTGGGAAGGCTGTAGTGATAGGAAACAAGCAACCACCTTTAAGACAAACATTGACAATTTTTCTGAAGGAGAAATTATAACATAATTAGTCTAGGAAGTAGGGAACTGGACTCTGTGATACAGGGGAGCACTTGCTCTCCTACTCTCACTTCAGTGCTTCACATATTTTCTGCATGAGCTCTGAAACTGTCAGGTTTGCATTCATGCAGTGCAGTAACATAGCCAAAGAACTGAAACCTGACCATTGCCCCCCAGCACCAAATCATGCCTCCTGCTTCACCTGTGTGAGGCTTTATAAATAAAAAACTACTAAAAATCACTTTGGGGCTGCTTAACCTACTTGACACAAAAAGAAGCACGTTCTGAATTGCCTCAAGTAATACTCAGAGCTTCAGAGCTATTTTTATCACATTTCCACATTTAAAGGAACACTGTTGCATTCGATAACTGAGGAAGTTACCAAACTGGTTGTTAATAAAGGCTTGTAAGGCTATGCCCCAAAGTCTATGTAAATGCTTTCCTTTTCTGTAGAAAGACTTCTACAGAACCACTGAAGGCAACAACCTCATATAATCCAGATAAATGCACCAAGCTCCAATTTAAAAGTTAAATTTTATGCTCAAGCTACTTCATCCAGAAGTCTGTTCCAAACATCACTGCTGAATTTCAGCATACAATTATTCACAGAGCATTTATAAACAGTTCTTCTTGTAGCAATACTGTCCTTCAGATTAAGCAACTCTTCCCTCTCTAATTCTTCCTTCTGCATTAACAAGGTGCAGTCAAATCTTCTCCCTTCCCTCTATTTCCTCAGCCAAGCAAGCAACGTTCTTGTCATCTCCTCTTATAAGAAGCCATGCTTGCAGCTCTCCCCATGTCCCTTCCTGTTCCAAACAGCCTCTTCCAGCAAGATGCCCAACTAGGTCTTTGTTCCTCCTTTCTTCAAAAGCATCACAGCTTAAATACTATGATTAATAACCTTTCAATTTGTTTAAGTTACAAGTCATACATACATGACAGACCTCAGGAGAAATTTTTTATGAAACCATGACAGAAGACAAATATTTATAACATTTCTATTATTCACATTACCATTACCTACTACCAACTCTGATAGAAACAAGCAACTAGCCACAGAGCAATGAAAAATATTCCTTGTGAGGTTTTATGCCATGATAATTAAAATTTGGTCATTGCTAGACAGACTTAACAAGGGTGTTTTTTACAGATACTAGTGCACACAGTGGCACAGAATGCTGATCACCGGTGACAAGCTCCCACAGATTGGAGTTTTCCATTCAAATGTAGAATTATATCACAGAATGTCATATTACAGCCTTGGCCTAAGTTATAATGGAAACCATCCCAGAATTCTGAGGAAAGCAAGTGTTTGCTTTACAGTTACAAGTGAAATCATTGAGAAGATACTGTGAATGTGAAGCTATCTCTGAAATAGGGTGGCTGTGGATCTGGAATACTGTCCTCACTTCAAATGCATCAAAACTTTCTCCAACAGAAGAAAAAGGAGAACAAAATAAGTATTCTGGGAATAATTTGATAAGCTTTCACATCATTACAGAAGCCACAACATTAATCAGTGAGAAGATGACATCTAGAAGGTAGTTAGCAAATGTCTTGAATGTACTTTCAAACATGATCAAACACAGTGACAGAAATTTAAGCAAGATGTTTGCTGGGAAGGGGAGGAGGAGAGTCTTGCAAGAACCAAAGAACTCAGAAAGAGGACACCATGTTTGGTTCTTTCCAAGCTATGGAAAAGAATCCTGGCTTGACTGAAACCAAAAGAAATTTTGATAAAGCCTTCAAAAAGGGCTAAGACTGCACGAGGGAATAACATTTCAAACAGCCTGAGGTTTTCCCTCAGTGCTAAATTTTATTAATGCATTAGAAGGAAAATACACCCACATACCCAACTGGAAAAATCAGGCCAACTCCAATAATTTCATTGGAACTATGCTAATTTACACCAGCCAAAACTGTGCTCCTTTTACATACTGATGTTACTCATCTTGAAAATGAATAATTCCACAAATAAAGTATATTTCTTCTTATATAAACTAATGGTTAACTTTAATGGTGTAATATTAACTGACTAACAACATATTAAAGCAGTGTGTAGAAGCAGAATTGTAATCTGCATGATTTGGGAGTGTCAAAAATTAAGACAGCAGGAAGGGGAGAACAGAAACAAAAAGAGCAAGAGTGATATGAAACCAAGGAATAAGTATATCCTTTTCAAAATAACCCAGAGACCTGGCAGGA
This sequence comes from Cygnus atratus, assembly GCF_013377495.2. Classification (NCBI taxonomy): domain Eukaryota; kingdom Metazoa; phylum Chordata; class Aves; order Anseriformes; family Anatidae; genus Cygnus; species Cygnus atratus. The sequence goes on along the minus strand of NC_066365.1, from coordinate 63,881,961 downwards.
AAATGTGAATTTTCACATGACACCTCACCTTTAAAAGCATGTGCATGTTTAGAAAAAAAAAAAAATCTACTGCTTAAGAGCTGACATATATTCTAAGCAGTTGAATCAGCTCCTTGACATTTAATACACTCTTTTGTAGTGCACTAGCTTTCAAAGCAAGAGAAAGGACATTGCAGAAGCCATGCAATGAACTGAAAGTCATTTTAAGTTTTTACCTAAGATCTGCTGCCTTTAAAGGGGAGGGAGGGAAGTAATCTGTTCTTCAACCGAAGGGTAAGTTGAATCAAACCATTTGCCTTCAGCAGAGCTTAACAAGATCATAGAATCATAGAATGTTAGATAAGTAAGCCCAAGGATAAAAAGATAGAATAGGAGAGCTGGTCATACAAAAATAAAAGTGTCAGGGAGGATGCTATCATGTATTTACATGGAGTTGAATTTAGATGGACATGGGAGGACAAGCTCTCCTCACTTTTCAGCTGTTTACTACTTTTGCTGACTGTCAGAAGGGATTCCTAGTTCAGGTTTCACTGCAAGAGGATTGCTGCAGACACTTCCTCTGCACTGCCTTGAAGACTCATCTCTGGTTGAAAAGTACTTCCAAGTGCTAGCCTGAATAAACCTCGACTTCATTTATTCAGAGTAATGACGACATCCAGTGGCCACCAAGTTAATCTCAGCCTATGGGAGCAAGATAACCTCCTGTATCAAAATAGATATTCGCTTTACATAAAGGTATATACTAACTCTGCTCTTGCACCTGCTAGTTCATGAGTGCATGACAAGAAGCACTATAATTATTGGGCAAGAGTCAGCTTCTTGTTCAAATTCAAAACAAGACTTTTTCTGTTCTATCTCACTTTGAAAAATTATAAATAAAATACATGAAAACTCCTAAGCATTTCCACGGTAATCAAAGAAACAGGAAAACAGCATGAATAAATGTATATAAAGAAAGGGGATGGGACGGGAAAACATGCATATGCACACACAATCCGCTCAAGCTGTCAAAACTGGTTGCCATATCTACCAAACTCACACACACTTAAACGATATGGAAGAAACCATTTTTAAGTGTTTCAAAACAAAAAAGTAATGGTTCTGTTTCCCATTTTCATAAGGAACTCTGTCAAAATACCAAAATACAGCTCTTTAAACATGCTTGTGTTCTTTCACAGAAAATGTCTGTTGCATACTTACTTTCCCAAATATCTCTGGAAGCCCCAAAACTTGCCCAGTGAAAACACCAACACAGATGAAAATTGCTGTGACCTGACCCAATGAACCACGGATTTCCTTAGGAGATATTTCACTCAAATACATGGGAAGGGCACTCAGAGAAATGCCTACAAAAGAAAGGTGGAAAAAACAAACAAACAAACAAAAACATAAACTAAGTCATAACACCTTTTCCGTACACCAAGTACAAAATGAGCATCTATTGAAAAGAGTCTGAGTACTAATCTGCTCATAAGAGAGGCATAAAAATTTGCAAATAACAGAATTACATTCACGGATAATATGAATTATCTTTTCTGCATGCCTAATTACTTTTGCACTATTTAGCAGCCATGGGATTGATTATCTCTGTTACACATCTACAGTGATGTGTGTTGGCTGCTATTTGAAGAGAAGCAGCAAAGGTTACTGAGAGATGAGAATCACCAAGAGAATAGATTTTTTTTGTTTTTAATTTGTTCACCCCAAAGGAAACAAAATGAAGTTTGCACTGGTTCAGGTAAGGAAGAAAAAACAACATATCAGACACGTAGATCAGACAGTGCCAAATGAAACATTTTCACTGTAAAAAGTATTAGCAGATGTTCCTCCAAATACAGGCTTACAACTGCAGTGAACTTTTGACAGCAGACATAAAATAAGGGCAAGAATGCTGCTCAAAACGAGGAGAAAACAAGTGCATGACCCTGGTTAGCAGACTGACCATACTGACAAAGCTCCAAACATTTGATCATCTGCTGGTGGTCTGAGACAAAAATTGGCAGCTAGCACCAAAATTCCTCATAAACTGCATATTGCAAGTGAAATACACATCTACTTTCAAAGAAATTTTTTTTTTTTTTTAGTTTGTACTTATAGACAAGATAGCCAAAGTTTGCCAGAAATGCTCAGTGTTGCAAAAGCCAAAACACTTTCCATTGCTTAAGTTCATGTAATTACACAGAGAGGATAATACCATCTTATTTCATCAAGTCTGTCTCTATATCAGGCTAGTACTTCTAACCATTTAGAAAGCTGTAAAGCTGCTGAGAACTTCACTGCCAGGTGCAAGACTACTCTGGTGCACAGGTGCTTCCATGATTTACTTTTAAATTGGGAAGACAACATTGCTAGGAGTGAATGATGATGTTCCAAACGTCCTGTTTAATCCTACCACTATTAACATTGGATCCAACAACTTCCAAACACACAGGAACAAGAAGCTTTAATGAATAGACTACATCCTCCTAATCAATGAAATGATTTTCATTGCATATTCTATGGGAGCTGATAAAGTAAAGGGGAAAGAATTAGGATTGACACCAGCAGCTGGGGGAGAGGAGAAATGTTATGTGTAAGGCATGCATTACAGATACATACAGCATGATAATAGCTTACCTGCATCAACACCCATTATAATGCGGCCCAGTATGAGCATTTCAAATGATCCCGCCAGCAAAGAGAGCGACATCAGCAATGCAGCCGTCACTGCAAATACATTATTGAGCAGCAGTGTACACTTCCTAAAAGGAGAAGATACTTTATGTAGGTACCAGCATCATAACAGATAAATCTTGTCATATTCCAAGCACACTAAGCTATCACTCTTAAATATTCATAAATAAACCCCAAAAGTGACTAACAAATTGTGCCTTGTACATGTTGTATAGAGTTCCAATGCATAACACAATGCTACACTTAAATGGATACAGTTCCAAATCTATACCACAGCTTTAAAATAAAAAATATCATAGTCAACAAAAGAGCTGTACTTTGAAGGCATGGCAATTAGCCACCCTACACATCTTAAGAACCCAAGAGCCATGCCTGAAACTCTATACGAATAGAAACAAACATATTCTGAGTAAATGAATGTATGTAGGAACCAGCAAATGTACTTCAAATAGCAATAAGCTGATGTAACTATAGGCATTTTTATTCTACATATTGTTTTTGCCATTTTGAGAACTTCCAAGCACTGACATTATTTATGTCATTATAATCCATCCATAATATCCATAAGCCCATGACATTAAATACATACATGGAAGAAAATTACTGCTTGCAATTTTTAGAAAACACACTTGGGGGAGGAGGAAGGGGGAACACAGCAATAAAAATCAACCTCTTTCCAAAAGTGTTAAAATTAACCAAAATATTGATTTATATCTTCAACTTTTTCCAATTTTTGAATTATTTCTTTGTATAACAAATTGATTTTTTTCAAAGCTCTTCTTTATGAAAAATGGTTACTTAGTTAAAAAAAAAAGACATGAAAATATATTTTTTAAATTTCAAAACATCTCCATTTCTCATTCACATTATGCCAACAGCAGTATATCTTACAGTTTTCATCTTACAGAACCTTCTGCTCAAATTTGAGTACTCATTAATTCAACAGTGACTCATAAGTCTCATAACTTCTGCAGAAGGAAATACTTTATAAAAGAAATAATATGTATGATTTCACAGGCCTTTTCCAGTCAGATTCAAGCACAGACATACTCTTTCTCTGAACCGATGGGAGTAGCCTGGGTAAAGATATAAGATCAATAGCTCTGCTGCGTCTTCCATTGAAAGATTAAATAGAAAACCCACCCAAAGCTCAGAAAATCACTGCTACCTTATACACATCCTGTTGTCTCCCCACAAGTGGCTTTTTGCTAAATTACAGCCTGTAGTTGAATGGCTGGAGAAGCCATTAACTTCAGGTTCAGCCCTACAAGTGACTGAAAAACTTCTTGTAATTCCCAGACAGAATCACAGCCACGGCTTGCGATATCTAATGAAGATATGTTGGCCTCTCTACACTACATCACAATGAAATAGCTGCTTTGCATTGCTTGTGATATAACACAGGACAAAACACAATTGTTTTCACAATAACGTGGCAAGAAAATGATCTAACCCTATATTTTCCATCTATGAGTCACCTCACTCAGCTATATGTGGTAAAGCAACAGAGCTTTGTATTTACCAGGTTTTGCAGTCACTTAATTAAGAACAGTTTTGATTTTGCTTTTGAATTACAACTCAATACTGAAGCATCAAGCTCCGTTCAAACAACACATGAAGGAAACAACTGATTTGATAACAAAATGTACCTGGAGAAAAACATCACTGATGACGTCAATTATGAGAAATCCATTAACTTTGACGGTAAATTATGTAGGCTGACAACACACAAATTTTATTAAAGAACTGAAGTGGTATTAAATTTTTAAGTATTTTCAATGGATTTTCACCTTCTCTATGTTGCCACTTCCATGTAAAATAACAGGAATAACCAGAAAGGCTGTCTACATTTTTTTTTTTCCAAAATGAGTAACAAACCAACACAGTGGTCCACGTTCCACATTCTTCTTGAGTTCAACACATAGCCACCAAATGGAAATATCCCAGCCATTGAAAAAATGATCCAACTAGTTACAACAATTAATGTATTTTTAATAGTAAGTATATTAAATATTTGCTTTAATTACTTTTCCAACTTTCCTTTTCTTTTTTTTTTAATTAAAAAACTGCTTGAGCACTGTTTGAATGAGATTTTTTGAGACCAGACAAGGAAAGAGATACAGCACATTTAAAGTACATGTTTGTATAACGATACTATTAATTATTATACTATTAATTATTTATTATAAAGATAATAAATAATGCCAAAAAATGGAAACAAGTCACGTCAAACAAGTGCTATACATTTATCTGGAGTTGTTACAAAGGAGAGGAGAGGAGAGGAGGGGAGAGGAGACCTGAAAAATGTAACCTCCTTTTAGAAAAGGTTGGCCAAAAACCACGTATTCTATGAAGCATGCTGGAGCATAGGAAAAAAGCAAGGATAGGCAGAGGGAAGCTGCTATGCACTGACCCTGACCCCTTGCACCACCTGGCCCCTCACCAAAGAGACTCAGTGTAACCTGTGGTGAGCAAGGGTAAGGAGAGGAGTCTGGAGTAGGAGGAAAAGTGTTTCAATATTCACCTTCTTTCTTTCCTAATACCTGATCGGTAATTAAATGTTTATGCTAACTGGCAATAATTTAAGTTAAATTCCCCAAGCTGAGTCTGTTTCAACCGTGACAGTAATTTGTAAGCGATTTCTCTTTCTTATTTTTTTGACCCATGAGTTTTCTCGCTCCTGTTCCTCCTGTTTCTCTCTGACACCCTGTCCTGCTTGTGGGATGGGGAGTAATGAGCAGCTGGGTAGGGTGCTCAGCTGTCAGCTGGGACCAGTCCAGCACATCTATGAACAGAAATAACCACTTCTCATAAATAACCACTTCTCAAGAAAAAAAAAAAAAAAAAAAAAAACCACAGCAAAACCCTCCAGACTCCACATGCTGCCTTGCTTTACTTCCAATCAGGTCATGTTGTATTCAGAATTGCTACAATCATAAATTAGCAATGCTTTCCTGGTCACATAGGCCAGAACTGTATTACCCTAGACACAGGGCATAGGAAAAAGAAAAATGAAAAGAAAAAAAACTTGTATATACTGCTTGTATAACTCCAATACAACCGATATAATGATAACACACTTCACAGGGTATTGTAGCAGACAATTTCCCTTGGGAAACTCCAACCAATATCGTCATATAACTGCTTACCACACTTACAGAGTGTAAGCGTACAAACTTCAAAACTAACCCACCAGAAGAAAAGTCACATACTGGTGCATTGGTCAGCCTAATCATTTTTCACAAATTGATTGACCAAGCAATTGTCAAATGGCACAAGAAACCCACTGAAACATAAATATCCTACCTAGCTCTCACATAGCACATTTCATTTCAGTCTTGCTGAAGGTTATAGAGCACAGCAGTAACCCTATTTTTGTAAATAGGTAAACAGGCAAATCGAGAGTGAAGTCAACTCAACCTAATGCTAACTTGCAAAACAGTGTCAGAGCTAGGAAAGGGAACCTGGACTCAAGTGTGAGTCCACACCCCCACATACTGCACTTACAGGCATGCAGACAGTCACTGTTTTGTGTTAAGAGCCCCGTGTTGTCTCAGTTGAGAGCAAAAGGAAATATGATTGGGGGTGGGGGGCTTAATTATATTTCTATTAATCATATAGTTCATGGCAAACTGCCTCTGCTGCAGCTATTAAACTAAAAATCCTAGACTAGAGTTCATTTAAATGTGAAGATCTTTTTTCCTTCTTCTGCTCAAATTCAGAATTTTCTCTAGCCCAAAGAAATAAAGCATTTATGCATTCCAAAAGGAAGATGCAATCAAAAAACTTTTGATTGTTTGAGCACAGAGCATTTTTTCACAAGCAGCTATATCCTAAGACAAACAATAAGCACGGCAACTTATTACCAAAAATTGGTTGTCTCTTAAGGTTGGCTATTTGTTCTGCTGCAGGACTGTAATTTCTACTTCTATGCTCAGTTGGAAATAGTTGTAAGAGATGAGCAATTTGCTCAGTAGAAATCACAGTTTCTATAAGCATCCCAGTTGAGCTGGACAATTTACGCATCAACTTGACACAGACAGAGCTAAGCTTTAAATAATTTTCCCCTTTTTATTGATATTTTTTAAAAAAATAAATATATTTTTTCTTTTTTTCTTTTTTTTTTTTTTTACAGATATTTTTGGTATTGAAAACACTTGAGTATCTCCTCCTTGGAACTGTTCTATTTTTATTTATTTATATTTTTTTTTGCAAAATCACATCTATCTTGCGATTTCAAAGTTGTCATTTGCTCTCATGATAATGGATAGTTCCACAAAGGCCAGAACAGAATCCTACCAACTACATGACCTCCGCAGCTGCAATAATTTCAGTTTTAATTAGGGATTTGAATTAATAATCTGTTTGTATAAAACTCTCAACTAGGAGAATGATAGAATTTTTAAGTTTCCTCAAAAAATTATCATTGCCTCAAAATATAATAAAGACTCAGTACAATAAAGACTCTAGAAGCTCGCCTTAGGAAGCAAATATGATACCTTATACAAAAAGTATAGTAAGGAAGCTAGGTGTTTAAATAATGAACTGTCAAGTCCAGTAACAGAACAAATACTGATCACTATTTTAACTACAGCAGATAACCTGAGAATAAAAGAAATGGTAGCATTACTAAGATAATCCAGATAAATTCCTTTAATTGCTTCAGACTCAAAACAATTCACTGGGCTAGAGGTAAGGCCTTACACGTCTTTTGCAAATTCCTCCCCAGCAGTGGCTTAAGCAATTCACTGAGCATATCTCTCAGGATGTTTAGGATGTGCAACAGCAGCTACTCTTCATTAGAAGACAAGAATTTAAATTATAAAGTGTCAAAACCACATCTGAACATGGGACTTCTACTTATGTGGATGAAGGCCCTCTTTGAAAATTTTGCCCTGAACTTCTCTTGAAATAAGTAGTGCCTAGCAATCTGGTAATCTGAAAATTATGTTATTAATCTTACAGCAATATGAATCAAGAGTGCTCTTTTTAAAGTCACACATTATTTCCAACTAATGTTTTTGATCCCCATTAGTACACTATTCTGTGTCAGTATAAATGGAGCACAGCTTCATCATATGCACAGCTCTCTAACTTACAGTTAAATTTAACAGCATATTTCATTGTTCTGTCAACATTTCATAATGTCCTCTTCAGTTACTGTAGCGATATGTCAGTCTGGTTTCCCAGACCAGACAAACACACTGCAACATGAACAGCAAAACCAAGAACAACATTTTATGAGCAGCTTTTATCCAGTGTCTCTGAGAGATGTAATTCCTTCCAATTTCTAATCAAGTACTCTTATACCATATCTATGAGAAAGCTGTTTTCATGGTTTGACAGGGATAAACGTAATAAACAGGGACAGAGCCTCCAAGCTTTAAAGCTCTGCCCTGGAAATACAATTTGTTCCCATCAAAGTGGTATTCTTACAACTGACATCATCCACCACTTTAACTTTCACACAAAACCATTCTACTCTCCACCAAAAATCAGTCTTCTATGAACTTGTTCTTTTACTACATTTTTAATAAAAAAGAGAAGACTTAGTGACAATTCCAGGAATTAAACACTCTGACTCAGGGAGAGTTTCATATATTCAATAAGTATGTAAAAGCCAAACTGATGAATAGAAAAAAGAAATTGCAAACCTAAAAAAAAAAATTGACTATGAAAAACATTATGAATTAAAAATCAAATGGTGAATTGATGGAATAGAATAAATTAATAAAAATTGGATAATAGATTTACAGGGTAGAGAGCAGTGACTTGCAGTAAGTGCAAAATGGAAGAATGTGAAACTATTTTTTGAGGTGTAAAATGGGATGTGGAAGAGTTGGGATAAAATATAGTGACGATTAAGAAAAAAAATCTAAGCAGAGGAGTTGAGAGAGATGACTAACAGGCTTGGGAGAGCGCAATGTAAAGTACATGAAATAGTCAAATGTAGAATACAAAAAAGTGAAAACAATGGAGAGGGCTGCTTATGTTTGAGACTCTATGATGACCTTCTTTGGTGATTTAATCAAGCAGAGATTATCAAATGATATAAAATTTATAATTAAGGAAAAGCCAAATGAAGAGTTAATATGCATCTTATAGTGTCTTTTTATCCAGCCCCTTCCAAATACAGGGAAATTAAAAATCACTTTTAAAACTCTTTGGAAGAAGGTATGAACTGAAATTTGACAGAAGTATCTAGTTGCTACCTACTGCAAAAATGCAGACAAACCAGTAAAAACATTTCTAAAATACTGGTATTTGTTATAGCCAAGATTTGGTCAAATACTGCATTGCATAGAACAGGGAAGGTGACAACAAGCATGTGGAAAAATAAACATGAACTTCACCCTAGTCTATTTCTTCAAACCATATTTTAAGTTGACAATAAGGATAAAAAAAAAAGACTAGATTTTTATTACTGCAAGATAACAAATCTGGTTGAGAAGCAAATGAGGCAAATTGATAGTTTTATTTGTGTAGGGTAAGATACCCAGCAAACTTGCAGAACAAGAAGCTGCCAACCCTTTCCGAAATCCTTCCTTTTATATGGTATTTTCCTTTTGCACTCTTGCCTATTCAACTTCCTTGACATCTGAACCCACTGTCAGTTCAGAGCAGATGGTTTCTATGATTCAAATAATGCACAGTAAGGCCAGAGAAAGGGTATTAATTTTACTCTTTGAAATTCACAATTCTCAGATATAAGCTTTCATAATTTGAAGATGTTTTAATTTGCATTCTGGTAAAGGTGAAAAGAGTTATAAAAAAATAAAATACAAGTAAAGCTTTCTATAGGAGTTAGGTTGGCAACTTCTTTAGAAACCAGGTTTCCAATGTACTTACCTTCCGAAGAACTTCACAATTGGGGTAACAATAATGGCACCTACAAGGCCACCAATGGCAAAAATAGATACAGTTATAGACCAGAGGAGAGTCAGGGTGCTTTCGTCCACTGAGAAGCCATATCTTCTTTCCCAAGTTTCATTGTAAAACTTCTTGATGTACTGAAAGAAAATACATAACAATAATACATGTAAAAATCACTCTTTAAGAACACTATTTACAGAAATTGAATAAACAACAGTAGCTTGTTTGCAAGGACCACCTTTGCATTTCTACCTCCCTCCTCTAAAAAAAGGGTACTCAACTCTAGATGTAACTGTACTACAGACTAACTGAACCAGTCAAAGCATACAAGGACAAGCCAGTTAAAACAAGGTGGAAACACCAGTAGACATGAACATTAAAGAAGCTTATAAAAGAGAAACTTCTTCAAAGAAAGGATGTTACAATTTAGGTTGCCAGTACAACATGAACAACAGTTTGTGTTAGCCTTACTGGGATAAGGGCTCGGGCACATAATCACACTACCCACACATAGCATGATGCTGCACATCAGCTGAGCTCTGCTGGCTGCTCATGTACATACCCTTAACCTCAGGCAAACAAGGTATCACATCACATTCTAGCATAACATTTTTTGGACAAGATAAACAAAACTGCACTCTAGCACACATCATGACTTAAAAAAATATGCTTAAATGCTAACTACTTAAATGCTAACTACTGCTGGTGAATCAACAAGTAATTGTACTGCTTTTTCATGGATCTGTAATCCATGTAATTGGGGAGGGGGGAAATCAAGGAAGGAAGGAAGGAAGGAAGGAAGGAAGGAAGGAAAAGAGACACATCTTGACAGATTTGCATGTGGAGTAGGACGAATTAAATTAAGACTATCCACGCATTTCTACACACGTACCACAATGAAGGTAGTTTTCCCATTTACTGAGACTTTTTTTTTGCCTTGCTGCCATTGTGCTTCTTTCAGAAATCTGTGCAAGCACACATACGTGGAAAATACTCTAGGTGTTAAGCTACCACAGAGAATCACGGCCTTTCATGGAGGATTTCAAAATCTGTTGTATACTTGTTCAAACATACAGAAGATTAAGTCATTCACAGGTAACATCTCTAAGGGTATCAGACAGTTTTGGGTAGTGAAGCAGTGGGTCCAGTGTGCCCACCTCAGGCTCACTACCCATGATGAATGGTCTGCCCAAAAGCCATCCTCCTGGGGCTGCCAAATGGCCAAAAGTCAGCAGATCTCCACCTCTGGCATTAGGACCTTGTCCCAGGCCATACTCCAAACCCAGAACTACAGTGACAGGGAGAGAAATATAGATAATAAGACAGACATTTGGCTCAGCTGAGTAGGTAGCTATACAGTATTTATAAGCACCTGGGAAAACAAACCTTCTGACTTAACGCAACAAATTCTAAATCCCCACTGAGTATAACACATGAAATCTGCTCTCTGTCTTCACACCAAAAAGATATTTGTCTGTTATATTGCATGAAAGTCACATTAAAATTAAGTTATAAAATAAAACCAGGAATGGAGACCAGTTATGAAGCAATTTATCTCCTGGAATTTGTACTACTTTGGTGGTCTGTTCTGATTCATATTTAGCTTATGAAACTCCCTGGAAATTTTTTAACGATACTTTAGAAGCTATATAAGTAGGAATCCTTTTGGTGAAAGTCTGCACTGTGCTCACCATGAAACAACATTTATCATATCTATTTTGTAGTTCAGTCCTAAAAGACAGAATTCAGATCTGCTCAAAATGAAGTGCATTTTACTTGTCTGTTTTTTCCAAGGGGCAGTATTGTAAAAATGAGTGATGCTATAGCAAATTCTTTTGCATAAGTTTAGGAAAAAAAAATAGAGTGAACTGAAAAAAATGGGGTTTTATGGATTGAGATAAGAAGGGAGGCTGTGTCCACTTTTATGTCTTACTTATGATAGTGCAGCACCTGGAAGCCATACAAAATCAGGGAACTATTAAGTCAAGCAATAAAAAATAACATTTTTCTCCCAAAGAATTCACAGCCAAGACAAATAACTGTTAGAAGAGAGAGGCAAGAGCTGACAGCTGTTGGTTTGATACTAATGGGGGGAAAAAAAAAGCCCATAGTATCAAAAAAAGCTAGCTTTGTTTGACTCTGTTAAGAATCACAAATCACTTCTATAAATAAGTTATAGCTTCTCCCCTTCACATTTACATAAACTGTTTTTTGAATGAAGTACAGGCTGCTGAACAAGGTAAGCAATTTCTTTTCAGTAATGAAAGATGTATCAAACATGAAATTAGACACCTATGATCCAGATATAAATCTATCTGCCAGACAAGTGGGTTCTCATAAAAAAATGAAAACCTGAGATCTGGCCTCTCCTATCTTCAGCTAAGTAGGAATAGAGAAGACAGACAGTTTTCTCCCATGGAAACTTAATTTTCTTAAAAGCCTTCAATACGAGCCCTTCCAGAATAGTTTTTGAAAGTCCAAGCATCTCTTGAATCTTTGGAGAGCTCCAACAGATGCCAGAGGCACAGTGCAGCTTCACAAAAGCCATGCCAGCTCCTCCTCCTCAAATTCTCTCCTTTCTATTATTGTTTCTGCTAGTTTGTCAGGTACAAATATCTAATTCTTAGATGTGTCTTCCAAATCTTCCCCTCAAAACTACTTTTTTTTTTTTTTTCTCTTTCAAGTCATATCAGCCCATTCAATTTCTCTGTTACTGAGGAAAGGTTGGACGTGGTGCTTAGGAACATGGTTTAGTGGGTGATATTGGTGGTAGGGAGATGGTTGGACCAGGTGATCTTGGAGGTCTTTTCCAACATTAATGATTCTATGATTCTACTTATAAGAAGCTAAACTGTGATATGTAGCATGTATTTCACTTTTTTGTTTGTTTGTTTGTTTTTTCAGTCTTAAACAAATATTAAGATATTTTGTCAATTGGATAGAAAATTATCACTAATTTTATTCTATATCTTTACTGACATTTAAATTTCTTCAATACATCCCTTGTAAAGAAGGGTTCTGACCTGGGACCTCCACGGACTTTTCCAATCCAAAACACTAATTCAGATTTCTTTTGCTGTCCTTGTATATTCTGAAACACCCTTTCTCGTTTTGATCTGTCAGCATTACATTCTCAAGCCCTCTTTCTGGAAGCTTTTTTTCCCTTCTGAAAATACCCAGACCTCAAGACCAGCTCACAGTTTTAGTAATCAATATACCAGAAGTTTTATTGTTATTAAACTTTATTTATAATTATATATGAGTGCTTTACTCATTTGAACACAATTGTAGTTTTCTGAAAGATGGCTTTAACAACTTCCCTTACCCTAGTGTTCAATCATGCCTAAGTTTCTTCATCTGTCTAAAATGTAGCCTTCAGATTCCCATTTTTACATAGTCTCTGTAATGTCTGCAAAGATGTCGGCTATTTAGTTTCTTTTTAGGCAAACTTCTTCATTTTTCTGTCACTCCCGTTTAGAAAACAAGCAAAGATCAGTACCACTGGGGGTCTGGCACTTCAGTGAGGATGTGGTACCCCGTGGTCACTCACACAGAACGGCCCTGCATGCTTGTGCAATACTCTCAGCCATTCTGCATCACTGCTCCCCAACAAGCTCTACAGTACCACAAAGTCTCATCTTGGCATCTTAGCCCAGTTTCCTCTCAGATTTCCTCAGGCATGTCATAGTTACTAAATTATCCTGGGGCAGCACTCAACAGGATGAGCCTACCACCACGCTCTCCCTGTTTAAGTGAGGCACTTCAAGTCTTAGGCATTCCACCCTTGCATGCATGGGCTATTTAATTAGAGGGCTTCATTTAGTTTGAAATACTACCTCTGCACATGCTAAGTATGCAAGAGAGGTGGACGTATATTATACCACCTAATGTATTCCTTCTATCAAGTTTCTGGTAGGACTATTGTGTCCTGACTTTTAAAAGGAGGACAGGGATATTTTATATTTCCCATCTTATTTTATATGCCTCTATACAAACAGACATAAAAAAAACATTAAAAAAAAAAAGTCAAACTGGTTCTTGGTCCATTTCACAGTGAACAGAATTTCACAGTGAAATTCCAAATAAATCTGTCCCTAAATCAAGTAATAAATCCTCTCTCTAATACCAGTACTCAGATTATATTTAGATTCAGATATCTTCTTGTTTATTTGGAATTTGTATTTGATAGTAATGAAGACTAAGATAAAACATTTTTAGAACACTATTAGCATTTCTTGCTAATGCTAATGACTAAAAATAGTATGCAAATTATTTTCCCCTTGTGTTATAACTAATTTTCTCAGCACAGCTTTGTTATTTATATCGACACATGAAATAACTGCAAATATTCATGAAAAGAAAGCACAAGCTACAACATTCAAGTATAACAGACAAATGTGTTGACACGTGCATCACCTTTGTCTAGATTTCCACTACCAACAAATGGGAAGCTATTAACACATACAAGTTTGAGGTTTTGCGCATGGAAATGAAAACCTAAAGCACAAAACAAATCAGATCCAACAAATCTTCTGAGTTCTGTGGAAAGGCTCCTTCGGGATTTCAATCAGTTGTCTGAATAATGCTAACAGCATAACTGTATATAAATTTTCTAGGTCCTAAACAAAGCCTGCAAGGAATGGTAGCTGATTGACATCAGCTACTCCGGCAGAATCAATGCCACGACCACTGCCCTGGGGAGCCTGTTCCAGTGCCCAACTGCCCTCTCAGTGGGTGAAGACCCTTTTCCTAACACTCAGCCTGACCCTCCCCTGTCACAGCTCCATGCCATTCCCTTGGGTCCTGTTGCTGGTCGCCAGAGAGAAGAAATGGGAAGAGGTTGTGGCACCAAGCCTGCCATAGTTCAAGAAGTGTTTGGACAACTCTCTCAGACACATGGTCTGATTTTGGGTGATCCTGTGTGGGGCCATGAGTTAGGCTTGGTGATCCTTGTGGGTCCCTTCCAACTCAGGATATTCTATGTTTCTAAGAGCTCAGCGCCTGCCCCTCCACTCCCCTTGTGAGGGAACTGCAGGCCGCCATGAGGCCTCCCCTCAGCCTGCTCTGCTCTGGGCTGAACAAGCCACAGGACCTCAGCCAGTCCTCATACATCTTCCCCTCTAGAGTCTTCACCAGCCCAAAATTTCACACAGTATTCAAGGTGAGGCATCACTGGTGCCAAGGGGAGAGAAAGAGAGAGAGAGGCAGTATATATATGGTGATTTTTCTTGTCTCTCTAACTGTAATTAGCTTAGAGCAAGGGAAGAGAAGAAACAGTCTTTAGAGAATTAAAAATGATTTTGTTGATTTTAAATGATTAAAAATGATTTTATGTTACAAAGGCCACTCACACTTGGTGACAGTTATCCAATGGCTGTCACAGTCAGCTATATATTTTTGCAATAGTCTCACTTTCTCAGTATCAGCTCTAAAAGGAATGCAGAAACACAGCTTCCAGCAGGAAGAAGGCAAGAAAGGCATTGCTGCCAGCACAAGAGATTTCACGTCCTGCTCAGAGCACAAAGCACATCATTGTTCTGAAGACCTTGCTCACAAGTGGTCCATGGAATACATTTTAAAAATGCCACTTGGAAAAAGGCAGCTTCAACATTTAGACAATTAAAATCTTAGTCTTCCTACTGCTGAATGTTCTCACATGATAATAACTTTAATAAATTCTGATAGGTGTTCACAGAAGTCAGTGCAGACTTCTAATGCTGGGTTTCTCACATGATCAAGCACCACGTGCAGGGGAAAGCGCACCTGTGACTGGCCATTGCACTTTCCCATAGAAAGGTGGGGGACTGAGTGGGAACTGATCTTTTCCCATCTCTGCACTAGTCAGTACAGACAACTCTGCTCTGAGCAGATCTGGTGCATTACATCTCCCCCTTGCAACAAAAAGGAAGTTGGACCAAGCATACCTTATGAGATGACTTGTGGTAAAGTTCCCAGCTGAGAACTGCAGGGGTATTCCCCTGTGGTTTGATGAGCTGGCACAACTTCAGCACAGAAAGGTAATGTACACAAGGATTTACAAATACAGTTCATAGCTTCAGCCTTAAATGAACTTCCCCTACACAGTTCAGCAATCATGCTGACGTGTTCAGATCCGGTCTCCTGGAAACATCCCATATTTTAGTCAACAGTCATGATCAAGCACTTTCTAAAAACCTCTGGAAGCGTCATACAGTGCCTTCTCTAAGGCTGAGGGACTTTAGTCATTGAAAGGAATTGTACTGAAGCAAAAAGAGGCAAAAGATATCCAACATCCTACACAGCGATGCTCACTACAATGCAAGCTGTAAGCTGCATATGACCAGAACAAGTTATTTGACCTATCAAGTTTATAAATCAAACTCAGCTTACAACTTTTAGGAGATACTGCACCCCAATATAGCCTCTTGTAAGAGTGCTGCTTATCTACAGGTAAAAGCTGTTTCCCTTATATTTTCCTCAATTAGCTCACATCAGTGTTCCTAAAGTATCACCCCGTAGCAGACTGATTTGGTGATGCATGGCCACACAGGGGGAAAACAGATAGGGCAAAGGTTCCTTTTCTTGTGCTGCAGGAAGCACAGCATTGGTACAGCTCATTCCTCCTCACCATGGCTACAAACAGAGCACAGACTCTCCACTTCAACCTGGACAGTGCGTGACAAAGACAGGGAGGTGTCCTGCCCTAGGAAAATAGATGACAGAGCTTGATCCTGGGGCTAGAGAGAGGACCATCTGGTCCTCTCGTATTTTGCCACACTGGTATTTTGCTCTTGAACCACACAGCCATGTATTTCTTTTCAGTAGGGTGTATAACTAGGACTACTCTTTAGACCTACATAATATATGGCTTAGCATGAGTAAGGAGGACACTATGTTCTCAACCGAACACAGCAATACCACACTGGAAAAGGGCAGACTTCATACATACCTGTCAACACTACATCATACCTGTCAACAAGAGCCATCAACATGGTGCCGTCTTTCTGTCCAAAGGCCACAGTAAAGATTTCAAGCAAAAATAGACAAACCTGATAGTGCTACTAGTCATGATGCCTGGAATTTAGCATTCTTCATGGTATGGTTGCAACTTCAACCTTCCCACCTCTACTTTTGTCTGGTCACCACTACAATCTATTACATGGTTCTAATCTAACCATCTGAGTGTTGCCAGACAGCATTTATGATCGCCCTTTCTTTCTTTTACTCCTGCAGAAAGTGATAGAAGAGCTCCGATTACCAAGATGGTCCATTTTGTAAAGGGCACTTACAAGCTCTGAAGTCAGATAATTCACACTGCTCCTTTGACAGTACTGACTCAGTGCAGGAGAGATGTCTATCGTCAGTACAATCAATACCATTGTTCACAGCATTTCAGCTCCCCACTGATTCAGTTAAGTCATGTTTATTTCCTGAAGATTGCAAGCTGAAGTGATGCACAGACATGCCATGCTAGAATAAACATCCAATCTGTCTAAACCTGTGTTATCAGTACAGAAGGTACCAGGAACTTCTAGAAAATTTCCAGAAGCTACCAAGGGGACAATTAAAACAAGGTGAGTCTGTTTCTAATCCTTTGGGTCATCAGTTTATCAAAGACCAAAGACAATGCAAATACAAACTGCAAACTAAAAAAAAAAAAAGTTTTGACAGCTAGCTGAAAACTTTTACTACGTATTTTTTGTGTGTGTGTCTTGCTCACAACTTCAACTGAATTGGTTATTTCTGTGTCTGATTGAATTAAAAGGCTCTGTAGACCACCAATATAAAACCAAAACATTCAGATTTCCATTTGTGATAGCTGATATTTTAATGAAATCCCTCAGATACTGTACACTGATTTTACAATGCTCTTTTCACCAGACATATTCCACATGTTGCAGCCAACAGATGGTCAACACAGCAGATCCAAAATCAGAAACAAACAAGGCATCACCACAAAACGCAGAAGAGGCCCATTATTTAAGAGGCAGACAGAGACATTATTTATATTATCTGTACTGTGGAATGAAATGCCATGTCAACCTCCAAAACTGAATAATGTGAACAGAATTTGTTGAATGTGCACCTATAACTACAAAATAGTCACTAGCCAGAAAGACAGGCTATTAAAAATACCTTATAACACAAAAGTGTGAAAAAAGATTTAGCATTATTCTGGCTTTGGGAGAATGAAAAAGAAACGTTGTGCACCCACTCACCTCAACAGGAGCACTTAGTTTCCTGACAGCTACTGAACCTACTTGGAAACCTCACAGACAGCAGAAAACTTTTCAAGCAAAGAAAAGTTTTACCTCTTCTAACTCACTGGCAGGATTACAAAAGCAAGATGTTGAAATGCACACACTAGATGGACAAGGCTGCCCTCTACTGATAACTAAATTCCAGTTTTGTCAGTCACTTACCACTGCAGGAGCATTCACGACGGAGAGATTGTAACCGTAAAGAAAAGATGATCCAAAAGCACCAATTAAAGAGGCTACAATCAGACTTCCAGACCAATTCTGAAAAACAATGAAAAAATGTAGCCATTGTTAGTATACATGAAATAGCTCAGGTTTTAAACACTCCTCATGCTATCTTGCACAGCTCCTGCAGGCAGATCTCCTTGCTGCAGAATAATGGCCTGAAACACTTTCCATTTCTGCAATCCTAGAAGCAGTAAATTTGAAGTGACAACATCTCAGTTAACATTTACCAAGGCATAAGTGAACATTTAAACTTCTTCCCCACGGATTTTGCTTCAAGCATCCCATCAGCCCCCAACACCAAAAAAGCTAAATGTTACAGAAGCGTACTTTCAGCATCGGAAACTCTTTGGCAACATACAGTTAAAACAATGAAGCATGTAGTAGCATACATTTGATGCAACAGGGCTTTGGGTAGACCCAACTTAGGAACAGTGTCCACCTTCTCCTATGAGCATAAGGATTAGCGAAACTTTGACCAAAAAATTGAAATGATGCCTACAAACTAGATTTTGTTACCCAAATGTAAGTTTCCAGCAGTAATTTGCTGCCACTCAAAAATGCTGTCAGAGATGCCATCTGCTGTCTTCCTCCAGAACCTCTCCCTTTAGGACTTTCCTCCTTCCACCCATGCCATCCCAACTTTTTTTTTTTTTTTTTTTTTTTTTAAGAACTCCACTAAGAATCCATAATTTCAGGTACCATTGACTATTGTTTTATGTCCAGTCCGATTGCTTGCTGAAGTCTGAATCTTTTCAAAAGGAGAAACACCTGATTAAGCAGGCCTAATAAACTTGGCTTCCGCTACATCCCTTCAAGCGGACACAACAGCTTAATGAATCAATACATTTTGTCAGCTGCACAAAGACTCATGTTTGCTTTGGAAAATGAAGATCTGAAGCATGAGCTACCTTTGTGTAGGCAGTACATGGCATAACAGTGGTGATGATGCAGAGGAACGAGCTCCACCAGCCCCAGGACAAGCATGGTAGGGAAAGTGAATACAGCTTGGCAGTTGGCACGTGACGGAGCTTGCATTGCCACCGTGTCACTGCAAACTCACATTGGTTCATGGAGAAGTGATGAGATATCCACACGTCAGGAGCAGAGACTGCGCGTCCAGCTTGGCAGCTTGGCGTGCGTGGGGTCTGCCATGCTCCGCAGCTGCACTCCCCAAGGGCTTAAAACATGCCCTGTGGGACAGCTTAGCATTTTTAACTTCTTCCACATGATGTGGTAACTTTTTAAGAGATTACACAGTTCATTGACTGCCCTATTTTCAGTCAGGTCAGGAGAAAGTGTACGGGGGGAAGAAAGCCTCGTGTAAGGAATATATCCCATTGAGATTGTTAAATAAGCCAAATACAATTTCTTATTATTAGCCAGCTTCTTAAAATGAACCTGCCACACACACACAAAGCTTTGCACCATTACTTTGATAAGAAAAAAGTAGAAATGTTGACATAAAGCTCTATTCAGGTGTTCATAACACCTCATATTAGGTGCCTGTTATTTCTCTACTATGAACAACCATTCCTATGCTTATAGGAATCACTACTGCCCTGGACTAATGGCACTGAAGAGAATATTCCTGGAGGTCTACCAGATTGCTCCCAAAGGGGTCACAAATGATAAGTGCAGGTTCACATGTGCTGTGTGGTAATCTTGATGCAATATTGCTAAGGGCATCAGCTTCAACAGCATTAAAACCCTGGGAAAAACCCTGCAGACAAGATGATTTGGATCATATAGCCTAGTGTTTATTAAAAAGTCCAGTGAATGTTTGAAACTTACAGCGCAGGCAAATTATATGTACATAGAGTTAAGTGGAAAATAATACAGTACAAATCACAAAAGTGTTGCCAAATTAGAAAACCCCACATCCACTTTATTTTCAAGTGTTGTGAATAGCAGGGTTTAGAGCCTACTTCAGTACCAAGAATTTTTCAAGTATGTAGTCTGCTGCAGAAATCACACAAAGCCTCAGATTTACCCCAAAGTTTTACCGTTCTTGGAACATGCACTTCAATATCTCCATGACCTGTCTCCTCACACACTATTTTAAATATTTGCTCAAGTTTCAGCAATGCCAGATAAGAGATGAAAGCGTAATGAAGCAAGAAGGGGAGGAAAAAAAAATAAAAGGTTGCTCAGAAAAATATTAACCCTGTGGAAACATTAAAAAAAAAAAAAAAAGCAACAAACTCAGCAACCTGTTTTACAAAGACTGTGAAACAAGACTGCAACCACACCTCCTCAGAGGTGGTCCTTTAACACTGTGAGTGCACTCATCTGTTGCTGCTGTCACCAGAGCAATAAACGTGCAGTGAGGAAAGCTGTCTGTCAGATCCCAGCAAAGACCTCCAGCCTCTTGTGAGCTGCTTTCTTGTGAAAGTCCACCTTTTGTTGCTCTTACCCAGGGCACGGTGCTCTGAGAGGTTTCAAAATGCTTTTACCAACACACCTCTTTTGTCCAGCATGCAGTGTAATACTTGCGTGCTGTGCACCTTACGTTGCCTTTGTTTTAAATGCATGCTGGTTTGCATTTCAGTTTTCAAAGCACAATTTGGGCTATTGCATTTTGGTTAGTTGGCTATAGATTAATCATGGTTGTAAGCTGGAAACTACAAACGTCCGGAAGAAAGTTTTAGGATTCTTCAACAGGTACTGCTCCGACTGTCTGCTGAATTTAGGACCCGGACTTCTGCACACCTTTCGCGTAGGCTTCCCGAGAGGCAGTTTTAGGGAAGCACCGAGCACCGGAGCGATCCTGGAGGCTGAGGGTGGCCGTGCCTAGCCGGGTGGCTGCCGGCAGGTGCGTGCTGGCACCGCACCGCGCTCCTCGGCTTGCGATACCCTCCTGCGCCGCCGGGGAGGAAGGGGAACCCCCCGGGCTTCCCTCCTCGCCTTTCTCCTTGCCCTTAGGACTTGCTGATTCTAGGGGGGCTTAGCCCGTGTCCTCGCCTTGCTGGTGGGAAAGCAGCCCCCAGCGCTTGCCACTCGCCCACCCGTGGGGTCCCCCTTGCCCGTGGGGTGCCCCCTGCGGCCCCAGCCGCTGCCCTCCTCCCGTCCTCCGCGTCCCGGCCGGGGCAGCCGCAATATATTTTTAGCTCAGCCCAACCCCGCCGGCCTCTGCTCTGCACCAGCCGCAACTTTCCGAGCGGGGAAAAAGGCTCGGGCTCTGCAACCTGAGCCCTTCCTCCCTTCTCGGGGAAGCAACGCGGAGTGACGCCGGATTCCCAGCGGCCGCGCACCGGCTCCACTTTCTCCTCCGCTCCACCTGCAAAGCTGCGGGACAAGCGCGCACCCTCCGCGCTACTTACGCCCTTCCCTGCCCGGCGGGGACCCTTCCCCGCTGCCGGGGCCACCAGCGTGTCCTCCTCGGGCGCCGCCGCTGGGTCCATGCCGCAGGCGCGCAGCGGCCGCGCATCTCCGCCGGGCAGCGCGCAGCGGGGGCGCGGCCGCAGCCGCGCAGAGCCGGAGGAGGGACCCTGGGGGGGGGGGGAACCCGGGGGGGCCGAGCCTCGAGCTCCGGGGACCGCCGAGGGTCAGAGCTGCTCTGCCCGGAGTGCGCGGCTGACGGGCTGGAGCTGCCCGAGCCCGTTTATAAGCGGGCTCGTCCGTAACTTAAGCAAATTAAGCCCGGCGTGGGGTTCGCAGGCTGGCCTGCCCGCTCGGCAGGGATTTAGCCAGCGGTGAAAGCGGGACGAGGGAATGGCAGCACCGGGGGTTCCTGCCCGGTGCCATCTGGGCTGCCCTGCTGTATACACGGCGCTGGAGGAAGGAGAAGAGCTTCCCTTCGTCACCGAAGCTGGAAAGTGAAGCTACCGCAAGCCTTGTAACTAATTAAGATGTTAACCACACGGCACAGGGACGTTCCCGCGGCCTTGGGAGGTTCAGATCTGACACACGGCACTGCTGCGGTGCAGCAGGTGGTGATTAGACATGTTGCCCGAGGAACATAAAAGCTTCCAGCTATTAGTTTTGAAGGTGCCTATTTGTAAAGCCTGAGGATTTTGAACTGCTAAGAGTTAAACTGCACCTTCCAGTTGGCAATGGATGTGTCTCAGATGAGTACTAAGTGCATCTGGGAACTATTCCCAGATGTCTGCAGTTCATATTGGTGTAAATCTGTGCTGCTTCCACTTCTGACATGCTGCATACCTCACCACTACCTTAGAGTCCTCAAAGACACATAAGTAATGCCATAAAGCACTGCAGGTTTGAAAGCGGTTCATGATTCAGAAACTTTGAAGTGTCCTTGGCACACATCAAGCTAAGCAGCCTTTGAATGGAAAGCCAGATGCTACTCGTTAACATGTAAAATTACTGTTCAGATTGAGAAACATCAGCATAGATAGATGATCCAGACATCATTTATAATCTTTTTGAATGGTTACAAGCAGTTAAAGAGTCAGGTTAGGAGAATCAAGCCTCTAAAATACGTGGAGTGCATTTGAGATGAATCAGACACCTGTGTTTTATTTAATTTCATTTAAAATAATACAGTGCAAGTAGTTCACAGCAGTTGATGCTCAAATACAAATAATATGGCTGCATGTGCTTAATACAGACTTAGTTTCTCACTTTAACATGCTTATGATTTTTGACATTTTACAATCACCATTAATAAGAGTTACAGAAACTAAAGGTGCTACTCTCTACACCCGTTAAATTTTAATCCTGGCAGCTTTTCTTCAAATCTCCACATTCCCATGGAGACAAGTGTCAGTTTGCTCACCTCTTACAAGTCAGAGCAGAGAGGGAAAAGGGGGAAGAACACACAGATGCAAGGGTGTGTTGGGTCTGTCTGGGATGGAGTCACCTTTCCCTGCAGCAGCCCACACAGTGCTGTGCTCTGCACTCGTAGCTGGAACAGCACTGGTATCACTCCAGTGTTGTGTCTATTGCTGCATAGTGCTGGCACAGCATCAGGACTCCCTCCAAGCCCCCAAGAGCCAGTAGGCTGGGGGTGGGCAAGTGATGGGGAGGGGACATGGCCAGGGCAGCTGACCTAAACCAACCAAAGGGATATTCCATAACACCTTATGTCACACTTAGCAATAAAAAGGGGGGCTCTCGTGGGGGAGGGAGCTGTCCTCCTGAAAAACTGTTAGGCGTTTTGAGGCCCTGCTTCCCAGGACGTGGCCGAACATCGCTCGTTGATGGGAAGTAGAGAATAACTTTTTTTTCTTTTCTCTCTGTGCTTCTGCACGGCCTTTTTTTTTTTTTTTTTTTTTTTTTTTCTCCATATCCTTTCCCTTTAATTAAATCATTCTCATCTCAAACCTCGAGCTCTTTGTGTTGTATTTTCTCCCCCTTCCTCTTTGAGGAGGGGGGAGTGAGAGAGCGGTTGTGGTGGAGCTCGGCTGCCCACTCGAGTAAAACCACCACAAAGGGTTCTTGTGTCAGAGACAAAACCAAAGCTCTTTTCCACAGAATACATCCTCCCAGAATTTCCATGTGAAGGCACACAAACTCTTCCGGAGTGTTACAATTGGCCTCAATGACCAAGTCCCTCCCAGAAAAGGAAGGCTTCAACCTATCCGAAAGTCACTTAATCCCAGAATGGTTTGCCTGAACAGTTTATTGGCTAGTTCAAAACTAGACATTCATACTAGAAGCATGGGAAAAAAATGGAGGCCTGCAGTGCAGATGCTCAGTGAGACTATCAGCAGTCCTGGTACCAAGGGGAGAAGGGAAAGAGCAACATTCCTGTGCATATGAAACTGAGCCTGTGCCTGCAAGTATTCACATAAGTTCCACATAGTTATTTTCTGTCTGCAGTCCCCAAGTGACAAACACATACATTGGCAGAAGATTTGAGGAATTCACTTACCAATTTTTTCTTCAGCACTTTTTCTTTCATCTCACCGTTGCTTTGTTGCTTGTTCTCCATTCTGTCACCTTGTTAGTTAATAGCTGAGGAGCAAAAGAGAGAAAGTTGTGGCAGCATTCAGCTGACATCATTATTTATGTATTTATTTATTTATTTTTAATAACATTATTAATCTAACCCATGAAGGACTATAAAAAGCCTGTAAGTCTAGCTACTCCATTCAAAAATCTAACCCTTGTTCAGGAAGGCACAGCAGCACCAAATTGAATGCAGTAAAAAACAACAAAAATTGCGTGTTAACTATATGTAAGTCATTTACTTAGAGGGCTACATGCACTTTGGAGCAGGCATAGTAGTTCCATACACAACTCAAGTGTAAAGGGGAAAAAGCTACAGTATCAGTCCCTGCAGTGAATGTCCTCTCTCTGTTAGCATGTGAGCAACAGACCCACTGCAACTGCAATTTAGAATTTAGATAGGCAACTGGAACTACATTACTATGGCTGGGTTGCAGCCAGGACATTTGGATTAATTGTTGTGATTTTAATGGTTATGTCACCCCCTTACATTAGCTGGGCCATTGCATGAACACATTTGCAAAGGAAGGGTCCACTTATTTACTGCTCTGCCAAGAAAATTCCTGCCTTATTGTCAAGATGTGTACTTTAATAGTGTTAAAAGACATTTTAATTATCACTTCTTCAGAAACTAAACTGGTTTCTGGGGTTTCAGGGAGGGTGGATTAACATTTATACTGTGCTTCACTGTATGATCTTGGGCAGTTTTTCAAGCTGTTCATTTCATCTGGTATACGGATTACTGGGTTCTTCTGTGTCAACATCTTGAGGACAGCACATTTCAAGATATTTCCTTGCTTTGCTTAAGGTAAAATGACAATATAAATGGTAATGATAGATCTAGTCTTGAATGCAAGGTGTCTTTTAGACTCCTGTCTAAAGTGAGCTATGATACACAGGTACTAACAGTCAATTTAGTGAAACAGCAGGATGGAGCGGAAATTGTGTTCAGGTCCTCACACATACAAGATATTTTCTAAGAAGAGATCATGTCTGATAGAAGAAATACCATTGACAGTACTGAGGCCATTATTTCACATGGTTCCAAGAAATCAGGCTGAGCCTTAAACAAAGAGGACCTAGAAAAGTGATGGCGTCTTATAATCATTAAACCCACGAAAATTACAATCTTCCCTCTCCACCTCCTAGAGCAGTCAGCACTGAAAAACTTCTTACAACTTTATTCCTTTCGCTGCAAAAGGTCTTCATCAACCCCTGCTAAATTACCCTTCAAAAAAGAGCTTTCAAGGCAAATGCTTTTCACTTTATAAGAGGTACACTTAGTCTCACTGTCAGACATTTCACCTGTCCCATGCCACATTTAACAAGCATACCAAAAATAATCTGTCAGAATTCCTCACTACGGCACCCATACACCATGCATTTTTTTCATACTTAAGGAAGATAATTAAATTAATGAAATATAAGTTATGCACTTCTGACAGCACCAACAGAGCATCATCAAACTGGAATTTAAGAGCTTACAGGATGAAGAGTATATGGGGCATAGCCCTGAAACAGAAACAGCACAAACTCAGTCACAAACTATCAGGTAAGCATCTAAAGAGAAATAACTCAACCTCACAGCTATGCCACTAGCAAGGACAGATAACTTATGTCTCCTTTTCACCACCAAATTTTTTTAGATGGCTGAATCTTCTTGTTCTTTGGGCAGTCTCTGAAACACTTTAATAATACTTCTGGCTTGTCTGGAAAGCCAACAGTGCCAATGGTACACCATCTGTGTAAGTGTTCAGATCAAACAGTCCCTCCTGTATTTTGGGTAACTCTAGTTTCACTACTTTTTAAACAGATCCAATTGACTGTAGAAAAAGGAATGTTACCATATCTGTGACAGACATTCAATGTGACACAGAAAATAAGAAATCTAGACTGGAGAGAGAGTATAAATCATGGAAATCCTTCATGGATTTGTCAATATTGCTTCTGCAATCTCATTGACTTGGGTACAGGGAAGAGACACAGGATCAGAGCAAGTAGAAACAAGATCTGACTTCAGTGTCTTACAAAATCTATTGAAAATTAAGCAAGAAATTAAGCAACATTTTGCTTGAGAAAATAAAAACTCTGGGGTTTGCCCTACTGTTGTCAGTGGCCATTCACTGAAACGTTTTAACAGATGGGGTGAAAAGCATATTCTGTCTCCCTGCAGTTCATATTGCTTGTGCCAGAGAAGTTACTTAACATGTAGATCCAGAAATATTCACTCATTTTTTATTCTCTCTCATAGAAGATTAGATCTGTCTGCCCCCCAACTTATACAGTTAGTCAGGAGGTGACTGAAAAATCAGGAAAAGTTCATTTATGTCAGGCCTTGAAACACCTTCCGTTTCAGCATTACAAAACTACAGTTTGCTTACCTAAGTATCCAGCAGTTTATTTAGCAAAGTATAGGTTGAGTTCATTAGCAGGATATTTAATCCAACCAACTCCTATAATTTGTTAGCCTTGGCAAGGATGGCTCAACAGCTCACAAAAAGGGAGCAATTATGGCTGGCACAGCAAACTGAACTCTGAGAGGTGTGAATAAACTGAATAAACTCCCTCTAATCTAGGTTTCATTTTGAGTTTGAATTGAACATTCGGCTTCTGTTGACTAACTACAAGTCAGGAAAAACAAAAGCTATCAGAAAGATGTCCTGTTCACAAAGAGCAAATATGTAAAGGAAGCAGCTCAGATAAACTCTGGTTGAAGGGGCTGTGTTTAATGCGTTACGTGACAAAATTGCTAAGGAGATGACGACCTCAGAAAAGCTGAGTTTAAGCCAAAAATATTAAGACATCCCCTCCTGCCTCCCAACTAAGAAGAGTAAAGGACCATGAATAGAGCAACTGTTGTTCAGTTCTGAGAGTTTTTGAGTATGTTTGGGCTGGTGGCCAGTTGGGGCCCGTTTGCCATCTTGTTCAGATGGCTCTGGACTAACAGCAAGACACCAAGCACCCCATCCAAGTGCACCAGGCACAACACAAGAAAGCTTCAAAGCTTCAAACAGTTCATCCAAAATTTAGAAGGTCCTGGTGACACAGATTCCTCTTGATGGGCATACATCACCTCCACATCTGTCTCCCAAGCACAAAATATATTACCTCTATTAAAAGATTATGTCTGTGTCAACACTGCAGTAACATGCACAGAGAAAATGTGGAAATCAGAAGAGCAGCTTAGAGATGAAAAAAATTACTGTAATTATAAACCATCACAGCCTCTCAGGGACCAAAAGGGACAAATTTGCACTCAGAGTAGGTCTCTTTCAGGTGTAGCACAGAATAGTTTATTTTCTTTTGCAAATGGGAAAAAGAAGCACTTGGAGAGACAGCACTGAAATACAGTGTGAATTGCAAAGCTTTGGAAAGCACGTTGTTGTAAAAATAACCCAAATAGATTCAGTAAGTCCTATTGTATCATGGTAGACTGATGTCTAATTATTAGATCTCACTTTGCAAACATCTATTTTTAGTGAGTGTCCTTTTTCCTCCTTTCCTCATCTCTTATTTGGGAAGGCAAAATAGTTGTTCTGGTTTCAGCTGGGTTAGAGTTAATTTTCTTCATCATTGCTCAACTGTCCACCTTGAGTACTTTGGTTCCCTATCTATTTTATTGGAAATAGGTGGGTGATTCAGAAGACTATTTTAATTCAACCCTAAAACTCTAGTAAAAGAAGATTGAGGAGAAAAGTTTGAATCTCACTCCTTTCCCTAGCTTGTGTGCTTTAGAGTTACTGCTGCTACATTTTTCCACGCAACTTACAGCCAAAATTCTCTACAGCTGAACACTTGCACCTTTCAGAAAAAGGAGTCATCCTTGCAAGGTAATGGACTTAAGCTGAGGAATTCCCTGTTCTTCCAGTTGTGTGCTTCCATCACTAGTCTATGGCATGTACTTCAATGAAGTGTGTTCCTCTGATACTACAAATTGTGCATACATACTAATACAAAATAAAACCACCACTGATTATTGAAAAGATTGAGTAATTACAACATCCAATGTGAAGATCAAATGTAAAGCTTATTTTTTTGTTACCCAAATCAGGAACAATTTATGTATTAGATTTTTATAAGTGACAACTATCTGATTAAAATGGGTGTTAAGGAATTTCATTAATAACAGAAGGGATTATTTACCCTGCAAGTAGTGTTGTTAAAATAGATCTATTCCTGTGTAAATGAGACCATGCAAGTCAATGCTTCTCATACTATTTGTGTAAAATGTCAAATAGTTCCAATATTAACGTGCCATTGCTGGAGTCAGGTGTGGTATGACTTCAGTACATCACAGAGCATTCCTATGGTACTGAACTATTTAGTTAGAGCTCACCTCCAGCACAGATACTGTAGACACCTCAGCTTCCAGAAATACCTGTTCTCTTAAGTAATGAATTGATAGTGTTACAAAATTTATAATTTGTCTTTTTTTTTTTTTCAATATCTGTAGTGTCAGTGCTAGAGTGTTTACAAGGTGATGTATTTCTGTATCTGGATTTCAGTATTTCACAGAATTTACAATCTGATCTCCTCTACTGAGAAACGAAAAATTTAATTTAAAGCTGAGTATTTGACAAACACAGGAAATTATTTGTTGACAAATTTCAAAAAATTGGTTTGTATCAGGTTTAAACTATCCCTCCCTCCCTGAGTCAAACCCTTCAGAATGTTGCTAAATTTGAGAATTTGCTCCAAAATATCAACTCCAATGTCTAGGCATTACTTACCACTTCTCCAAAGTATTCTTCACTCTCAGTGCTTTCTGAAGTTCAGTCAGTTCAGAACCAATTTTTGGATTGCTAGAGCAGCTCTCTTCTCTGGAATAGGAACAGTTGAATTATTGAACTAAGCTTAATGCCAGCTTTAACTTTTTTATACCTTTTCAGAACTAATAAATAATTAACAGTAATAACAACAACAAAAAAATAGTAAGACACTTTGGCTGGAATTCATGCAATAAATATTTTCTATCCAATAGAAAATGAACTGCCTTGTATGGCTGCAATACTATACAAGAGAACTTTGTTTCCACTGCCGCATGGTGTGAAAAAGGTTTACTTCCCACATTTGAACCAACAGACATTTGAAATGCAAACGCCTAAGGCTAGGACCCACATTCATGTACTCTTACTTGTTTACAAACGACCTGATTCAGGAACACCCACAGCATTCCATGTGCATAAATGACCTTTAATAGTGATGTGTTGGGCCAGTACTTATGCGTGTAAGAGTGCATAGTACTGGTTAGGAGTCACTCCTTTACAAGGCTTTGAAACATTGAGACAAGACATACTGTACAGTGACAGCATGGTAGCTCATAAAAGATTTAACCTGTCTCTTGTTATGGCTTTGTGTCATAGAGAGGAACTTCATATCAATGTTGGTTTAACTACTAAACAAAATGTGGGTTGGGACAAGGCTGTAACAGTTCTGACTACTTGTGCTGTCAGTTCCACATATCACAAAGCTAAGTGCAGATAAGAACAATCTTAGGTATGAGAAGGTGTGCTCCATGTTGCCTTTCCGTGCTAGTATGCATATTGCTTACTCTGAAAATCCATTGCATGTTAAGTTAGGCTCATCAGCATTTCTTCAAGGACATTGATAGCTAATTTAATTGGATTATCTATATTCTTGCAAGTACTAAGCTATCCAAGATGCACTAGGTAGAGAGGCAGCTGTACAGATGTTAGTTGGCTGAAATTCCAAATTCTAGATGAGATTTGAAGTAACTTTGTTCAAATTGGTATTATTGAGCATGTGGTGCTTGGTTTGTCTTTCAGGTTATGACCTGGCAGCTCCTACGGATCATTTTTAACACTGTTGCGTAAATGTCAATGAAGGAAACAAAGGGATTGAGCCCTCAAAAGATATTACCATCAAATTTGCTTCAGCTTAACATGGGCATCCTTCTCCAGTTACAAGGAGACTATTATGGAAACATCGCTTTTGAGGGACAGGAAAGAAGTTCTGTATAACATTCTCTAGCATGTTTATCTAAAAGTATCCTTAAACTTGGCACCCAATATCTTATAATTAAGAGCAGCCCACTCTGTGCTAGAACTAATCCTTTCAGACTAAACAAAACAACTTCTTTGATCCAAACTTTCCATAGTTTTAGATTGACGTTTATGAAGTTTGTATCAGCTTGAGCAAGAATACAAAGAAACAATCTCAAGGGCAATTTACATAGTCATGACCAAGAAATAGGACAAACAAATCAAGAATTACTTTGTTAGATACCACACAAGAAACAATCAAAGATTTTTTTTAATTGAAGTTATAAGCTGAAGAGAAAAAAAAGAGACAATATTTACAAGCAAGCCTAAGTTGAAAGCTCACCAAGTGAATATTCAGAGAAAAGTCAGTGAAATTTGAATTTCATGTTCAAGAAGAATTTTTTCATTGTTACGAAGTTAGAAACAGAAATGCCAGAATAAATGTGATAACCAGAGTTGTAATAACCATAAATAAATGAGATAACCATACAGTGTTTGTAGCTATATGTGAATGCTTGTTCACACTTAAAGATGTGGTTGGTTTCTATGCAAGCAAGCCCTGTTCACAAATTCAGTCTCAAATTGGCAAACCAAACTTATACTCAGATTTCAGTTCTGCAAAAACTTCCTACTCTGACAAAGCAGTAGAACATAGGTTAGTTTTAAACCCAGTTCCATAGGACAATTAGGCATGTACATACTTCACTAGTGAAAGAGAACATCTCACTTCTCACTGAATCAAAACCCCAAAACTGTGATTTCATATCTTTCATAGCTGCATGTCCTTCATAGAAACAAATTCTTCCTGTGCTGCTAAAACCACAAGTCTGAAAAAATAGCCAGTACACTGATCTTTTTTATTTAATAGCTTTTTCAGCTTAAAAGTGTCAAAGTCCCCAGTATATAGGCTTCAGTACAAGCAAGAGCTTGCTTTTTCAGTCATTTATAACATACAAGTATGTTCCTGCATTCATTATAAAAGATCTAACAGATCAAGGGGAAAAACAGAATAGGAATATTAAATATTTTAAAAGAGGTTTTTACTAATTATTGGATAATACTGCCTTGGGTCAGCTACAGCAGAATATTTTCCACTTCTTTGTAGGAAAAAGTGGTTAATAATCACCTTTCACTGTGTTGGTCATTAGTGCTGTTTTAACCATTTTCTTTCATTTACATATGCAAGTTTGGTATGTCATCATTTAGGAAAAATCTTATGAACCATAAGTTTAATGTTATTGTTACATTAGGGTTACTTCCAGTATTACCTTCCATGTAAATTAAAGCTAGCTTAATCTTTGCCAGGTTATTTCCAGTGAGGTCAGCCTGGCATCCACCTGCCATTTAGTAAATGTTGAATTAAATATTGACAAGTGGAAGCTTTTACATTGTTAGGTCATGCCCTGAGTTAAGATCAGAGCTACTCCTGGGTGTACATTCTTTCCAGGTGGAAAGGAAATACCCTCAAAGTAACTTTTGTTAGAAAGCAGGATTTTGCCCCAAAATAATGCCTTTCTAGGGTGGAAATTTGGAGCTCAGGATTGAAGAATTTATTTTCTGATGTTCAGAAAATAATTTCAGAATTCCCAAGACTGAAATGCTTGAGCAGTTTATATTGTCTTTATTGATGCTGTAAGCAAGGAAACTTCTGCTCACCACACTACTACAGGCATAAGCCTCCCTCCTCTCCCTCCATAGCAGTAGCAGCTGCTTCCAACAGGCAGGTATGCCCAGACAGATGAAGTCTTTATACATCTTTGATTACGGTCTCATTATAGGCACCAAGAACAAGTAGATGATTTCTAGAGAAACAGTTTTTCCAACAATTAATGTAACAATTCTGGTTACATTTAGGAATTGTTTCCTACTCCTCTCAAAGCCTTCAGAGGAGAACCACTGATCTGTTTTGAAAGATCGCTCAAACTGATACCGTATCATGCTCAAATACAAGGCCCTTCCAGATGAAGCTCCATGTTCTGATGTATGAAAGGGATCATCGTTGTTGGTATAATGACTCTTCTCAGACTTAGACATCACTCTTGACTTCTGTGGAGTGGTAAATAAAGCAAAATATCTTTGTATGCACTGCATCCTCAGCCAGTCTCCAGCTTTCTCAAAACTTGAGTTGCAGTGCTTGAACTTCAGCCCTCTGGGAGCCACAGGCAGTTGCTGAAGCCCAGAATCCAAGCATTCCTTTCACTTTTGAATGTGCCTAAAAAGGAGGCAGAGCAAGCTCAGAGTAGAAATATCTGCCTTTGTGTGAAAGTCAGTCCTGGAAATCAGGCTAGGAAAGTAAGCTTTGCCAGACTTCATCTTGTACAACCCACCCAGTTATTTTAAAGTCACAAATCCCAGCTTCGCTTCAAGTTGCCAGACCCTTTTAGCTTGTCTAGCTGTAGTTTTAGGTCTGATATCTAGTTTTTCCTCATCTTAAGACTAAAAATAACACAGGGATATTTGCGTAACAAATTAGTGTATCTGCAGATTCATGAAGCCTGGCAAGCAGCAGCTCAACGTTTATTCTCATGTGAAATTACCAAAATATTCCCTTCTAAAAGTAGGGAAAGACAATGTGTTATAGGAATTGGCTTCAAAGTGTCATTACCTTATTCTGTGCAAGTAAAGCTTCATACATAAATATGGTAGACTTCAGTATGTTATGAACATCGGTGCTTTTGTCCCACTGTGAGCTATGAGAGTGGAAGAACTAGTGAGGTGGAACTAGTGAGGTGGACCCCCCCACACACATACACACACCTTTGACTGTGATTTCCAGAGACATTTAAATGTCTTTTGCTGTAGCTTTAAAAAATATTACAAAAAATCTTTTGTCACACTTAATAGGTTTCAATTACACAAATGTAAGAATGTGAAACTCACATTTCCATAGGTTATGAAATACTAGAAAGACTGAGGGGAGAAGTGCCTGCTTTGCATTTCAAAAGCTAGTGGGGTCAAAGTCTGTTAGTTATTACCATTTCCAGCCGTTCTTGGTGTCAGGGCCCTGGGCTCAGGGCCAACATGGTTGATAGGTGCAGGCACCCAGCCATGAGGAGAGCTGCTTTGAGCTGATCTGTGGTGAAGCCACAGCGGGGACTCTCCCTCCGCCTTCATTCTGGATGACACGGTGATAT
This sequence comes from Cygnus atratus, assembly GCF_013377495.2. Lineage (NCBI taxonomy): Eukaryota > Metazoa > Chordata > Aves > Anseriformes > Anatidae > Cygnus > Cygnus atratus. Next base: position 63,848,898 of record NC_066365.1, on the reverse strand, counting down.
TCTCAGCTGTTTTCCTCTGTCCAGCATAAGCTGACCCGGACCTTTACCCTCACCAGCAGGCCTGACTTTGCAGGTGAAATTCAGGCCTGCCTCCTCACCATGGACTCATCTGTAGGCCACTGGACTGTGCCTGACCCTGGGTGCTGGGGTCAGGGGCCTTTTGCTGACTTCAGTTCCCATCTTAACCTCATGCCTGCCTCATCACTCAGGGGCATCTGTGGATCAGGGCTGTTGGCTGAACCTGGCCACTGCCACTAGATGACTTCTGTTCTCTGTGCTCCTGGCTCCCTCTCCAGCTGCAACTTGTGGTTGCTGCACCCTGACGTGTGGGGCCTCCTGACTGCCCTTCTGCCCCTCTCTGCCACCCTGACCGATATCCACCTCCATAGTTCCTTCCTCGTTTCCAGCAGAGCCAACTGACAGCAGCATAGGAACATAGAAGGGTTTGGGTTGGAAGGGACCTTAAAGATCACCTGGTTCCAACCCCCCTGCCATAGTCAGGGACACCTTCCACTAAATCAGATTGCTCAAAACCCCATCCAACCTGGCCTTGAGCACCTCCAGGAATGGGGCCTCCACAGCTTCTCTGGGCAACCTGTTCCAGTGCCTCATTGCCCTCATATTAAAGAATTTCTTCCTAATATCTAATCTAAGTCTACACTTTTTGTTTAAAACCATTCCCCCTTGTCCTTTCACTACATTCCCTGATAGAGTTCCTCTCCAGCTTTCTTGTAAACCCTCTTCAGGTACTGGGAGGCTGCTATAAGGTCTCCCTGTCTCAGTTAGCATCTGCTAACTGGAAACATAAGCTGCAAACAAAATTGATTTTAGGGATAAAAAAGAGACTAGAGATATAGTACCTAACATACATCAAAGGCACCACATATAGTAAATTCAGATGTCATGTGCAGCTGCAGACCAATCAAGAAAGAAAAACAGACTGGATGTGCAGATGACTTGTCATCACCACCACCCTCTAGGGCGGAATGACCAACCTTAGGACTCAGAGGAGAAGGGAAAAGGTGGACATAATGCCAGGGGAAGGGGCAGGAGCTGGGGAGGGTGAGTATAAAAATTTTAACTGTATTGTTAGTCTCTCTATTTCTGTAATAGATACAGACTGATAATGATGAGACTTTTAAAACTCCAATTATACTTACAGTAAGCCCACAATTAATCAGAAATCTTTCACTAACAATAAATTCCTGTTATATCTAAGGTGTGCCTTCTCTTTGCCCATAAGCAGTATCTTGAGCATAACAGTGTTTCCAGTGCATATTTTTCTGCTCTGGAAACCAGAGTCACTTTAACTGTGATCTCTCTAACTGAGATCTCTAGACAACTAGAAAAGGAAGTGGATGACACTGTGGAAGTTTAATATAGTATATTTATTTGTCAGTAGCGGAATTCTATTAACTGGTTAACTCTAGTATCAGCAGAAGGAATGCTCCATGAAAAGATTCTTCACTCCAGTTGCAAGTTGTAAAACATTTCTTCTACATTAAACTGAAATGTCAGCCTTTAATCAAAATGGTAAGTAATACTTCTCAACAACTTAATTTATACAAATAATTATTTAAACAGGAGCATATTCCAGGAAGACATTTGAAATGAAATTAATTTCACTGTGTTTTCAAGTAAATAAGACAGATTTTTATTCATTAACCGAAGAACATTATTTTGAATCCAAACTTTTCTTCCATAGAGGAAGTATAATTTGTGAATAGGTCTTCGCACAAGGTTTAGTATACTTAAAGCCCATTTCAACAAGGAGATGGGCATGTCTCTAGCATGGGACTGAAGTTTGAGGATGACTTTTCATGAAAAACAGCTCATCAGTTCTAATCCTCAACATTATACTATGAAATAGTCCCATAAATATTATTTCTTGTGCTTTCTGTGGTTCTGATTGTACTGTAATGGACAGATCACAAATTTGTTGTTATGGGGAGAAAGAAAATAAAAACCTACCCAAGCACCATTGCAGTGTTTCACACTGCACTGTTGCAAGCACTGACGTTGAATAAAGTACCCCAAGCCTTCAAAAAAGATATCAAAAACCCACAGGAAGTAATCATGCATTTGGTGAATAGCTCTTAGCAAGAGATCTTTTCCAGAAAAGAAGATTGCTTTCCCTTTAACCGCACAAACCTCCAGACACATGTTTTTACGTTACCTGAAAGTTGTACATACATCGTTATAAATTTGCAGAACACCCTGTAATAGCCCCATAGCTTCCTTTTGGCTTGATGCTGAGAGCTACTATATAAGGTTTCTTTTGTCTGTTCCGCTTCACCCATGCTCAACTATTTTGTCGTAGCAACAATTTGGTCTGTTGACGTTAATTACTGGCTTTTAAGTTCAGTCAGAGTTGATCTCTGTCCACTCTTGCTGCTGAAGATTTGCAATTTGAACAAGCTACAATAATTTTACGATGTAATCTAATATGAAAGGAAGAACATTGAAACAAGGCAAGTCCTTAACAGTAAGATTGCCACTAGATTGTTGGAAGAACCTAGGTCATTTCACAAGACTCAAGTTTTATTGCCAAGTACACCAACACAATGTGATCATGACTGAACTATAACCGAATGCATGACTAATGCAATATATTTTGAAAATCCCAGAACACTACCATACTGCATTTTGCTTTGCTGTTGGTTCAAGGGGCATTACTTTCATGATAAGACTTACATTGTTAATTGATAAAACAAACCTGCAAACAGAAGCAGGAATTTACAGATAACAGACAATAGCCAATACAGAAGAATGTATGCAGACACAGGCTTATTTCCCAAGTAAGTATTGAAATAACTTAATTGTATAGCATGATTTGAGGTATAGATCTCCACACCTCCTGTTTATGACTGTAATGAACATCAAGGTTCCGAGTACTTTGCGTGACCAGATCTGTGAAGGGTAATTTGATGTTCCAGACCAATAACAGAATGCAAGAACATGCACGCATACAGGTTATAAAGTGCTAAAACTCCATGCTAAATCGGATATTGGTCATACTGCTGAATTTAGCTACTTCTGCATAAAATTAGTTCCATCAAATGTTAAAGCAATGCACAGTACCACCAATATCTGGGACTTGTATTGCTCAATCATTGAGTTATTTTGAAAAGCAGGGCAGATGTGAGAAAGGCTTTTGCATAACGGTACTTGGAACAGTCCTTGTGTTGCTACAGATCCAGACAGTATCCGTAGCAGAATGTACTGCTGGCTATTTCCTCTTACAGAAGTATTAAGGAGCTAGACAAGACGCAGAAAAGTGCAGAAATGATGAATATTACTATGTGAGACTACGTATACTAAGAACTCTTTAGCTTAGGAAGGAGATGGCTGATATGTCTCACAACACAAGAGTTAGGGAGCTCCCATAGATGTCATTAGAAAAGAAGCTAAAATTAACAACCTCATGTATTGATCCTGAGTAACCCAATGCCATAGCATGTTGGAATGACAAATAAGTAATTGGAAGAAGAAAAACAATCATGGAAAGTAGGTCCAAATACATACTGTAAATTAGGATATTCCTAAGAAACCTATAACCAGAAACTAGACAGCTGAGCTGGGGAAGGCTTTTCCTTTATTTGTTTGGTTTTCTTATTGTTTCCTTAGACATGTTTTACTAGCCATTGTGAGATGCTACTACAAGGCTGAACCAAACAAAACAATGGTTAGTTTCATTACACTGAGACTGGTTAGTTGACTGTCCCTTGTAAAGGTTCTCCAAGCAAAAGAACTCAAGAGAAAGGGCTGGTAAACAGAGTTGGATTACAAGAACATTTGTGCACAAACAGGATGTCTTGTGAAGTTAGAAAAGTGAAAACCAATTTTATGACATTTATATGTAGCTTACGAAGCCAAACTACTTTATATGGCATAACAGGAGTGTGGCCAGTGAACAAACCAGTTGACACTGAAGACCTGGCATCTGTACAATGCAGAGCTTGGTTGTGGCTGGGGGATAGAGGAGAATAGGGAAACAAGAAATATTTATTTTGGATTACTGGTAGTTGATCCTATGGGCTGAATTATTATCAGCAATTTGATGACCTCCTGGAGTATATCTTTTGGTTTAACTTCATCTGAAAGGAAACCAGTTCACTTGCTTCGACTTCTCTGCCTCACAAGCTAGAGCATGTCTTGGTTTACCACAATCCAAACAAAAATAGTACTGTGGTTGCACCATAATCTCCCCAATATGCCCAAAGAATCACCCCTCATCTAGAAGTGTAACAAACAACCTCACCCTTCGGTTTCTCCCCTTCCAATAGAGGTTTGGGTTGTTTATTTTAAAGAATCACTTCACACGGGAAGTGTCTGTTTTGGTAAAGATTCTCCAGTTTTCCTGAGGCGCTGCAGCGCTGGCAGGAACTGTTGCAAGAGAGAACTCAGCACAGTGGTAAAACTGATCTGGTGCCAGACCCCTCAGGTCAGAGAGAAGCAGAACACCACAGCCTTCACTGCTTGCTAGGGAAGCCAGTAAAGGGCAACAATCAACACAATAGTGCACTGCAGCCTGCAGAAGCAGCTTATTGGTAATACAGCCCTACAAATTAAATACCCTCTGTTAAAGCAAGAAGCTGAAAGTGGGATGCAAAGAGCATAGGAAGTCAATCTCATTGTGAGAAGAACTGGACTGCTATCAGACTGTTCCAAGTTCTTAGTTTGCCTTAAGTGCAATATTTAAGGCATTTATTTCTCCTCACCTTTTCTCCAGCCTCACAAACTTACCAGAATCAAGACCCTTATTTAGTTATTTCCTTTTCAGAATGGGTTTAATTTAAGTTCTCACCTTCTCACTCCCATTTTATTTGATAATTGCTTATACTGTTTCTACTTCAGCTGGGATACAGCAGATCATTACTGGCTATAGGTGGGGTTTGGCAGGTCCTGGCTATTTATATCTAAAGACCAGGAACCAGTACTATAGTAAACGTGCAAAAGTCTCTATAGATTCTTTTACTTTTCTTTTTGTGGTAGAGGAATACGACACATCAGAGTGTTAAATATCATGTGTCTGTCATGCCTGCTCCATTTTCCTCCACAGCCCATTTTCCTCACCCACAAGAAGTGCATGCACAGTAGGTTTTCAGAGCATTTTTGTTCACTGATGTTGGTCAACAAAGGTTTGGGCACATCAGGTGTATAGGGTATGCTCCTGAGCCCCACAGACTGCTGCCATCCCTTTACACTAAAGTCCCACTACAGAGAACAGAGGGGCACAAGAAACATAGGCTTATTGGCAAACCCAACCTTTTTCCTTTCACTTATTTTCATAAAGTTATATGCATACGTATATTATAAGATTGAGCAGATTCTCAGTTTATGAGAATAGATCTGGTCTAAAAAGAAAGGCGTAGCCAGGCACATAACTGTAAGCAGCAGAAATAGACATCATATAAGAACTTCCAGCAATAGTAAAACACTTCTCTGGTCTCATGCACATTTTCTCCTTCTCCTCTCCCACCCCGCCACCAGTTAAATTCTGAACATGAAACCAGCAAGTCTGATATACAGCAATAAGAGGTCGTCTCAATAGATGGTTTAGTGTAAAACTGCTCATTGATCTTCCATAACATGTCACGTGTCAACTGGTGAGATGAAGACAATGTGTTATATTAATCCTATTCCTGAAAGAGTCATCTGCATGGCACTTAGACTTCAGACCAAACAGTGTAAAAGGCATAACAGTGTTTCAAAGAAACACCAAGAGCAAATATTCACCCCATAGTTTAATTACTGATTACCAAAAAATTGTATGACATTTAAACAGAACCAAAGACTGTTTTATCAGCTACACCAGAAGACGATAATCTAAAAGCAAACAGGTTAATGCCACTGCAGTTGAGGTTTTACATCTTTGTACTCAAGATCTTAACAGATGTAGAGAGAATAGCCACCACAGAGAAATGAAACACTGCCTAAATTTGTCTAAACTAGTGAAACATCATGAGTTTTCAGCTAATAAGGACTCTGTTTGCTAACCCCCCATTCTATCCTGACCTGGATCAATTCTCAGACAGTTAATAACAGCTGGAAGCTTGCCTGGTTGTTTCATTAGACTGCAAAAGCGTAACCCAGGAAAGCGTGAACAGTAACAACAATAACTAAATTGTGCAATAATTACTGTTGCAAAAGACACATGCAGCTTCTAGTCAGCCTGTAAGAAACACCTATCTAATGGGACAGAATAAGATGGACAAACCTTTAATGTAGCCACAATTACACCTGTTTTGTTACTGTCTCAAAGCAAACCTTCCATACCTTACTGTCATAACCTCTCTCACTACAATACCTGCCATCATAAATGTTGATGCATTAGGTTGGCACATATGCCATGTGCTATAGACCCATATGTAGAGTATTCCATGCAAATGGCAAATATGTGTAACTCCCTGAAATAGTTCATTGATGGTGTCCACTCTAGTCTGATACACTCTCAACAATTGTCAAAGCAGCAAGGTAGCGTAAATGCTAAATCCTGCAGATCCAGGAGACTTCTCACTCCTCTCAAAACAGAAATTTGCAAAGTGCTGATTTCCTCCATTCAGTCTCCTGCCACTGTTCTTCTGCTACTACCCTTCCCTGTTCCACTATACACAGCATTTGATCTCAAGCCACAGAACTCATTCCTGGAGCTCCATAAGCTGCTGACCCTGTCTTATCTTTCTTCACATCTCTGCAGGACAGGGGCATGATGTTATCTGAGGTTCAGTTTTACCCTTGTGGCTCCCACATCCTTCTGACTTGGTTTGTCATTTAATCATTTTGATTAATGCTTGTTTCCCTTTACATGTGAAGTACTACACTACATCATCCTGCTGTCTGCAACTGTCCCAGGCTCAGTTTTGCTTGAAACCCTAGCTTTACCTCTTCAACTCCTTTCTCTGTGTATAAGTAATTTAGACCTAAATGTAGTAAAAAACACTGTGTACTGTTGTTCATTTCTTTTTAGGGACATTGTCTTCACGCTTCACCCCAAAATGCAGAACAGGAAATACTAATGCTAAGGAGTGTTTACCACACCAAACCCTATGGCATTCAAAACTCATTAAGTGACCTCTGTCCTGACCTACATTGATTGATTAAAGCCTACCATCCTTTGTCGGGTAGGAGATACCAAGGACAAGATAATCTGTCAAACCCTAGGTTAGATTGCTGCAAACTTACATGAACATCTTTGCTGTGACTCACTTGTGCACACAGTTTCACACGAGCCACAGCCCAATTCAAGACTTGTCTGTGTTACACAAGTCTCTGGCTGATCATGCATTTTAGAGACAGCAGATCATATATATTATTCCTCAGATCTAAACTTCTGTTGTAGTGGACTGTATGTAAAATTTTGGATGACTCCAACTGCATTTAGACACTAAACATCCCAGCTTATCCTAATTCACCCTCACATCTAAGCTGATGTTATCTTAACTACCGATGCAAGTTGTTTTTCTGTCCAGGTTGCCAAGAAAATGCTTGGAGATTAGAGTGAAGGACTTTGCAGATCTGGGTATTAAAAGGGATAATGTGACTGTTTCAAATAACTACAGAGACTGAGAAAAGACCTCACAGTTTTTAAATCACATGCTGCCTAATTTTTTTCCAAAACCCAAAGAGGGAGGTATGTGGCTGTGACTTCCTTTTAAACTGGCCTCTTCTCTGCATGCTCTCTCATGTTTGCAAGAATTACCTTGAAACACTGACAGATCAGCAGACAAAACATTTCGAACTGCAGTTGCTCCTTCTCAAGGTTACACTTAGGCGTTTTTGCATGAAATTTAACCACTCAGTTTCTGTAAAAGTATAGGAAGACCCCGAACCCTTTGTCTGAATGCAGTAATTGATATGTCTTTTCAAAGCATTCTGGTGATACATGCTCTAGTTGTGTTATTCTATCTTGATCTTATTCTATCTACTTCACTTGCTCAAGAGCTCCAGTAAGTTATTTCCTAATCCTTTTGAAAAACAGCTTGTTCTCCAAAGATGTTTGTAGTGGAACAGCTTACTATTATGGAACCTCAAGTTCTTTTTCATCTGAAAATACAGATATCTTCTAATATTACCTATTTATTCTTCCTTTTAAAAATAAACTGATAATGCACAATTGTTTTATGACCACAAAAAAGGAAAAAAAAACCTTGTCAAGTTGTAAACTAAGCAGCAGTAATAAAGTAATAAATGTTTTTTCCTCACACTCCATGGCGCAACAGAAAATCCTTCTGCAATTATAGCTAGGTTATTTGACAACTCCCTAGTTAAACAAATCTTTACTACTTTGCTTTCTTCCCATTGTCTCTGATGTTTGTTCATAAAGTTTCTTCTCAGTAAAAGTCTAGGATGAGTCAAAAGCTTCATTGCCACATCCACTTTAACACCAGGGCTAGGAATGAGGAACATCTTCTGGGTGCTAACACAAAGCCATGAGAAAGACCCCATGTTCCTTAGTAGGATTTGTCTACCTTAGTGCAGTAAGGAAGAAAAATAACCCCCCTTGATCCATTACTTGTCCACCTTCCCCTCTCTTGTTCATAGGCTAGTTTGAGTTGAAAGCCAACAGAAAAGATGTACTCTTTTCAAGCAGCTTGGATTATAGCCTAGCACTAGGAATAAGGAGTTCATTTCTACTTCCGTCCTTCTCTGTAGTAAAAACAGTGAGAGATGAGAATATTTATCTACAGCAATTTGATTTACATTTTTAAAAAATGATAAAATAATGTTTTATTACTGGGAAGCATATACTCCCGAGGTACAGTGAGATAACCAGGTGGCTAGGATCTGATATAGGATGGGGGTGACCACCCCGTGCCTTTGCACAGTACTAGTGAGGTTTTGTTTTTGAAAAAAAAAAAAAAAATACCAGAACTAAGCAGCAGATTTTGCTGTTCTTCAGTTTTCTCCTTAGAGCCACCTTCTTCCTCTTCTCCCCTTGCTCCTTTACTGCCAAGCAACATGGAACAAATCTCATCCATAGGATGAGGGCCAAAATTATTACTCAGTATGGGGACAAAATAGAAGGGACAAATAGGGAATATGAGGTTGGCAAAACTAGAGCAGGTGCTTACAAGGAGAGAGCTAATACTGTCTGGACAAGACCCCTGGGAAGTATCAGGTCTTGTTGCTTGAGGAGCAAGCAGGGCTGCATGCATAAGCTCGCAACAGCTGGCTCTCCTGGTCCCTACCTCCTGGCCCCTACCAATGGTGCAGAGCGAGACAGGCCAACCATCTCACATGTCTGATACTAATGGAAACATTTGGATTTTATGCACATTTTTACTCATCCTCTTGTATTACTGTTAAATACATTCACTGTGACCAGTCTAAAAACATGAGTGAATTACTCACTGCCAAATTAAGGGTCTCTGCCAGCATAGCTTCTAGCTTTGCAGCCTTAATGAGTTTTGTACTTTATGACTTAGTGCAACTGGACTTTTCTAGATAGTCCAAGTCAAACATTTTGGTTACTGAGATGTTGTGCAGCACTCCAAAACACTGGAGACAGCAGATGAGTATTTCTGAACAAACATACAGAAACAAATATACAAAAAGTTTGAAGTCAGTCAGTAAGCAGGCCTGCACTTCTTGTATCATCAGTTACCGCCTCCTAAAGATCGGTCTGAAGTGCCCAAAGGGCACTTGAGAAAGGCATTTTATAGGCCTTGGGGTATTGTTCATCTCAATGAAGCATCATGAAGTGAAGATTTACTCCAGATTAATTGACAAAAACGTTATGATGGATTTATTTTTCTGATCTCCTTGACATACTTCAGACAGTTTGATCATTGCTTGCTTTTCACACTAGGTGCCTAGGCAAATACAAAGCAAATTGCAGAAAGCAGCCCTTTCTTCTATCTTAGGACTCAAAAGAGGAAGAGATACAAAAATCAGAGCCTCAACTCAAGCCTTCAGTAGTATACTGTGTTTTTTAGGAGAACAGCTTAAATCTTCATAAGAAGATCTTTCCTCCATGAATTGCCTCAACACATGTAGCATATATGATACAGAATTAAGCCCCTTGACTGAGAAAGGAATATCTTTATTGTATTTAGAAGGATATATGCTGCAAAGATTTCTCAGCCTTGCCGTCCTGCCTTCCAGTTAAGGAAAACATATTTAAGTTTTTAAAATGTATGTAAACATAAACTATACCCCATAAGATCCAGTGTAGAGATTCCCATTAACTTGCACAAATATTTGATCATTTTTCTTACAAAGAAGGATTCAAGAGTCGCCACTATCTATTGTACGTTTCTACATACATTGCTACATACTTTAAGAACCACCATATCAACCCCTTTTTTCCTTTAGATCTTACTATTGTAAAAATTATTTCCTTGCATAATGGTTAGAATGTTTATGCCAAACCCCAAGTTTATAACTCAGAATTTGTGCCAAGGACCTGAAACTACTTATGATTATTATTTTTTTTTAATATAATGAGTATTTTACTCTACTTGAAGAAGACAGAAGCAATTTGCAATAAAGCTACTTGCCAAGTTAGCATATGATTAATCTATGCTTGCATCAATTAAAAAAGCATTAGAGTACCTCTGAGGAGCTCAGTGGTTACAAAGCAATGCCTTCAGAAGAAAAATTGTGGTATTACATGCATAGCCTTCTCTCAGAATCAGAAGATTTCCCTTAAAAACAAACCTCTGGTGAATCTAAACAGACGAGTGAGCGCTGGGCATCCTCTGCTGTGCTGACATGCAAGAGAAGCAATGAGAAAATGAAGAGCTTCTTCTCCTCCCAGTCAGCAGACAGGATACAAACAGTATTAGGAAAGACATAGGGGTTGGCTGTTTGCAAGTCGGATTTCAAACACTGCATTGCTGACGGAGGTGGAGGAGGCATGCCTGCCATCTCCACTCTCTAGAAGTTGCTAAGGCCTTACAAATACAGCAGCCAAATACATACATCACACCTTTCAGTTCACCAAGTCTTCTTGTGGCCAACACATTCACTCCCCCATGGGGATGGTAAGTACATAGCTATAAGTTTCTGAAAAGGAGGTAGGAGCTGAATGGTAACTGAGAAATAAAGTTAGCCAGCAGATAAAGAGAAACTTACAGCATCTAAGTTGGTCTGTTGGCTTAATATTAAGCAATTAAGTGTACTAGAACAAATATGAGAGAACAAAGATCAGTGTAGTAAGACCTTAAAGAAAGCATGCTTTTTTTGTTATTGTTTCATTAGTTTTCCTGTCAATAGGTCAGTTTTACTGCAATGAAAGCCTTGTAAAGACAAGAGCATTCTGAAGATCTTAGGGCTAATAAAAAGAGAACGGTTTCCTATATTAGACATTAAAACTTTAATACAGAATTGGTATTCATTGAAACATCCAGTTCTGTACTTGCTATTTTTTTTTTTTAATTTGGTCTTACCTTACAGAGAGTTCTGAGGCAGAAACAAGCTGAGTACCTAAAAAATAAACACACCTAAGAAATCCTGCATTTTATACCTTCAGTCACATGTATGCTAATAAGTTAATTACAATTGGAATGTACTTCAGAATCCAGTTGTTTCTTTCAGAGTTCTTTTCAAATCACTTCGTCATTCCCTGCTTGAACTTTACTGGAACTCAGGCTTGGACTCACAACTGTCAGAGATTAACAATTTCCACCAACTCAGTGATATCCAGCCAAAATGACCACACACTGCTTGAAGAGGCGCTGATAGAGAACACTGTTGTATTTACATTAGTGCCTCACTTAAGGGTTTAAGTGTGCTTCCTCTAACATCTGCCAGACCTTCTGGCTTGAGTCCAGGGAACAGTAATAGCAGTGCCAGTAACACTTATGGGCAATACAACCTTTTTCCCAAAGAGCCATTATCACTGATATTAAATATTTACATAGTAGTGACTACAAGCCCCAGGATTAGCATTCCACTTCACTATCCAGGAGGTAAATAGTTCCTTAGCAGGGAGTTTAAGGCACTTTGAGTGAAGAACATAAGGTGAGAACAACAAACAAGAGAAAGGACAAGTCACAGATAGTCATGAAATACATTTAGATCTCATCCTGCTGGAAGCTCCTGATGGGCATGCTGAAGAATTATTCTAAAACATAGACAATTTTTTCAGTAAGCACTGAACTACTGTGCTAAGTTTTCAGGACTGTGGCTGAGCCATGAAGAGTTTGCCAGAGATTTTGTCTCAGGTCACTGCAGATTTTTAAGAGAAGAGTGTATGCCATGGACAGCAAGTCACAGAGCACGGCACTGAGTTTGCCTCTTGTAATCAAGTAATTCGTTTGGTTTTGGATTTACAGCTCAGAAACCTTCTGTGAGTACAGTGACAGCAGACATTCTTTGTGGGAACAGTCTAGCACTACTGGAAAATCATTCCCTTTCCTCTAGTTCTTGCATAGATCAGGTTCAAACTAGGGGAGATAGGAGGCCAGAAAAGGTACTGCTCCATCCTGTCCTGATGATGCTACCCAGCATGCAGCAAGGAAAAGGAGGTTCACTAGGGAAAAAAAAAAAATCATAGCTAAGAGAAAGTTTAGGTCCTGTGGCACAAGTAGTTATGGCACTCCAGCGCAGAGCCTAGAATACTCCCTTGCCAAATGGTCACGAGAAATGCTGTTGTTGATGTAATCTTTTGCAGAGCAACACACTCTTACTCCCTTCAGCCCTCCAAGAGATACCTGTAGCCTGTGACTTGCAATGAGAGGTAGTTGGGGTGAGCAAACCTTTGAAAATCGCTGGAGTAAGGAGGGCATTGAAGCTGCTCCTCCACTTTCAGTCCTCTTTGGCCTATTTACATGGTATGGACAGTTGTTCCTCCAGTTACATGTCTATGGCTGCCTCTTTTTGTCACTTCAGGACTTATCTGCTGTATTAAGGCATATGATAAGTATATCTGCTTGGAGAGCCTCCCAGCGTGCTCAGAGGTGATTGCTGGTTGAGACCATTTCTCTCACCTTAGCCCAGACTGAGAGCACTGTGGCTATTGCAGAAGCAGCAGCCACCTAGAGAAAGTTAACTATTGTGCTTAGGGCTATCAGGTTCACACAAGAGAGTTTAAAAATCAAAATTGGCTAAGCTTTCATAAGATCAATTTTGAATGTTCAAATTCCATCTAAATCCTGCAGTGAATTAAACCTAATATGCCAATTAAAACCCCATATAATCCTGTTAATTCACAGTCACCAACCGACTATTTTGCCAGCCTGGAGCCAGATTTACAGGAGATCAGGACAGAGAGCTCTCCAAACTGGCTCGGAGACGAGAGGCAGTGTTAGGCACACCAGTCCACATCGGTCCAGTGGCCACAGAGCTACAGGTGGGGAAGGGCACAGCACAGAGCCAGAACCTTACCTTCCACTGGGCTGGGGGTTGCACCAACTCACAGCACTGGTGTGGGAGTCTCAGCACTGTGCTCCTATAGACCCTGTAGAGGAAGCTGCAGATAGGAAAATATAGGCCATGCATAGACTGCACAACAATAAGACTTAGGGAGAGTTTTCCTATGAACATTACCAAGACAACACGCTGAAAATGTTGAGATAGCAGGGTAAGAATAACGGGCTGTAAAACCCACTTTGAACAGATCAAACTGAGCTGAAATAAAGACTGGCAGGACACAGCTGAAGACAATATACAAGTATTTGGCCCAGTGATTGACCTCTGACCACAAGAGGCAGCATGCTGGTGTTCACTCATGTCTCCTGTATCAGATTGCCTTCTCTGTGGAATTGCTGGAGAGCTAACAAGGCTTTATAAAAAGCACAGTACCAACTCTACCCCATATCCCCTTGCCCAGAACAACAGCAGCCTTGTACATATGTATAAAGCCACTCTACATTCAGAGAGGTGAAACCCTAGAAGAGAAGTAAAAACCCAAACCTAGCTCTAGTATGTAACATTTACATGTTGAACAGTTAAAAACCTGTCCATTAAAATCAGCTCAGTTTCTTTCTGAAGAACTATGTGAACTATGCACAAACACTTACTTGAAATTGTAAAAAGCACGAGCCATATTTAGTATTTCATAACGTGACATATGTAACAGATAGTTCTGCTCCTTTCTATTACTATTTGCATTGTTTGTTTCTTTATTCTACATCTTAAGAAGATTATCTGCATGTAAAACAGAGTTTAGGCTTCCATAAGAATTTCTTGCTCTAACACCCCTTTCTGACCCTGGTAAATACATGCTAATGTGAGAAGTCACATTACTAGACTAGATTATGCTAATAAGTGTGCTCCATTATGCATCATGTGATGAATTAAGATTTTGTTGAATAAAAATACACCTTTGGGATTTTATGGTAAATGTTAAGTTTTATTGAAGAATAAATTGTGGTTAATTATCTGTCTCAAAGGATGGGGCTTCTGGGGTTCTTATTGCTAATGCAGACAACCACAATATCAGCTATTCAGCAAGTGTAGCAATGAGAATATTATCCAAAAGAAGAGACACATCCTGGAAGATATGCAAGTACTGTTGGCAGGTCAGGGAACATATATATTTTAGAGTTTCAAGGTATGTTATATATATTTTTAAAAACATTTATCATTTCTTAGCTATATTTCTTTTTCAGTCTAGAAAATATATTCTGAGTAATTTGAACAGAATAAAGGATGATAAGATGTGCGCAGATGAACATATAAGCAGAAGAACAACCTGGAATCTGATGTGAACCAAGACAAATGTACTAGCTATGTTAAAAAAATTCCTGTAAGTTAAACCCTTATCTAAAATAAGAGAAATGTTTTGATAGTATCAGTCAGCACATAAGGAGCATGGTCATGACTTTTACATAGATCGCAGCCTATGCCACCATGCTAAATATGCATAAAGTTAAAAAGAGTACAAAATAACCACCCATCTCCCCTGCCCATACGTACATGCTTAACATACTAGCTGAGTATGCCCCAATTCAATATCTCAGCTTATAAGTAAATATATAAATAAGGCGGGAGAGAACCATCAACTATATTAGATACAGTCTTCTACTTACTATAGTTTTAATTCAGGCTGCCATCCTTTCTCTTACACACTCTTCCACTAAATCATCAGCCTTTCCTCTTAAGCAATGCTAACTCTCTTTTATAGTACTACTCCATCCTAAATTCAGATAAACTGACTAATTAAGCAAAGCAGTTTAACTGCATTCCCTCAGCTGAAGTGTTCCTGGAGGGGGAGGGACTTGACCTCAGTCTGAGAGGAAGTTTCACACTTGGTGGCTCTTGGAGCAAATGGACCCATTTCCTTAAGCATCTTTCTGTTGATGTAGCTGTTGAAAATAATTTAAAATAGAACACAAAATGCATTCAATTTATATCAAAGCTAACCAAAGAAAATAATTGTGGTTTATTTAGTATTTTCAAAATTTCTTGATTTCAAACACAGTAAAATTAGGCCAAAATAAACATTAAAAAATAAAAAAACAGTCAGTGATTTCAGTAGAAGCATGATGAGCTAACCCTAAATTCTTTCACAAGTACCTATCTTTTACATTTAAGCTCTAGTCTATGGTAGGGATTTAGCTACTCTGAGGTAAGAATACAGATCTGTAAACTCACACAATTTACAGAAATTTCCAAAATAGATTCAAAAAGAAAAATTATAACTTGAATATCTTTTCATTAATTGGTTATTTAATTCTTTAGTATTCTAAGTGATCTCCACATGTCTTAAAATGTGATTACAGGAGAAAGACTAGTGGTACACTGGGCTGTAAGTCAAGAGAAGTGATAATGGATGATGACTTGTTTTTTTGTGATGATGCCTCTGCAGTACCACGTTAAGCTCTGGGTCCCCTGGGACATCAGAGTGATGTGCAAATGGATGCGAGCTCATCTGAGGATTGCAAAGCTGCTCCAAGGGTTGGAGCATCTGATGTAAAAGCAGAAGCTGAGGGAGTTCCAGGCTTGCTCAGTCTGGAAAAGAGGACGCTTAGGGGTGAATTTAATTTCTGTCTTCCACTTCCTAGCAGGGGGCAGACCTAGACGTGACATAGCTAAATTCTTCTCAGAGGCAATGATCAATGACCAAGTGCAGAAGGGAAAGTCCTGGCTGTATATGCATTAAAAAAAAAAAAAAAAAAAAGTTTACAATGATTGGTGAAGCTTTAGAAGAGGTATCTGGAGAAGTGCTGGCCTCTGAACAACCTAATTTAAGCATGATGTTAGCTTCACATTGCTAGTCCAGGAGTCTGGCCTATGTGGGCTCCAGAGGTCCTTTCCAACCAAAATTATTTTGTGATTGTATGGTAAGCATGTTTTAATAGGCATAATTTTGGCATTGTAAATTATACAAATTCCCTTAGAGAAATAAATTATGCTACCAAAAGAACTTTCCAGTTGGCATACTTCAATTTATTTTAGAGCTTTTCCTGTATAGAAGGATGGCAAAAGCAGTTAAACCAATAAAGCTGCTGAAGACATTGTAATACTGACAACTTTCTACTTCAGCTCCAGTCTAAATATCTAGGCAGGAGTTGGCAGGGGTAACACACATATACAAAGCCTAAATCTTTCTGATTAATTCTAGGAATGAAATCAAGTCTTGAGAAAAACACATTAACAGCCACAAAATATGTCAGGCTGTTCATAATTTTCCACTGGAATTTGAACTGTTGGGCTTTTAACTAATCCAAAGGAAACCCTCATTGTAATAGACCCTTCCCACATTTACAAGGAACAGCTAATTTGTTGTCTCTCCCTCCCTGGATTTCATTCTTCCCCAGAATATTTCCCCATCACATTTTATTAGTAGTATTTTTTTTTCTGTCATTTGTGATATGCCTACAAGTGATCTGGAAGTCGTATCATTTTTTAATTTAATTTAATTTTTTTTTTTTAGCAATTCCACAGCTATGGAAAAGATAGTAGTTTGAGAAGTTAATTCCAGGCAACTAACAAAATCATTCTGTAATTGATTTATTGATAGATCTAAACTAGCAAGCCCATTAAAGTGTAGGGAGCTGAAAGATCAGGACATATTTGAGAACTCTGTGTGAAATTATAAATGTAACGTGGACTCCATGACCTTAAGCAGTATTTTATTTCTGTTTCATTTTGTACCCTGGCTGCACTGCAGATAAAGCCAGTTATTGCTACAGTCTAAACACAGCTTGTGATAAATGTTTAGATGATGGCCTGAAATTTAGAGTTTAATAATTAAGAATTGTTTTCCTATTAGAGATTATTTTGACTATGCAGCTGATAAACTGGAGTAGTTCACAGAAAGAAAGTCAAGATCTGTTCCCACCCTAGAATTAACCTAATTCTAATTTACTCCATTGCAATTATATAGCTTAATCAATTAGATTGTTATTTATCTTTATCTCTTTTTTTTTTTTTCCTGCTATTTGTGTTTTTAGTTTTCTCTCTTTCTAGTCCAACTACATTCAGCATTGGTGTCATATCCTCTTCTTCATTCCCTGTAGTTGAGCACCCACATACCACACGTACTCAGGAAGAGCCCTAGTCCACTGAATTCCTCGCCTTTCTTACACAGTGTCACCCAGCTGTCCCTTATCCTGGCATGACAGGCAAGAAACTGGGGTGACAGCCCTCCTGGCCACCCAATGCCCTCTGTTCATGACAAGAGTCCTGGCTTTCTAATCATTCTTTCTTGGTTCTTAATTACCTGCCTCCCCTTTACTTCTGCCTTTGGCCCCCTGGTAGTTGTTCTACCCCCAGCCAGCTTGCTGTCCTTCAGCTGTTCATCCCAGTCACAGAATGGCTGAGGCTGGCAGGGACCTCTGGAGGTCACCTGGTCCAACCCATGCTCAGGCAGGGCCACCCACAGCAGCTTGACCAGGACCATGTCCAGACAACAGGTCTCTTTTCTGCTCCAGGGAGAGATCTCCCAGCATACTGCCCCTTCTCACAGAGCCTGCAGAAGAACTCAAGATGTCTGATTTTTCCCTTAAGAAGAGGAGTATGAAATCTGAGGAAGATGATGCCAGAACACATCTGTTAGACTCCAACACCTTCAGTTCTGTTTTGGGATGATGCAGGCTACATATCTGAGTAAATTGTGGCTGTCTTTTTTTTTTTTTTAACTTCATCTTCCTGTTTATAGATGGATTTTCTTCATTCTTTAAATACACTTCTCTTTAGGGTAGCCTATTTTTTGTACTTATTAGCCACAGTGGAGAGGTGATGGCTGTTTTTACTTTATCTGTATACGTGATTCATTGAAAATTAGGGCACTCTGTAAGCACATTGGTCTTGGTATTCACTTCCGACTGAAACTTGGACTAGTTAGTCAGACTTGGCATTCGTAATGACATAAGGAAACATGTTTACTGGAAATGCAACTGTTCTTAATTGCTGGTGATTTTATTATGGATAATCGCATATCGTTCTCAGATTTGGCTGAGAAAATATAAACACAAGTTAATGTGGTTAGTAGGCTGGGAATAACTACAGCTTTCTAAAACCCATATGTTATTGCAATGGGCTTTGCAGGACTACTTGCTTTGCTGAACTTGAAGCTGGCAGTATTAATGGTGTACTCGCTTGCCCAAACGGCCAAAATATGTGGAAGTACAAGGACCCAAGGAAACCCACTCTGCCCCTTTTTCCTTCATTGGAAGATAAATGTGAGGATTTGGAAGAAATTGCCCATACCGAACACCCACTAATGCGGGATTAAAGAATGACCACCCTCTCCCTCAACTCACCTGTACCTTAGGCTTACGCAGTGAAATACTTGACTGCTTAAAGACATAGAAGTTACTGTTGAATGTACCACTTGCAGTCCTCATTTTCTTATATATATTTTTATGGTATAGTCTTCAACTACAAAATCATACACCCTTTTATAATTCTACAACACAGAGACTCGGTCTCCCACCAGCCTTGTCCTTGTCCTAGTTGTCCTAACATACACTGGATCATAATGTCTTATAAATCCCTATTCTTTATAGCGTACTACATTTGGTGAATGACAAATTTGAACAATAAAAGTACTTGTAAATAAAATAATTAATAAATAAAAATAAAAAAGAATAGAAGTACCAATACGATATACCAACCATATTGGTCAGGAACTTTCAAACAGTTTTCAAAATGGAAGTCTTGAACATCAGGTTTTTTTAAAGGTCATTGTTGGGAATGTATGACTTTGGATTTAAAGTAATCACACAAGTGAAACACTAACTACTTGGAGCCAAGTCTTGCTTGCTGTTTTCTTATAATAAGCAAAAGACATGCCCATTTTGTATAAAGATTGACTTTTATTCTACCCATTGTTTTTCTGGCATGCTGATAATGGCTTTCCAAACACATGGAAAATTCCAGATTGTAGGTTTGAATAGTAGGTATATGGTTAATAGTTTCTTGATGCGAGATCAACAGATTTTGCCAAAAATAAAGTAATAACAAACATCAAAAATACTTTATATTAGCTACTTTCCAATAAAAAAATCATGTAACAGATCTCACAGAGAGAAAAACAAAAAAGGACAACATTTATAAAATGAAACACAAACAAAAAGTTTTTTTTTTAAATAGCTAGGCCACAGTTTATAGGCAATAAAATGATAAGCTTTGCACTCAGTGCCATGACTTTCTTTTATATGCAATTCTTCCCTTTGACATCAATGACCACACACTTAAATTACTCTTGAGCTTTTACTTTATAAAAAGTGATTCCTCGTTTATACTTATCTTATGAGAATGACAGATGTAGATTGCATCTCACCTACATCTTTTATTTCTAGGCTAAAAGCAAACACTTCCCTTCAGCTTCAGTGGAAGACATGGGGACTTCTGCTGAGAGTTTTTTGGGTCTAGGGCTCATCAAGGATGCAAAGAGGATCTGCCTGTAAGGACAGAAGCTCCAAGGACTCAGACCTTGGCTTCTTGTGTGGGAACATTTCAGTGCTGTTATTTTCAAAATACAGTGATGAAATATGAACAGTTTCAAACCCTACTCATGCTGGGTTTAGGCCACAGTTATCACTGAGGAGTTGTCAGTTATCATTGAGCTATCACTGAGCTTTTATCAACTAAGTTCAGAACAGATCACTTTGTGTTGTAGCTTGCAGTTTATGGGCGTGTGTTATGGAATTTCATGTCAGGATCTTTAGCTGGATAATCTATGGCTTTCTACATCAGCACATTTTGTATATAACAATAATTAATATGCATTAGACATTTTAATATATAGCTGCTATTGTGTATTACAAGTAAATTCAATATTAAAATACATAATTTAGTATATTACAATACATAATGCATTTTTATATATTGCATTATTCAAATTTTCATCTGCAGGCTCAAGCTGTTTACTAAGGCTTATGATTTCCTGCCTGATACCTCGCATTCATTCTCTTTCAAGAAGATCAAGACAAAAATGAAAAGGATTTAGGAGGAAAGTTACCTAACTTTGCTGCATTATGGTACAGAGAAGCATTTGTCCAAATCACTGAAAATAATCCAAGGACATACTGTTAGGTCAGATCTCCATAATCTGGATGAGATCCCCTGCTGAATACTCCCTGACAGGTTATGAAACACTACCACCAACCCGTCAGAGAGTTTCAAGCCCTCGAAGCTATGAATGCCTGTCTTATTGAACAGCTCTCTTGCCTCCAGCTGCCACCTGAGAGACAAGACTTCTTGATCCAGTCACCTAGCACTGACTCTAGTAGTAATCCCTCAGCCCGACGCAGACCCCTTTGAAGTCTGAACCTTCTGATTTACTAATGATCTCTGGTTTATAGATGACTGATGCAAAGAAATGGATGCACAGAGACAATCTTTGCATTTTTATTGATTTATATTTTAATTTTAATATTCTATATGTTTTTGTTGTCAAGACAGCAACAAAAAACTAAAGGTCACTTAGAAACTATCCCATTTCCAAAGTGCAATTTATCCTTCACTTCTGATTCCTTTCTTGAGGCCCAGCAAAGCCAGGTACCCTCTCTTTTATCTGGCTGCTGTAAGCGTAGCTTGGTTCCTTTGCTGAACTTTTGTCTGGCTCAGGACCAAACCCTCTTAGTTATTATTATTTTTTTTAATCTCTCCTGCCAAAATCTTTCTGTGCATGTTGTACTCCTTTCTCTTCTAACACTTAGTCGCTTTGTTCAGATCCTGGAAATGTTCTATTGCTCCAAGACGTTTTCTGAGGCTTAAAATAATGTATTTTCTGATTTATGCCAACTCCTGACAATTGAAGTGCTTCACTGGTCACAGTGTAATTGTTAATAAATCTTTATTTTCTGCAACAGGAGCACTGTCCCATGGTGGCTGAGGAAGCACCCCTGAACGTGGCTGGTACAGGAGTTGTGTCCGATGGAGACCTCAGAGGGTTGGGAAATACAAATGGTGAAAAGTAAACAGACATTGCTGTAAATCAAGTGGCAACCTCAGGCTGTTTAAGGAACAACACGGAGGTAATCTGTGGCAGTCTTTGCCTCACTCCATATTCTCACTTTTAGGAAAATTCTAGGAATCTTCTTTCCTGAGAGACCCTGTTCTTTTCCCCATAGTCTGGCTTTTGGGCATGGGAATGGAAAAATACTTGGTTCAGTCAGTTCTCAACTGGAGAGTGGGGTTGTGGGAGTTGTCAAGAGCTAACATAAACTGGAACAGCCGTTTCACTCACCTTTTACCAGATTCAGACCCATGAATAGATAAGATCTGTCATCATCTCAGATCACAGTCTTTTAAAATCAGATTCAGAGATGTGATACTTCAACCCTATGCAGAGAATATAATTAGGTCTCGGCTCTCCCACTCCACCTTAAAAGATCATGTGTAAAATCAGGTGCTTCTTAGTTGTAGAATAACTCCTTGTAAATGACAGGACTTGGCCACAGTTTCTAGGGCAGAAGCTACACTGTAAATAGTGAGAGAACTATTCACATTGCTGCTTGTTGAGCTTTAAATAGGTTTCAATGTTCAAATGAGAAGAGTGTGCTCCTGAACACAGGTGGCAATAAGCTACCTAACAAATGATTTAGGAAGAAGAATGCTTCCTTGCGCTCTGTCTCCATCTGCATTTAAAAAGCACTTTCAGAAACACTGCAGCCAACAAAAGGCCCATAGGTGCATACTTCGCAGGCCAGAGTAGGATCAAGATGTGAAAATGTCTATCTGCAGAAATAACAAAATTTTTCACCCTCCATTTCAGCTGCTGAGTCTATTACTCAAAATAATAACATCAGGAATGTTTTACTGCAAAACTGTTGGAAGAAATCCCCAGTTAAGAGATTAGAGCATTGCACAAGCCTTAACCACAGTATTTCTCCTTGAAAACGATGTTAATATGCTTTCTTGTCTCCTGCCTTTCTTATACTAACAAGAAACCTCTCTAGAGGCTTCCTCCATCTTAGAGCATGATCCAGTCACAGTGCTGTAGTCTGTCTTCTGGTGGAGAGTGTTGCCATCAACCTTCTCTGCTGATTCTCAATGAAAATTTAGTCCAAAGCAACTTCTTTTCAGAAATGGTCTCATTTTTGCTTTAAAGGTTAACTATGAGAGTATTCTGATGAATCCTACTAGCAGATGAAATAATTCATAAAGTTAAAGTATGTCATGTTTTAAGATGACTATGACATTGCTTTTTGAAGCTAAATAGAAGAGTAACAGACCTAAGGTGAACAGCTAGAGTGTGACTCAACTCTATCCCCATCTCCGCTACTTCCCCAAGGGCATTTCCACCACCACATCTTGAATTTCTTTCCTCTTACCCAGAGTAAATGACATAAAGAGCAAATACAAACGTCAAAGAAATAAGTAACCACTCCTTTTTTTACAGGATTAATATACAGACTACATATTAGTTTCAGGAAACAACTGCCTGGGGAAAATCATTTTTTCTACCTTGAACATCCCTGAGTCTCCTGCAGTTGCATATCCTGATGACGGCAAAACCCTGTGGCTGGCCTTGACCTGTGACTGGCTTTGATCTAAAGATCCTAATCCTACCAGTCTGCAGGTCTCTTCTGTTTCATTTCTCTTCCTTTTCTTCCAGACTATTGTTAATTAGTAAATGCTTTCAGAATTGTTAGCAATATGTATTTATCTCTTTCTATACACATATTTCAAAAGATAAACTGTGAGCAGGAAATGCAAAGTCCTTCTGATAAAGGAAGTGTGGAGAAAAATAAGCAATAACAAGAACAAGAAGAAACAAAGCAGTTTATACAATGTTCATTAGTGAGTGGAGCTGGTTTGAACTGCCTTCTTTCCTGGTTCATTAATTGTCCTTTTTAAAACACCAAAATAGTTATTGTTTTAGTTAATACTAACTTAGTTTAGTTTATTTTTTTCTTTTTTTTTTTCTTTCTTCTTTCTTCTTTCTTTTTTTCATTCATTTTTCTTTCTTCTTTTTTTTCTTTTTTTTTCTTTTTTTCTTTTCTCTTTTCTCTTTTTTTCCTTTTTCTTTTCTCTTTTCTCTTTTTTTTTTTTCATGTCTTTTGAAGTTAGAATGTTGCTTTCACAAAAAATGCTCTAAATGCTTTTTAAATGAGTCCTCAGGGAAGCAAAGGAGCTTCAATGCTGTGTGTTGAGGGATGAAGAAGGTCAAACATATACTGACCTTCTTTCTTGGACAATTCCATCGTGATCTTTGACAGGCAGAGAGCAGTAACATCTTTCCATGTATTGACCTAAGTTGTTGCAAATGAGATGGGTTTCAACTGCACTTAAAGTGGTACTTCAGTGTAAATAAGGTCTTTTACATTCTATAAAAGGTAATTTAACATGTTGTCTTTGTCATTAGCTCCTGAATGCAATAGCAGATATGAAAATTACCTGATGAAACCAGGAATGCTTAAATGTATTTTGCTATTTGTGACTATATATATATTATTATTATTATTATTATTATTTTTGTTAATCATTAATTTTTTTAACTTGAAGGTCTCAGCACCCTGTAATGTCACCTTCCCCTTGTGGGACACACCCAACTGTGAAGGGAACAACCATGCTTGAAGAGCTCCTTTGTAAATGTCCCAGAAGAATCAGGACAGACTCTAATGAACTTTTTTTTTTTTTTTTTTCCCCAAAGCAAAGAAAATAAAGAATATGCTCAAAAGTTTTCTGTAAAAGCCAGAGGCAATGAACAAACACAGAATCTGTAAAGAAGATCAGCATCACCACTATATTGATTCACCTCTGTAGTGATTGATCTCTGTAATATATAAAAGGGCAGCACTGAGTAGGAGAAATTTGCTGATGCCAAACTGGCTATGACAGCCAAACGTACATTTCACAAGCTTTCCAGAGGCAGAGGTGGCAGGTGGCTTGCTGCCTAAATTAATTTTTTGTCTGCTTACTGACTCAGATGTATGTGATATACTCATGTTCCTTAGGGATCTGATACATCTCCTATCAACCTGATGAAATTTTCAATGTCCTGAACTTTCAGTATGGACTCCCTTCTTTTTTTTAACTTCAGAATATCTCAAAAAAAAAATCTAGAAAATGCCAGAAAACATTTAGAAATAAAATAAGATAGAAACGTTGTTTCAACCTGGTCTGATTCAGACTTCCTGCCACCTAATTGGCATGTGTCAAAGTTTACATCCTGTAAAGAAAAATATTTTTGATAAAAGAGAAAAAAACACACTTCAAATAAAAAGAGTAGGATAAAGCATAAAATTAGATTATCTTGTGTGTGTGAACATGAAATACAAACCTTCTGTAATGCTCAAGTCTTGCTGCTCAACAAGGAGAAATTTACATGAGTTCACTTGTAGTTGAAGTTTGCACACTTCACTGGTTTCTAATTCATATTAAATGAAAATTGCACTTTAAATATTAAAAGCAACGTTAAAAGAAGACAAAAACTAGCATATTGACATGTCAATATGTAGCTGTCCTTATCCTACGTCAAGGAGATGTGCAATATTTTCTTCCCAATTGCACCAAATGAAGAACATCAATTTCTGTCAATGGTGATCGTGACAGACAGCCCACTCAAGCAGAGGTGCAATAATACAAATTGGCAATTTCCACACTATTGGCAGGCCAAATTCAGTCACAAGACCTCAAAATTGAGTGCTGTTGGCTACGAAGCATGGATAGTGAAGCCCGGAAAAAATTAATTCAATGTATCATATATGTACAGTCTTCTAGTGAAACCCTTGTTGATTCATTAGTAAAGATTAAATCTACCTTCACATCAAACACTGCATGACAGTGCATCCTTACTGTTTTCTTTGTGAAATACCCTAAAACTGAGCTTCTCAAGGAAATATTGTCTTCACATCTTTTGCAAGTTCAAAAGTCAAGCTTGGCTTTCTATTGTTAATTAATGTGAACAATTTTTCTAGAAAATTAAGGCCTTTTTCCATTTTTATATTTCAAATTTACCTTTGAGAACAGGCTTCCTGTGGAGTATCCTGATGGAGCCGTATATGAGAGAAGATGGCTGGACAAAAAGGTTTCAGCTCTGTATCATGCTGATGTCCCTCTGGGTTCTTCACTATGCCCCAAAGCACACCAGGTGGCATATTTGCCAGCTTCCTGCACCTCAGGGGAGCACTGAACCTCATTTTCACAAGGTCAGTCATCTGTGTTTGGCACCACAACACTCCATGCAGAACTGATGTAAGATGCGAGGAGTGCAGCATTCTTCTCCTGTTACACACAGACTCCAAAATAACTGTGACTTTCATAACCCCAGGATTTACCTAGAATGCACTTGTGGAACTTGTTAAATATAATCAGAGTTTCCTAACAGCAAAGAATTTATGTGGGCCCAACTGTCATGCCTCTGAGTCATGCTACATTGAGTTCTTTTCAGTAGATTTGTGTTTCACATGTAATTATTAAGCGTGCTTCTGGAGAGAAAGACAGAGATTAGATCTTTCGGTTATACAGCATCTAAAGCAACAGGACCTGGGGTTTATGATTCCATCATTTTCAATGGATGATGAAATACAAATTAATGAAAATGAGACTACTTTATATGAATCCTTGGTCCATTGAATCAACGGAGATTTTGTCACTGGCATAAATTACACAATGACTTCTGTGTCTTTTCTTACATTTCAGTTAAAAAGCAGTCTTTCAGCTCAATTTGAAAAATAGTGAGAAAGGAGCTCCCTTAATAAATCGCAGGTTTGGAGTTTTCTTTATCTGCTTCTTTGTCTTTGTTATACTTAGTTCATTGGACCCTTTAAAATTCAGATTGGTGTTAACAAGGATGAAAACATAATAAAGTTATGAACCTGCTGGACATTTAATCTGATACAAGATTTTCATTGAGATTTACAGCTGTCTAGCTATCATAGAAGCATATATATTTATGCATTTTAAAATATTACAAAATATAGGTTTATTTCTGCAGATACCTGACTCTCTTCACAGGCTACCAGAAGTATCTTGTCTCCCTCACCAGCTCAGATGCAGAGAAAGAGGATCGGTTTCAGAATGTTCCTTGCTCACTGTTATAGGAATGGCTGTTTGCTTGGAGGAAAGAAGGTGTCTGGTATGGTGCTTTCACAAAAAGATCCCTCCAAATATATATTGGCCTCTTCTCCGGCTATTTCTTTGGGTTCAGAGCCCCTTTGAAGAGCTGCTGGCCATTTCAGTGTCAAAGGAAGGATGCCATCCTATTCCAGATGTGATGCTGGGGAAGCTCAGTGCCTATGCTGGCAAGTTGGAGAGAATCTGCAACTCAATATTTTTCCAATACTATTCCATACATTAGCACCAAGTGACATACAGAGATGCATCCAATCCATTACAGAGTGTAAAGTTTATATGATAACAAAGTATAATGTTATGTGGGCTCATCCTCTCCTGTCTAAGATTTTAGGAATAATAGCACATTAAAAATGTATTTACAAAGGCCAGCTGCAGCTGCATATATGTAATGTCTAATATCAGTAGGATTCCCTGTTTAAGATTTGGCACATAACTTCAAAATCCCTGATAGGGTTTTCACTTCTGTCTCAAAAAAAACCCTTAAAATTTGTTCTGATTTGCACTGATTTTTCTTTAAAAGGAAAAACAGAAAGTGGAAGAGGTATTCCTCAGTCTTATCTAGAATAAGGCCTCAGCAGTGTTTAGAAAAAGCTTAATTGTTGAACCAAAATGCAATAACAGGTGTGATTTAATTGCACAAGTAATAAAGTAGTCCGTTTTCATCTTGTCATATAACTTACTTCGGACAGTCTTGGGCTGATCATGGCAACAAGGACAAATGCTATAACATGTTGATATACTAAAAAATGTCACGAGACAAGAGTCATAATTCTTGTCTACTGATAAAGAAATCCAAGTTTTAAAAATTGTAACATTTACTCTCATGTTTTTTCATTTAACTTTCATTATTGTTATGAAAACCTTGCAGTTGAGGGTCATGATACTAGAATTGGGATTGGTTAAGGGTAGGAAGTGCGTTCCTGACCTACATGCAAAGGGCATATGTTATTGCGAAATTAATGAGCCTTTTCAACCTGTAACCTGGTTTAGCATTGCCACCAAACCTTTCATCTCAATACTTGTCTCAATCTTGATATGCTGTCGTTGCTCAAAGATGCCATAGCTTTCCCTCGCTTTGAATTTCTGTTGCTCCTCATTGATAAGGAAGACCTCACAGTTGTACTCCAACTGTAAATATTTGAGACAGGTGGGAAAAAAAAATGCACAGACAAGTAACCTGGTTTGCCCTACAGAGGTATTGTTTCTTGCTATATGTAGGTAATTTTTTATATTAAGTGCTGTACAAGCTGTGGTTTTAATACCAACAGTGGGACCCTGAACAGCTATTTAAAAACGCGTTAATCTACAAGATACCTGGACTCACCATGAGGACAGGCTCATCCCTTCTGTAGTGAGTAGAGAATCAGGTACCAGTGAACTGCCCTGGCTGGTTACCAAGCTGCAAAGGGGAGATGATTCTATGATTATGTTGAAAAAGAATTCCTATATTAACTCTTCTCCTGTTCATATTCAAGGCTCATGGTGAGAAATATTTCGTAATCTAATACAATGGCAAACTGGACTCAAAGCTGCTGCAAAACCCTTGAGAACATAAGAAGGCTAGGAAGGTGTAAATATATAGTAGCATGTTTTTCAAAGGGAAATACCCTTCACCTTTTAATGAATAACTGTGGCCAGAGGCAGTACTTCAGTTGGTTATGTAAAGATTGCATTCTATTGACTTGCTGCACGTTCATAGCTTTGATTTGGTCACACATTTTTTGCTGAGTGGCTGACTTGAACGAAACTAGAGCTAAATATGAATTGGAGAATATTGGATGATCAGGTCTTTAAAAATTATCACAAAAGAAAGACTAAACAGTATGGTAGACTGTATTGCCAAAAATCCCAAAAGGCAGTTCACAGTTTGTGTTTCAAGGAACTGGGATTACATCCAGTCCAGTTCTTTTACTGCCTCATGGTTTTGTGAGTCCAGAGTGAAAAAACATGCTGATCTTGCTGTGTTTGGGACTGTTGGTCCCATTTACATGCTGGTCCTTAATCTGAGTCGGAATAACATTTTCCCTAAATCAGAGCTGCTGCTTGGCACAGTTACAAGCTGTGGGAATGCTGCTATATAGCACAGGGGTAGGCTGCAACCTAAAGCACTGCAGTCATTGTCAGTACGTGGCATGACCACAGGGCCTACCTGTCAGGGAGACAGCAGGCTAGAAGGAGCATTCCCAATAGGCATTATGTACAAAAAAAATGCCAGGTCTGTCTCCTCCACCCTGCACAGTCCTTCAACATTATCCGAGCAGACTTTGCACCCTCAGGTGACTCCTGAAGGCATACAACACACCCAGGTCATGTCACGCAATCAGACTATGCCCCTGATGGGTTGCAACACAGCACATGTATTATTTCAGACACTGTGAACTCAAAATCTTGTTTTAGGAGCCCAGAAACTAATGCTCAGGAGAGGTGCATATCCAAGCACCACATTGCCCCTGACCAATCTGTTCTGTGTGGCCCTGTTTTGTCTTGCAGTATGGAGCTGGCCCTGCTTTACTTTGCTGTATGTATACAGCCATAGGGTATTTGCCCTCTAGGTTTGCTGGGCCTGGTGAGAGCAAGAAACAGTGTTTCTGCTGGGGGTAAAGGGAGGGGCAGTCTTTGTTAAGCACCAGACAATAGTGTAGATTCATCACCTGAAAACTTAATATGTAACAAGCAAGACATTGCTGGGTGAAATTTAAATGCCTTTGACATACACCAGGCTAAATTTAATGATCTAGTAGTTCCTTCTGACCCTAATTTCAGTGAGATATGCCACCCAGAGAATTGTCTCATCAGGGGTTACTGGGAAGCAAATAACAGCCCACAGATTTGTGGTCTGCATTGTTTCCTGTAACAATTTTT
Source organism: Cygnus atratus (assembly GCF_013377495.2). Classification (NCBI taxonomy): domain Eukaryota; kingdom Metazoa; phylum Chordata; class Aves; order Anseriformes; family Anatidae; genus Cygnus; species Cygnus atratus. Next base: position 63,819,612 of record NC_066365.1, on the reverse strand, counting down.
TTAGCATGACACATTACTGTCTTAGGTAATAAATGACAGAGGCGGCTTTTTCCTGCCTAAGAGAAGAAATCATATAATTAATGATAAAAGAAGTACGAAGACATTGCTGTGACAAATATGGTAACATTAGTATAAAATCAAGTATGATTCTCCCATAACATCTACTGCCATGGAGCAATGCTTGTAATGTAGGTTTTAGGTGTAACATGGTGGTGGTACAGATTGCAGAAGAGACATGGGAATGGTGTGATCACATTGAGTAGCAAACAGGAAATGGTTCCACTTACAGTACTCTAAGAAAAAAGCCTGTCTTTCATAATATGATAAACCTGACTAAATCACCAGGATATCATCAGTTGCACTTGATGAATAGCTACTTGTATTACACAGAACACAGTTTTGGCAAAGCGTAGTACTGGCAGAGTACCAGTCCTGCGTGCTCATGAGACAGGCTTATGTGACTCAACAGCAAAATACATAGGTGTAGAATAACTCTAGGCTTCTCTTGTACTGCAAGCTTTTGAAGTCAGACCTCTTGTGCTGTGGAGGGGAGGTGGGCACACCATTGGTGCATCTCTGAAAGGCAACCTCCAGAAATACTTATAACATGATTGCTGGTGCACCTTTTTCCTTAATGAAATGGCAAGTATTCATAATGAACAAAACAGACAGAGCAAAACAAGGAGTTAAACGGATAAATAAATAGTGCAAACCAGTTCTACATTCTTTCAGAAATACATATTACACCAGCATCCTGCTGGTGATGGAAAGACATCACCTGGATATTTGTTAAGTCATGCGTTAGCCAATAATGAACAAACCCATATAAAAATAGACGAAGGGGATTTTTAGGTATAGAATTCAGGATTAAAATCAAGTTCTGTTACAGTATGCATACCAGTAAGCGCACTGTTGTTAATACAGGGCTTGCCTAGGTCATGGTAAAAAAGAAAGATTTTACAATCAAATAATTTCATCCTATTGACTTCCCCTTAAAAGAGTAGTCAAAATACAACTTAGTTTATCCCTTTAAGAGCCTAGTTTCTATGGAGAGATCAAATCACTGTGAGTTGAATTAGGACAATTGTGATTTATATATTAATTTCTCTTAGAAGTATTCACATGCCATTTTTTGTGCTGCCATCATAATCTAATAATCTAAAGTATAATGATTTAATGAGAACTTTACAACCCGCTGCCAAATCAAACAGGCGTATTCATATTCAAGAAGAATGTCTCTTATCAGAGTCTGGCACCATTTAAAAAAACACTGCTAGGAGATGTTATTTTTGACACTCAGATTCCCATTATCCAAATTTTCATTTCTTTTCCTTAAAATTAACAAAGTTAAAAATACCTGGCAGAACTTAATACATTTTGGTAAATGATTGGAATGCTATAACCTAAAACACAGTATTGCAGCATTATTGCTCAATGTATAATGCAGGTGTGCCAGAGGTTAATATTTATATTAGTTTAATGTTAAGGCTATACAGTGGCTTGAACAGAATGATTTCTGGGAAGGCAAACTTGCCATTCTGTAAAGAATCATTCAAAAACCAGTCTTACCTTTCTGAGCTTCATGTGGCAGAAGGAAAAGAGGTTAAAAAAGGGGTTAACATAAGTATATCTGTAAAAATGGTACAGCAATGTCAGCTGGGTGCTGTGTTCCACTGGACTCTCCATGGATCTCAGGAGCACACAGCTGTGTGAGCACACACCATGCTTTATCTCAAGCTGTTCTTTCATGAACATGGCAGTAGTTCTTTAGCTTTGGAACAGAAATCATCCGATCTGTCCATCTGATACTTTATGGAAGCGAATACTTTGGTGAGGCCATTCAGGCACTACTCCAAGGGACCAAGAAGAGATATTATGGATTGAACAGTTTAATTTAAGTAACTTCTTTCTCAGGATAGCATTTCCAAAGCTCTAGCAGGACCTTGTGATAACAGGCTAAAGCCTTCTGGAAACCAAAACAGACACATTGAAGCAAACGAGAGCTGGCTGATGAGGTCTTATCCTCTTGGTGGAGCACGCAGAATGGGAAAACAACCACACATACATCCAGCCATGCCCTGATCGAAATAAGGATTAAAACAGGCATCTAATATGAATACTTTAGAAATGGGGGCCTGATTTCTCAGTCTGGAAAACTGATCTCAGGGAGGCCAGCTATCTTTGAAGAAAGATACACCAATCAAAAGTCACGATGAGGCTGGGGCCTAGAAAAAGGTAGTAGATTATAATCATTGTTGGCATCAGAAGCCCAATCAAAACAGAATCCAAGAACATCTTGGAGAAGCCAGAACATGGCTGAGAAGGAGCTGAAAATGCCATTGTGAATTTCAGAATCTGGGATAGGACTAGGCTCACTTCCCAAGTCCAGCTGAGCTGTGGGTTTACTGCCACTTGCTATTAATGATCGCTACCTTTCAGCCACTTATCCAACATGAGTATGACATGTCTGTTCCCTGCAGGACCACTGCTGGGAAAAATTTGGTGAGAACACCTTGATGCTGCCAAGAGCTGAGCTAGTGGGAACTGATACTTGTTGGTGATACAGGCCCCAAAACTTCCCAATGACTTTTTTCTGGAAAAGCACAAGTGTTAGGTAAGAGGCACAAAACTCAGATCATATAAAATCTGTACTCCTGTCCCGGTTGCTGTGACAGGAATGTGACTCAAAACTGTAAGAGAAGGAAGTTTGAGGAGAAGGACCTGGGGATCCTGGTGGACGACAGGTTGACCATGAGCCGGCAGTGTGCCCTGATGGCCAAGAGGGCCAATGGGATCCTGGCGTGCATTAAAAGAAGCGCGGCCAGCAGGTCAAGGGAGGCGATCCTCCCCCTCTACTCTGCCCTGGTCAGGCCTCACCTGGAGTGCTGTGTCCAGTTCTGGGCTCCCCGGTACAAAAAAGACAGGGAACTCCTGGAAAGAGTCCAGCGGAGGGCCACAAAGATGATACGGGGCCTGGAGCATCTTCCCTATGAGGAAAGGCTGCGAGACCTGGGTCTGTTCAGCCTGGAGAAAAGAAGTCTGAGAGGGGATCTTATCAATGTGTATAAATACCTGAGGTGTGGGAGACAGAGGGATTTGGCCAACCTCTTCTCAGTGGTTTGTGGGGATAGGACAAGGGGCAATGGCCACAAGACAGAGCACAGGAAGTTCCGCACCAGCATGCGAAAGAACTTCTTCATGGTGAGGGTGACAGAGCACTGGAACAGGCTGCCTAGGGAGGTTGTGGAGTCTCCCTCTCCGGAGATATTCAAGGCACGTCTGGACGCCTACCTGGGCAGCCTGCTCTAAGGAGCCTGCTTTGGCAGGGGGGTTGGACCCAATGATCTTTCAAGGTCCCTTCCAACCCCTTCGATTCTGTGATTCTGTGATTCTGTGATTCTGTGTAAATGGGATTCTCCCTTCAAGTGTACACCACTGGCACGTGGAATGGGCTTTGACATGGCTACAACACAAATTAGGACTATGGAATTTGAGATAAAGAAAGGTTCATTTCTGCAGCACAACTGATCCAGTCAGCTGCAGTAGGCTGCCCACAGACGTGAATGGCACCTGTCTGGCAGCACCATGGAGTGTAATCCGGCCACCTTGAAAGACCTTTCCTTCGTATCTGTCCTTTGTTGGCTCAGCTGGCCAACTCTTGCGCAGTCCAGCTCTGACGTTCTCTGGGCATTCACAGTTATCAGGGCAGGGTCAGCAACTCTCTCCGGCTCCAGCTCTTTGTACAATTGATTTTGCTGCCTTGTTATATACTGCAGATTTTACTTCTACTCTCACTGATTCTCTGTTAACCTAGATATTAATAAATCCAGTTATGCTGACCACAATAACTAAGGAGTTGATTTAACTCATTGTGTTGGTAAGTCATAGATGATATGGTCCCCTGATAAATAGACTCATTGGTTCATATTTTGTTTCAGCATCAAAGTGACTGTACAAAGCACCACTGTTTTCAGCTTTGAGTTTCTCCTAACTGATCAATCACCTCACTGACTGTCTTAGCACTGCTCAGCCCTTACAGTCACAAGTGCCAAAGCTCCAGTGCATCTACCTTCTTCCACCATCTTCCCTGTTTGCTGCTCCCACCAGCTCCTCTTGACTGCATTACAAATGGAAGACTCATCTTCTCTTGGATTCAAATTTGATCAGACATCACTTTCTCTGCCTTCATAAGAAATGATTGTTACAGACTTATCATTAAACAAATAAATACTACATATAGTTAAAATTATGAGTATGTACTTCTGATACTATTTACCTTTTTAGTGCCCAAGTTACAGCCCTTTAGTAATCCTTGTACTTTTCTATATAGTATGTAACTTAAAGGGCCTTCTTTGCTGAGATGGTAATTTACTGATCTGACACGATGATCTGATGATGATCAGATGGTAATTTACTGATCTGACTCTCAGCTCCTTGTCAAACAGACTTCTTCCCCGTTAGACTCACTGCCCTGCTATATGGTACTTTGCTCACTGATAGTGCTGTGTAAATGAACAGCAGCAGCAGAAAGCTGGGTAGAAGGCACACAAACATAACTGAGATGTGGGCTGTCTGGCCAGAGCTGTGAACTATCCCTGTTACTGTGCATGCTGCAGATTGAAATCACACACGGGAACAGGTAGGTAAGTAATTTCTGAAACAGAAGTAATTTCGAAGTGTCAGTGGGGATATGGCAATCCGCTGGAAATAGGTGGAAAAGCAGAAGTGGGAGATGCAATTGCCAGTGCTACTCTGCCACCTGGTGCTAGAGCCGTGTCCTGGCAGGTCACAGCATTTGCCCTCCTGGCAGTTCACTCCTTCCTGGGCTAGGGCTGACACAGAGCAAGTGCCTCTCCTCGCAGTGCTGCCAGGATTAAATCTAGTAATTTAGGGAATGCATGCACCACATTACCAAAGATAACTGTCAAAAAGTTCTTTGACCCTTTATGACTTCTAATACTAAAAAATATCATTCTCCTTTGTGTAGAGCAGCTCTAGGGACTAAATAACACCCTATAACATAGGAATTACTACTTGCAAAGATGTAACTACTAACTAGTCCTTTTTATTTGGCACTTTAAGATCATTGTCATTCTTAATGTCTAAATCTAAAAACCATGAATGATCTGATGAGATGTCTTAACGCCTTCCTTACCTTGATGTTTCCATTCTACATTTTTCTGTGATGCAGGTGTTGCTGTGGTTGTAAACTGAGGTACCGCATAATCTGCATCAAAGATTTTTTATTTATTGATTGATTGATTGATTTTTAAACTGCTTGGAACGGGATTCTCCATGAAGGTTATTAGCAAAACTCAGCAGTATGGGCCTCTTTCCATATCCCTATAGGTGCTGTCGAGAAATCTGCTGAAAGACTGCCTCTAAGTATTTTGCACCAACTTATTTGGCTGTAGCAACTTCTCCATACTACTTCCCCATCCCACACCACTACTCCTGCCTTGTGGGGTTGTGGCTGGGTACAGTCGCCACGACCACAGTTTCTGCACTGATAGTGATGCTGAGAACTTTGCAGAGCTGCAGCAACCCAGCATTGCCCTGGCAGGTGAGCGTGCTGTGTGCAGAGAAAGCATGGTGCAGCAAGTAGCAAGTTGCTGCACGGGCCATGCACAGGCTACAGACTGCATAAAAACAAAAAGCTACAGAAAACACAGGTTGTGTATGCCAACCAAAAAATCACTTCTGGCCTATGATCAGAGCGTGTGAATCACAGCACAAATGCCTGTTATTCACCCCTGGCTATGCTTGCTTCAGGGTACTGTTACTCTGAGGACACCCCTCCCTTCCGATTTTAATGTTATGCAAGTGTTACAGAGCAAAGCAAATCCACAGTCAAGCACTGGGGCCTGGCTGACACATCGAGGAGCTCTCAGGTAGTCTGAGTCCCTGACATCTCAGCCTGACTGAGGTTGATAAGCCATGTTCTCAGGGGTTGCTAAATATGGATGACTCATTTGTTCATGTGGAACAGACTTGCCGTAAATCATGCAGACCAGGCAATCTGGACTGACAAGCATTTCTGGGTATCCAAGAAGAAATTCCTCTTGGCATCACAGATAAGCCACACTTCACAACTTTTATCTTTCTCTAGGGGAAATCAGAACTAACCAGTCCGAGTCACGGACATTTCAGGGCTGACTCCCCACAGTGCATGCTGGCTGGTTTGAACCCACAGCAAATAACCCTACTGTAGATGTTCATGACTACATAGGACATACGCTTGGTAGCCAGCTAACCTATAGAACAGAAGAAAACAGCTATTCTTGGCTTTTCTTCTGTAACCCTCTCTCTCAGCCTAGTTTGTACAGAGCTAGTGTGAACTGCAACCTATACAACTTGATGCAAGATCCTACAGCCACCTGCAAGCCTCCCATCATCAGGCTGCAATTGTTACAGCAGCTACATGATTAAGTATTTCAGAAGTTCAAAATAAGTTTGAAAACGAGGCATACTCCTCAAACTCAATGCATTTCCTGCAAGACCCAGGCAACTAGGCCACAAAAAATTAACAAAGTTTCTTCTCCTGTCTTTGTTTTAAAAGAGAAATACGGGAATGCCTCAGATATAACTGCACACACCAATTTTATGTTTTGAATATTTCAAGGAAAGCTGGGAGGCTGTTGTTAAATGGGTAAAGTAACCTAGCACTAGATGATGTAGGAAAGGGCTCAGGTACTCATCACATTTTTTGGCCTTGTTTTTCAGACAGCCTTGCTCTAATACCAATGTGATTTGAAGAGGAGAGGGGCAAATGTTTGGAGGAAGAAATGTTAGGGAACACCTACAAATTGGATGCATTCAAGTCCATAGTATTGTGATGGGACTCACCCAAAGCTTTTGAGATAGCTGGCCAGTGCAATGATAAGATAGTTACCTATCATCCCTGAAAAAAGCATGTTTACCATGGGAGGGGCCTGATGACTGGAAAAATGCTGATGTACCCAGGTGCAACCTTGAATAAAAGGAAGATCCAGAGCACTAGTGGCTCATTAGCTTCCACTAGTCCCTGGACAGCTGAAGGAGCACATCCCCTTGAAGTTCAATCCTAAATACTTACAGGACAAAGAAATGGTCTACCCTGACTTGCCATAGGCAAATCACACTTGACAGCTAGGTGTTTCACCATCAGCATGCAAATACAGTAAGTACATCCTTATTCATACACCTCGTCCCCCAGCAGTTTTACTTAAAAACTGAGGTATGTGGGCTGGAAGAATGGACAGCTGGGCTCTAAGCAGCAATCAATAACTGAACTTCCATCTGGTGGCCAGGAAGTAACAGTAAATTATTCCAGGGAGGCAATACTACCACGCTGTTCAGCCTATGCCTGATTACAGAACACATAACAAGGGACAGTCACCATGTAATGAGGCTTGGGAATTTCAGGTTGGACATTGGGAAAAACTTCACTGGAGCAGATAACTCAAAGAGGCTGTGTAATCTCCCTTGGTGTATGTTTTCTATGACTTGGCTAGGAAAACAAAACAAAACACACAGCTGACCTGATGTATTATTGCTCATAGCCCTACTTCCTGTAGGAAATTAGACCAGATGAAGGGGATCTTCAGCATCCCTGTCACCAATACCTCTGTGCTATGAATAGGTGTAACTGATTTAATTCATCTCAGTAAAAAAAAATCAAATGAACTTTCTGTGGTATGCAAAAGACATGCACTTACTCTTTCACTAATTAGCTTCATGCCCAAGTCTCTCCAAGTAACTTTGCTCTCTTAGCCCAAGCAGTTCCTGCATATCTGAGAACTTGCCACTTGTTCTCAGTTCGGCCGGTTAAACTGTCATCCCACTCCTGGGCACACGGAAGGGACCTTTTTCTCCTCAGTACACATTCATCATAGAGATAGCCATGGCTAAATTTATCACTGGGAAGCGATTCAATCAGCAAATCCTTTCTTGTGCCACAACCCTGAAACAGTATCTGCAGTGGCATACTAATATGGGCAGCAGGAGAAATTCTTGGATTCTCTGCTTAGAAATGTAGCTTCAAATATTCAGTTCCAGGTTGAAGGATCCCATGGCTTTGGCTTTTTGCTTAAGAACAATAATCGCATGAATAAAATTTTCAGGCTTAGTTACCCTCACTCCAAAAAGATGCCATAATGCTTAAAAGCAAGCAAACAAAAAACTAACCATTTAGTAGATGAGCCATGCCACAACACATTGCAAGTCTATGCATAGTTTCACCATCGTGTGTCTCACTTTCTATAAACACTTCCATGTCCAAATGATTTATGATGTCCTTTACCTTTCCGTTTACCCATTGCCAATTAAAGATGTCATTTGGGATTTGCTGGTGATATTCCACAGAACAGCTGCTGCTAGTTTCTGGCTGAGAGCATAGACCAACTTCTTGGAAGGCCAATGTTCTGTACAAACACAGCAGAAATGGAAGAGGCAAACAGGATTAAATGGCAATGTTGAGGCAATGTTGAAGGGGGAGGGGAGAATCCATGCACTACAGCCTCATGAGGAATTGCTGGTCATGTTAGTTTTCTAAATCTATCCCTGGCCTAATTAAGCCGCATTTTCACCGTAAAGCAGGCAAGCTGCCAATCATGGTGAAGTGAAACCTGCTTTCAAGTAACTGCCAGCTAGAAATTAAAGCACATGCATGCTTGAAACAGAAACCTTTACTCCTGAATGGGCTTGAGAAGCCATGGCTGGTCAGGGTTTCAACTAACATTAAAAAAAGAAAAATCACAACTAGCCTTCTAATAGAGCAAAGTGTTTTGTTTTTCCTTCTTGTCATTGCATTCCTATTAACAGCCTTAACTTCATACTCTTATTAAGTATCTCATATTTCCTTTCACAGTCACTAGCATCTGTAAACTACAACTGAAGAAAATAATTGTGAGTTCATAGAAATCACTCCACATCCCATCTATTTTTTTTTTTTTTTTTAAAAGAGGTCATGAGGCCTGTAGAGCATCTTGCCGTAAGCTGCCACAGACAGAACAGGGTTGTGGGAAAGGGAATGCAGAAAAAAATAGATATATGATAGCATGATAGCTGAAGTAATCACAATTTGTCCAGCTAAGCCAATGGCTTCTGTTACCACACACACATTTTATAGTCAACCTAACAGTGAAGGCCCTATTTCCACATAGCTCCAGAAAGGGCAGCAGTTTCTTTGGAAAAGGTGCTTTGCTTATGTAGCCAAATAAACATTCACTATTTGTTCCCCCTTTACAAAAACATAACATGATACATCTGACATTGTAAGTTATCAGTGAAAGGCCCAGTGAAAGAATTTTTATTTGCTGTACAATTAATCATTAGAAATATGACTAATAAGAAAAACAACATACAAATCCACACAGAAAGGAAAGCTTAATAAAAACCAAACCAATATCGGAGGGGTGACAGTGATAAAGACTTAGAGGAAAGTTTGAAAAAAAAAGTATTCCAAGGTTCTGGACACCACCACCAACTTCTGGCCAATAGAGATGGTAACAAATCCTACTACATTGCACCAGTGCCCTCCTCCAGCCTGGCTGGACTGTTCGCTTCAAATCACTTAAATGTGCTGTAGAGTGCGAGAAGGGAACCAAACACAAGAGCATGATCTGTCTGCATTAGATAACAGCTTACATGCAACTGTTCTGTACATGCGGATGCATAGAAGTTACTTAGTAAACACTATCTCCTCAAAAAGCACTTTGAGTCACAACGCTTCACTTAGTTTAATTCCTGTACTTTCAAAAAGGGTGGTAGAAGTACTGCATTTTTGTGAACAATAACATGCTTCTCCTCCTTCAAACAGAAAATATCTTTAATCTTTGAAACAGATTTTTTCTGACACTGAAATGACTAGACATTCTTATTCCATGATAGTAACAAATGTGTTTTCGAAGCAAGAAGTTGCCACAACAATTATTTGTAAACATTATACCCACAACAGTAAGTACATCAAAACCCCACACTTTCATCCTAAAATAAACCACAAAGCTTTGACATGAAATACATAAGTTTATTATGTATGTACCCCATTTTGTTATCTGGAGGAGAAAATCTGAGGCAACAGTTTGGTGCAGTACAGAGAAGCAAAGCAATATACAGTAGCTGCACACAGCTTGATTGGTTTCAGATCACAACTAAATATTCTTACTATGACCGTTAGTACAGAAATGTTCTGTAATTAGAAAAAATGAGAAGTATTACTCTCATGCTGTACAGTCTCATGTTTCTTGGTTAGAAAAGAACAAGTGATTGAGTTTGAATCTTTCACGCCTGAATCTTTCACGCCAACTTGCTAGGCTGTTGCCTCTGGAATGTTCAGCACAAAGGTTAAGCTCCAGACATAATTTAAGTGCTTTTCATGTGCAAACTGTTACTGGCTAAAGCTTTCAAAGTACATTTAATTACAGATATGAACACCCTGTAAAGATATGAGGATATGATAGCAGACCCAGAGGCCAATACAGATTCTTTAAGAGAAATGCTATGTTCCGCTGCAGTAGTTCTAGTCCCTGATTAGGTCCTTCCAAAGAGACGACTTATTTCAATTGTAGGAGATAGACCACGCTTTGACAGAAGCATCATGGGATGTTGTTACCAGAGTATGTTCATCCAACCATGCCAAGCCACTTACATGATGTAGTCTGTGAGCATCTGTATGGCAGTGAGAAATAAGAGAAAGTTAGGAAGGCTAGGCTGACGAAATAACTTCAGCACATATTCCAAAAGTGATTTTCAGCTGCATTAAATACTAGTACTATATTTTGTGACTACATAATAAAAGAACATAACAGAACATAGCTAAAACAGCCAGCTAAGTTATATGGAAGAGATTAACAGGAAAGCTAAATTAGCTTGGGAACATACACAGCAATTTATCTGCTTACTGTCCAGTTCTAGAAAACAAGCACCATGTTGGATTGTAAGACTAGCAACTTTCAGAAGTTAAATTCTGAAGCAAACATACCTGGTATTTTGACTCTGGTCTCTGGATCACCTACAGTCCAAACATATACCATCATATCCATGCCTCCAGAAGCAAAGTGTTCATTATCTGGTGACCAGGCAACACAAACAATTTTTGCATGGTGTCCATAGAAGACGTTATGTTCCTATTTGAAAGTTAACAGGGATACAGCGTCATTTCATTAGTTCCAGCTACTGCAGGAAATCACTGGCTTTCAATGTATAGCATCACAAACAATGATAATTTTAATGTGTATCTGAGGTGCAGATGGATGTCCTATGCCAAGTGCTGACTTCTTTTGATTAGAGTTTAAATAAATGGCATAAAATGTATACAAAAATCCAGACCTTTTGTAAACAATTTGAAGACTTTCTATGAAACATGGATCTGTAATGGGCATGTACAGCAAGTTCTTTTTATTTAGAGGCCTTTAAAATAACCCTTCGGATATTTTCAAAAGCACAATTCTTTAAGTTTTTACTTAAAAAATGAAGTGTTTTTCTGGAATGTCATCCTGAATTGTCTACTTCAGTGTGGTTTCAGTAAACTTCTGGAAAAATGACTTTAGAATGCTGATTCACATATTGGCTACTCAGCTGAGAAGCAGCAATTGCTTGTTACTTGTCTCTTGGTTAAAGGACAGTAGATTGAAGAATGGCACAAGATTCCCTGCCCTACCATATATCCCTTTTGGTGTTTAGTTCTTACCACAAAGTTGTATGCCACAGCTAGCAAAGTTACATTGTTAAGTCTGCTTTATTCACTTCATTAAAGTTTATTGCACTGCAGAATTCTCATCAAATTGGGCCTGCATTCTTATCTATTGTACAGAAATGCACACTAGTTCTCTACTTGACATGCATGCAATTCATTGACTTTTGTTTTGCAAAATAAACAAGCAAAAAAACCCCATGTTATTGATTCAGCTGATCCAAATAAGGAACCTGCACACTCTGTAATCTTTTGTATTTCATTACCCCTAGCCTGTGGAAACCTGACCCTTCCCCCTCTACTCCACTCCATTTATCTGTTTATTAAAAGACTGAATTTGAGCATTTTCCTAGTAATCAACCTATGCTGTACATTTCCTCTATTCTAACAATCTGATGGCTTCACATAAGCTGCTGTGAAAAGAAACGCTATCCCAAAATGTCAGGTAAAGTCACAGAAACACCAAGTGCACATTTGTGATTTAACAATTATGGCCCACCAGCTACACATTCCATCACAACAGATTTAGACATGAGATGCCAGTATGTGTTTTTAAACAAAAAAACTGATGCAGCTTTTCTTACCGCGTAGCCATCAGTGACGCTAAAGACAGTGACAACTTTGTTTGCATCACAGACTGCAAGAAAGGCACCATCGTGAGAATACGCCAGGTCAGTAACAGGACCTTTGGCTTCCAAAGACTTCTCATCACTTTTCAAAGAGGTTCCTTGGATTGAATACAAACGGACATTCCCATCCTGCAAGTTAAAAGTGGAGAAGAGGGGGAGGTACAAAAAAGTCACTGTACAGTAGAAACAGGAAGGCTCACCGAGCTTCTGGACGGTTGTCATCAATTCCATCTGGTACTGCTTATATTGAGAAACAGTTTAAAGAACTGTCATTCATACTGGCTACAGTCCAACAAGTCTAGAATACAGAACTGAAGAATTTGCCTACTTTAATCTTGCACTGAGTAAAAACAGTTTGTAGACAGTGAAGACGAGATGCGAAAAATGAAATAGATATTGGTAACAATGGTGGAAGAACCTGGGCTTTCATTCCCCAGGAATACCAATTACACATAGGTTACTTATTACAATACTGCTGTTGTTACAACCTGCCATCTACTACTTCTCAACACAACAGACCTACTATTGTTAAAGGCTTCTGTTACCGGTGCAAGTAGTCACAGAAGTACAGTTGTAAGAAGTGCAACCTTACCGTTCCTCCCACTGCTACTGTACCTCCTCCAGGGTGAACAGCTACAGCTTCTGGCTCATAGCCAAGGTCATCAATTGCAAAACATTTTTTCTTATCTTTCATCAAGACAATCTGCAAATCAAAAATCAGTAAGTATTAAGATCATTCTTCCAAGCGCCCAATACATAACTATGACTAAGCCATGTTGCTTAGTCACAAATCCACTCTGACCGCTCAGAAGTCTACTATATTCTGATCCTGAGGGAACTGATTCACTCCTTTAAAAATTAAAAAGGGCCTGTGTGGTGACTAAGAACTCTAGTACAGCAGGTTAAGCATTCTACATTAGGTAGCACAGGGCATGCTCTACTGCATTCAGCTTTACCTCACTTGGTCAGAACAGAAAAGAAACGTGGATGAAGTAGTATTTTTAGCAGTGCTCGCTCCCTGCCCAGTTCACTATTAAAGGAAGGGACACAGGCCCAAATTAGCAGCACATTAATACTGCAGTATTACATTGAGGGCTATTTCCTATCTAGATCTATATAACAGACAACTAGAATTATAACTCACATTGGAAACAGGTTTGGACAACCTTAATGAAAGGCTCAAGCATAGAACAAGTATCCACACAAGGAAAAGAAATCATTAGAATTTAGGCAGGCTTTGATACATGATTGCCTTGATGATACAAATCCTTCTGGAGTTTTGTGATCTGAATACTGCTGACAAGCAAATTCGAGCTATCCACACTGAACAGCATTTTTCCAATTTATTAGCTGGATTAGTTGCCAAAAAAATGCAGCAGCAAGATGCAATTTTTCCCCAGAACTGCCTCACTGAACAGAGCAGGCAAGAACATTACTTGGAAGTTAATATTCTTGCATGAACATAATGCTTAATCCCTATAATCTTTAGAAAAGAATCAACAAAAAAATCACTCAAAAAAAGATATACCAGAGAAGTCCTATGTACTAGCAAAAACGTTCTTAAGGCCATCATAGTACATAGAGGTAAGTGCGCTTACTCCAACAGTTACATGACAGAATAAAATTAAACTTTATTGCCTTGCCCTTTTCTGCTCTCCCTCTCTTCTTTACCTCTTCCCCCCAACCCCACTTCTCTCTCCAAAAAGAGAATGAGTATGGAGAATGAAATCTAGCATAATAAACTTGAAAGAGACAGCAGATCAGAACCTCTTTATAATCAGTACCTGAGAGGATTTATTTCAGGCACACTTATAACCAACAGTCAAGACATGCCTATTTAGCTTCCAATTCAGCAAGTATACAGGGTTCTTTTCTCCCTATCTCAACTTAGACTTGGTGCAGCCTTCCTGCACAAAACTGTACTGTTAACAACGAATTCAGATGTATGCACACAAGGGACTACATGAAGTTTAAATCCATACATAAGACCATTCAATTGGTACAAGAAAAAAGGCAAGGCTATCACAAGGGCTTGTTTAATTATGTTCTCCAAAGCTCTTGCTAACGATCCCACACTAAACAAGTTAGAAGCCATCTTGTTACCATACACTTCATTATTAACAGAGCAATTGTGTTGCAAGTCCAGAAGTTAATACTTACTTGTCCAATGCATAAAACTACAGTATAGCCACCAGGACCCACAGCTAAACATTTTGGTTGAACATCCATTTTCACAGCATCCTGGCCACTAGAGGAAGGTGTGGTAGGGTAGAGAAGCGGGAAGGAACAAAACAGAGAAAAATATTCCATACTTAATATTATTGAATAATCAGTTTTAAAATAATCACCTAATAATGATCTTCATGGATATACCTAAAAAGTTTTAAATTAAAATCTGCAAAGTTTCCTTACTGACATTCTAAAGACCAAACATATCTTAATTGGGTAGTATACCTTCTAAGTGAAAGTCAATGTTACTACACTAGAGTATAAATTCTGGATGTAACTAGGTGATCTTAATACAATTCTGTAAAGTTTTTTTCCTTCAATTGTAGTTTTGATGAAGGAACAGCCGTATCCCAGCCCTCCTAACAAGCTGCTTATTAACAGTATTCTTATGTATTAATGAATCATAGAGAAACTGACACCCTTCCCACCATCCCCTAAGTAAGCCACCTGATACAGGACAGATATCTATCTAACCTGTGGAAGGGATGAGACTAAGTGAAAAGCCTGGGATGCATTTTCCTTTGTCACAGAAAAAAGTAAGGTTGGTGCAGCAATCGTTTCTACAGTTCCCATGGTAACTTAAAACCTGAATAAATTGCAGCATAAAATTATATACCATATAAATCAATAAAATGGTTGCTGGAAAATAAAAAAGGCTTCAATATTACAATAAAAGATAACAGTTTAACTAACCTGTAGTCCCTCTTGCTAAGGTTAGTATAGCGCACAGTATCATCCATACTGCAGGTGACCAGCTGATCCATTTCGTCCACTGCCATTCTAGAAACCTGGTTTGTATGGCCTTTCCCAGAAAAGCCATCATTCTCTCCAGTGTCCGAATCCCAATAATGTACACAATAGAATTAAGGAATATTTGAAGACACCAGCGCAGTCAGATATAGAAAAATATCCCAATTAAGAAGTTAAATAGCTTATGTAATCAGAAAACTGAGGTCAGAAGTAGCCCCCAGAGACTGTTTAGTCCAAACATTTGCTCAAGTCAGGTTCAGATAAAGCAGATCACTTATTCAATTGGGTTTTGAGCATCTCCAACGATGGAGTCTCTACAGTTTCTCCAGAAACCCATGTCAGTGTTCAATATCCCTCACACTATTTATTAAATGAAATTCTGATGTTCTATAATAAGCTAAGTGAGTTCTTACAATTGATAGTAAATATTGGAACAATTAGCATTAGGTCTGTGAATGCAAAATACTTTTCAAAACAATTACATTTACAAGTCCTGCAACATTGGCTTTCCCTCATAAGAGGTATTAATATCAGTTTGAACTATCAGTTTGTACTAGAGCTTTGCTGAGAGGTAAGTCCTTTATTTTACAATGGTTTCTGCCAATGCGATGCCATTTTAGTGCATCATGGCAAGCTGGATGAAGGACTGCAATTTTATTTATAATCTTCAGAATGTTGAAGAAAAGCCAACAGTCTTTAGCTAAACACACCACAGCCTCACCCTTTACCCATGCCCTTTAGGGATCTGACTGCATTCCCAACATTTTAATTCAGAAACCAAAGGGACTGGAATTGAATCTTGAGAGAAGTACAAGTTCTCTTGAGCACTGAGAAAGCCTAGTGACATTTGGGATATCAAGTAAAGAATAGGATTGGTATGTCACAGAATATGTCATCTGAATACAGGTGGGAAGAACTGCTGTAAGAAGTGCTTGTTACTAGGTCAGAGGGAGATTAACAAGAGTTTGTCATCTTCCTTGCCCTGAACATCTGAAAAACCAAAACAGATGACTTCCAGCTCATGCTGAAACCTACCTATTTACTGCATGTAACAGCAAGCAGCAGCAATACATATTTAACACGTGTAATCAATTATATACAGAAAGTTACAAGAGGCTAATTTGTATATTTACTTCTTCATTCTAACAATCTACCTACTACAAAGAAGTGAGAACTGGCAATTAGGAACTGGCATGTATTTAGCAGGCAAATTTAAAGGCAAACAGTAAAATAAGACAGGGAAGACAAAATAAGTTTCTTCAGAAGATATAAATTGTGTTCAATAAAGATAATTTTTGTCTTTGGTGAAGCATTTTTTTCCTAACAAGCTTTCTCAGACTATAAGGTTAAAACAAGTGTCACATTATTATTCAAAGGATATTAATATGACCATCATTACTGCCAGAGTAAATATAGGACTTTCCACCATTTTTATGCACTGTAAGACACTGAATTGATTTACTGTGACCCTGTGAATAGGACAATAATTATTGATAGGCAATTTTTCACTTTAACATCCATATATAAGTTCAAATCTATTTGAGAAGAATTACAGGTTATTCAGAAAGTAACATTTATAAGCATTGAAGGTTACCCAGGATACAAACCACTAATTAGTGAAGTCATTTTACTACTGCAGTATTGCTATTTACATGTACTACCCATTAAGGAGAAAAAATAAGCACTGTGAATACCCCTATTACTTAAGACTGCTAGCTAGGCCAAAATACTTTCACAGTCTTTTCATAGGCAAAGTTTACTTTTCAAGCACTTTACGATTCAGATGAAGATTAAATGTGGTTGTGCACCCACACCAGCTGCCAGAATTATAGTAACAAGAATCTGGGACATCTGTTTCTAGTTCATGTAAAAACGTAAGCTCCCGTGAGAGTGCTGTGTCAGCGAACTCTGTAATTCCTAAAATTAAAGCTCACTTGTATAGTAACCCTAGTCACCTTGTTCACAACACAGTGGCTCTGGTTCACTGAGACATCACTGGTAGTTTTCTATCTATGTTGTATTCTTCTCTCATCTGAAGAATGCTTAAAGCTACTACAAAAGAAAAATCTGATAACCTTAATTGAAACCAAGTCAGTCTGTATATTTGCACAATATCACTGCACTTAACATTGTAACTTTTTGATTTACGTGACTTGTGATAGTCAGTCACATATAGCTTGTTTGACAACTTCAACCACCAAACCATTTATCAGAGAGACTCTGGTGTGACAATGTAAGTTTCACCTACCTTTATGACACGTAAAGGTTTATCTGGATTGTTCTTGTCCAGATAATTAATATAGCCAGAGAGGGAGATAGTCAGTAAGTGGTCTTTCTGCCACAAGCAACCAAGCTGCTGATCCAACACATTTGATCCCATGTTGAAAGTATTGACAACTGAATTAGCACCAACATCCCAGATTTTAGCAGTTTTATCTCCAGAAGCAGAAAGCAACTGGCTACTGTCAGGGCTCCAACTAATCTGTAAAATTAAATGCCACCACAGGATAGTAAGTGCATTTATTATTGCAAGACTTCACAGTCCATGAACTTCGTAATGAAACGGCATGGATCATTTGCACAAATGAAGTGATACTTACCGCATAAATACCTCCATCATGAGCTTTGTCTCCACCAAGAGCACACACTTTCTCTCCCGTCTTCCCATCATAGATGAAAATCTTAAAAGAGCACACAGACATATCACAAATAGAAAAGCGGTAACAGGAGAAAAAACGAAGAACTAAAACATTGGTACTTGCACTGCTCATATTCTTTTGTTACAAAGCACACTTTCCAGCTTATAAAGTAGCAGATTTTTGAAGAGGCACAAGTAGTCCTGCATTTAATATTTAAGCCTGAATCAATAAAGTGACAATTCTAAATAAGCACAGTAAGCCACCCTGTACACTGGATCCTGACATTTGAAATTGTGGGAGATGTAACATTTTTAACTCCTGCTGTGATGGCAGCTGCTTAGCACTGCTGTCAGGGGTATCTGCCTACAACATGGAAATCTACTACATAGAAGGAGCAGCCTATGGTAAACGTTATTAAATCTGCCCTTAGCAGCAGGGCATCCACATGGAGCTACAATACCATCTATGAGTTCAGACTTTTCATGATCATAACAAGGATGCACATATTGCAGAAGTCTGATATATTCCTACCAAAATCATCTCCAAGAGAAGTAATACGCCAGGGAGATGGAACAGGGACAAGGCTAAGTGAAAATGGTCTGACATCAGCTGTTACACCTTTCTAGTGTCTCCCTATAAGTTTACATCCATGATTTCTCAGAATAAGAAAAAGCAGTAAGAATAAGGAAAAGCAGGAATAAGAAAATGCAGAAGAAAATCTCTCATTCTAAAAGTCACTACAGAAAAGAGTTACTTGTTTTACCTGGCCATCTGCACTAGCTGTAGCAAATCTGTTCCCATCAGGAGAAAATCTCACACAGTTCACAAACCGCGTATGGTCCTGTAGAAAAGAGAACAACCAGCACACAAGATAAGAAGAGACCAAATTACATAGGAGATAATCCAGTAACAATGAAGTTCTCTTATATTCAAGCCATAAATTAGTTACGTAGGAGATGCCTGCTGTAGAGAATACTGCTATTCAGTTTCTCAAGAGCAAACCAAGCCTCTGAATATATGAATATAACTGAAGATGATCATATGGATCAACAACAGCCCAGGGAAGAAACTGTTGGATATTGATGTAGCTCACACCACTTGCACAATACCAGGTGAATGAGTAAGCCCTGTATCAGGGATATGTGGGGGGGGGAACTCAGGTGCAGCCTATATGCAATCATGGGATTCCTGCCCCCTAGTCAATTCTTCTGCAGCATTCTCTAAGTTTTGACTTACTTCATTGTCCAAGTAAATCTTACACACAGAAAAGTATTTTATGCTTATTATTGTAAAAAAACACAGCAATGAAGAATAAATTGCTCACTGGAATTCCAGTTCTGGGAGACTGCAGTCATACTAGCTCTGAAGTAACCAGGCAAGACTGATGTATGCTCTGCAAATAGGCCACTTACAAACAGGAGACTATTCGAACGATGTTAACTAGAAAGCACACGTTAAATAGGAAAGCACCGCAATGAGGCCAAAGCTCCCATGCAAAGAGATTTGGAAGACTATTTTTAGTATTATAAAAGGCAGGTTCTAACCTACTTTTTTTGATTAAATACTTTTCCCCCCCCAATACCTCAAGCTTCAATCTAAGCCATTTAACAGCCTGTACTTGAATCCCATACAGCAACTCAAATATCACTTTAAAAGGAAGGCTCCATCACATACCAGTCTGAGCAGCACTGGTAAGCAATTCAGACCTCACAGCTCCAGAAGAACCAGCTTAGCAAAATGTAAGTATCAACTTAAGTTCAGAAATATATTAGGCAACTACATCATTTCATTGGATTGCAGAGCTCAAAACAATTCCTTTTCTAGAACTGGAATGGAATCCTTACTAAAGTCAATGTATGAAGCTTACTCAAAGCACATACTTATTTTCATAAGTCCTACTACTGTAGTTTTTAAAAAAGAGCCACTAAATATTTGGAATTTACTAGTCCAATAAAATTCAGTATCTCTGCAATACTTTTTTTTTTTTTGAGGCAAGACACATTTTGTGGCATCAGAAAAAGCTACACAAGTTCTTGGCTTTTTTTTTTTGCCTCAAGTAACAACGAATGTCTTAAATGTGGTAGTTCCAGGCTTTGTTTCAGTTATGAGATTTCAGTTAGTACAATAAGAAAAGTAAGAAAGAATGTAAAAACAAAACTGATTTCTACAAGTATTGGGTATATATTTTCTGTGGTTAGTTACATTTCAAAACACCTCCTCTCGCCCTTTCAGAGCTGCCTTGGGATTTCAGATTTGAGCATTCTTAAGCAGATTGGGAAATTCCACTCACACAACCACATTTCTTGAATCAAGCACCTTGGAGTCTTAAGAAACACTATGCATTTCTCTGTCAGGAAGAAGAGCTCAAGGAGCATCACAAGGGCTGATGAGAATTCCTACTGCTTATGCTATGAAAGAAGACGTAAAGCCAAAATTCATTTAAAATGCTTCAGGTTTTCTTCTTACCCAATGATTTGTTTTGGTTGTAGGCTTGAGTCAAGCCTTCAGTTATACACAAACATGGGTTTAAGACAGACACATGACACCAGCTGTGGCTCAAAAGAGGGAATTAAGAACTTATTAAAATTAGCTGTGACAAAAACTGCAAGCTTGTTGGAAAGCTTCTAGTTAATTTGGTACACAGTTTAATGTAACCACAACTAAACTTAAAACTCACACTTAGTGTAAACTTGAACTTGAATGGAGGTCCCTCAAAGAAAGCAGCACAGTTGTCATCACTGCCAGTTGCTAGACGATAAGGTCTTGTTTGTTTTATGTCCACGCTGTTGATCACTTTGTTGTGTCCAGTGATCTCACCAACAGAAGAGCCACTATCCCACAGGAACACTGCTCCGAATCTAGTTAGAGAAGCACACATTAAGTATAATTCATAAAGGTTACATTTAGATTAATTCCTTGATCATCTGCAAACAGCAGATTCGAGTGCACTCAAAGAAATTAGGTCATCTCATTAATCTCATGCAACCGCATCACAGTTCCCTGAAGGATATTTAAGATCTTGCTGGAGATAGAACCTAGACTTTAATAGGAGACATTCGCTGAAAAGGTCAGACAAACATTTTATGTACAGAGCTTCTAAAATTCAGAGATCCAGAAGATATTCTTCAACAACTCTACTGGTTTATATAAGAAAACACTAAGTTTTGCCAACTAACTAGTCACTACACAGAACTCAGAGAGCTAGGATAACAATAACATCAGATGAATTATCTGACAATTTAGCCCAGATTGGGTACCATCACTTTTACAACAATTACTACTTAAAGATATAAAGAATTATTATAATAGCATTTTTGCCATTTCTTATTTTAAATTACGTTTTTTTAAATTAGTATGCTCAGTACAATGGCATTAAGCTACCAGAAAAATCACTATTTAAAATGGGCTTTGTAGAATGACTTCAGCATAATTCTAGATTTGAAGTACACACACCTAATATGAAACAGTCCAGTTTCTTAATGCAGAAGAACAAAATTTCTACAGTATCTACCAAGGGGCAGGTAGGGGTGAAGGGACAGACAGGGACAAAGAACATCTCTCCAATATCAGGACATAGTACATGATGGCATTTAAAAACGGTGCAGAAGGTGGGGAACAGGACCACACTATATTTTTCAGACATCTAGGTATAAGACTATTTGGTCTGGACTCTGTTTTAAAGATCTGCCAGTCTTTAAGCATTAAGGAAGGACACAAACCTGACTGAAACAGACACCTTATTTAGTCAAACAAGGACAACTGGTTGCAATTTTAATCAACATAGTAATACCTAAAAGTATGGGAGTGTTGCTGGGTGAGAAAATTCAGATACAAGGTTTTCTTTATTTGTAGTCTTATTCAATCATATCCTCAATTTGAGAGGGGTGAAAGAAGAGGGAGAGAATCTACTTGTGGCTTTTCTTTCCTACTCTATCAAAATCAAGAAATCCCTAAAGAGTCACACTGAACAGATATTTAACATAATATCACCTCTAAGAAATAAGCAAACCCACACAATTTAAACTAAGCAATTGTAACAGAACTGTATTTTCCAAGTAGCTCTACAACTGTCAAATACTGCATAAAGAACTCTGCTGCAGAACGGGACATTTTGAAGTCTAAAGAGGGAACAAGCCACAATTTCCTTCCTCTGAAGAAGGAAAAGCTTTCTGCAAAGAACCTGCTTTGCTAGATCACAGAAGTTTACAGTGTGAATATTTATACACACACAAATACATATGCATAAATACACAGACATATACAAAAAAAATTTACTTACTTTTCCCTTCCTTCTCCAACCACAGCAATTCTCTTGCTGTCTTCAGTCCAGGCAAGGTCCTTGATTTTTCCTGCAAATGGCTGATACTCATACTTCAGTAAGTGTTCCTTCTGTGTAGTATCCCAGATTCTTAGCTTTCCAGAGACATCTGCCATAATAAAACAGAATATAACTATTGTTGTTCCAGCATGACTCAGTCACATGACTCAACAATCTGCCAGGATACAAATTTTCAGCTACACTGAACATTGGTAGTAGGGACCAATCTTATCCTATTGCAATGACCACAAATCCCTTGATTTAAGAATGCTGAAGACTACATCTGTTTCACTGATGTATGTTTTTAACCAGATATTAAGGCTTAAGACATGCTGCAATAAATACAATGCATGTAAAGAACTTTTGAGAACATGTGAGAAAATTTGAGAACATGTGAGGAAAGTTACATAGTAAAGAGAAGGTAGGCATTTGCATGTTACATGTCTATGTTACCAAAAAAATGAAAATCCTCCACCAACTACAAGATGGCTCACACATGCTACTTTAGAAAGTAAGCCACTCTACAATAAGGAAGGAAACTGGTGGACAGTGGCTGTTGCACTAAAATTCACACTTCAGCTTTTTTGCACCTTTGTAGCAAACCTGTTTTGCATGTAAATACAAGGTATATATATTTAGAGGTACAAAGAGACCTCTACCCATAAAGCCCTATTCATGCACACATCAGCATGCTTTTTCAGTACAAAAGCACGTACGCACTTATTTGTGCAGGTATCCACATGCAGTTTCTAGAGTATTACAAAGAAATCCAACAGAATATCACAAAACGTTAATGACACAAGCAGCAGATGTAACAGGTCCTAACAATCTAGGACAACATAATGCCAGCTGCCTTGGTCATTACTTCCTCTAAGTATTACACAAAACTAGAGCTTTCTTCCATTTAGAAGCAATTACCGTGGTGCAACACTGCAACCAGCAGAATTGTTCCATGCACAGACAGGTTTACATATCTGTAACAAAGCCCACACAGTAGATTTTGTGCGTACTGAACCCTTCATAAAAGCCACCTTTTAGAATAAACTACATGTTAACAGCATATCTTCTACCACAGCAGAGCTCTTTTGAGCATCAGTGCATCTTTACAGCATGGACATACAGCATCCCTGTATCTTTGGGACCTGCCCACTGACTCACCACCTCTACTTCTGCTAAAAGGACAGATTCAGAACCCTTCATTTTACACTGAGAATGCTTTTGTAGTGGAATTCAAGTTCAAACTTCAAAATCAGTGATATACAGAAGACACCTTTTAAAGGAAATATTGCAGCCTAAGCTTGTTTACTGGGGTAGGACAAACAACGTCTGAAAAAAAGCCAAATGAATAATTCCCCCAGAAGCAAGGAGCTTCCTTACACTGATCACGAATGAAAGACATCTTTTTGGATCAGGCTAGGCATATATAAACTTATTTTACAGAGGACTGAATCTACAGTGTCACAAGAACAAAATAAATGGTTATCCTGAGGGTTAAGTACAGCACAAACCTACAGCACCAAGTCGGTAGATTAAAAAAAATACAAACTAGATTTTAAGAAGGTACTCGGTTTGACATATGGTCCACACACAAGACTGAGCCAAAAAAATCCTGGCTTTCATTTCCTTCAGACAAGGAGGGGGAAAAAGGAACAAGAACAAAAATACAAAACCTAAGACTGTGTTATCAGTGTTCTTAAAGCTCCCCTGGTATTCAGAAGACACATTTTCTAATACAGCTTTTAGATATGCAAGAAAGGACAGATATTTTACAAATTCAAAGAAGTGCTCTACCCATAAAATTGATCAGAAATTCACCAACTACTAATACTTGTGTAAACAAATCTGGACTCCCTAAGGGGTACATATTCAGAATGTTTATTTTCAGCAACAGTAACTGATCTATTATTTAAAATCAGGAGGTTTTGCTCTATTTGGGTCCACTAGTTGCTTCTCAGGTGTTTTTCATTGACAATGGCAATGTTTTTTTAAATATACAAATTGATTGCAATTCTAAGAAATGGATGTTGCAAGTTAATATTCTTCAACTGTACACCAGTCCTCCTGAAAAAGGAGGAATTATTTGAACCAAGCTGCTGTTAATATGGGATTGTTTAGTTCTTTGTTTGTAAATCATCAAAAACTGCAGCCATTTTTACTAATAATCCAAAAAATTCACGCAGAAGGAAATTCATGTTGCCCATTCTCAGATATTCATTCACAAACATCTATTTCACAGAAGTTGACAATCTGCCATTTTCCCTGTTAACTTACTAGTGAAAGCCTTTTTTAGTTTGTGTTACAACTGTAAGAAAAATGATGCTAAATCTTGCCAAGTTCTGTCACGAAAAAAGGGGCTATGGAAACGAAATGAGTATACTCTTCTAGAATCCCTCCCTCACCCCTAAAGTATCCAAGTATATTAATGAGAAGAAACAGCAGCCCCGTATTTCAGAAATAGCTTTTCATTCTGCTGCATGTACAAATATCATTTATTACACCAAGCTTTTTTCTCTTTAACTTTATACTTTGTGAAGTTGATTTCCAGGTTCCTTCTGATTTAAGCACCAATTTTAAAAAGACCAAGCAGGAAACAGAACTCAATGCTTTAGAAAGAGGCTAGAGGAACAACTACAGAAGTCCTTCCTTCCTCCCTCACTTAATTTCATTGCAGCATGTCACATTGGTTGCATACAGTTTGGACATACATTTAAAGGTTAACTCCTCTGTTGTGCCAGTAAGTTTTGTGCCAAGCACTTTAACAGCTCTGCCCCCATAGCCCATCCAGCATGCGCATCAATACCTTACCTCCAGACGCTATGTAGAATCCACTGGGAGCATACTTGGCAACTACAACCTGGTGGGCATGCTCAGTATAGATGTCAGCAATTGCAGGATTCTAATTTAAAGGAAAAAAATGTTACTAGGTAGTACTTCCTGGTTTTCACAGAAGTAAAATCAGACATTCCATGAAAAAATTCATTTCTCCCAACACTCCTCTCATTCTTTCTTCTAATTTGTCCTTTAAATCATGATATAGTCTACAACTGAGAAGAAAACTGCAGGGCACATTGCAGAAAATTACTGTCCAGTTATGACTGAAACATCATATGCTAATTTCTAACAACTGCCACAGTTAAATTATTTCCTCTGACAGCCAACACTAGCTGTGACCCTCTCTTCAGTATCTGCTGAAAAATAGAGAAACCTTCTCCAAAGTAGCATGCTAAGCATTAGACGTCCTTTTTATGGGGCTGGCCAGGTTAAGACAGCTCTCCAGGTAGATCACTAAACACGAGCTGTGCTTCGGGACACACACCCAGAAGTCGTACTATAGTAGAGTATGAAGGTTCAGCAGATGGTTAACCATACTGCATGGCCGTTACTCATCAGTACGCACACTCCGGATTACTCAGTAACCAATGAGCTGTGCAAGGCTTACTCATTCTTGCCAACTGAAATGTGGTTTAAAAGCTACTAGACTAGCACAGGAAGTCTTCCCCAGTAGCAACAGCTGCACAGGAGTTCTGAAAGAAATTTGCTGCCATGCCATCGCAGTTTTATTTCTTCGGTCTTATGTGCTTTCAGAGGCTTCAGGCTGGATAATAAAACTGACTGTCTCTCATAAGATCAGTGGTGTTACACTACTGAGGTGCCACACCAATCAAAGGACAACATCTAGACAAGAATTCTTCCAATGCCTGCTCTCAAATTAACTGCATAAACAGAAGAGACATTCTGCACATCTCCCAAACACACTGCTTAAGCTACAATGTAATGCGCTACTCCTTAGAGCGGTCTTTTTCTGGCAGTTAACAGACATCTTCCAGCTCCAGAAACATTATTCCTATGGTCAAAACAAAAGTCAATTTTAGCTGCTGTAATAAATACTGAATTATCCAACCAAACCAGAGAACCACCTGATGTTGTGGCATGATTCAGCTGTCCAATCAGGAAAAACTAAAGCACCTGCTCTGTGCTAGAAAGCAGAGAGAGTCTCTTGTTTGCATGAGTTCTTGCTGTTGCAGTACTGCTACATCTCAGGAGACAAAATATAGCTTACTCATGCAAGAAGCAACTTTTTCATTCCTGCTTTTACATTGCTTGAGTGCATTATAGCCTTACTTAAGTCACAATTGTCTGCATTTGCAGCATCCTCATGTCATTCTCCATTTTGTGTGCAACTGGGATTTTAGCTAAGCAATACACGATAATGGTTTCCCTAAGCTATAGCTGCACCATCTCCAAGTTCAAGGAGCTCAAAACAACCCCACTCTGTTAGTAATGGCATACATAAGTGGCTGCTGTTTTATAGCAACACTCTCCAAGAGTCCAGGGACCTAAAGGGATGAGACTGAACTTACAGACTGACTTAGAGGGTGAAATGCACCATTAAGATCAAATTCCCAAATTTAAAATACAGTCAATAAATTCAGGATATCAGGTAGGTCAGAATTACCATTTTAAATCCTGTTGATTTATTTTTTTTTAAATCTCATGTGTCTTTCATACCACGAGGAAAAGAAAAAAAAAAATCAGTTCTAAAGAGGTTTTTGGATAAGTTTGCTAGCTAGGACAAATACAGTACCTAATACCAGATTCAACAAGAAGAGCGAGCTTATGTGGCTTATTTTGAACACTGAAACCAGAGCCACGTATGAAACCAAGCAGTTAAAGTTCCAAGCTTCAAAGTAGGCTTGGACCCATGAAGACAGTATAAATTATTTATTAAGTATGAAACCTTACAAATATCACTAGTCCTGTCTCTGAGAGCTTCTTCAGCACCATTCCAGAACTTTTTCTTGTTAAAGAATGTCTCTACTTCATGCTCACATATTAACCCTGAAGGCTATATTCATCACCACTGATCAGCTCTTGATTTAGAGGTGGGTGTTCTTCCTACTTGCCAGTTCAGGTAAATTTGCATGCCAGCATAAACAACATAAAACTGAAGGGTTTATGACTTCCATTCTCAACATCCCTTGAGAGTTTAAACAGTCTAAATTGGAATTCCCAGAGTCCCACCTCACTTTTGTACTCAGACTTTGCAATGTGATCTACATTCTGTCTCATGCTGGGACTAACATTTGCACCAGTCAAACCTTCAGTGAGCTGATTCAGAAAGCTAAAAGCAAATTGTTTTCTTCCAATTCAACCCCCCAAAATAGGGTCAGAGAAGCACTAATGACAGTGCAAGGGAGGAGGTCACAATCCATATCTTGGGCAAGAACTGTAATGTAAGCAGAGTGGCTTTTCTCTCTTCTCTCATTGCACTGTATGCCATTATAGTGTTTAACTGGGGGTTCTGGTTTCAGAAAATTGAACTTTTCTTGACACCGAGAGTGAAACACTATTACTATAGGATAAATACTGAGACGTTAAAACCAGAGTACAAGCATGGATTTGTTTTTCAGTGAGTGCATTTAAACTGTTACCAAACAAGAAATTTGCAATTAAGTGTTTACTAGCATTTCTGTGTTGTGACATGATAGTGAAGAACCATCTGAATACAGTGGGAGTTATGAGATGAATCAGGAAAATATAAAAAAATCCAGTTTACAAAAGCAGAAGCAGCCATCTACAAATACACTCTTGTAGAGACCTAGAAATTCCAGAGGTAGGATCTGTCCCCTTGCAGCCCTCCCTATTGCAAGCCACGTTTACAGTAAGAGAGGAAATTAAATCTGGGGGAGAGTTTGATTTTTTCTAAAGAGCAAGCATTTACTTATAAGTAAAGAATGATTTTTGAAAACCAATAGCAAGACAATAGCCTGGACATGTAGCGCTTCCTCCATACTTCTCTAAGGGATGCCATCTTTGAAATCATTTAAATAACTCATCTAACATTACTCTAGTTGTCACCAAAGTAAAAAGAAACAAAAACACCACTGAAAACATTAACTGGGGCATTCTAGTATTCGAATAATGAGAAAAATTCCCCATGAGCAGGGTGAGAGCTCAAGGTGCAGCTTGCCATAGAGTCAAGTACCTGACAACTGGTTCAATTCCTGGAGCGCTCACAGGGTGGGGGGGAAAAAAAGCTACAGAATAATGGACTTAAAGACAGTTGTTTGCAAGTATCTGCATGCTTCTTTTACTAGCAAAAGGCCCAATACAGGAAATAAGGAAGATTTCATTTATTAGGCAAACAAACCTCTCAACTTCCTAACAGTGGTATATAAGGAGACAAACAGGGACAACCAGAACATACCAGTCTCTGCTCTATAAATCCTATACAGAGAAAGAAAGGAAATAATGATTTTTTTTTTTTTTACAGATTTTTGTAGCTGCTGCCCATGGCTGCACGCCTGAGTCATGCACCCTTCCTATCCCCCTGCTGCCGATCACGGAGCCGCGACCTCAATTGCGATAATTAAGCGTGAAAGGAAGCCCGGGCTGCTACTGAAGAGGGGCTGGGAAGGAAAAGGAAAGTTAGCGAGCGGGGCTAGGGCACGGAGCGAAATAAACCGGGATACGTTACATCGGCGTTCCTGATGACGACGCATTTTCCGTTGGTATAGAGAAAATTATTGCCCTTAGGATCACCTCCGAGGATTTTGGAAACGCCTCGTTCAACCTGCGGGAGGCTGGCGAACACTTTTTCTGAGGAAAAAATAATAAAAAAGAAGGAAGGGAGACAGAGAGAGAAGGCGGGTGGGGGGAGAGAAGGCGCGGTCACTTGTTGCTGCCGGCGGTCCCCCGGTGCCCCCCACCCTCCCTCCTCCGCCTCGCCGGGGGCTTACTGATCTCGTACGGCATCTTCGTCCGCTCGCGGCCGGAGGCACTGGGAAGGAAGGAAGGGAAGGGCACGGAAGGGAGGGAGGCGCAGGCGGGCAGACCGGCGGCCGCTCGGCTCCCGCTCTGCTCCTCACCCGCCCGCCGCCGCCTCAGCGCCGCGGCCCGAACCAGGAAGCGGCCGCGCCGCCCGTCCGCCCGCCGCTGCCTATGACCATATATAGTCAACTCTGCTCGCGCCGCTCCCTCCCGCCCTCCCCCGGAAATGCCGTCGGCTCGCCCGGGCACGGGCCCGCCCCGGCGCTTGGGAGCTGCTGAGCGCCACGCGGCGGCGGTGCCCGGTTTCGGGTTTGGGCGTCACCCGGAGCGTTGCGCATGCGCGGGCCTCGTCGCTCCACCTAATGTTCCCGCCACCATTCTGAGCGGCGCATGCGCAGGAGCGGTGGTGAAGCCACATAGGGAGACCTGTGAAGGGAGGTTGCTGGCGTTGCCATGGGGACGGCGGGTGGGTGGCGGGAAGTGGAGCTGTGAGGAGAGGGAGGTTGGGGAGAGCATGGGGTAGGGAGTCTCCGCCACCAGGGCCTTCGCTCCTCTCCCATCTTCTTGTCACCAGCTCCCCTCACAGTGCCACATGGGCCTCTGGCTCTTGGTGTGTGGTTAAACATGGCACCTAGGGGGTATTTGTCCCAGAAATAGCTACTGAGGGCACACCAGGCATTGGTCTGAAGTTATTCTGAGGGCAGAGCCTGCCTTTGGGTTTGGAAACTGCCATGGCGGTGGGCAGAGATGGAGCCGGCTGCGGTTACCTCCTGACACACGGGCTGTGAAGGCGTCTGGCCCTTGGTTTCCTTTTGCGGCGGTGTTAAGAAGCCGAGTCCTGCCTGCAGTCAGTATTTCGTCAAAGATCGGTCCTGCCTCATCCCTCTGAAGTTTGTAGTTATGCTGTAATTGCTAATAGCCGGGGTATTTTCCTGTGGTTTCATGCTATGTTATGACACTGAACTCCAGGTCCTGCTCAGGTGCTTAGCAAACTGATAGTTTATCTCAAATCTTACCATGAGGTAGAACCAGGTGTCCACTTAAACAAGGACAAGTAGTAAGGAGAAACATGTACCACCTTTACCACTCCTGTATAACTTAAGAAAAAATATTTTTCTCTTCTTCCAATGCTATTATTATACATCCTGAGCATACCCTCAGTTCTGCATTATGCAAAGAGGTGAAGAATTTATACTCAATTGGCAGAAGCTCCTGAAATGGGTGCTGTTTTGTGCTTTTGTCACTGTAACTTGCCCCATTCATAAAGTGACCTAGTTTGGGGACTTTCCCTTGTGCCTCGTTTCCTTGCATTACTTTTCCCTTAAATGAATGCCTAGTAAAAATCAAATTATCCATATGAAGACAGATTTTTTTCATGATCATGATTTTTTTCAGATGTGTTCATTTTTGTTGTTGTTAATAAATAAATGAAGCTGTACATTTTTTTATTATGCCAATATTAGATAATGAATACAAAATAAAAATTCTGCATTTGCAATAAGGTGTTTTTGTGCACCAAAGCTGTGTTATATCTTGTGTACGTGAGTAGAACCTTACATGCCCAAAACCATGGCATGGTGCTTGGGGACATGGTTTAGTGGTGACATTGGTGGCAGGGGGATGGTTGGACCGGATGATCCTGGAGGTCTTTTCCAACCCTAATGTTTCTATGTTTACATTTTTTTAAACTACATTCATTCACAAAAATATATTACCTCTCTCTGCAAGGATTGCATTTGTAATTTCTTAAAGCAATGACCTCTCCTCATAAATAATGGTCTAGGTTTGAAAGCAGCAAGTATGCCTGTGGGGACTTGTGAAAAGTGTAGGGTCAGAGTTTCAGAACTGATTTTTTTTTTTTAAGGTGTCTATATTATTTAAGGGGCTAGAAATCAAAATCTGAAGTAGACTAGTAAGGCTCAGCATGGCACGCCCAAAGCTTCCATTTTGTCAGCTTGTAGTGGTCAATGGAATTGAAGAAGAGGTTACTTTTTCCATTGCAAAGACTTAGTTTTTGGTAACTTGGTTAGCACATTAATAACTTTTACCTGGCCTTAGCAATTTTTTTTTCTTCACAACCATCCTCATACTTTGTCAGAGTCTCGGGATTTTTTTGAATGGAGATTTCGATTTATCTGGAGATGCAAGTGCTCAGCCTCTTGGAGAAGTATGGTCGATACATGTTTGGTAGCAGTTTTATTTGGAATAGTTGAAGACGTTACTGTTCCAGCTGTCATTTGGCTCATCCGTTGAATGTGGGAATCTGCCACTGTCAGTTTACATCAGTATAGCTGTGGAGATGGTGGTCTTTGGCAGAAGGGTGGGCAGCTAGTGCTAACTGCTTCAGTCAACCAAACTAAATGTGCCAGAGAAGTCTGCTGCCCCTGGGCTTAAGCTTGGCATGTGTTAGGACATTTCTGAGTATTTTGGAAAGCGAGGCTTTGCTATGTCTTTTTCAAGAGCATAAATGTGCCACCTGCTATACTGTGCTTCATCCACATAGCGTTAATCACATAGTGACAATGGGGACATCATGTTAGGTTGCTTTAGAGAATGGTTGAATGTTATTATTACTTAGTTGCTCACAGATACATACAGTGGGTTGTAAAATATGTAATGATAAATTTCTGTTCCAGAAGGCTTGTAACCTACTGCCTCACTTCTCCAGGCATGTAGGTGTTTGCCATTAGGCATGTGATATCAGAGATGTTATTCACGTATTTAGGGTTGAATACTAATGTTATGCTGGAGGCTCTGGGCCAGCATTAGGGTAACAATATGCATAAATGACAACATTGCATGAGGAAGATATGTGGATCTAAGGCTGGACTTCAGGCTATTAGCTAAAGAAGTAATAAAAAGTCAAAGATTATGCTGTTGTATGGCTCAACACAGGGAATTTCTAAAATGCATAGGAACTTTTCAGATGTTTCTGGCACTATTTACCTTTCTCGTTTACTCACTAACAAATATGACTTGAATACTGATGCAAACGCCCCTTAAATTTGCAGCTCAGCAGTATAGCCTCAGGCACACGTTAATAGCTCTTTAGAAAGTATTTCACAGTCTTTTGGTATTTCCACATCACTTAGCATAGCATTGCATTTATACACAAGTTTTGTGTGATGCTGAGTAGCCATCAGCTTTTCGAAAAAGAATGTTAAATAAAATAGTTCTTTGTGCTGTGTTTTTTTTCCCCCAGGCTGCAGCTGGTTTATCACCATTTCCTGAGGTATAAATGGTGGAAACTGCTCCCAGTCACAGAAATGAAACCCAGAATTCGAAATGAGAATTAGCATTACACATCATACCTGCTGCTATTATAACAAAAATTTAGAATGCCAGATGTCAGTAAGTCAGGGCTTTATATATTATATATAATTAATAAAATATTTATTGCAAATACCAACAAAATAGTCTAATAGCCTGTTTAGCGCACTAAGAAATACTGATTTTTTATTCCAGACAGACTCCTGCGGGATCAATATCAGAATGTTGGTTGTAGAGTCAATGAAAAAAGACAGACTGCAATGAGTACTATCTGACCGTGATACCCTGAAATACACTGAAAGCTAAAAACTACAATAGTTTGAATTGTTACCTTAAAACAAACAAACAAAAAACTATAGCAACATGATCATGCAATATATAAAAATTTAAACTGTTGTTTCCCTGGGCCTCAGCTTATTCCCCCATCCATTGTTCTGATATTTGTATGTTTCCATTCCTAGATTGGAGACCTGAACTGGCCTAAACCATATCAAATTTTTTCCAGGTTAGTTTTCAGTTAAATGAATGCTGGCCTGTTTCACAGTCCTGTTAAATGAGCTCAGGGGCTGCTGCAAGGGATTTGGAATGTATGATGGGAAGGTTGTGAAACGAGCAATACAGACTTAAGTTAGCTATGGCTGCTACTGAGCTAAACCTTGGTTGTTTCTCTATTTTACTGGTTCTTAATATTGTCAGAGAGCCAGGAAAACCTGAGAGAAAGCTTGACTGTCATGAAACAATTTGGGGAGTAACCACTTAAGCACCTCAAATGCTCCAGCTGGCATTTGTAGCAATTAGAGAAATGCTGCAGAATCCCTGTCTCCCTGTGATCTGTGAGTTGAAAAGAACTGCAGGAGCCCTACAAAGGTGAGAAAAAGTAAAATGGTCATATGTGGACCTTTCTGGAATGGCCAAAGTGCTGCAGTCCTCACCAACGTATTCAGAGTTTAGTGTTCAGAGCATCTCAGATGCTCCAAAATGCAGGTTTATCTGTTAAAATATTGCTGTTGGTCCCCCTTCTGAAGATACAACCCTCTTTGTGTTTGAATCAATACAGATTTAGTTGGAGCTGTTAGGAATACAAAGATACTACCTTGTTACACAAAGTTCTGGTGAATATGCTCAACAACAGTATTTATTTATTTATTTATTGTGAGGCAGATCTCAGTAACATTGACAAAAAATGTAAAGGTTTCTAATATGCTCAGCTGCATAAAGGAATGGAAAAGGGTACAGAAAATTAAAATTCTTGGGGAAAAAGAAAAAAAAAAGAAAAAAATGTTGTATCAATGTAGTCTGTGTTTTCACCAGTAACTTAGCATTCTGTTTTGGACATCTTGTCAGGAAATTTATCAGAGACAACCTGAAGTAATGACAAAATAATTTGCAACTGGGGAGAAGGAAGGCGTTTTGATACATGATCAAGTTAAATTACACAGAAATTCAGCACAGGAGTAAAAAAGTGAATTTCAGAGGGCTGTGTAGTTACAAGTGGTCCATAGGGAGGCAATTAGATCCTTTTCACCCTCTTAAGAGGGCAGTCATTGAAATTAAAAGGCAATTGATTTAGAAATGATAGGAGTATTGTAGAATTAACCCATGCAATTCTCTGCCACAGGCTAACTGAGTCAAATGGCTTAGCTGACTTCAGTGACTTAGAAAGATAACAGGTATATATAAGAGATTATATATACATTAAAATACCATCTGTAATTGCCTCAAAGAAGAAGAAGAAAACCAATTGCTTTCCTGATTTGGGGCATAAAGTATACACCAGCTGGAAGCAGGTGTAAATTCTAGCATAAAAAACATCAGTTGACTGTATTGCAGAAGTTTTATGTCTTTGAGCATATAGATTTGACTGGTTCCTGTAACATGATATAGGTTATGGGCTACTGTATTTTACTCTATTTACATTTATACAGACTGAAACAGATGAGATAACAATCTTTTGTAATGAGGACTTGGGAAACCATATGTATTTATATCTCCATATTTCACAACTGCCTTAAACCAAATTAAATGAGGCAGTTTACAACTGCCAAAATTGTTGAGCAGTTAAAGCTCCTCTCTTCCTAACCAGCTTAAGTGGTTTAAAAAAGGATCTTTACTACATCTGGGATCACGGGACAGAGTTACCGTGTAATGGAGCACATTGTACATTTGTTATGACGACTGCTATGCTGTAGGTATTCCAGTGTCAGCAATGTTTCCATGCCTACTGCCACACAGGAGAAGCTGTACCTGTATTACTCCTAACAACAAAAGAAATATGTAGCTTCCAAAACAGGCAAGCTTTTGTTTCTCCCAGGTATGTATTACATGCTGTCTGTAGTTAGACACAGCTGCAAACAAAAGCTATTCCTTTCTGAGTGTTCATCGTTGATTTGGTCTGACAAAATTTAGTTACAGTGCTGTTATCAGCATGGCTAGAAATGTGGAAGTACATTGGAGACATAAATCCTTGAAATTTCTGATCATAGAAAGAGTTTTAGCTATTTCCAAAAAGAAATGTGTATTATGGCCAAATATGGATTTTTTTTTTTGAACTGCATTGGCGTCCAGATGACACTCATGTACCCAGGACACCCTTAACAGTTAGATCGTGTCCTTTATAGTGCCTTATTTGCTGATTCTCTTGATGCCATATGTGGCATTCAAATTTGACACCAGCATTTTATTTTGATTCATGGTACTCTTCCTACATGTTGGCTCTGATAACTGGCCAGCCACTCCATTTATAGGTGTCACATTTTGCTGGTGACCTAGTCTCTGCTCCCTGTAGCATACCACTAATACCACTGGTAAAAGCCAAAATAATTCTGCAGTGTGACACTGCACACTGTAAGATATAGCTCTCCAAGATGTAGTGGCTCTCCCGTGCCATTCAGTGTACTTGTCTGGAATTGGTGTGCTCTCATTTTTAGCAATGTGAATCCAAACTAAAATTGTCAAAGCTGAGTGTGAATGCAGTTATGCTTCTAAATAAGGTGACCTCATTTTCAAGTGTACTGAATACATTCATGTTCCTTCACCTCCATTCAGAGGGGTGTGTATGTGTGT
The DNA here is from genome assembly GCF_013377495.2 of Cygnus atratus. Classification (NCBI taxonomy): domain Eukaryota; kingdom Metazoa; phylum Chordata; class Aves; order Anseriformes; family Anatidae; genus Cygnus; species Cygnus atratus. Next base: position 63,784,272 of record NC_066365.1, on the reverse strand, counting down.
AGCACCGTAAAAATCAGATCTATAATAGAAACGGCTTAAAGTAATTGCCTTGAGGCACCCAAGATCGAAAGTGTTGATCTTCGGATTTCTGATGGTAGCTTGTATGTAATTAAGGTTCCTATAGCATAGTTAATAATGTAAGAAATACTTATATCTTGAGGCACGAAAAGGTTTTTCATTCTAAAATTAATATTAATCCTGTACTGAAGGTTAGATTATTTTCCAAGAATTAGAAGCATAACACAGTTTCTCCATTCTACATTAACAGGCTGTATAGGAATTAGGCTTTGTTCTCATTAGTAGAGCAGAACTTTACTCTTAATTAAGCAAATGAGGCAAAGACTGACATATGCAAATGAGGAAGAAGCCTGGTAGTTAAGAGGAATAAAAAGGGGAAAACCACTTCAGAAATACAGTAGTGTCACAGAATAATTCATCTGACTGCATTTGGTGAAGAAGGATTCACGTCAGAAGATGTGATGGTGGAACCAGAAAAGGTGCAATACAGAAAACTTTACTGAGAGCCCTGAAACGGAGGCTGTCTCAGCTCCATTATGTAAACAGCAAAATGTTTGTTCACATGGGAGATTGCTCAGTCTAGCAAAGGGAACTCTTAATTGTACAACATTTGTGAGGACATACTTGAAATGAACTGCAGCCAGGCTGGTATCATTTTCCTTGCGGTGAAAATCTGATTCTGAACTATTTAAGTAGCCTTCAGAGACCTTTGTCTTCCCTGTTTCTCTAAGCTTGTTTTAAAGTAGTGTCTACCAAGATGACCCCACTCTAAGAAGGAATCAGAGCTGCTTAAGTGAGAAGCTCCTTAAGTGGGATTAGAGTAACTCCATTGGTAACCAATTTCTTAAATGACTACACTCAGGGGATTCAACTATGTTAAATATCAGGAAACTTTTCCTGTTGTATAGGAAGGAGTTCTTGCATATTCCTGATCCAAAATCCAATATGTTCAGTAAGAATCTTCTCAATAACTTTAGACCTGTAAAGTCCAAGGCTCTATAGATTTTTTTTTTTCTTTTCTATTTCAGAGAGCTTAAACTAGTGTTCAAAAGATGCAATGCTAAGTGGCAGAATACAAATGAAACACAACAATGAAGTTTCATATGGGTTTCTTAGCTCTATTGACCTGTGTTCAGACATTATGATAGTTTGTTTTTTTTTTTAATGGTGATATTATTATCACTGTAAAAGCAGATTGCTAAATATAATCGATAATGATCCAAAATTCTCCCAGAATTTTTGGATTATATGTAGTGACTAACTTTCACAGAGCATAAAGAGTCAAAAGCTAAAACGGTCAACACTGAACTGTCTGGAAAGCAATGGTGAACTATCTACTATGGAAAGATAAAGGCTTACATCCTTAAAGGAATTAAACATCTAACTCCTGTTTAAATTACCTTCTTTCCACTGAAACCACTGAGAATTAGGTCTTTAAATAGAAGTTAAAACCTATATATCTCTATGGTGTTGCATCAAAGTGATCACATACAATATCTGAATATTACAGAGGAAACACCATAAGGAGCTAATAAGCAATTTGTTTTATCAAAGCATCTACTGATTGTTCTGCAATCCATAGACATCTTAAGAAATGGATTAACTCCTTCAAATTACTTTGGGCTACATAAGAATCGGAAATGCAGGAAAACTGCTTTCAGAACTGTTTACTTTTGAGATCACAACTCCGTGAATTACTGTAGGCATACACAGACAGCCAGATGCTATGAAATAAGGAAGAATTTTGACTTTTGAGAACTAGAACTCTAGGATGTTATTGAGGATTTTGGCATGATTGTTCATGATGGCATGTTTTCGGGTCTGTCATTAGACAACAAGCTTAACAGCATTTACTGCCAGGGACATTAGATTGTCCCATGAGTCTGTTTATTAGATAACATCTCATTAAAAAGGAAAAAAATCTAGAAATGTTTGTGTATGTGACACAGTGCACTTCCTATAGATGGTCACATCTTCACTTCTGTCATGGCTAAAACATGTACAATAACCAGTCTACTCAGAGGAATGCGTTATAGCAATGGTAATACTTATTTTTAGCTCGAACTTTTAAAAATTGGTCTCACTTGATCCCTGCTTTAGCAAGTTTAGGTGGTGAACAGTTGTGTGCTCTTATTCAACAAATATAACGTGTGGTTCACTATATTCTGTGCTCCTGACAACTTCCTTTAGAGAACAGAGAAAGAGCGGATGGAAATTCAGGCAACCCTCGTTATGGGAGTCAGTTAAATGAGACATATTCAGGGAAAGTAGCTTTGACTAGTGAATAGAGCAGGGGAGTCAGGACATGAGATCTGGTTTTATACAAACTCACTATAAAAAATAATCCAGCTCTTGTAAGGCTCTGTGAGATCCTCTGATGAAAGACATTTCATAAATGTGGAAAATTATAATATGAAGTAAGCTGTCAAGAAAAATTGTCATGCTGTAGAGATCACAGGCATCCCATGACAGAAAAAAAGTGTGTCAAGTCGTTTAGAAACCTTAAGGATGCTGATGTGGCTCTTGCTAGAAGGGCAGAGCCTACAAGGGAGTGGGGTGTTGTGATGGTCCATAAAGCACAACTGCATCCATGGTCTCCATGCTATTGAGTGAGGGCCTGATGTGAATATTTCTCTAACATGTTGGTTATTTGATAATAAAAAAGTAGGTGTTATTGGAAAATAACACAGTAATTGCTGTTGCTATTGAAGCTGGTTATTTTTACCCCCGTCTGCCATAATAATGTTAGGAAGATGATTTCATGACTATTTCTGCTGGAAAACTGTCTTTTGGATTTACATGGCTTCCCCTGTTAGACACACCAGAACAAGGCTATACTACAGCAATTATCTTTCCTTACCAATTTAACACAGTTATTTTTTTCCTCGCTGACCTTATACTTACACACCTAAATGCCAAAAATCTCTATAGGCTTCAGTACTTAGATTTTTTTAGAAGTTTCTCAATGTTAACAACCAGCTAGAAAACCAGCTTTGTTTCAATCAGTTGTTTCTTTGTATTTTTGGCTATGGAAAATATGTTATAGATCCACACAGCTAAAATGAATGACTTTACAAAACCTGTTAATCTGCTAAAATAGCAAAAAGAAACATGGTCCTCTTCCATTTTTAAGAATATCAATGTGTTAGGGCTGACATTTCAGATTTTTTTTTTTTCTGTTGCTTATTGCAGACTTTCTGACAGCTGTAGGATGTTTGAAAACATTTTTTTGTTTGTTTGTTTTTAATGTCCTTACCACCTCCTAGAAAATGGGATAAAATATTTTAGTAGAAATAGCTGATTAGTTATTTTGAGGTAAAATATAAAAATATGCTGTTGAATGGTGAACTTTGTAGCAGGTCTCTAACATGTCAATGTAGTCTGTGTGCACATAACAAATTTAATCTAAAATACAACACAATAGGTTGTGAAAACTAATGTAGATTTTCAAGGTAAGTGCTTCTCTTTATACAAGAATTATCTCAGAGTGACTGGGAAGTACTGATATGAGGATTTGGAAGAATTAGGTTTTTTATTTCCCGTGAAATTTCTTCCATAAGATCTGCAAATTATCATAAGATAGATATTACCTTAATATTTTCAAAGAGAAATTTACATTTGCACATTCAGAGAAAACATCCAGAAGAGGCATTTTTGGTGTGCACATTTTCTAAGTTATAAGAGAGAAAAGTGTGTTCATCCTGCCTTTTTTTTAGAGTGGTTCAGGTGTAGAGGAAATGAGAGTTAAAAGGCTGTTTGCAAAAATGGGATTTGGTCCATCTCCAAATGCTTCAAGTACTTTTTAAATTAAGATGCAATATACATGGCGAAGGATGGTATTATAAGCATTCTAGAGAATTTCAGTAGATTGTTAACTAAAATAAAATTTAAACTCTTTTCCAGATCTTTGGCCTTTCTTCACAAGAAATATCTGACTTAAAAGTGACTACATATTTGTCTTATCACAAAAACAAGTTAATCTGTTATGGAGTTTTTGAAAGTATTCAGCATTATCTTTATAGTCAAAGGCAGTGGTCTTTGCACCCTTGACTTCACAAGGAGAAGTAATAAGCCAGCACTGAGCATTTTTAAAGCCCAGCTTGTAGCTCAGAAGGATCTTGGCTATGTGACAGAGTAGTGGGAAGCAGGGCTCAACACCAAGGAACTCCAGAGAATGTTTTGTTCCCAGATTTTTAGACTTTAAATTTTACGAAGTTAAGTGTCTTGCAAGAACTGTTGTTTTACTTAATGTTTTAAGACATTAGGAACTGTGACTATTGAAAGCAAAGCTAAGGGAACAAGCAAAAAAATCAGTTTCCTAGTTTGCATTCAGCCCCTAACAACTAAAGTTAAGTTGCAGTTCAGAAATATCATCCTTATTAAAACCATAATGTGGTTTTATGAAGGAAGTGAAGAGAAGCACAGATAATGTTTTAGATTAGAACATGCCAACAGTATAAAAGGTAGTGCCAAAGAATATGGTTACCTGAGGTGAAAGATTGCTTGGCTTGAAAGACTGGCTCTTCAGACATGAAAAAGATTTTATAGTTTGAAAACTATAAAAGTTGTGTATGGCTATGTTCTAAGTGACAGAAGCCCTGAAAGCAAACTATGCTGTTAATTGTTCGGTAATATTAGTGAAACATTGAGTTTTGATGGGATAATACAACAGCAGGATAAATAATAATAAATTATTAAATTTTATTTTATTATTTATTTATTTATTTATTTATTTATTTATTTTTAAGGACAGGGTAACCGTAGCAAATACTTATAGTTTCACTGGTTTATACAGGAATTTGTGGCAGTGCTGAGAACTGACTAAGACTCTAGATATTTGGGCTAGAATTGTGTATATGATCATCTTTCTCTTTGGGATGTAGTGTCTCACAGAATCCCAGCATGGTTAAAGTTAGAAGGGACCTCTGGAGAAGATCTAGCAGGCTCAGCTAGAGCAGGTTGCTCAGACCAGGTTTTGAGGATCTCCAAGGATGGAGACTTTACAACCTTTTTGGGTGACCTGTGTCAGTGTTCAAGCACAGCCAGAGTAAAAATAAAATGAAATAAAATAAAAATTAAAAAATATTTAAATGGAATTTCCTGTATTTCCTCTTGTCCTGTCACTGGATACCACTCAGAAGAGCCTGTCTCCCTCTTCTTTACTCACCCTATCAGGTATTTACACACACTGATAAGAGCCCCCTGAGCCTTATCTTCTGTAGGCTGAGCAGACTTGGCTCTCTCAGCCTTTTCTTATAAGAGAAATACTGCAAGCCATCAGTCACCTTAGTGTCCCTTTGCTGGACTCTCTCCAGTATCTCCATGTCTCTCTTGTACTGGGGGCCCAGAACTGGACACAGCATTCCAGGTGTTTCCTTGCCAATGCTGAGTAGAAGGAGGAGAATCATTTCCCTTGACCTGCTGGGAAAGCTGTGCCTAAAGTAGTCCAGGATGCTGTTTTACTTCTTAGCAGCAATGTCACATTGCTGGCTCATGTTTGGCTTGTTGCCCATCAGGATCCCCAGCTCCTTTCCATCCAAGCTACTCTCCAGCTGGGTGGTCCCCAGCTTGTCCTGGTGCCTGGGGTTGCTCCTCCCCTGGTGGAGGACTTTGCACTTCCACTTACTGAATGCCATGAGGTTCCTCTCTGCCCATTTCTCCAGCCTGTCCGTGTCCCTCTGGATGGCAGGGCAACTCACGTGTGCATCAGCCAGTCCACATCATTTTTGCATCATCAGCAAACTTGCAGCAAACACTTTCCCCATCATCCAGGTCACTAATGAAGATGTCCGTAGTATCAGTCTCAGTTATGACCCCTGGGGCATGCTGCTAATGACTGGCATTAATGATCTCTTTAGAAAAACAAAACAGAACAGAACAAAACAAAACAAAAAAACTAAAACAACCAGAGTCTGTGCTATTAGACAGAGGCTATGCTATTGTGGAAATGAGAGAATATTAGAAAGAAGCTATATGATAAAGGAAAAATCCTTTTGAACTATATGCTCTGTTGCCTGGAAGGATATCAAAATGGCAAGGTTACACTGTGTTCCTGTATTCATAAATTTATAGAAAAAAAAGGAGTGTGGAAGTTGAACAGTATTTTTAGCAGAGGATATGAGAGAATAACTTAAAAGCCCATGGTGCTGAGAAAAGCTAAATCAATATGCTGGCATTCTTATAGGCTCTGGGGTTGGTATACCTGCAGTCAAATCTTCTGACAATATACCTTTCAAATCTTGGATATGGCCCAACCATCTTCTGGTTTCTGGCAAAGTTTCGGGTTGATTTTTTAGGTGATTTGAGTTGTTGCTGAAAGTCCACTCTAGGGTTGAGCACAGTGGAGACAAAGCTACGCACTGTGTGGCTTTACATCCAGGAATAGTGTTTCAGGCTAGAAACCTCCAAGCAGCATAGAAATAGCTCTTGGTTCTCCCTGGTTCTTGCTTAAATGGATTTGATGAGTGTTGTTCATTAGTCAGGAAGTCAATGTTACGACTGGCTGTGCACCCTCATCTACCCTTGTTCAGGATACCTGCTTTCCTATATAGGAAAGGAGAAGAAATTCACTCCTCCGAGAGCATTTGACTTGAGAGTCAAAACTCATTGACTACAATGAGTTTTGGAATTATGTAAGTGGCTTGGTGAACAGTTACTGAGGGAAGGTTGATAGGATTTTTTTTATTATTATTTTGGCTTTATTTTGCTGTGTCTTGGACTGTGTATCACACACTACATGTAAATTTTGTGTGTTTTGATAAGATTTGTAGTAGTAATAGGAAGTGTTTCATTGTATTTATAGACCAGGGAGAAAGATTGATTTCAAATTAACCTGTATGAAAGGAAGAAAGTTGCCAATATATATTTTAAAGCTTCATAGACTCCTCAAAAGAAAGACTTTTTTTTTTTTTAATACTGCTAATACAAAGAAAATTACGTTCTATGTTCCATCATTGTTGCAAATATATGTATATATAGAAATCTACGTCATGCATTGATATGATTGCTGCTAGTCCTTAAAAGTGTCAGTGACTACCTAAATATTGGCCAACTGTTCTTTATTGAAAAGTTTTTGTTCCCATACTGAGTTTCCAGACATCTGTATGTATTAGCCTGAAAGGATTCCAGTATTTAAGGAAGATTTGCAAGAGTCCCGAATGCTTGATTTTAGGTTGTTATACTTCTGTAAAAGCCTGCTTATTCACTTTGTTCTGGTAATTGCATCCTGGGCCAGACTGAATGAAACATGGGCAGGAGAATAATGCAGCTCCCTGTGGGCCTTTGGTGGAGCAAGCAGAGGGGGATGCACGTGGAACAGGCACTGACAGCACGTTTGGAGACCAGGAGAGTTGAGAATAGCAACAGTCAAGTCTTAGGAGGGGACAAGAAGATAAAAATCTGTCCCAAACCATCCAGAGGGACATTGGGGAGATGATGGTAACTCAGCAAGTCACCAGAAGCTGTTGCACTGGAAGAAACCTTCCTTCCAGCCTGCAAGGCCTCAGAGAGAAAAATGTTTACAGACACTTTATTCTGCTTCACCAGATTTAATCTCTTTTAGAAGTTTATAGTTCTAGCCTACATTTTCATACTACAAACAGCCAAAGCCTGTTTTTTTGTGAACTCATCTAAAAAGAGGAAGCCCAGAGGGTACCTACCTCAGAGCCTAGTGACAGGGCTCTGAGGACAGTAACACCACAAGAATTTAAGGAACTTAGGGTAAATTCACTCATGTTTTGCCTGGAAACGTTCTTTCTTGCATCATTATGCTGTAGGAAAGCAATTACGACCATATGCTCTCCCCCGCTGCCACCACGCCCCTTCATTTGAAATTACACAGGCACCACATTCAAATTTAATAGAATAGCCATAGTCTAGGGCACTCTGTATTGATTTTAAACAACTTTCTAAATCACCCAGTTTATAAGTCCCAATATACCACAGTAAATTATGTGCTAAAAGCTTTGCTTTTATTTTTTTTTAATTACTCTTTTTTTCCCCCGTCTGTTGCTATTCCAGGAACACCGAGGTTTTATGGTCTACAAAGATTTCTGGCAGATGGAATTGTTAAATCTTTCAGTTGCTGATCTCCTTCCTCCGTGAAGAACAGTGAGTTAATAGATATGATACATTCTCAGCCATGAACTTTATTGTCTAAAAGTTATTATTTAGGACATCAGGCTTTGTAGGACTCAGCACTAGGAAAAGTACACTGCAGTATTGAGTATATAGAGAATCAGGTACCTTCATAAGAGAGTAGAAGTGGGCTTACCAGAGAGCTTTCTGCTAGTCATATTTTTTACATATATTTTGTGAACCTCTAGAGTTACAATGATCAATATTTTTGAATCCCTTGTTATAATTTGCTAAGAGCAGAGCTGTAGAACCTATGGCTTTTGAGAAAACAGTAGTATGAGCCACCATGTGTCCCCTTAGGAACATTCATCTCATTCGTTGCTCATGAACATTTTCATGGGATTTTGCTAGCCAGAAGTAGGTTTTTTTGTACCCTTTTTCATATATGTTATTTACCTAAACAATATGGACTGAAATAATCATGCCAGGTGAGGACCTTCAAATTACTTTGTCAGACCCTGCAATGCTGTAGGATCCTGATCTGTCTCCCCACAGCTGTCCTGGCCACGGAACCCACCAAGCCAAGTCTGCCCTTGGATCGACATCCTGGCTTGGCCTGGCCATGTTTTTTTGCATCTTCTATTGCAGCTGGAAGTCTGTTTCACAAGTTCAGTTTACTTTTTATGCAGAACTTTCTTCAAATTTTCTGTCATAAACCTATTTATTACCAACCTATAATTGTTATTAACAAATTGTTCTCTCATTTAGGTAGAATTTTTCTTTCCTAACAATGCAGTGATGTTTCAATGATCAAATCAATTCTCAGTGCTGATTTGCAGCATTAAGTCAGCCAAACCACCCTTATGTGACAGCATCTCCAAATTCAGGGTCATCCTGGCCATCTTTCAGTTTGTGTCCCTCTCTAGAGCATGAATGATTAGAATGATACACATTACCCCAGAGAACACAGCAGAAACGCTTCACACAACACCAATATTTTCCTATATCTGCTTGAAATACAGTAATTAACACATCCAAAAATTGACTTTGCCTTTTTCAGAGTTGCCCTTCACAGGCAGTCTGAAGTATCTCATTACTTAGTATATTTAGATCCACTTACCTCAAAAACATGAGATTCCAGCTTATAATAGCAGTTTGTGTTGTAAGCCCTCCAGGACACAATCGTCCATTGTGTACCTGTTGTGTCCCCTTTTTTCTTTTACACTGACAAAAAAATGGGAGAACAAAGAAAGTGAAGAGTAGACAGCAAATTCCCGAAGAGTGATGAGTTCAGGAAAATGACACAACACCCTAGGGAATGCTAAGCTATGGTTTTCAAGTGTTTTTGTAAAAAAATAAAAAAAAATCAACATAATTTAGGGAGAATATTTTCTGATCTAAGGAGAGGACTGTAACTCCCAAGAAACCACCTGTGGGCTTCCTGTGCTGCAGGCTGTGGAGAGACGTTCAGTTCTGTACAAGTGACATCTCACATTAGTCAGTGCATGAATAAGCACTGACTAATAAGCCCATCTTCCTGAGCTTTGCAAGTCTCCTTGTTTTTCTTTTTTTGCATAAATGTCATTTCATAAATGACATCTGTGTCATTTTAAAGAGTTCCTAATGGCTTCTAGCAAATCTCTGTGCAAAGGATTGCCACTGGTTATACACAGCAGTTGCAGAAGGAGTAAATTGTAAGCACTAATGAAACAGCACACAATGATTTTACTTAAGAATTCTTTCTCTGCATATATAACATACACTGTAGATAAACTCATAGTAAACTGTGCAGTTTCTGATGTGTACCAATTTTAAATTTGTGTTAACATTTTTTTGTCTCAAGTTCCACATCAGCATGCCTGTATGTGTTAGTAACTCAGGATGAATTCAGTATTTGAAGACTACAAGCAAAGAAGAAGGGCACACTTCAGGCAAGCCTGTTCATCCAACGTGCTCTTTTTTTCCTGCTTATACATGAGGCATCCCCACTAGGACAGCACAAGTATAAAACTTTTTGCATATTTAAGTGGAAATTCTGACATTAGATGTTTTCTCAAACAAGACTGCGGTCCGGGTCTCTAAGGAAAAAAAGACGTACTTTCTACACTAAAGTCTGAGAAGAACAGCAGATTACATTAATAATAGAACTAATAATGCCTGGTTTTCTTGGCTTTGTGTACTCTTTCTACACTTGTCTCACTACATTATATTGGAATTCTCCTTCCATGTTCCCTGTGACATTCTTTGCATCTGTAATATCTCCAATAAACCTCACTTATCAGCTAATCATCATTTCTACACAAAGTCTTTCTTAAATATTATCAAAGTACAGCTGTTTCCAGTGTGGATCTGTGGTTTTTGACAAGGCAAACAGAAGAGATGACTGTTGATATTATACTGGAGCCTTTCCCTGAGGGACACTAATTTCCTCTCCCTCAAAGATTATTATGTTCCTAAAGGTTTCATAACAACTGGTGAAACTTATTGGGAACGTAATTATCTTTGAGACTACACTTCTCTTTTCAAACCTTGCTGAAATTAGATAACTGCTTGCGAAGTATGAGAAGGACTGATGAATGCATACTACTGTCACAAAAGCCCAATTTTTGAGGAAACTGGCATGCAGTGATGGCTTGCTTCGGGCAAATGTTCAAAGTCTCAAAATGCAGCATGGATTGTCTCTTCAGATACCTAAGAATAGAGAAATGTTTTACTTATTGTTGGTTTACATTTAAGGAATAGAAAACACAGCACTTATTGAAGGCTGCTCCAATGCATCATTAATAAAAGTGAAGGAAAACTGCAGGGTCGTTATGGCTTCCCAAAGAAAGGCTAGCCACAAAGGAGCATTTATAAAAGGTGTATTCTGACTGTGACTACACATCTTGTAGGAAGAATTGTTGAAAAAAATCAAAACACAGCACCTCTACATGCAATGTAGCAGCATTATTTGGTCTTTGATATAGACAGACACCATCTGATACGCCTCCCACATTCCAGAAAGCCTAGCTTGTCTGGGGGAGTGGGCAGAGGAGATGCTGACAGGCAAGCATATAGCAGGGAGATACAGCTCTTGCTTCTGACTAGGGCTTCAGCTTATGCCTAGGGCCTCTCTACCACAGATACAGGATTTCTTGAAATTTTAAGAACTGTTTTCTCTACAGATTTGTGAGATTCATGGAAAGTGTCAGTAGACAAAGAAATGAGTCCAAGATCATCTGAAACTGTGCCATAGTCTAAAAATAAAAATAAAAGGAGTTTTTTTTTTTTGTCTCTCTTCAGTAAGCAGTCATGCAATATTAACTTCAGCCCAGCAGAACTGTCTGTGTGTGAGTGAGGAGACTGAGAAATGCAGACAATGCAAGAATTTGAAGCATGATTGAACCTAGGTAGATGCCAAGAATGCAGAATCGAATGAAGCCATGTCTTTGCCAGGAGGTCAGAGTAAATCTGGGGGAATTGCTTTCCCCTCTGGGTACTGGGCTAGGACTTTTCCGCAGGAACCATGGCTTGTGTAGGCACCCCTGAGTATGTGTTTAACTATTCTGCTGATGTACTTTTGCAGCTAAGCATAGGAGGCTCAAAACACAGGACTTCTTCCCTGTGGTAAAGCGAGGTCAGACATGTTCCCTGCAGTCATACTGCAGCCTCACATCAGCTATGTGTTACACTGTCAGGCGCCACACAAGAAAATGCACCATTTTGGGTTACCAAAGATGCATTCTTTGGCCTCTCTGAATAAAGCAAAATAAAGCTTTGCCATAGCAGGCCCCAGTTCTTGTTTAGAGATAGGGGAAATACAAGTCTTTATTTAACTCTGTTAACATGACATTTTGTTTTGGCAAACCAGAATCTCCAAAGCAAATTATGTGGAGTGTACCAAAACACATCCTGTTGGTTAAACTGATTCATTCCAGCAAAGAAAAGAGTTCCTGTGATGATTTCTCTTGTATCATTCTGGGAACAGTTAAGAGTTCCAGGGGTGCATGTGTGGAGTGGAGGTGTTTTACTAAATCCCTTCCCTTAGACGAAGAAATGAGGGAAGAATACTGCCAGTGCTTTGGATCTGGCAAAGTTAGTGTACTGCATCCTATTACGGGTAACACCAAATCCAGTGGGATCATAGAACCAAAAGGAGACAATTCTTTACAAGGAACCATTTAATGTTACACAGAATGTTGTGCAGATTATTTTGAGAATAAAAATAAACATAATGAAGGTAAAGATATAGTTTGAGATGCTGCCAAAATACTATTTTGCTAGTGCTGTCTTCAGATCAAGGAGTGTTAATAAACTGATGAAAGAAGAAGTCCTTCTGAAAAATTAAAAAGTACATGATGGGATTGTCACAGTTTAAAGAAAAAAATATCAAAAGGGGAAATTAAGAGATCCACTGTTACAACTGAAGAGTGCCAGCTTTATATCTCAGTACTCTTTGTTTGAAAATGGAGGTCTGATGATAAATACTTTGGAATTTTTCTTACAAGCGGTGCAGCATCTGAGAACAATAGCTTCTTTAGAACAATGGCATCTGATAGAACAATGGCATCTGATTTATGAAAATCCTAATCCTTGAAAACATAGTTAAAATCTGTGGATGGCAGCCTGAAGTCTCTGAAAGCACTCCTGGAGTTTTAACTGAGCACTCCAATGGTTTTGGCTATCTATCTGTGGTAGCGTTGTGACAAGAAGCCCTAATTGAGATCAGCTGTTTTAGATACAGCACACATTCATAGTCAGAGGCAAAGAATTTGCAGCCTAGATAGACAGAGGCAAAGGTGAACACAGGAGCTGTAGCATTCCTTTTTACAGAGAGAGGGATAAAAGCACAGGGAAAGTAGGAGTCGTAGCACTTTGCTTCTGTGCCAAATGAAGCGACCTTTTTCCTTGTGTGCCAGGCTATCCAGAAGCTAAGCATCTGCTTAATCTCATCAGAGTTTGCTAATTTAGTTCAATACTGTGCTGCTCGTGGTGACAGCATGACTTCTAGTTTGGAGACAGCCTCTGGGATTCAGGCTGGAAGGGACCTCAGAAAGTCTATAGTGCAATATCCTGCTCAAAGCAGTGTCAAAGCTGAATTTAGGCCAGGCTGTTCACTTTATCCAGTCAGCTCTAAAGGGATGGAGATTCCCTCTACAGTCACTCTGGGCAGTCTGTTCCAGTATTTAATTTTCCTCACAGACATTTTTTTTTCTTCAGATCAAGTCTGAACTGCCCATGCATTAATCTGTGACTGTCATCTTTTGTTCTCCTAATGTGTACTGTAATAAAATGCCTTGCTCTCTCTTCTCAGTTGCCTCTTATGAACAGGAAACTTGATACTAGTCTCCCCTGAAGCCATCACTTCTCTAGGCTGAACAAGCCCAGCTCCCTCAGCACCTCTTCTTAGGGAGGTGCTCCAGCCACAGACCATCTTGGTGTCCCTCCTCTGGGCTGCTTCATCTGTTTTTCTTGTAGTATGTGAACCAAAACTGGACGCAATAAAATGGATTCAGAAATGCACCACTTTCATTTAAAAAAATCCTTCTACTGATGTGTTCTTCAAAACGTGGTTGAGAACTGAAGTAGGAAACTCTGAGCTTCAGTGCTTTACAGGTTATGAAAATCTAACTAGTCAAATTCTGGAGTTACTTGTTTTAAAGAACTATTAAATACCCCAGCTTAGAATTATTTCAGCCTCTGAGCAGGGCAGACTGAGGGGAGGCCTCATGGTGGCCTGCAGCTTCCTCACGAGGGGAGCGAGCGGAGGGGCAGGCGCTGAGCTCTGCTCTCTGGGGACAGAGACAGGACCTGAGGGAACGGCATGGAGCTGGGACAGGGGAGGGTCAGGCTGGGGGTTAGGGAAAGGTTCTGCACCAAGAGGGTGGTCGGGTACTGGGACAGACTCCCCAGGGCAGTGATCACGGCACCTAGCCTGCCACAAGAAGCATTCAAGAAGCTTTTGGACAACACACTCAGACACATGGTCTGATTTTGGGGTGGCTCTGTGTGGAGCCAGGGGTTAAAACTGGATGACCCTTCCAACCCAAACCATTCTATGATTCTATCCTACCAGGTCCCTTCCAACTCCAGATATTCTATGATTCTATGACCATGAGAGAGTTTTATGGTTCATAAGATCAGAGTTTCTAAAGATATAAATTCACTGTATTGGAGCAAACTCAAATCTCTGTTTCTTAAGGATCTGAAGGAAATATTTCCTGGAGATGACGAATTCCCTAATCATCAACATCACAATTTTTTTCCACCTTTTTAGCAAGACTTTATTAGAGATGGGTGACCAGATGCTGGTCTAGCTGTATGCTCCACTGATTTAATATGGCATTTTTTCCTCTCCTCAGCATGATGCTCCACCTTTCAACTGCATAAAACTGTTTCCTACTTATCTGTCACTAGTACTTTTCATAGAGCAACCTTATTTTTATTTTTATTTTTTAATTTTAATTTTAATTTTAATTTTTTATTTTTAATTTTTTCCCCCTGGCTGCTTCTGAGTGAGTATGTGATAGAACGAGGGAGTTTTCTCTGAAGGCTGAAAAATCCTTAACCCTGCATATGAAGAAGACAGGAACCAATGAAATTCTGACATGACTGAATAAGGCCCTTCATCACTCTCATGGAAAAATGCAAGGTATGCCAAGCGTAAAGAGGATGGTGCCCTGTGGCTCCCCACCAACAGTGCATGTGAAACAACAGGAGGCCCTTCCAGCCTTCCTGCCAGCAACATGCACAGATGGGGATATCCACGAATGTATATTATTATATATAACATAACGCAGGGACAGGGTGCAGGGATGTGACATTCCTTGTGGGTGTTGAGGATTTTCCCAAGGAATCCTCCTAGCTGCGGAAGTCTTCTTCCCTGCCGGATCCTCTCTGTTGAGGCATCAGTCCTTGGCTGAAATGATAGTACTAAAAACAGGCTGAAGAAAATGGCAAATGTTTTTACAGCATCAAGAGCAAAAGGTTTATGTTCGTAAATACTGCAAAGGACAGGCCTCTGACAGCAAGGCACTTAAAGCCCTGCTGCAGGAGCCAGCTGTACTCCTGGAGACGTGGTGGCAACGACATCTAGTGTTAAGAACTCATATAGGAGGTTTCAAACGATAACCAAATGAAATCATGTCCATGGACATGGATGCATTCGAGCAAGTCCAGAGGAGGGCTGCGAAGATGATCAAGGGGCTGGAGAACCTCTCCTGCAAAGACAGGCTGAGGGAGATGGGGTTGTTCAGCCTGGAGAAGAGACCTTATAGTGACCTTCCAGTACCTAAAGGAAGCCTACAGAAAAGCTGGTGAGAGACTCTTTATCAGGGTGTGTAGTGATAGCACAAGGTGTAAAGGTGTAAAGTAAAAACTAAAAGAGGATAGGTTTAGATTAGATATTAGGATTTTTTTTTATTATTATTATTTTTTTTTCTATGAGGGTGGTGAGGCACTGGAACAGGTTGCCTGGAGAATTTGTGGATGTCCCATCCCTGGAAGTGTTTAAGGCCAGGTTGGATGGGGCTTTGGGTAACTTGATCTCGTGGAAAGTGTCCATGCCCATGACAGGGAGGTTGGAACTGGGTGATCTTTAAGGTCCTTTCCAACCCAAACCATTCTATGATTCTATGATATACCTACCTTATCTATCTTATCTATCTTATCTATCTACCTTATCTAAGATATATCTACCTTATCTACCTAAAAATCTTTCTCTCTCTCTCTCTTTTTTTTTTTTTTTTTTTTTTATTCTGCATGCTCAGCAGAAACTTAGTGTTTTCTTTGGGGTCTCTCCAAATATATCCCTGGCATGCTCAGCGAAATAATGTCTCCTGGCGTACACAAGGTTTTCTGCTTCCAGTATCACACCACTTCCTCCTCCTGTCGTGGAGCTGGACAGACAGTAAAGAGATATTGACCTGATCTGTTGACATAGAAGTATCATTTCCTATGAGTTTTGCTTTTTAAGGATTATACCTAAAAGGAGTTAAAAAGAAAACCTTAATTTTAAGAGTGAAGACAGCAATTAGGCACTTGGGGTTATTATTCTCCTGCTTGGATAGCAGCTCAAACATTATCTGGTCCTTTTTGCAAGAGACCTGAATTTCCAATACACCAGCATTTCCAGTTCCCTGAAGTGACCTCAAAGGCTTTTTGCAGTGATCAGAATTTTAGGACTGCTGTCATCCGAGCTGGTTAAATAAAGGAGGATGTGGAAGGAATTATTCAGCCACTTATAAATGTTCCTGGACAACAAAGATGTTCCAGCAGTGAAATTCTCTTTCTAAATGAAATCAGATGCTGGTTTATCCTTTTGAGGAGAATACATTTTAGTCTCAAGAGTAGAGTACCACTGTGACACATAGATCATGAGACCAAGTAAAAAATGTGAACTGCGAATGTCTTACATGTGTAAACAGCAATAACAAAGACATGTAGTTCTACACTGTGCATAGATTTTTTCTTTATTTATGGTCAGAGTGGCCACTGCCTCTTTATAAAATTTCCTGCTTGGAATTTTAACTTTTCAAAATGTAAGTCAATGTTCAATGAGCAAACATAAAAAATAACAGCCAGTTATAGACTAGAGTCTTCTCTAAGTCAACGTAACATAACAAAACAGTAAGTTCAATGAGCTGGTAAGGACACACAAATTCTGTTTAAAATGTTCTTGAAGTCTGAAGGACTATGTGGCTCAGATTTTAGAGAATGGTATCATTAATCTGTGAGTGTCTGCAGAGAGATTACTTGTTCAGAATGAGAAAAGTCAAAATTTACTCTTTCTAGCTGCAATCACTATTAAATGTAGAACCAATTATGTATAAAATATTTATAGCCTCTATCTGAATCTCTTTTTACTGAGATATATAGATATTCCAATAAACTTGATAATTTGGAACTGGTCCACTTTCACTTGCTGATCTCATCCTTGCTATTTATTTATTTATTTATTTGTTTGTTTCCTGGGATCTTGGACTGAATTTCAGGAATTTCTGCTCTTCTTACTGGACCAAACTGATGAGTTTGCATGTTCTGTGATACCTTTCCCAGGGGTATTCCTGGTACTCCCAGTATGAGCTTCCGGAAGGTAAGACGTAGCAGAGATTGCCTCTCTAAAACAGTTGCTCAATCACTCCTGTTGACTTATTCCTGGGAAACTGTACAAAAAATACAGATGTATTTTTTTTCTTTGTCTGTAAGTAATTAATCTTCTCTGATGAAGTTGACTGTATGTTTGAAGTTCTATTATTAGAATGACATTATACTGTTATTGGTTAGTGGACTTCCTGCAGTGTCCCACACATTCTACAAAAGGCAGTTTCAGGTTTGCTTGGAGGGCTTTTTGTTTGCAGCTGCCAATCTAAATGAAAAGTGTGAGGCTGCCTGCTCCATGTTGAGTAGGGGACACTGCCTGGTAGTTTGTATTTCACTCTTTCTAATGGGACAGAAAAGATACCTTTTTTCTTCCAACCCTATTCTCCTTGCCTGGCATTATCCTCACTTTCAGCCCATCTCTCTTCCTGGTACAGGAATTCAGATCTTCTGTATTTTGATATAAACTGCTAACATAAACTTGTTGGTTCCCACTGTGATGAGAACTCCTGTGTTGGCTGATATTGGCAGCTAGGCATGAGTTTTCTCCCTTAAACTGTGCTACATCTACTGCTGCCAGCCATGAACTTCTGGGTAGTTGACATTTGGATAGCTGAAGGGGAGAAGTGTCTGTTTAGCCTTCGTCCATAGGGAAGAGATTAACAACAGCTTTGTCAAATGTATTCCCCTAAGTAATATTACTTTTTAATTCTAAATTAATTCAGTCTTCCAAGTTACTCTGGAAAGAATGGGACAGTCATAACTTTTAAGTTTTATTGTAGAGACAACTGTCAGGATTACATTCACTAATGTCTACTTATATGCTGCATGTCTTAAAAGCACCCCTCCAAAGACAGATTAAGACATGGAAATGCAACTAATTGTATTTCACTGAATGAGGAATGTTTGCTTTATTCTCTTTCTGAATATTTGCTTCTGTTTTTTATTATTTTTTTACAAATTATTTTATCTTAAAAAGTAAGGCAGTAATTGTTAATTAATAAACCCCGCCTTAGTGGAATAGCCTAAATTACACTTTCCTTCTATACATATATGCATTCTAATTTTTTAAATGTGCTCATGATTTTTCTTGTAACTGACACTTTCTTATTATTTCTTATATGAGATTTGGTACAGGTAATTTGTTTTCCTATGTATCTGTTGAGAGTCCTACTCATTTTTATTTTTAAGGCAAAATAAAATAATCCTGTTAGGAAAGAAAATTAATCTTGTTTATATCAGACAGCCTAAATGAAAATAAACCAGAAAAAGTTGGAGCTGGATCACAGCAGAATTATTCTAGGTATATTTTTGAAGAAAAGTTTTTACATCTTTTATACTGAAATTCTAGGAATACAGAGACTCAAGTCAGAAAAGTAAAGGCACGGGGTGAAAAGATTACCAGTAATTTTTGCAAAATACACAAATGTAAAAGAATAAAATGGTACATCAAAGATACCAAAGCTCTATGAAGTCACAGACTCAAAAAGCTGATGTACCAGAGTCAACATGAATCAAGCACCATCTCCCTGTTCTTTAGTGAAGACCTTACAGACGTGCATGCTTTAAATACAAACTGCAGAAACTGTTTTACTCTGTAGAAAGAGATGCTTGCAAGAGGCAGCAGAGGACTGAAAGTACCCAAGAAGAGGAACCAAAACACAATCAACCATTTTTCTACATTTTCTACCATTCAAAAGACTGACCTATTTAATTGCATTTTTACACATTTCCTCTCCACTGCTGGTTTCCCTTTGAAGTACCTTCCAGGCTGCTGACAATGCTCTGTGGAGAAGACAGGAATTCGTACTGTGCTTAACTCACTGCTTTATATATTAATCCTGAACAACTTCCTGTACTTTTTTGGTGGTTAGTTTTCCAGTGGTCAATCATGAATGCACCCCTGTCCTTGCATGGTGTACCCAGCTGTGTGCTGCAGATTGTCCCTGGCATGTCAGTTCATGATGCCCTGGCAGCTCAAGCTTAGCACTGTAAAACTGAGCTTCTTTTTTCTCATCCTTAATCCTTTTGTTCCTGCCTTTCTCTGTTGCTGCTGACAACAGCTCCATTCTGCCAGTGAGGCTCATATTGTGAAGTAAGGACTCCTCCACATTCTGACTTGGCTGTGAATCTCTCTGCTCCTTTCCTCCGTACAATTAAATACAGTTCCTTTATTGAAAGGTTAACATACATTCAGATATCTTTCCTCCCTTGCTATAACTTCTCTCCTTGCAGATTCACTGGGAAATGTCTCACTCCACTCCCTATCTCTGAAATACAGCATCCCACTACACCTGCCACTGTTTCCTGTCTTGTTCTTCTCCACCAGATGGCTTAATGTCTCATCTTTATCTTGAAGACCCTCGTAGCTCCATCTCATTCAGCAGTCCAGTCTTATCTCTTACCTTGTCAGTCCTCACTCCCCATGCTCCAGTAATGGCTCCAGTCTTCTCCATTTTTTTTCAGGACTTCTTCCACATTGTACGAGTTCTGAAGAAGGTGCTAGTAAAGAGGGTAGATTCTGCAACTGGTCTCTCCCTGTCTTAATGTATGCCTGTTCGTAGGACTGCAAGCTTTTCAGACAAGGGCTGGCTTTGAGTGTTGTCTTTTAGGTGCCTAACTGCCACGCCTCACAAGTAAGTGTGAGAAATCTGGTAATGTATTGCTATAAACTTTAAGATACAAGTTATATTTTTGATTATATCAAATATCACAGCAACCTTTTCCATAATATTAGGTGACTTATCTTGCTGTGCTGTGATAGCAATTTGGAGTGCAAGTACGGACATTGTGAACGTTTCGTAATCAATGTCGTACTGCCCAGCTGTTGCTTTGGCAATATCATTTAATCACAGGGCTTTTTTTCCTCTAAATGTTCTAGAAGAGGAGAGGAGAGATCTCTCTCTCCTCTGTATTTAAAATACCTTTACATTTGGGTGAAGTCCTCTGATATTTCTTCTCCGTTGATTCTGTTGTACATTTATCTCACAGCTGATGACATCCGTTCATTAAGGAAGATATACTGGTCTCATTTGCAGCTAATATCATGAATGGTGTAATTTTAACTTATTAAAATATTACCCTTCATCTCTTTGCCTATCAGCTGGATGTGGGATGATATGTGCATGGTAGATCCTGGTGACAACTGAAGTACAATATCCAGTTGTATTCTGCAGTCTAGGAAAGCATTAGTATTTTCACCATCTGTTCTCACTCTGATTGTAGCATTTTGCCTGCCACATAATATTAAAATGCTGACAATCTCAAGCAAAATATGGACTAAATGTTTGTTCCTGTTCTTATCATGCTCAAACAGACTTGCATGTGGTTCTTATTTCACCATCACAAATTGAAATAATACACACTGACTTAGCTGCAGCATTCCCCTGTCACTATGCTTGTACCTGCAATGTGCCTAACAAACCAGCATTTGATTTGATGAAAATTAAACTGTATGAAAAGTATTTTATTTATATAGATGTATATATTTAGAAACAAATAAGAATTTTAGCAATGGCCACAAAAGACAACGTTGTATGCAACTATGGACAATAATTCAAATCCAGTATATATGCATGTATATATATATACATGTACATGTGTGTGTGTTTTATATATGTGTGCATGATGTATATTTAACATAATGATAATATACAGATTTATAATATTATTTGTATCATACTTTTCAAAGATGTAAGTAATCAATGAAATATATCCTTTACTAGCTGTTGTAATATAATTATAAAATCCTGGCTTTCTCTTCCTGGTGATTTGCATTTCCAGAGCAATATGTGCTGTTTGTTAGAGACTAGTCATTAACTGTGAACAATAGCTCCTTACTTTGCTGTGCATAAAATCTGGAGCTCACTCTCATTTAAGTGTGCAGTTTCAGTTATAAACAATCTTAAGAATCTGGATGTATTTCCTATCTGCACTTTTCTTCAGTTATGGAGTTGTTCTTTAACCCTTGTATTTCCCAATATAAAAATGCAGGAAGGATAAAATACTAGGTGTACGCTGTTACTTCTGTGAAAAATCAGACAATCTGAAAAGTCAAAGTTAAACTTCATGTGTGAGAGAGAATATCTGCATTGTGCTTATCATACCAGGTCTGCTTGTCTTTACACCCTTTATGCTGACCTGATCACAGGCTGTGTTACATGTGGGATTATAGTGCCGGCTTGTGAGGAAAAGAAGGACAGAGTCATATAATCAATGTAAACTAATTTATTATACAAACAAGCATCTTTGGTCCAGATGGATTTTCCTGACGGAGAGGTTGTGGTGTGGCCTTCGTTTTGGGCAGATGGAGTGATCAGGTTGATCTGATTTTAGAAAAGATGAAAAGTAGGTTTGTAGTATATGTAATAACCTTCTTTCTTCTTTTGGCTGCTTTTGGATTTCTGTTCTTACAGGAGTGTGCATATGGAGGAGTGTGAGTATGAGTACTGCTTAGTGGTAGAGCTGTAATGGGGGAGGGCAATGAGATTTTGGGGAAGAATTGAGTGCTAGACTAGTAGCTCTATTTCTTCTTATTACCATAAAGCTTTCGAAGCACCTGAAAGCAAGCAGTTACCTGGTGCCTTCTCTTGCTTTGTTTACCACAGGCGGCAACGCCTGGAGGAGGCAGCAGAAGCTCTCTGACAGATCAGGGTCCCCACAAGTTGACTTCTCCTCCAGGCTGGAGCCCCTCCATCAGAGCCCTTGCTTTCCTTACCTCCAACCTTGTCCCAGAAGCAGGAAAACTGGTACCTGTGGGGGCTCACCCTGGATGCCTACTCACTGAAGGGGATGGGTGTGGGGTTTGGAGGTGAGAAACAGAGAGTATTCAGCAATAGCTAAAACACTGGAGTGTTACCAACACTGGTTTGGTCACAAATCCAAAACACAGTACTCTCTGCTCTGAAGAAAATTAACTCCATCTCAATCAGACAACACCTTAACAGTTTGTTTACAATAACTTAAAGCTAGCCATGTGTTATGTGGATCAAGAGAAATTCTTTCAAGCCAAATCAGTTTTCTTGTTTAATTCACCCAAAGTATGATAAAACACAAATAAAACAAAACAGAGCTGGTAAGTTTTCTTTGCTTGCTCTGTTAGAGTTAAAGGGATTTTTCGTGAAACACAAGTCTCCAAATTCAGAAAACTGTCCTGAATTTGAAGCCTGACAGAACACAGGAATTATGACAGTTAGATTGTCTTGATAGCTCTTTCTAGTTTTCTAAAGAAGGGAAATAATATGGATCTCTTAAGGCTTTCTGTAAACACTGTGTTGTCGATTCATTCCTTTTGTGAAGTGTGCTTGATGTTTTCATTCAAGTTGTTAAGTTTAAGATGGATGGGTACTGTCAGGGTTTATTAATCAAGAGCTCTCCTAGTGGCCTTCCCATAGCCCAAAGGCATTATATGGGAAATTACCAGCTGCAGTATAGAAGATGGGAATTAGTACAAGGATGAATGAGGAGCTGGTGAAAAAGGAGGCAACAGTATGCTGTGTTGCAAAGCAATGTATAGGGTCACAGAGCAGTCTCCAAGATAACTATCAGTCCTAGTACGGGTCTTGTTTGAAATCTTCTTTGATGACTATGACTCAATAGATGGTTAAAAATGAACATTTCTGATTATACTGGACTTGGATGCGCTCTTGAAAGAAAATAGGGTCAGAATTTCATAAAGGGAGAACCAAGCAACCTTTGTAACTGTAGAGTTAAAATTGGCATGAAATTCAAAGCAAAAAATGAAATTGCAAGGTCTTGTATTCAGGGTCTGACAGATACAGCTCCTAGAAGCTCAGTACTCCATTAGAGAGAAAAGACAAAAAAGAGCTGAGAAGAAAGAGCTGGAAACCTGAGCTGATCACGGGATAAATATCAGTCACTCATTTTATGTGGGCCAATGTGATTCCAGAATGCATGAGGAAAAACATTTCCAGTAGTGCTGGTGTGAATAGCAGTGAGACTCCTGGAAAGCTGTATAGGCAGGGTACCTGGTGTTTAAAAATAGCTAGAAAAAAGAGAGGCTGTTGAGATAGCTAGGGAAGGGAAGGTTTAAAAAAATGTATATCTTTTCTGCCTGTAAGTGCATGTTTTAGGAACTTCACAGGAAAATATGGTGAAGAAAGGAGCTATTTAAGGTATGAAGAAAGTTGGCACAAAAGTGAAGATATATACCTTTGTCTTGAAGAAGCATAAGCAAGATTATCTCTTGCTTTATTGCTCGGTCCCTCTCTCCCTATACTGTAGGGAAGGAGACTGCAAGAAAGCAAGTTCTCAGATATCTGCCAGGCTGCTTGGGTCAGGGAAATCTGCACAGAGCAAACAATGGATTTTGGAGGAGTGCTTTTATCACCCCAACCTCTTTAACTGGCATTAATTGGTTAGGGTGGATAAGAAGATTTAACCATTAGGATTTTGCAATATCTTAATATTGCTTGATTATTATTATTTTTTTTAATACTACTAACAATGGAGACATGGCTGGATAAAAAGGAAAATAGGTTATATGTATTGAATATAGTTTTCCAGTCACAAAAACATATATACATTTAAAGAGATATGACTTCTGATTATGAACACTGGACATAAAGTTGCATTTCTCTCCTTAAAGCAATATAATAGCACTACAAGAATAGTTGTTTGGTTTGTTATAGAAAAATGAACTGAATGAACTGCCTGAATCTTAAGTTAATACAGCCCTCAGACACACTCTTGTACTCACAGCAGATTATTGTCTTTTTCAGCCAGTTAAATTACAAGTTCTCCAAACCATGTAAACTGTCATTGACTACTTGGAAGAAGAAAAATGATATGTTCTGCAAAAAGGACAGACAAATAGTCTGTGAGTGCCAAATATTCCCAGAACTGAGCAAGGCAAAAAAAGTCTTAGTCTTTCCCTACCATTTCTGAGCATTCATCTTTATTGACATTGAAGATTTGCCAGACTATACAAATTGGTACATTTTGTGAAATTAAAACTAGTCTATCTTTGTGGTTTTAAAAGTATAATTTGTGTTTTATTTATGGGTGGGGATGAATAGTGGAAGGATGGAAAAAATGGTCCTCAACATTGTCAGATAATAGAGCTTTCCTCAAACATAATTGCAATTGCCCTAGTTCATTAGTCATGGAGTTTCCAGATGGGTTTATAGCAAAACAATAGCACACAAACTTCACTTGATATAATATTTCTGGCAGATATCTATGCTTTGTAGGCAATTGAAACCTGTCTTTTGTTACACAATAATTAGTTTCTGAAGCCCCTTATTATTTGGGCGGGGGGAGGGGGGGGAATAAAAAAAAAAAAAGCACCTTTGAATGCAAGTCACTGGAAATTTTTATACACCTTTCTGCTGACTGTTAACCTCAGGCATCAATTCTATGTGCATTCTCAGCCTATTGGGATTTAGAAAATTCTAAAATTTTAAAATAAAATAAGGAATAATAGGCCCAGTAACGTTCACAAGCTTCATTAGTTTCTTTCTTTGTTACACAAATTTATTGAAAATAACAAAGGAAACAAAGTAGTTTGCAAGAAATACACCTAGAAAAAGCAATAAATATTATTTTTAATATACCTCGCATCCCCACCACTCCGTTCTTCTTGTAGATCTCTACAAGCTTGTAGGTGCTTTCAAGTTCTTTGTTGAAAAAGGTTTTCCCCTGATTCTACAAGGTTGAACCCTCCATGTTCCTAGAGATGCTTCCTCCCAACAGCAATGCATTGACTTTCTGCAGACCTGCAGAGAGGCTGCTCCACATAAGCAGAACCAGGGGCTGATAACGGGGTCCACTGACTGTCCCAGAAACAGCAAGCAATGAACCAAGGTCAGGGTACAGCCAGGATGTCTGGTGAACAACTAAAGAAGACGGGACTGGAGACAGGCACACAGAACAATGTAACTTGGGCAGTGACAGAGTACCTACACTTGAGCAGAACTAAGATCTTGAGGCCCAGCAGCTGGTGCATGGCTAGGGGCCCTGGTGAAGCTCCTCTAGCCAACTAAATCCCATGAGCGCCCTCAGGGCTCTCACAGTTTTCTTTTTTTTTTTTTTTTTCATCCATTCTTTTTTCCTCTATTTTGTCTTTCTCTCTGATGCCTTAAAGTTCACTTTGCTATCATTCAGCAGTGTCTACTAGTTTGCTTCCAGGTTTCACAAAATACCAGTCTGCTTGTTACACCCCAGCTGGGGATGATTGAGTGCCATTATTCATACAAGCTGTTACACAGAAACCATTGCTGTAGCATACTAGCTAGGAAAGCCTGAAATCCTGCAAGCACACTTGCAGCCAAAAGCCAATGGATTACAGGGACAATTTCCAGGTACCTCATAAAGTCAACCACAGCTCCTGAGGGTGCTTATGCCTTATGCAAAGCAGCAGCACCCTTCTGACATGCCAAAACCTTCTATCTCAGCCACCCCTTGCTTTTACACATGGCTAGTTGAGAAAATAAGTGAGGTACATATGATGAAGATGTATAATTGTTCCTGGGAGATCTATTGTCATGGTTCATGACAACATAATTCATGTTCCATTCTTCAAATGAAACTTTGGAAAGGCAAGACATTAATAGTGAAGACTCATCTGTTCTTCAAAAAAGTGCAAAGCTGCATCCTTTTTCACTTTGGAGCTCAGAAAAATTCACTGCACTACTAAAAATGGATATTTTGTTGAACATAAATGTTTTGTTTAGATGATAAATGGATAAAGATTTTAGATTCACCATTTCTTAGCTGTGCTTGATTTGAAGATTTAAATTAGGTATTTCTAGATTTTCAGACTTAACATCAAGAGGTTTTAGAACACAGTACTATGTCACTATAACATAAAAAGTCTGTATGACCTGCGGTTCAGCAACACAGGTTTCAATGTGCTGCACTAGATTGTCCCAGCAGAATACTATCTGTGTACGAGATGCAGACCTCAGTGTGTCAGTTGCCAGCTATCTCCCAAGCAAAAAGTAGGAGGGAACTCATCCAGTCAGCACAGTCACTGGGTTTGCCTACAGGACTTTTCCTTCCCAGCAGAAGCTAATAAACTCTCACATGAGAGAAATTCAATGAGAAAATCAATGAGAAATATTGAAGACCAGTCTAGTCACACCCTGTACATGCACATTTGGTTGGAACAAGATATCTCGTAAACATTGCAGAGTGTCTGTAGCTTGTAGTCTTTGAGTCTGTCTTTGTTTCTTTAGATGTAGTCTGTTTTTGTCCTAACGAGTAGTCGGGAATCCTAACTCATCCTATTATTCGGGAACAGCGTGGAGCAGGATGTATTTTAACTAATTGCCTCTGGTTCAAAGATGCCTGAATTCAAAGTATACATATATGGACTCCAAAGCATCCCTCACATAAACCATTATAATATGCAAATAGCCCATATTTCCTGTCATAGTACACCATTAGCTACAAGAGGAATGTTGTCATAATCACCACAGTCATTATTCCCACTCATAATTGCTAGTAGATGACTTTAGTCATTGGTTGCATCCAGGAAAATTACAGATGGCGTACCTGAATAGTCTGCTGCCTGCCTTGGAGATGTAGAACCTTGGTGCAGTCCAAGACTCTCTGTTCACTTTAAACTAAAAGAGGATAGGTTTAGATTAGATTCAAGGAAGAAGTTCTCTATTATGAGGGTGATGAAGCACAGGAACAGGTTACCCAGAGAAGCTGTGGCTGCCCCGTCCCTGGAGGTGTTCAAGGCCAGGCTGGATGGGGCTTTGAGCAACCTGACACAGTGGGAGGTGTCCCTGCCCACAGCAGGGGGATTGGAATTAGTTGATCTTTCCATTACTCACATTCTTTATCATGTAAAAATGTTATTGAATTACATGGGTAGATTGGGAAGTTCTTCATTCATGTCTGTACTTCCCTATGTATTGGTGGTCAGAAACTGCAAAACTCCATGCCTGTTTAATTTTCGAAAAGATACCCTAAAGAAATTTGGGGGACTTCAGACTTTTTATCCCCATTTGACATTTGGTAGTACAATGTGTTTCTGTCACGCAGAGAATAAAAGCACTACAGGGGATGCTTTACTGCTGAGCATTTTCTTAGTTTTAATGGGATTTTGTCCATGGTATTGTTTTTGTTCATCAAATCTCCATCATATGCAGAATAATTATTACCTGCAATAGTTATTTTTGAAACATTCATCTTGAGATTCATCAACACACAGATTTAGCTGTCTCTTTGAGGTGCTAAGGAACTCTAACCAGATAAATTTGTAATTTCTAGGTGCATGTATGCTTTCTCATTGAAATGTCTTCTTCACTAAGATACCTGTAAACTTGTCATACATTGTTCTCTCAACAACAACATTCCTTGTTCTCTTGACATCTGACTTAACATTTCAGACATTCTTACGGGTCATGTAGGACCAGAAATGAGGTGATTTGCTCAAGTTAACCAACAAGCCCATCAGAGAGAGGAAAATAGTCCCAAGGATTCCTGTACATAGAGTCCCAATGACTAGGCTGCACAGCCTGCTTTTAAATTTCTGTGCCTTGCTAGTACTATTTTAAAGGCTGCGTCAAGCCAATTTTATTTTCAAGAATAATTCCATGGATATTAACACAGATTTTGAGGTGGCTTTTGTAGATCCAATATCATGTGTTTATACTTGAGTTCCTGCAAGGTAAGGATTGTTCTGTAAAATTAAAAACTCCCACACTCAAGATGCTGAGGTAGTTCACCCCATGTAATTGAAGGGTTGCCAGTGTACTGGTAATAGATAACTCTTGAATGTTATAATTTTGAAAAACACACTAAAATGCAGCTGTGTATATTAAAATTTGTCTTATTTCATGCACTGTATTAGCCCTACATTTCCCAGGAGAGAAAATGAATAAGAACTCCATACATACATGAGCCCTGTTTCAGGACTTGTCATGGCTATAACCAACAGCAACTACTGTTCTCAACCCCAACTAGACTTGGCTGAGCTAGAAGAGCCCTATTACAGGGCGGGGAGCTCAGACCATTTTTCGGATACTACTTGCACAATGTTGGCATCGATGTGTATGAGCTACCTACTTGCTGTCTGGATTGTCGTTCTTAGTTGTACCACAGCACTGCTCTGAGCTGCTTATTGCTGATGTTATAGTATGTATATCTGGGGGAAAAACTCCTCTGCTTTTTTCCAGCTCATAACTGAAAGGGGAATTTGCTCGGCAGTGCTTCTTAAATGGTGATTCTTGATGTTCTGAGAAGGACTCACAGACGCTTGTGAAATGCAAAATACTGCGTGTGATAAGACAGGTATATATGTTTAAGAAATTGTAGTTAACATTCAGGGGTCTCACAAGGACAGAGGTTTAATGGAAATTGTAATTATTCTGTCATTAATCTTGAGCAACTTGACAGTGCATTGTTCCTTCTTATGCTTTTTCACTGCACATTTTTGGGAAGCTTTGAATTCTGCTCTGAACCACACCCTTCATGCAGTGCTGACCCTAAAACAATTGCCATTTTGGATACAGGCACAAGATGTAGTAAGATGGCTCTTCAGCCATGGCTAATTGCCCTCAGAAAGCATAAATATCCCTTGATGAGTTTATCACCGAAGCCACACCTACATATGATAAGGCCATGAGACATGTATTGAAGCTCAGTCTTTATGCAGAGGTAGTTGTAGCTGAGGAGTGTTAATACCAAGTGGGAGGACAGGATCACAGGCCTTGGAGGAACAGTATTTAACCTAGAATGCATTTTTGCATTTGTTTCATCTCAGGAGATATGGCCTCACCAGGACATTCTGCAAACAAGTATTCAGGCATTTCAGACGTTATTCAAGCTTACCATACCATCTGCATAGTCAAGGTCTCTGAAAATCATATTGCTAATTGCTTGTGTCACCTGCCCAAGGCGGGTTATCTGGCTACCTCTGGCATTGCAAAATAACAAAGAAGGGTGTTAGAGAAGGCTTCAGCTGCTCCCAGTTCTCTTCCCTTCTCCTGCCTCCCTATTTTTGCTCTGTAGGACAGTATAAGACATTTAGCAAGAAACATCTTTCTGTGCCTCATAGCAGGACATATGAGTTCTTCGCAAAGACGATGCATGCGGTTTTTGAAACATGCTCTGCAAGTGTCATGTTGAGGCCATGGCATATGTTCGTTCCCTTTCTGCTAAAGGGAGAACAAGTAAACAACCACACAAATATGAGAACTGTGATGCTGAGAAATCGTCTCATGGCACATGAGGATAATTTAACCAGAGATATTGTCCCAAGAGTGATTATTATTAAGGCCATTTATAAGAAATCTGTTACAAGTGAAGCATGTAAGTTATTTTCATTTGTAGGAATGGCATGATGAGCTTTTAGAAAATAGCTCTGAATTGGATTGCATTTTCTTCAGTGGAGAAAACAGCTGTTGGATCTCAAATTTGGTATTTTAGTTTCTCACAGCTTCGGGATTTGTGATTCTTACTGGTAGCAGTAAGTGCAATTCTGTGTTTAATAACTGTGTTGGAAATAAAGAGAGGAGTGACATCCAGGAGACATTGGTTCATTGCCTTGGGATTTGCAAGGAAGTTACTTAAAAAGGACTCTTAAAAGGGATATAGCTTTCATATAGCTCACATTATCTGAATAAAATTCCTTTATCTGATGAAATATTTCAATAAAATGCATTATTGGCAATGCTAATACTAGTTTGGAAGTTCTGGCTGTCAAACTGGGATCCACAATAGGAAGAGTACTAGGCAGAAAATTATGGTGTGTTTTCAGAATGAGATTACACTACAATATCTATCATCAGGAAGTTTTCTGGCCAAATCCACCCACAGTCCCCCGAGAAGGAAGGGAGTACATATCAAAGGCTATGGAGAAACTCTGTCTAGTCTGGGCTTGAAAACAGGTTGTAAGTCATGTAAAATGAAAGACAAATCATAATAATGGCTTCTACTACTCTGAAATGGTTTAAGTAAGGCAGATATTATCTTTCTGTATTAACAAGCAAGTAAATCTCACCAGTTGTTGTATTGTCAATGTCATATTCAAAGATAAAATTATGAACTAAAATACCGTCCTTAAGTCATTTGAAATCTTGGATAGTGTTACAACATTTCAGCTGAGCGTTGTAGTGTACCGAACCCTCTGATTGTTGCTGATTATAAAAGAATTAGGATGTTAGAGAAAAAAAAATCTGACAGCCAAGACTGAGAAAATAATGACAAATCCATCCTGCATAATTCTGAAAAATCAGCTCATGCAAGTATCTAAACTTATATCAAAGAGACACTTACTGTCTTGTAAATGGTGTTGTTTTAAGAAATGGCTAATCAATGATTGTATTATACGTTCCAGAACATGGGGCCAGAATGTATTCCAGATGGGCTGAGGGTAGGAAGTCTGAGAAAAAACATCTTGAATTTTGGAGGAACTAGTACTGTCATCACAAGTTACTGTTTTTTAATTTCATTAAATGTTCAAAATATTTATTTATCGGTAAATAATAATATAGAATGATTTGTTCTGATGGCATTTGTCCAAACAAGCTTTTAAAAAAAGGAAAGCTATAAATTTTAACTCTGTTGTCAAAGTTCAGAAAAAAAATAATGGTTGCTTTTAACTTTCTGTTTTCTGCTGAAGTTTAAACTGTACATATGCTAAGGGATTGTCTTTCTTCTAGACAAAAATTCCATGCCACCAATGTTCAGTCCTGCTTATATTAGTAAGAATTTCAACATTTATTGAATAAAAAAATAATCTTAAATGTAGACACATTCACAGGGGAGTTCAGCTGCAAAATGGGAAGGCCATGTTACTCTAACTTTCACCTTGACTTTGACCACATACGATAGCAGAAATTGGTATTTGGGTATACACACGAGGCAAAAATACCTATTCAAGATATTTTTGTGTGTGTGTGTGCTCTTTTCACTGAAGCTGGTAAGGATTTGGCAACAGAGGAGATAGTTAATGTTTCCAGTTGGCATTTTAATCACAAAATCCCAGAATCACGGAATGGCTAAAGTTGGAAGGCACATCTGGAGGTCTCTTTGGGGAAGTAACTGAATTCTCCCATTCACTTCCCACACCTCTATCAGTGACTAACATCGTGGCAAATTTCCTCAGCTACTTCCTGATTGCAAATCTACTTCAATTTGACATTTTGTTTTCATCAAGAAGATTTTCAATACTCAATCTTTATTTAGCAGCAATCCTATTTTCTTTTTCAAATCCACTGCAGCTTCAGTTTAATAATTTGAACAGAAATATGGTTAAGGTTTGGTTCTATTCCAAACAAAAATAGATTCCTCAAGTTCTATTTTAGCACTGGTCTGACTCACTGAATGCAACTGCTTGTTATTTACAGCTGGCTAACAGTTGTAATACATTTGAAGCCTTCTCTATTGTACTCTTTAACTGGCAGGAAGCTTTTAGCAAATATTCTAGCTGGAGCCATCACAAAATAGTTTAGTGATTCTGTTAATACTTAGCACACTGTATCTCAAATCATGGGTCTGTTAGGTCCTATGCTGCTGGAAACTCTTTCATGATGCTGAGGGACCTTATTCTTCCTGTAAGCTACTGGACCTCCCTTCTTAAGTATGAAATACATGAAGGGTTCTTATCTTAGTTAACTAGCTCTTTTCTAAAAAAAAACCTTTTATTTTACCTAGAAAAAAAAGACTGAACATGAAGAAAGTACCTGATTAGTGATGTTTCTTAGAAGCTGTTTCGTTCTGAATTGGTTCATTCACCATTAGAAATATGTGACTACTGTCATTTAAATAGCTCTTTTCTTCTCAGTTGACACTCTCTGTTATATATCCTGGTTGAGGCATGTGCTCTACTCTTTTGTTTATATAATAAGTTCAGGTTGTAGTTCCTCCCAAAATAAGAAGAAAAGGGAAGTTTTAGTTAGTTGTTTTTGTTTGTTTGTTTTTGGTATAGGTTTAGCCTAACTTGAGCTATAAGAGCTGTCCCTTAATTTTAAATGTATCAAGTTTTTGCCTACGTTACAATTACATATTCTGCTTTGCAATGCATTTTAACATTGTGAGTTTAGAGAATAACATAATTTCATTAGATACCTGAATTCCATTTAAAATGCTGTTACTAAGTAGCTGCATTACGTTTATATGTACTTCTTTTAAAGAGGTGACATGATAAATTAAGCTAAAATCATGACTACTCACTGCAATTAACTCAGTAATGAGTTAATTATTACTGTATAGAAAGCAGGCTGAAAAAAGAATTCTTAGTGCTTTCTCACACTTAGTGAATAAAGTGTGCTAAGATGTATGAAGAACCAACAACTGCTAAATATACCCTCAGGACTGCTGGGTGTCAGACACAGTCCTCAGTATCTTGGAAGTCTTTTCCAAACTTACTGAATCTATGATTCTATGATCTTACATTAGGCCAGAAAATTACAGCTAATCATTAGAAGGAATGTCTTTCTTGACCAATGTGATGCTAGATCTCAAACTGGCCTGAACTGTTTTTGTGAAAACAAAACAAAACAACAACAAAACAACAACAGCAAAAACATTAAAAAAAAACACAACTACATCCTATTATCGTTTGAATATCCTGAAACAGTCTGTTAGGAAACAAAGCTCTCATTCAAAATTCCAGATCCCAACTTGTAAAGAATATAACCACTGCAGACTTAAAGTTTTGTAATATTATCCAAAGGCTGACATTACATTTCACTTGATTTAGATTAAGATAAGTGGAATGGAATCAGCATCAGAAACAGACAGGACAGCTGTACAATAATAAGTGTTTATAAGAGTCTTCAGTGAAAAAAAAAAAAAAAAAAAAAAGAAAACAAATTATGCTTTTATCTTTTTATAAAAAAAAAAAAATCTGAAGTCAGCCTGCATTAAGCCAGCATATTGTAGACTCTTTTCTGGCCCATACAGTCAGAAAATTCTCTCTTCATTCACTCCATGTGTTACATTTATCAGAACAAATTTTCTGTATTGTTTCCTTTCTTGATGTTCTTCCTGGTCCTCTCTAACAGACTTGGAGACTGCTCTGACACTCTGCCCCTAAACTAAGGACTATAGGATCTCTTTCAACAAACAGAGGTCATTTTGGCAGACATCATATCCTTGACTGACCTATGATGTTATTTGGTAATGAAGGAGTAAGCATTCCTTAACTTGGAGGAATTGTTTTCTTAACATTAAGAAAATAATTAGCGAAATAATGCTGAGTGCTGCAGAGGAGGATGTGCAAGAAACTACTGGGAGCTTAGCTACTAAAGCTCTTGGAGAGAGTCATGGTTCAAGCAAGTAGCTGAACATTTTGTTCTAATGTCAAAATAATCATAGAGCAGGAAATAAGGTTCAATTTATTTCATTTAAAGAAGACTTTTCTATGATATATATGAAGACTTTTAGGCAGGCCACAAAACACACTTTGGGGGGGTTATCTATGGTATATAACATCTGTAAAGGAATACAGTGATAATTTCATAGTTTAGCACAGTAATTCACTGGTGAATATTGTACATTAGATTGGTAAAATCCAGTTATATTCCAAGGATTTTTTATTTTTTATTTTTTTGGTCCAAGTGTTAATGTTTTAAATGCTTTCAAAAAAAATTAGTGAGATTTATTAAATCATTTCTTCATCTTTGCCTCTAAGAGGTATTTGCACAGTTCATTTTGCCATCTCATCATTTTCATTTCACTTTCTGTGTGAAGTGGCTTGTTCCTGGGATGTTTTCTATCGAGCTGTTAAAAAATTTCCACTGCATGCACACCGTTGTGATTGTTGCACCCTAGTTTACATTGGTTTGGTGCTGTGGTAATAAATCACACTATCCTGTGGGAAATCTGGAGCAGAAAATACAAATTTTATTCAAAATTCTTATTTACTTAACTTATGAAAACTCTTTTCATATAACTGCTGAGTCACAGTAGCAAAATGTGGGGGATGGCAAAGCAGAAGTTGCTCCTTCTCTGCTAAAGGTGAGGGAAGGAAGAGCTGTGGATAAGTAGCAATGTGACTCAGACACAGCCTCTGCAACTGGAAGAGAGGGTGCTGGAGAAATTCCCTTATTTCTGTTCTTCCTTTGTTTCCTAGCAGGGACTCTGACTGTTATTTGCACTTTCTTGTTATCTTTGTGTTTTCACTGTCTATAGGATGTCTATAGGATGTTTTACATATGTTAGATACATTTTCTATGTTCTCTTTGTGATGCCTTAAAATCAGCTCAGCTTGACTCCCAAGGTTGCATTCCCGCACTGGTGAGTCACTGACCTTCTGTGATTTGTGTTTATGCCCCTGGGGCCTGAGCCTCTATTCTTAAAGCCTCTGTTGTTATCTTGCACTTGTGGTCTCAGGGGCCTTTGCTACTGTGAAATCCAATAGGCTTGTGGCACTCTGTGCCAGATCTTCAAAGGGGAGTAGCATCCCAAAGCTCAATATTAACATGATAAGCCTGATCTCCCAAGCTCCCTCCACAATCAGTGTAGAGAGATAAGCTCTCCAGAGAGAAATTAAAGGTGGGAAAATTGGAATTTCACTTCCTTCTGAACTGCTTTCTGGAGGACCCCACCTCCAACTGTCGACGCTAGAAGGAGTCCGAGATGTTCGGTCTCACTAGGTTACAGCAGTCTTTGAATATATTGCCCGCTATCCATCATCCCCCACCCATTGCCTCCACAGCCTTGTTATGGAAGCACAATTGTCTTGAGGAGTAATCAGTGTGGGAATGTTGTGATGCAGTGACAGGAGATACTAAAAATAAATCCTCCCATAAACTTGTTCAACAAAGGAATTGAATTAAGTTACTGAAGATAAGGAGAGGAACAATAACATTTGAAGAATACACTTGAATCCCAGTAAAATCAAAGGAGTGGGTTTTTCTCATCTAGTAAAGTTGCTGTATCACTGCAGTCTTTATAGGTCTTCAAGAACCTGTAAAGGAAAGAGGTTTGTCTTAATTGTTCAATCGTTTTGCTCCTGCATCTGAAAAGATTTTTTTGGACAGACCTTCTTATTGAGCTCTTCTCACTTTACCCATATCTTACTTTCTTAAAGAGTATTTATACCACTGGTGTTTATTCCTATGTTTAATCAAGGAACTTCTTGTTTCTGATTCTAGGCTTCCTATCTTTTTTAGTTTAATTTTATTAATTTTTTTTAACATCTTAAAAATACTACCAATGTTTATCAAGCTTTGGATGAGTTCTTGTGGATTATATATATATGCATATATATGTATGTGTATATATATATATATGTATATATACAAATGGAGTAATACTGTGAAAAAAATATGGCAGATATTCGTATTATATAAAATGTACAAAGTGGTTATGCTATTTGCTGAACATTTGAGCCAAATATCAATGGGAAACATATTCCTGCATGCTGAAGATCCCCAAACACCTTTGGACTTTTAAGTTGCAATCTTGTTACATCACTTTTTAACTTATTCCTTCTGCTTGTGTCATAATAAACCTGCTTTTCTGTAACAAATGCCTGTTGCTGTCTTTGATGGGAAAATCACCATCAGTAGCTTATTATGTAATTTTAATTTACTGATCCCTAATAGGTCTCCATTGCTTCTGTTTTTTTTTTTGACAAGGTGGAAAATGATTTGTACTGTGAATTAAGCTGACATGTTTAAGATACGAGGGTACACCTGCAGCTGCCTGAGAGTGCACAAAAGGCATGTTAGGCCAAAGGTCCTTCCAACCTAGCACCCAGCAGTAATCAGCAGCAGAGGCTTAGTGAAGGGTACAAAACCAGCAACCGGGCAGTGTTCTCTGAGAGTGATGTCCCTCTGCTCAGCCCCCAGCAGACACTTCTGCTTGAATTTGTTCACTCCCTCACTGAATCCATGTGCACTTTTATTATGAACTACACTCTATCACTGCAATTTTTGCAGTATATCTGCTGTGTGGAAGATCACCTCCTTTCCTTTGTTCTGCATCTGCTGCATGCTTCTTTTATTTAAGAATAATACCCTTATCTCTTGGACTGTAAAAAACAATTGTCCTCTATTTATTCTCTGTGTTGCCAATGGCTGCAGAGGCAGCTATTGTATTCCCTCCTCAGTGGTTTCTTTCTCATGCTAGCACTTGTTTCTCACAGAGCTCGTCCAGCCCCTGATAACCTCCACTGCCCTTCTGTGAACCCATTCTACTGGCTGGGATGGGAAAATCATAACATCTCAGAATACGCAAGGTGTATGCATACTGCTTCCATATACAGAAAAAATAACATCCCCTGGTCTGTTCCTTATTCCTTTCTTTGTCATTTCTAGCATTTGATTTGTTTTTCTGACCTGAGCATCTGCACACTTAGTTGACATTTTCCTAAAATTCTCATTTGTAAAAAATAGATCTTTTCCCTGAATGGTAGCAGCATTCATAGAGGCCATTATTTTATATGCAAAGTTTTCCTGGGTGAATCATCTGATCTTTAATACTTTCCTCAGTCTTGGTTTTGTTCCCAATACTCCTGGCCTTTGTTACTGGTAATTCAGTGATGATTTTGAAAATCTCGTTTTTCGTCAGATCATTTTCAGCAGCTGCCTGCTTTGCATGTTGGAAGCTCATATCCAATTATTTGATGTAAATCAAAGCTTCCAGGCTACTACTCAATTTAAATTCTGCTTCAAAGCCATGCCTAATTTGAATAGAAAAGGTTAATATCCCCTCTTTGTATTCAGAGATATATTTTAATTCAACATAGTTTTTATCATAGAACACAGTCCTAAGTTTTCTACCTTAGATGATATGCATTTTTAAAAAAATAATGTGTCCTTGTACTTGTTCTCACAAAGAAACATATATATATATATATATATATATATGTATATTTCTGTTTAAGTTAGTCCTGATCAGATCTATAATCATTTATCTTGTTCCCACTTTGCTTTTTCTCATTCCTGGAAATTACTTCAATAACTATATATTTTTTTTCCCTGTAGCATGTATATTCCATGTGGAATGCACTGCATGAAATGCCTTGCATTTCTGGATTCTTGTTTTGTACAAAACTTACGTTGTCATCTGACAAACTATACTTGGTCCTGTTATGTTATTTTTTGAGATTCCGGTTGTCTGCCTATAAAGCCTTTAAGACTTCTCAGACATTCTACAATATCATATCCTGTCACAAATTCTGCCATTACTTATCTTGTACATTTACATTTTAACCGTTTAAGGACAGGGACGCTCTCTTTCTTTTGTTGTGCAAAAGACTATTGTGTCAGTACCATGGAGCTGGAAACTGTAGAAAAAGTTTGGTTTTTTCCTGTTTGTCACACCTTCTTGCAGGACAAATACATTCTGTTCTGACCAAAACTCTTCATTAGCTCTTTGCTGATCATACTAAACATTTATTACAAAAATCTCTTTGAAGAAAGAGGTTATCAGCAATTTTGAAGCCACATCATGTGATGTTTGGATAGGGAGAAGAGAGGAAAAAAGGGAATATTTCTTGTCCTGGTGGCAGCAGATAACAGTCAGTGCACTGGAAGAACATTATAGCTGATTCAGATTGTATGTGCAATTGTTCTCTAAAGAAAAAGGTGTAGCAAAAAGGCTTTTGAATTGATGTAAATTTCTTTATGAACTTATTTCTCCACTTGCAGTACTCCAGTGAGGGTGTATATCAGTATCAATCCAGTATATTTTTCCATTTAACAGTTTTCAGGCTTTCAGGCCACCATGATTATTGATTCAAACAATCCCAGGAGATTTATTTCATTTCATTTCATTTCATTTCATTTCATTTCATTTCATTTCATTTCATTTATTTATTTCATTGAGTTTGGTTTTGCTTTTCCTGTTTTTGCAGTAGTATGGAGAAAAATATTGTAATGTGTGGGTGTTTTGGTTTATTCTCCTGTTCAGTGAGTCTGTTCATTTTGCATCCAAGCATTTGGTTGCTAAAATCAGCAGAATGTCTAGATTCTCTCTTGCATGTCTTATTATCCATATAATAGCTGATACAAGAGCTAACAGAAATTTCAAGTGATTCATATAGATTTTTATAAAAATCATTAGAATAAAATATCATGAATTCTAAACACAGAAACATATTTAATATTTGATACCAAAATAATTAGTATCTCCTTCTGTGTTGACTGATATGACACCTGCATTAGAAGGTTTTTTGTATGTGTGCTACTAGGAGTGACTGGAGTCCTTAATAATTTTTGGTTATTTTCATGAGGTATACTGTGAACTGAAGATGATGCTGATGAT
The DNA here is from genome assembly GCF_013377495.2 of Cygnus atratus. Classification (NCBI taxonomy): domain Eukaryota; kingdom Metazoa; phylum Chordata; class Aves; order Anseriformes; family Anatidae; genus Cygnus; species Cygnus atratus. Next base: position 63,745,905 of record NC_066365.1, on the reverse strand, counting down.
GCTGATGACAAATAGAACACCAACCATACCTATTAGTTGCAAATGTTGAAAATTACCCTCATAGAGAAAAACATAGAATCACATGAGGCTTCTGTATTGACTCTCAGAGGAATTTACCATCATGAGTTTTGCATTACCTTTCTGGAATAACAGTTGATCTAAATGACCACTCCTCTTGAGACAGTGAAGCTGAGATGATTTATCATGGGGCTCTCACCTGAAGTCTCACCTAGGTTTATAAATGCATGAGAACTATGGTTTCTTTTAGAAATGTTGTACAACTATAATAATTTGTCTTTTCTTTCTATCCATTATTTTATGTTTCAGAACTGGTGCTCACATGCAATGACTGCTTTATATTCGGCTTTGCTTTGCTCACATGCTGGCTGTTCACTGTGTTTATCCTACAGTTTAGTGTCTCTTCCTCTGCATAGGAAGGCTTAGGCTTGCCCTGTAAAAAGATTCATTAAAGCTGATGCAGCCAGTAGCATAAGGAACCCTGGTGATGTCTTCTTAAAAACTTTGTTTTACATATTAATGCAATAATTCTGTTGCATTAGTATGCGTACAATTCAATTAGTTCACCATTAAGAAAGATATTTTTTTTTGATGGAGCAGTAAGAAAAATCTGAAACAGTTCAGTTCCTGTCAACTTCAGACCTAGACATGGGAGGAAAGTGCGGTGCAAAAATATTGGGCTGTAACACAGAGAGAAGCCAGTCAGAGGCAAGGATTTCCCTAGCTGATCTGAGATATGCTGAGCTGGACAGGATCTCATTGCGTCTTACCAATAGGGTAAAACTCCCTTCAAACTTATTCTATTGATACATCCATTATGCAAAAAACAATAATAACTGAAAAAAAGCACAGAGAACAGAAATAGTATTCTTAAGTCAATTTTGAAATGTTCTGGCAGGTTGTATCAAGAAAAATAAAGCTCAGAGAACTAAAGTAATAAAATGACACTTGCACAGCAGGTTGTTTCAGGTCTGTCTCTTTAAAGTCTCCTTTACTGTTGTGCTGTTTTGTAACTGATCTATCCAGTATAGTGAGATTAAATGAGAATTTTGACCTGCTCCATCTCTTTTGTAAACAAGAACATACAAGGAGTTCCAGCTTGTTCATTGGCACAATTATCTAGGTCATCTGGAGCTTGACCAAAGACCTGTGAAAATCAATGGAAAGACTTCCATCAGCTTTAGTGGGTTTTTAATCCTGCCTTTGGAGCTTGGAATAAAGATGATAGAGGGGACTTTGGAGCATAAAAAGAGTCATGATTCCATATTTTGTTTTGATCAGTTAATCTCTGAATTTTAAATAGAGAATTGAATATCGATCTCATGATGTTTCTAATTATGTTAAGAAGTGTCTTGATAAACATCTTTTATAAAGAAATTAAGCATGTAAATTTAATAAATTTAATATTGGTATTGATGTCCCATTGAGTGACATGAATGTAAAAGGAAGAGCCTTTTGCATTACTTAAAGATAACTCTGAAGAAATATAGTTAAAAGTACTAGCAAATAATATAACATTTTGTGTTGTTAAATGAATCAGCAGTGTGTGCTGGGTAAAGGCTTTAAAGTTCTGTTGGTGGCTAAAGAGGTAGATAGGTTCTTGGGGCCAAGCAGATATATAAGCACTGAAAGACCTTAAATAAAACTTTTTTTTTTTTTAACTCTTAATAGCAAAACATTGTAATAATTTATATGAATCAATGGTTGCTGAATATTGCTCTATGGCTTTGTTTTTTTTCTTTTTCTGGGGGGGAGGCAAGAATCACAGAAACTTTCAGTAATAGCACAAAACTAGACCAGTGTTTTGCTTCTGGAGTAAAACTGCTGTTTAATGTCCTATGTCTAAACTCTATATCTTATGCAGAATTGTTCACTTTAAGGACTTAGTGAACTAAATTGGTTTGAACTCAGGGCCATGTGTTAGCAACAACAGTGCAGAATAAAGTGGAATACAGTAAAATAACAACACAAAGAGTGTCTATTGAAATCCGATTGTTGTTGGTTCCCTTTATGTGGAATGGTTTCCTGGAATGGAGGTGGAAGACTATATTTTTTCTTGAAAAAAATAACAATTTGCAGCTGCTAGGAAATGCAGTCTAAACTTGGAATTCTAATTTGACTAAAGATTTCCCTGTTGCAAGCCTCATTATTTTGTGAAATTGTTTACTGCAACTAAAAATATCACTAAGGATGCCTGTTGAGACATCAAGTTGACTTCAAAAAGCTAAATAAGCTCATTAGGTGTATTCAAAAGACTAGCTGCATCCATTATCTGTTCAAAGTCAATTAACCAACTTTTATTTAAAACAAAAATCCTTTCTACAACAGTGCACATTTTTTTTCAGTGATGATTATAAGATTAAACACATGTAAAAAAAAGTAATCTTACTTTAGAATACATTCATATCCAGGTCTCTCCCCATCAAAAGCTGCTCAGATCTATTTTCTTCCACTGCAAATGGTAAAGGATGCAAAAACAAGGAGTTATATTGGTCCTCAAACTGTAGAAGTCTCTGTGTATCTAATATTCTGCTAATACAGTTTTCCACCCAATTTGAGTTGCTGTCTGAACTATCCAGACTGATGCCATCGAACTAGACTTAGGTGGCTAAATTTTGAAGCCCAGGAGACTCCCAAATTATTGACATCAACTCTTGCACAGGACTAGTTATATATGGCCGTTTGAGCTTGTCTTTGTCATGTAGGGTGTTTAAAGCTCCAAAGAGGCAGGGGGAGGTGTGGAAAGAGGGTGAGTGTAAATATAAGGGGCTGAAAAGTGGTTTTACTAAAAAAAAAAAGTATTTTTTAGCCTTATATAAAGTAATTTATTGTTTATTACCTTTCTCTGCTGGGTGCATTTAAAATAAAAATATCTAATAATTGCAGTGTGTAGGGAGCAAGTGTGATAACATTTCTCAGATCTAACTTTTGATAAACAGTAGAGATGATAACCCCATATTTATAGCATTTAGTGTGTTGCATTTGGTGCTTTACAAATTGTTTTTCATATTTGTCATTATCTAAGAGTTTTTAAGGCTCTGTTTTGGAGCTGTCTGGTAATGTGATGCAATGTTTCCTCACACTATGTTTGGGACTATGTCTGAAGATCCAGGAATTTCGTAGAATTTATTTTCTGACTGTATACATCTGAAACATTATTTTTTTCCTCCTTAGTATTAGATTGTAGAGAGTGAATGATTACTATAAAAGATCAATGAGATTCTTTGAATGGAAATAGTAACTCACCACAAAGAAAGTTTAATAGATACTTATGACTCATCAAGGGGGTATTTAAGAAGCATTTATTGCTAAAGTTGCCATAGCAGCAGAAAACTTTTAAACCCCCACGGGCCTCAAATATGGAAAATCTGTGATTCTGTAGCATTTTCTAAAATTCAAGCTCTTTTGCATCAAACAATATATGTGAAATAAATTCTGCAATAGTAGACTTGCTGGAAAACTGTCCAAAAAATTACACTCTTTTTGGTCTTATGTCACAGGGGTGCACCTCAGCTGTCAGATATCTGAGAGACTTTCCAGAAATCTACAGGTTCATAAAAATGTTAAGCCAGAAGCTATATAAAATTTTAATCTCCTCAGCCCTTTCTGAGATAAGAAATTAAAAGATGCCCCTTAAATGTGTTTTTGCGAGGATAACCAGGATAAGTCAGTTTTGATATCACATCACATCTCAGGGCTGTATTCAAAGGCTTGTACTTAATGAAGCACAGCTCAGTCTCCTGCCATGGCCAGAGCTCTGTGCAGACAGAACAGCTCTAGGGGTTTAGGGTGTCGAGCAGGAGGAAGAAAAGTTCTCAGGCTTGACTGAACCAAGTATTTACTCATTCTAGAGCCTTGGGAATACCTTAAAATATTTCCTTCTATTAATTCATCACCTGTTCCACTTTAGGAATTAAGCACACACCAATACAGAAGTAAAACAGAAGCAGTAAGGATGATCAGAATTGGATGTAGATGATCAGACCTATTAAGGGGGCAGGGTGGGAAAGACCCCAAACTCCTCTTTTGTCAGTTTTCATTTATTCTAGAGAAAAAGGCACACACTGAACAGTCTTATATATACCCTTGAATATTTTCTTTAATGTGAAACTAGGATCCTTTATAAAAAGTCATGAAGAAAAATACTTTTAAATAAAGGAATGCCATCTAAGGTCTGTATAACTTTAACTTGTTTTGAATATGTGTAGATTTAACAGGGATGATCTTCCACCTGTCTTTAATTTCCTCATAGAGGACACAACAATAATGAGAAAACAGAAGTTTCACAGAATGACTAATTACCTGAAAAAGCTCTTAGAGCAATTATGGTACTTAAGGAGAGGTCTAAAGTACATTTGTTGAGTCAGGGGAATGAGGTCCCTATCTCAGTGGGGGTGAAAGTACTTTTGCTGTAGCAAAAGTATGGAAAACTGTATTCCTAAGGGAAAAAAATGTATTTAATTCTGTTATCACAGAGCAGCTATCTCTAACACAGATAAGATAATACCCACACTGATTTTACCACCTGTTTGCTCACTACTATGTGGTAAGCCTCTCCTATTTCTCCCACACAGGTATATTTTACTTTTTATGGTCACTCCCCAACAGAACTTGAAATAGACGGTTAAGTCTGATGGAATTGGTTTTGTAGGAAAGCACTAGATATTAAAGAGACACTAGAACAGGATTATTGCAAGGTTTGTTTTTACCAGGTTATATCAACATGCAGTTGACATGACAGATGTATTGTGTTACTGCATGTGTAGATATTTGGAAATGAAACACATTTCTAGTAGTTTATTTATCCCACTTTCAAAGATACCATATCCTTGATGTTTTAGTAAACCTGCAGATTGCATATGAAAAGCCTGAAATGAGTATTAAGACATGTTAATGATAGCTATTTTTCTAAATTTCATGCAAAATGTAAGACTGTTTTTCACATTTCTGTCTTGATGTTCATGCAATGAGTCTGCCATGAACACACTGTTGCTTGACTAAGGCTGTTGCAAGGCACTTTCACAAAGCTGTGCTGGGGAGGTTCTGGCTGGATAGTAGGGAAAATTTCTTTACTGTGAGGGTTGTCAAACACTGGAACAGGCTTCCTAGAGAGGTGGTTGATGCTACATGACTATCAATGTTCAAGAGGCATTTGGATAATGCCCTTGATAATGTGCTTTAACTTTTAGCCCTGAAGTGGTCAGGCAGTTGGACTAGATGATATCTGGGGGTCCCTTCCAACTGAACTATTTCTATTCTAGAGTTATTATGTACTTAGGTGGTCTCAAATACTTATAAGAAATAGCTACAAAACACAAAAATAAGCAGTGATAGAGAACTGGTCACTTGTAACAACACGTGTTTTAATCTAGTTGATATACTTCTAAGTTTTGCTTCTGCTCACTTTGCATTCCCTCCCATGCCTTCACGAAGCCTCCCGCCCCCGCCAAGGATCGGAGTGTAAGTTTCCTTAAACTAAAGGTAAATGTCTGCAGAGGGATTTATAATGTTAGCATAGTGCACTCTGGTAGCAAAAAACATGAAGTTAATCTTTATAAGGTGTAGGAGCAGGGTTACGTGTTGACCACTAGAGAGCAATAGAAAACCAGTAGTTTTACGGGTGGTACAGTAAAATCTCAGCACCCTACAGGGCTGTAACATTTTTAAAAGTACAGATGCAGAAATGAACATCATAATGTAAAATTACCCTCTTGCCGCTTCTTAATAGTCCTAATGCCCTCAAGTCAAACAGAATAGCAGAAGTGAGCACTCTGATAATAAGCAGCAACCTGCAACTCAAGAAATGTCTGAAATGTATCATATCTGACATGCACTTTGTGTAGCTGCTTGAATCAGGAATGTATCATAAAACATTGAGATCAGCTGCAGAAATGTAAAGCCGTTATTTTCAGTCTCCAAGTCCAATCCTGCAAGTGCACCCCTCCCCCCCCCCCAAGAGGAGTGGGGAACTTTCAGAATTTAAACTTGCTTCTATTTCAAATTCTCATTTTTGTCATCTGCATGCATTTTGTACTTGCACACTTCAGAAAACAAAGATTGGGTTTTTCTTTTTTAAGTGCTCTGAACTCTTACAAAGTAGTATACTTCCACCCTGAAAGACAAAATATTCCTATGTTTCAAGTATATGTTTCACTCTTTATATAATTCAAATCTACAGTGTGTATGCACAGAATGTATAACCCAATGAAGCACTTTCCCCTCTGTTCCCAGATCACAACAGACTGTGCAGTTGCATTATCACAGCATATAGTGAAACCATATCCACCTGAGTGTAATTATGATAGTCTTGAAGAGATAGGAGGATGTTATGTGAGGGTACTTCTACAGTTCAAGGAGAAATTTTGTATGTCTCCAAAAAAGTGTCCCTTTTCATTGGCAACTTCTGTTATCACTACTGTTTTTCTCAGTTTTTCCAGTACATCTCTTTCCTACTTTTTGAAGCTTGTGTATTTAGTAATATGCACAGAAAACTCTTCCAAGAAAACCTCCTAGAGTCCCTCATTTAGTCTTGTAGTCCTTTTACCCTCTTTATACTTTTTCGTCCTGGTTCCTCTCCAAGCACATCTGTTTCATAGTTTTGCAGCTGAGTTGCAAAGCTGTAGCTCAACATCAAAAATTCTCTGTGGCCCTCCTGGCTCTTCAAGCCATCATCAGCATTTCATGTCAGATAATCTTGTTACTGAGTGGAAGGAAATGCAGGCTGACAGAAAGACAGTCAGCAGCAGATGAGGAGTTGTGCGGAATTCCTGGTGGGCAGGTCTCACAGGGGATAACAATGGTACAAAGGAACAATAGATTTTGTCCCAAATGCAGGAAGAGCATCATCTCTTTGCCGCAAGAACTGGGACTCGCTCTAAAGTAAAGCAGGCTACTTGCTTAGTTGATGATTCTGTTTGCTAATTGGTATCATTACCACCAGCATCTACCTAAGTAACAACCCTTACCATTACCGAGTAATGACCCTCGCTTTAGGGTCCTCATTGTGGATGCCCCCAAGTGCCCGACTAACACTGGTGGTACCTGTAGGGTCAGGGAATTAAAGGACAAATAGGGAAGGAATGGAAGACCTCACAAGGGTGTGAATTCCCTGGTCAATGGCAAAGGAAAGGGGAGTGATGAGGTGATAAGTCTACAGAATTATCCTCTCTCTGGTAGTCTAAATAGGTTGAGGGCTGGAGACTAAATGAGAAGGGGAGCTAGGATCTGAAAGGATCTGACTCATTTCAGCGAAGACAGCATTTACATGACAGTGAAAGGAAATGGTGGAGTAGCTGTGAACACAAGGATACAAAGTGCAGGGAGGAGACTGAATTTAGTGTAGCTGGAAAACAGCAAGGAAGCTGCAAATTGGCTCTTAATCTTTCCATTTAAAAAAAAAATGGCTCTTAATCTTTCCATTAAAAAAAAAAAAAGGCTTTTCTGGGTCACATCGTTTAATCTGGCCTTATTTAAATACTGAATGATCTATTTGCTTTTGCTACAGGCAATTGCTTTTCTAACCTAGGAACAGGCTAAGGAAGAATTGTGAAAGTGTTTAATCACTGTTGTGTATCAGATAACTTGTTCAATTTCACGGATATGAAGTGCATTTATCACACTCAGGACTGTTTAAGATACAGCTAAATGATGTGGAAAAAAAGAACAAACCAGAACACCACAGAACAGTTTGACCAGCAAACTCTTTATTTCTTGACTTACTACTTGTGTTACACAGTATCATCTTTTATTTCAGGAATGTTTCCATTGCTTCTGATTTTCAAGAAAACTATATGCTAAATGTAACCCACATATATTTATCTTTGCAGAACAGTTGACACAAGCCAGTTAAGTCGAGATTACCCGTGGTGGCTTTCATGGCATCCACACAGATGATACATAACTCTAACTGATTAGATGACAATGTTAGCTATCTCAACGCATAAATTTGTCAAGGCAAAGGCCGATCCACTCCCATAACCTGTCTGCAACACAGAGTACAGTGAATGCCTATGGTGGAGTAAGAACACAAAATACCACCTATATCACTCAGGCGTACCTAGACAAGGGAAAGACTAGGTCAAGCCCACTCTTTCCAATGGTACTAGTAAAGACTCATCAGAAGATACAACCTACTAGCAGTTCCTTTTATCGCACAGATCCCATGTAACAGAACAAGCAGGAAAATGGCATACAACTGTTAAGTCTTGTACAGAAAAAGCTCCATTTTAAAGACACTATTCGCAAAGACTCTGGATTCTATGTTAAATGTGGTTTCCTCTTTAAGTATAATAGTTAAATACTGTGGTCACATTAAAAGGATTTTTAGGAGGTAGCATGCTAAAAGTTTAAACTTTTCTCCCTTCAAATTAGACTATGAACAATGTATTTAAACAGAAAGTTAGATTTAATAGGAAGCAACAGAAAACAAGCAACCACTACACCATCGTGCTACTTAACTGAGCAATCCCTGTGAAATTTAAGCCTATGTCCTGTATTAAATTAACCACTGTGATGTCAGTGGGAATGTGGTGAGATATTGCAACCAACAGACTTTTGTCCTGTCAGAACCCTTCCCTACAAAGGAAAACCAAATGCAGTGTGGTAAGAGCTGTGACAGTGCCAGCAAACAGGGCGCTGCCCTGCCGAGCACGACACAAGGATGCTTCGCTTCCCCCTGGTTTTCCCGTATCCCTGCGATCTCAGTCACGCAACACACGATAGACATTGAGCGTACAGCAACCCTACGATGAACCCTTCTCCAGTCATCCTTCTGGTAAACACTGAACGCCTTTTAACATCAACCCGGCCTCATCCTTCTCCACCACCGCTCCTCTCGAGCCCCGCACGGGTATTTGACAGCTCGGCGTGCGTGGCCGGGCTGCACTCCCCGCGCCTCCTCGAGGTGGCACCGCTGCGGCGGGCTCTTCTCCCAAGGGATCCCAGCGGGGCCGTACCCGGCCGGGCCTCACGGTGCAGGCTGGGGCTCGCAGCGCGCCTGCGCCACCGCCGGCGCGCGCGGGGCGCCTCAGTAGAGTTCTACACGGCGCCGCCGGCGGGAACGGCGGCGCGGCGCTGACCAATGGGGCGGCGCGGCGCCTGGCCGCCGCTGAGGTCAGTTCCGCTGCCCGTCGCCGTGGTGAGCGGAGGGCCGGGCCGAAGCAGCACTAGGAGCAGCAGCACTAGAAGCAGCAGCGGCAGCGGCGGGGGGCGCGGGCTCGCTGTCGCTGGGGTAAGTGCTTCGGGGGCGCCAAGGAGCGGCGCCTTCTGTGGGGAGAGGTGGAGCGGGCGCCGCGCCTGGAGCCGAGGGGAGTCCGTGAAGCTGCAGAGGAAGACAACGCTTTTATCGCCCTCCTCCCAGCCGGGGGGGGGGGGCGGCTGCCTTACCGCCGGGCTCCCCCAGGCGGTCCCGCGTCGCGGCTGCCAGCCTGCGTGCCCGGCTTCCCCTGAGGGGGAGGTCTGAAGGGGGTCCGGGCGGCGAGCGCGGGCTGCGGCCCGGCGCAGTGCTGCCCCCTGCGGGCCGCCGCCGGCGTTGCCACGGCGCTGCGGGAGGAGCCGCCTCCCCGCCGGCGGCGGCGGAGGCGGGCGGACGGCTGCGCGGCCTTGCGGAGGATGCGCCGGCCGCCCGGTCATCCCTCACCGCCCGGGCACCGAAGCGAAGACGCTCCCTCAGCGAGACAGGCCTGGCCTCCTCGGAGGGGCAGCACCGTGTCTGCGTGGGTGGGCTGGATGCCTGTGAAAATTGGGATTTTTTTTTTCTTTGTTATTTTTTTGGTGGTAAGCTGGCGGGTGCTGCTGGCTCGTGGACGCCATGAGAGTGCTGTGGATTCGCCTGGACTCTAAAGCTGTTGTCCAGGTTTGGCGTCTGGGATGTTTTTCTTGAAGAAGAGAAGCTTTCGGGTTAGTAACCACGTTATTGAGCAAATTGAACATCTTGCCTTTTGTATGTAAATTTTGTTCTTTATAGTGTTTAGGCATAAGAATCTCTTAATTAAATCCGAAACTACATTTTGTTGCTACAGAATCTATCATAAAATTATCTGACGTTGGACACTAAAGAAAAAATTGATGTATAAAATGACGGAATTCTTTTAAAAAGTAATCCAGTATTATCATGGATGTAGCCTACGTGTCCTGAAGCACACATGTAATAAAATGAAGTCTTTTGTTACGAAGAAGACCTAAGGTATTCTACAGGATTTTGCTAGTATTCTCTTCTGCATGACTACTACAATAAAAGGTTGTAGTAGTAGGTCCTTTTCTTGCAGATCCTTATGTAAGTGGTTTATTTGATTAGAAATTAAATCTGTAGAGATGAATTTTAGCATCTACATGAGTGTTTTGTGAACTGGGTATGGAGGAATATGTAATAGAGCTCTTTTCTCCTTCCTCTCCCATTTTCTGTAGTGTCATGCTTCCTTGCTTTGTTGCTTACAGGCCTTAAAGCATAGAACAAGGTAATACTAAATGCTAGTCAGTATGCTTTGGATATACAGAGGGATTTTTGAAATGGTTGTAATTTCTGTGAAATAGAGAGATATGCAGAGAGATATTCATATAGATATTCATATTCAAATAGAGAGATATTCATAAGATAATCATGCATGTAATGATAAACAACTGTATGAGCATCTCTTTGGACACTGTCTAAAGTATTGCCTTTGATATAGTAGTTACATTAGGGTGTCTTGCTTAGTTTATTGCAATAAGACCACCAAGCAGTGGAATTATATACCAGAGTCTTTTATATGTCAGGTACAGATAAAGCTAGGTCTCAGGCCTAGAGCCTCAGACCTCCATTTCAGTAGAATACTGTGTATTTGTATACTGCATTTAATATATATATATACACATATGTATATCTGCCTTCTTATGATGTCTATAAATGTTGATACATTTTTACAATTTTTCATCTATGCATTAGAAAAATATTTAGTTACTTTTAATCAATATTTTGCATAACTTTATACCATAAGTAGTAAACATTCTGAATGTAGTTACATTTTTTTCTGTAGAGTGAAATAACTGTATATTTTATAATAAAAATAAGATTTAAAAACTTGGTTCGTGGTCTTTGTTCTTTCTTAATTATCTGCATTGACATTCCTCCATTGATTTTGATTGAAAAGCTTGATGTGAATTTCAGATACAAAAAGCCCTATGTCTGTGTGATTAGCTGTCATTTTGAAGCAAAGTGCAATTTTAAGAAGAAATAATTACAGATAAAATCTCTTTGGTGTATTTGAATAATTCGCTTTTAATACAAAATCGGTGCTTTTAATTAGTTGCAATATTATGCAATACTTGGGTCAAGCGCTTTGGATCTCTTCCAATTGTTAGGCATAAAGCTAGTGGCTGTCAATTGTGGGTTGTTGGCTAGTCAACCCCTGTTGCTGGGTCAGTAGGACGGTTCACTCAGCTTATCAGATACAGCCAACCAATACTACATGGCTAGTATGTGGCATAGTATGGAGTTGTGAAATGCAGACAAGATAAGTTTACATGGAGATTTAAGTTTTCCCACAGAGACTTGCATTTTGCACTCTATACTCCTGGTACAGTGATGCACAGTGTCTTCTAATTCTTTTTAAACTTATTTCTCTTAGGAAATGACTTGAATGGGTTTTTGAGTACCAAAGGAGAGCTTGATTGTTGAGTGCGGTTTGTGAACTTAGTATGTGAGAGGTGTATACTTCGCTGAAGTAAGCTCTTACTTATTTGATCACGTATGATAAAAACATGCTGCTTGTCACATCCATTTTGTTGATAGCAGTGTATACTTTGAGGTAAAGAAGAGAAGTAAAAGAGTGGAAAAGAGATATTTTTCTTTGAGATGATGAACAAAATATTAATGTATTTGAAGTTAATGGAAATTTTCATAAGTATAGAATAATGGGAAGATGCTAGGAATTCCTGTCTCTGACAGTGGCTGCGTCAGTGGTTTGTAATTTACTGCAGTGCAAAAACTTTGTACTGGATGGATTTGGCATAGTCAGACTACAGAGGATGTCTATTTACTTATTTATTTTTACTTGGTGTTTGTTTTCTAACCTTTATAAAAATGTGCTATCTACTGTTCGGAATACGTTTGACTTCTGTGGATTTGTTGATCTCTATCTTGAGAAGCAAGGTTCAAGATACACTGCTTAGTGTTACGTGCAAGGTGGGAATATTTCCTTTCATTAATTTTCCTTTTTTTTTAATGTCATTGAATAGTAAGTGTTTGGTAGGAGTGAATAAAGTTTGGTTTAACTTCCTGTTATCCTTTTTTCATGTGCCTCTGTTTCTTCTTCCAAGTTTTTCCAAAAACTAGGGTATCTAGAATTTCAAAGTATTTTCATAAACTTTTTTTTTGTGAATACATTCTTATAAAGACAGTGACTAGAACTGATTTTTGACACTCCTAGTATCGGCTACGTGATTCTTAATCTGTCCCATTCCTGCATTTCTATTCAGACTCCTCGTAGACTTTCAGGTCTTGTTCCAGTGGTATCTTTGGTTTGGTCTGTGTGCTCTGCATCTGAATGTAACTTGAAAAAATACAGTACGTATAATTTAATCTTCTGAAGCATGTCTCTGCTAACAGTTAATTACCACAATTCTTCAGGGTAATTCTCAGCCTCCCCCCTCCTCTCCCCATTCATGCTGGTATGGAGTGAATGGATGCTGGATTATTGTACCACCTTTCTGTGTGTACATTAAAGATATATTTTTTTTGAAGTAATCAGAAAAAGCAAATAATTTCATTCCTGTATTTAATGAAAAATCAAAAACCAACACATTGCAATGTACTTTATTTTAGCCAAAATAGTGATAAAATGGAATGGTTTGCATCAAACCTTTCCTGATCACTGAACAGTTAATTTAAAAAAAAAAAAAAAAAAAAAAGCTGGGTAGACAGCAAGGGTGTCGTTTCAGCAGCTACTGGTTATTCAGTTCATTTTCACCTTGTACTGGGTTAGGCTGGGATGGAGTTAAATTTTTTTAAGAGCAGCCTGTATTGGGCTGTGTTTTGAATTTGTGGCTAAAACAGAATTGATAACATACCAGTGTTTTGGCTGATGTTGAACAGTGTTTGCACAATGTCAAGGCTTTTTTTTTTTTTTTTTTTCCCTTACTGCCCCCCTAGCCTCGTAGTGAGTAGAGAAGGGGTGAGCAAGAGACTGGGAGGGGGCACTGCTGGGACAACTGGTTAGAATTGGCCAGGTGGGTATTTCATACCATAAAACATCCTAATATGCAATAATAACTGGAAGTAGAGGAAAAAGGGGGGAGGAGTGTTGGCTTCCAAGGTGGTTGCTGCGTGTAGACTGGCTGGGCATTGGTCTGCTTGTGGGAGATGGTGAGTGAGTTCGTTTATGTCACTGCCTCCCCTACACTTTGCTTCTTACTTTCATCTATGACACTGTCTTTGTCTCAACCCATGAGTTTTCTTGCTCTTGTCCTGCAGTTCACTCCCCTTTCTATTCAGGGAGGGATGGGAACTGAGTGAGAGGTTGTGTGGTTGTTTGGATGCTGGTGGGGTTTAACTGACCACATGTCTCAAATGCAGTCACAGTAACTCCAGCAACATTTGAAACCTGGCTTCTAGCAACACTGATTTGAACATAGTATTTGTCACAGATCTGCATAAAAGCTTGGATTTGGGGTTATATACCCATTTGTTTTCTCTTTCAAATATAAAACTACTTGAGTTAGAAAAGTTTAGAAAGACTACTAGCCTGTTCTCTGAGTTACCTCTGTTAAATTCTTCTAGTGCTGCCTTCTTGGGCTGAGCAATCGAGGTCTGTCTGGTAAATTGAAGCATTTGTAAGAAGTTTGACAGTGTTTCCTGTGCTTTCTTGGTCTTTAAAGGTGATGGATCCTTTTTCATGCTGTTCCAGAAGGTGAAGTTTACAGTGTTACAAAAAATAAGAAAACTTTCCATGTATTTAGTCTAATACTGGTTTTTGTGATCAAGGTTGTTGATGGCATAAGGTACGCAATGCTTATCTGCCGGCCAGTTTATGTGGAGTGCAGTTTCAGTATGAGCAGGTAATTTCCAACAGCAAAAAAGGCAAAGACAATATTAATCTAATTTCACCTGTCCCTTTCAAAATGCAGTTTTTTAGTTACTTGTTAAAACTGTACAAATCATCAAAGCATCTTTAGTCTGGATGCAGCACTTGAGCTCTCCAAACTCTTGTATAATCTTTCTCCTGAAATAAAGCAGTGGATCTCTTGAATATAGGTCTACCGGATGTCTTTTGTGTCAACAAGATTCATCCCAAGTCTAAAGTTATGTTAGCAGGGGAGAACAGTCCTTCTGAGATCATCAGAAGTGTTTATTTTACTTTCCTCCTGTTATCCAGGTGCTAATGTTACGAATGTTAGATTAAAACAACCAAACAAATCAAACACACAACTTCAGATCATGATATAGTAATGTATACTTTTCTTCTTCCTGGGAAGCTGCCGTGGATTTGTTTTTCAAGCAGGGATGTAGCTATAGCTGTCTGCACTGTAATGAGATGAGACTGCTATAGTCCTAAGTGCTACCTACTGATGAGTTTGAGGTGTGCCACCATCCATCTGCTAGAGACTGAAAAGGCAATTATCTAACCAGTTTTCTAACTTTTTGCTGTTGTTTGAGTTTACGTCAATTTATATGCTCTTTGTATAGCCCCATCTCTAGGGTGGCATTCTTATAGCAATTAGGAATGTTAGCAGATGGAACGCAGGGAAATGCAGGAAGAACCTTCTGGATTCTTACTCATATCCAGGCAATGTAAAGGTGTTCCGGAGTGTCAAGTTCTCATTCAGGTGGTATTATAGTAGTAAGATGTTACTATGTAATCTCAGCTCTGTGAGAGGGTTTTAGAGCCCAAATCAAGCCCTATTCTCTGTAGATAGATACGGAAGGAAACTAGATTTCAGGAGGAGAAATAACCATCTTCTGTGTGATATATTAAAATGCAGAGGAGTCTAGAAATAACCTCAGGTTCTATACTTGAATGCAGATCTGTGCAACACTATGTCTGTAAGTAAGACTGTTTGAGTAAGAAAGGTGTTGAATAGATTTTTACTTGTTACTGTTAGCTTTGAACTTTATCTTGTTTTATTTATGTCTCAAAAAGACGCTTCAGTTGTTTATTTTCCAAATTTCAATGGTCTCGTAGTTTTGGCAAAAGCTTTTAAAGCTGAGATCTTGTCACTTTTCTATATTTAACACGAACAGTAAGTACTAGAACCTGTGGGGCCAAAAGTGTTGCACAAGTGATTGTGGTGGTTTTATACTAATACTACTGTTCTTCCTCTGCCTACCATTGCATTGCTTATTTTGCTTGAATAATACATATTGTATTATTGGGTTGGAGTGAATTATTTATGTGCTTGTCCACAAGCACATGTATGTAGAAGTGATTGTACTGATATTAATAGAAGTGAAAGTAATTACTTATTGCAGCCACAGATTGTTTTGACCTAATTATTTTGAGAATATGTGAAGTAGAAATCATATGTTGTTACGAGCTAGTGTTCAGGACTGCTTGGATCTGGAAACATTGGCATGGCTTAGAAAAGAATTTACATCTATACTTCAGGAATTTTTATGTTAACTTGGTTGTGCGTTTCTAGTAATCCTTAGAGTTGGAGTTGCTTTCCTTTTTCTTAGTGCTATTCATAAATGAGTGACACCTATAGTGTTTTATAGTATCTTTTCTTCAGTCAAGGACTGTATATAAGCTGAAATCAAATTCTGGTGCTGAGTTCTGTTACTGAGCATCTTTTTTGTTAGGCTTAAATACGTGTTTTTAAATTGATTTTTTTTTCACAACATGGAAGAAACTCTCTAGGTTTTGTTATATATTAGATGATTTCATGAATTTACGAACAGTGAATATATGAAAACATTAAAGGGTTATTTATTTGGATATATTTCACGTAGAGTTAATGATTGTATGTGCACAATACAATCAATGTTACATTAACAAGTTTGCATGTTGTAATTAAGCTGTAGTTCACTGTAGTTTAGTGATTAGTAAATCATAACTGACTTAATCTTCTACTTTTTATTCCTTAGTGCTGCAAGTTGATTGAATAAAATTAAGGACATGGAATATAATATGGATGCAGTTCCTTGAGCACCACTTCTTCCGAAGAGCATATTTTGCAGATTGGTGGCCCAAATGAGTAATTGATAAGCAGCATACACAAGAGTAATATCAAGAAAACATTGTCTGTTACTGCTCTGTTTGACAAGACTACTGCAGAGTTGCATCTTCTCAAATGCAATTGAAGAAAATGAGGGAAATTTTACCAAGATTGTACCCTGGCCAAGTTAATGATAAAAATAATTCCTTAACTACATCCCCAAAGCAATCTTCTGAAGATAAAACAAATCCATCAAAAGGGGATGATGACCAGAACTGCCTGTACCAAGGGACTGAGGCTGAGAATAATAAGTTGTCACTGATAAACTGTATAAAATGCAGAAATGTTCAGAAAATTTCAATGCGAGATATAGAAAAGCATAAGAAACTCGGATGGACTGAAGACAAAAATTTCATATGTAAGACATGCAGTCATATTCCACCGCCTGCTTTCCATTTTGTTCCTGAAGGTGCCAACGCTGTAGACTTTGAAAAGCATGAAAAAATATCCTCAAGTAGAAAACAGAAAACATTTAAAGTTAAAAACTTTCTGCCAGGTAAATACTACTGTGATAAGTGTAGATTTTCAACACGGGATCCTTTACAGTATAAAAAGCATATAGGTCAACATGAAGAAATTAAATTTATTTGTTCCCAATGTAATTATGTATCTTACACTAAAGGTGAATTCCAGAGACATTTGGTGAAACACACTGGAACTTTTCCTTATCAGTGTGAATACTGTGAATATGGTGCCGTTAGACATGACTATATAGTAAAACATACAAGAAGAGTACATGAAGCACCCACAAAACGGCCTTCAAATACTACCATAAACCACAAGCGAAAGAAGGCTTGCTTGCCAAGTAAAAGCACTTTATTTGAAAAGCAGAAATATGAAGAAATTCCTTTTCAAAGTGAACTTTCAAATTCATCTTCAAATATGATTTGTGAGATTCCAGAAAGAGTGACTAAAATAGTCTGTTCATCTCATGATACGGAATGTAGCATAAATGCAACATCACTACAGGACAAAACAATATTGGAGCCATCTGAAATAAACATCTGTGAGAATCAAAGTGTGGAAGTTGAGGTTTATTCTCCAAAATCTGAGCCTTTACAACCTGGAATGCCTTTAACAGTAATTGCACCATCTGAACTTGTAGTTCCTTCTAACTGTTTAGCTCAGATAGTAGAGATTAAAATAGTGAATGGAGCTCAACAGCTGGTTCTTAAACTAATTCCTATGAAAGAAGCAGCTTACAAACCTGTGAACTGTGCTGAAGAGGAACTTGAGTATCAAGGTATAGAACGATCTGTAGAAGGAAAAAAACCATCTCCTGTGATTCAAAATGAGTTACTAACCATGGAAGTGAATGTAGACAAGTTATCCAGTGTTAGTAACCAGCTTAATTTGGAGAGTACACATGACAAAAATTCTGAATGTCTTTGTTCTTCAGATTCTCAATGTTTAGACTACAATTCTGTATCTATACAGAGAGAAGATGCATCAAAATTACACCTTCATTTGGTAAAAGGTATTGATGTGCATTCAGGTGTTGCAGAGCTTTATTCTCAGTCTCTGGTGACTAATAGTACTGAAAAAAAAAGTGATCTTAAATCCTCAAAGTGGGAAGTAGATGGAAAAAATAACTTACATTATGATTTGTATTGTTATGAAAAAGGTGTGGATATATCCCGTCCAAAATATGCCACTGTTTCTGAAGATAAAAGTTCCAAGAATGTTTCAGTAAAGGCTACTCAGGAGGGCAAAACATTCTATTCTGCTGCAGTCCTTAAACAAAAAGATACATTGCCTCTAAAGAGGGATGACAAAGAATGTAAGAATCTGGTAGTTAGCTCTGCGGAAACACATCTAACTGGTAAGGGTTTTGATAAAAAATCTGTTACATGTTCTGAAGCAGAAAAAAACTTTAATTTCACTAAAACTCCACCTTGGGAGGACATGACTTTTGGCTTTAGCAAAGTAAAGAAAGCTGAAACCATAAGTCCAAAAAACAATATTCTTCTGGAATCATTAGAACTACAGAAAATGGAAAATAAGAGCAATCCTTTTGAGGGACCTGTTATTTCATCTGTATTTTCTCTTAGTTCTGGGGCCGAAAATGTTCCAGAGGGCATCAGATGGGATAATACAACATGCAATAAGAAGTCAGCAACGTTGCTGTGTAGAAAGATTGCTCAGCTCATGTCTGCTGCTGAATCTAACATGAAATCTATGCCTTTGAGATGTCAAGCTTCTAGTAAAAAGGTGCATTTCCCTCAGGAAAATTCAGCAAGCTGTGAGAGAGTCGTTCCTGCCACTGAATTGGAACAAGCTATGTCTTTCCCTCAAGTGCATGGTGGAAATAGTGTGATGAGTAGTGAAGAACACAGTAACGAGCAGCTGCTTACATTTGCAAGAACATCTAAAAGCAGGGTAACTAAAAATTCCAATGTTGCTACTCCAGTGTTTATCCCCAAAGGGACAGTGTTGAGAGTGCTTAATGCTACTAGCAGTCAAAACTCTAAAGGAATAGAGAAGAGGAGTGAAGTATCAGCTCCTTCTGTGTATTGCAATGAAATGCTTTTGCCTCGCCCAGTTCCTGTTAGTGTTTCTGAGAAATTTAGCAGTAATTTGCCACATTTGCCTAATCAGATTGAACCAAATGCTCAGTCTCGAAGTCTATCGCTCAGGCAAAGACCAAGGCGAGAAGCAAGTTTTAAAAATAGCAAACAAAATGGTGTACCATATCAGAAAAGCAGTGATGTGAGTAAGCAAAGCAAACCCTATTCAAAAAGTCAACTAGGACCCAAAAATAAGGTAAAACAAGCAAGCTTCAGGGAACTTCCTAAGAGGAAAACAAGAACTCAGTCAGAAACCAGTTCAAGTTCTGACATGTCGTATCTATTGACAGCAAGACGTCTTCGGCTTGTCCCTCTGAGAATGAATCAGTTGATCAGATGCCCTCGTCGCAACCAGCCAGTTGTGGTACTAAACCATCCTGACGTTGACACGCCAGAGATAATTAATGTAATGAAGACTATCAACAAGTATAAAGGTCACGTCCTGAAAGTAGTTCTATCGGAAAGGACAAGTAGTTGTCTTGGTGTCAAACGTTATCGAAAGCGTCTTACTCTTCAAAATGCTGAGACAGGAAGCCAAGCAAAAAAGCAGAGTATGCTAAAAATGAAACTAAAAAAGACCCATAAAAACAATTACCAGGTGGTAGAAGCTTCACCAGCTGAAACACTTCAGTGTATGTTTAAGTGTTGGTTTTGTGGAAGAGTATATGTGGACCAAGAAGAATGGATAAGTCATGGACAAAGGCACTTGATAGAGGCAACTAAGGGTTGGGATGTTCTTTCTCTTCCAGTAAAAAATCATTAAGCAAGAGTAGTTGTTGTTGTTGTTGTTTGTTTTTTTTTTGTTTGTTTTTGTTTTTAAATCTCAATTTTAATGGGTGCCATCAATTTGTTTGGAAAGGAAGACGGGAAAAAACATTTTACTTCGTGAGAAGGTCTCTACTGTTAGCAAAGTGGGAGAAGAGAGCAGAATTAGGAAGATACTGAGAAGCTTATAATGAGGACTAAGCACTACTTTGCACTCATGTTTGAAATTTTTATTGGAGGTCAACTTCATCTGTTCCATAAGATAAACTTGAAAAAGATTTGCTATGCAAACATTTTTCTAGTTGCCATTCTCTGTGTTAGAATAGTGTGCTGTAACTGATTTGTTCTAGGTCTGTATGAATTAAAATCTTAGACTATGGGATCTGTCTCACAGGGTTTAATTCGTTTTGTTACAGCGTGCTGTTTCAGAGATTAGGCATATATGTAGTGAAAAGCACCTTCAATCTTCAGTGGGCAGGAAGCGTATATCAGTTTTTGGTGGCAATTTATGTACCAAGCAGAGAAAGTAAAACTTAAGTGCAAGCACTGTTTCAGTGGAAGAAAACTACCTCCACTGACTTTCAAGGAATACAAGTGTGTAAATGAAGACTCTGTAAGATCAGAGTTACTCACGCTAGGTCAAATAGCACTAAAAAGATTAATTTTTTGTAGTACTTAGTCTTTACCTAGACTGTATTGCGTAGAGATGAGAAGGAGAGCACAAGACTGTCAAGCTTTTTGTACTGGCTTTGTTCTGAGCAGGCAGAGCCAGAGATACCATCAAACTTGGACTGATAGGAGAGAGAAGCTTTTCTTAATGTGGTCTCAACAGATTGTTCTGAAATCTGAGGAGTTAATAGCCAAACATAAACCCTCTAATACCATGTGTGTAGTCTGATAGGAACACATTTGCAGAATTGGGCATTTGGTTAAAACTTTAGTCAGTAGGTTAATGCTTACTTACAGGGGAAGCTTGCTGAAGAGGAAAGACTTTTCAAAATGAAAAACAGTGTTGCACAACTTTGACAGTGTTGAACCAGTGAACCAGATTTCCAGTGCAATCTTTCATCCTTAATCTTAAAACTTTAGATGTTGCTAGAGTATATTTTTTGTAGGTGTCAATTCATACAAGCATGTGCCTAGTTACATATGTACCTATAATATCTACTGACTTCAGTGCAGTATAAACATTGCTCAGTTGCGTAAACACATTTCTAAGTCAGGGCCAAATTTCAAGTTTTTACAGAAGAGGGATGGTTATTACTGTACGTGAACAATACATGTTTTTCTTCATCTCGTCAATTTTAAATCATTCTATTTTAAAATCATATAGAGTGAATTATATTGAAGCACACAATTGCAATTAAAATCACCTAGTACATTTTTAAATATAAGAAAATCAATACTGACTGTAATGCTGGATGTTTATTGTATGTTTGAACTGGGACTACTCTTTTGAAAAACTGGTAGTTCCTAACTCTTCTTTTCGCTGTTGGTGCATTTTTGTAAACAGTTGAACTAAGCTTGGAATATTTTTTTATACACTCCGGCAGATTATACATTGTTTTGATAAAGTATGTATGGTATCTGTATTGAAATGTAAATATTTTAAAACTATAAAGTACATCTGACTGAGGCTTATTTTAAAAAACAGTTAAAACATTGCTTTCCAAACATTTTGCAATAGTGTTAAAATCCTTCAGATATTTGGTGCTTTAAGTGAGATCTTTTTCATCACACATTGAAAAATTTTGTATCATTTGTATCATAGACTAACCTATTCCACAGAACAAACTTCCTTTTGTCTGCTTTGTCAGTAATAACGAAATGACAGTTCTCATTTTGTATTCAAATGGAATTATATTTTTTTAGATGGGTGCACCAGAGGGTTTTTTCACTTCATGTACTTTTATGCCAAACCTAACAGTACTATTTGCATTTTTGATTCTGAAAATAGTTTCCATTTTAAAACTTTGGCCTATCATATACAATAAATATTGAAATTGTTAACATAAGAAAAACATGGCTAAAATTCCTCCTTTGTTTAAACTCTTTCAGTCCAGGTTACTGTTTGAATTGATTTTGTTTCTGTAGAAGCTACTAAATAAAATGGCTTTGAATTTTCTTCTTAAGAGTTGTCACTGGCAAAATTAGAACATTCCTAATGAAAGCTGTAATCTTTGTATGTGTGGAAAAAGTGTTGCTGCTCAGCATTATAAACTGTAGGTGGTTTAAGTATACTAGTAATGCTTGTCTTTAGTAAGCAACTTTTCTGTTTTAGTAAACATCTACAAGGCTTTGTATGTCACTGACATGGTCTCCTATCTAAATTGTTAAGCTGTTCTATTTTCTCATGGGTTTAATTTAGAAAAAAAAATATTTTTTTTAACATGAAAACTTTCCACAAGTTAACTTGTATGGTGACTATAAAAGTCTGAAAGCAGATTACATGATGCCTCTCTTCCTTTTCATGAGCTTTGCCAAACTGTACTTAGCAGCTTCTGTTCTGTTGATTTTTTGGTTCTAATGATCAGATAATGTCATGTGAAAATAATTTCCTTCATATTTAATACTCTCAGTGGTTTGAGAGAAATAATTGTAATGAATATTCCTTTGCATTCTGACGCAGCATGGAGAAATAAAAAGATTGCAAGGAAGTCAACAACCAACTGTTAAATTCATGTAGAGCTAGTCTGTGCAACTACACAGTACATCCTAAGTTGGGTTGGAATGTCATATTCTAGGCTTTAATGCTTTATTCTTCTTGGTCCTGTTCTGTAAGGATAAAGTACCTGAGGTTGCTTTCTTGGTGTATTCCAATTACCTCATTAAACTTCTCAGCATGCTGAGAAAAGAGGATCATTAATGCTTTACAGAACAGCCTTTCATATTCATAGGGAAAATTAGTTAAACTTCCCCAAACTCAGATATGAATAAATTATATTTTTTTTTTCTGGGAAAAAAAAATAATAAAATTCTCATCCGCTTTGATAAATGCTGAAACATTTTTAGGTGACTTTGAAACAATTCTACTGCTCCTACTGATAATTTTTATCTGTACACTTGAACATAGTGAGAATTCAAAGGGACTGCTTGCTTAATGGTCCTAACATATGTTTGAAAGTTCAAATATGGAATACAAGTATCTGTTACTTCAGTGATCACTTTGTCCCTCCACCCTGGCCTCAAGCTGGGGAGACTGAGGGAGTGGCACACCGCCAGCTCTGTTCTCAGCACCCCCTTCCCATGCTCTTGTCCTCCACAGACAGTGCTTTGCTTCTGCCACTCTGCTGACCCTGCCTCGGGCAGCGTTAGGGGCACCTCTGGTGAGCAGGGTGGGGTGTCCTGTGGAAATCCTACCAACTATGTGGTTGTGCCTGCTGTGCTGTCAGTCCGGACAGCCAAAGCACAAAGACATGGGCAGATAGAGGGATGTGTATAAATAGCTCAGCACATTCATTCCCAAATCTTCGTAGTATTATTTTACACTGTGTAAAGCAGGAAGGTATGAAGGGGAGAAGTATGATTGTAAAAGAAGAGCCAGGCACATTTCTCCCAAGAGCAATAGTTAATCTGAGGGAGAGTCTAAAACCCAAGACCAGAGGTGGCCTGCCTAGAAAGGCAATGCCTAAGAGAATCTGAACGACCATAATGTTTATGGGTGACACTAACTTTGTTGATGACACCAAGGCAAGTGGTGCACTTGATATCCCTGTTGGGAAGGGATTTTATCAGGAGGGACCCTGACAGATGTGATAACTGGGGCCATGTGAACCTCATGAAGTTCAGCAAGGGCATGTTCAAGTTCCTGCATCTAGGTTGGCGAGATCTCCAATGTCAGTACAGGCTGGTTGTGGACATGTAGATGTGGTGCTTAGGGACACGGTTTAGTGGTAGACTTGGCAGTGCTAGGTTAATGGTTGGACTTAATGATCTCAGAGGTTTTTTCCCACCTACATGATTCTATGATTCTACTTAAGGTGAAGAATATGTGTTAGTTAACCAGTAAGAGTTTTTGTTGCTAAAGGTAGCCTTAGAATCTGCTCCAGTACCTGGGAGCATCAGCTGATACCCATTGACTTCAGTGGCTGCTGAGCAGGGCTTTTTGTTGTGCAAGTACATATGCATGCTGAATGAAAGTGTTAAACAGCAAATACTCAGAAAAATAGCATTTGGTGTGTATTTTTAAAAGCAAGAATATATTTAATATGACTACAATGTGCTTTATTAGGCTTTGCTACTAACTGAGCTTCAGTGACATTTAGGTAAGCAAGACTGGTTTTCATCTTGCATTAGCAGGTACAGTGCAAGATAAGCAAATTGCTCAACCATTGTCAAAGTATCAGGAGTTAGTCTTTTAAGACTTTTCTGTGAATTAATACAATGTGAGGCTCACTTACATCTATTGGATAAAAACAAATTGCAACAAATCAAAAATACAGTAATCTATAATCCAAGTTGGAGAGAAGTTTTTTAGTTTTTTATGTTTAGAATGCTTCATAATATGAATGCTTCATCACTCAAAGGCTAATCTGGCTTTTGACGTATTTAAATAATTATTCTATTTACATTTATACAGAAATGGGTGATATTGAGGCAGAAAATATCATTTGCGTAACTTGAATGGATATGTAAGGTAGCATTGTTCTCTTTGGCTTCCTGCCTTATCCTTTCCATCGATGAGTGTGATAGGAACATATTTGTAGAAGTCAATGATTTCTTTCACAGAATTAAATTTCTGGGGAAAAAGGAAAATTGTAATTATTCATTGACACTGCAAGTACTATATGTTTTTGTCAATAACATTAAAAGAATTGCAAACGACAGCATTAGAAGTAGGCAATATTTTGCATAGAATTATGATTGGACAGAAGCTATCATAAAAGGAAACGCAATGGGATTTAATCCGTTTATTTTCTTTGTGTCTCCATCTTGTGTGATAGAAAGCAGCTGTCTGCTTGGAGCAAAAGGGGAGCATGTCTAGCCCCAGGAATGCAGTGAGTGACCCCATAAAAGTCTGTGATAACAGATGCAATGATAGGTTTTGAAAAGATGAAGCAACTTTAAGTTATTACTAACTTTATCCTATCAAAATTACTCTTAGTTTGTAGTACATGATATACTGCTGGTTTCTCTGTTTTTTGTTGTTGTTTTGTTTTGTTTGTCTGTTTTTTACATGTACCTTTTATTTTCCCATTTGATTTGCTAATTAAGTCACTATAAAATCCCTTTAATGTACGAGATCAGGAGGGTTTCAGCAGAGTTTTAATTTTGTTCCCGGCTGTGAGAAACAATGATGTCCCTTAAGCCCATTCATAAAATGATGAATGTTTGGTTCAAGGTTCCTGAACTGGTCAAGTTGCAACTGAACCATTCTCAAACATGTTGAGACAATCAACATGAGCTAGCAATTGCGCTTGCAGCCCAGAAAGCCAACCATGTCCTGGGCTGCATCAAAAGAAGCATGGCCAGCAGGGTGAGGGAGGTGATTCTCTCCCTCTACTCTGCTCTTGTGAGACCACAGCTAAAGTGCTGCATTCAGGTCTGGGGCCCCCAGCACAAGAAGGACGTGGATGTATTAGAATGAGTCCAGAGGAGGGCCATGAAGATGATCAAAGGTCTGGAGCACCTTTCCTGCGAAGACAGGCTGAGGGAGTTGGGGTTGTTCAGCCTGGAGAAGAGAAGGCTCCAGGGAGAGAGATCTTATAGCGGCCTTCCAGTACCTGAAGGAGGCTTACAGGAAAGCTGGCGAGGGACTCTTTGTCAGGGAATGTAGGGATAGGTCAGGGTTAATGGTTTTAAACTAAAAGAAGGGAGATTTAGATTAGATATTAGGAAGAAATTCTTTCCTATGAGGGTGGTGAGGCACTGGCACAGGTTGCCCAGAGAAGCTGTGGATACCCCATCCCTGAAGGTGTTCAAGGCCAGGTTGGATGGGAATTTGAGCAACCTAGTCTAGTGGAAGGTGTCCGTGCCCATGGCAAATCATTCTATGATTCTATGAAAGCTACCCTCACCTGTCCTACTGGTGAGAATCTGTCCTTGATTCTGCCATTCTGATGGTTAGCAATCCTCTACTTCTTTACTTTCCAGTCAATTCATTAGTAATCACCTTGTGCCATTGACTTTCAATTTAAATAGTACTCTTCCCTCTGTGTGTAACTTCAAAGCTTTTGCAGGTGAGACAAACTGACTTCTAACTTTAACTCTAGAGGTAAGTGATCCATTTCTGTCATGGATCCAATCACGTGTCATGTGTGATCACACCACTGTTTTTCATCTTGAGCTATTCTTTGGATTCATTGTTAAGTCACGAGAACAGTACACAGAAATGCAAGTATACTGTTAGTTTAGTACTTTTAGTGCTGTTTCTAGAAGAAATGCATGGCTTATTCTATCACATTTCCTATATTCACAGACATACTGTATACATGATAGTATCTCATGGTAATCACTGTCACTTCCACCTGATCCATGCCCAGTTTATAACAAGAGGATCAGATGAAATCTGATTTGGCAATCTTGTATTTTTTTAAGAATCAAAATTACTTGATTCAAAGCAAATGTGCTATTTTTTAAAAGTTTTTGTAATTTTTACTAATATAATTTTGATCCACTCTGCTAAAACCATGCATTTTGTATGTAGCAGATTAGCAAAGTAGATAATATTTAATTAGAAAGTAGAAAATATTTAATTTTTGTGTCATGATGAGCTTTAAATGTGAGCAAAGATTTGAGTTGTTTGTCAAAAGAACTGTGTACAAGAAAAGTAGCAGTGTTATAGTTATCTTTGGATCTTTAATAATGAAAACTGACTGGAATGGGGGAAGGCAACAACCAAATAAATAGTGTTTGCTTGGAAAAATAACCCTCCCACATTATTTCATGGTTTCTGAATATCCTTTGTCCCATATTTTTCCTACTTTCTCATCTCTTTTTAAAGATATTAATTCACTTTTCGTTATATGAGGGACAGACAATTAGAGAATCTGGTTGATTTTGTAGCAATAGAAGCAACAGACCATGCTGCCAGATGTATGAAGTTGTACAGATTTTAAAATTTCTACTTATTTTAACAAATTACAAAATATGCTAAAGTTATAGGTATAAAGATGTATACCTGGAAAAGGAGGACTTTCCGCTTTACTTTGCAGGTGATACTTAGGATAGGTAGAAATATTATACATGCATAGGAAATTTTCAGTTATTTAAATCAGTATTTGAGCATGGCATGTAAAATTAGGTTTTAAATTACTGTCTTGAAGTTACATGAAACATTGAGACATACTTGAAACACCAGTATTGTAAAAGAAACTAATGAAACAGCAAAATTGTTATGTGTGGAAGTTTATAATAAATCTTTGGTGTTAAGAACTTGTGAAGTGCAACACAAAATAGACAATATACAATAAAATAGGCAAATATACAATAAAATAGACAATAGACAGAGGTCATTTTACTTACATCATCTCCTCTGAGACCTGTTCCCAGCGCATACTGTTGGCTGTCTTCTAGAAAACGTACTTTAATGTTGTATACTCTTCTTCCATAATAGACAACCAAAACATATGGTTCAGTGTTTGATTTCTTTGAACAGTCTCTAACCAAGAAAGTCTCATCCTGTATGACACAAATTATTATAGTAGTTATACCAGTAAATCCTGGTAAAAGTGTATCATAACATTTGCCTAGAGCTGGTGTTTGGGTGTTTGGTTTTAAATCTTGCAAAACTAGTTAATTTTTACAGTGCAGTGTTATACTGTATCAAGAAAATATATTTTTAAATGAAGTTTGATGGTAGGCAGTTTAGCAAAGCACTTACTTTAAATGTAGTGAAACTGTGTTTAAATCAATAATTTCCATGAGTCAAATATAATTAGCATACATTTTGACTGATGATAGTGAAAAGCATGGCTTGATCAACGCTGCTGTCTTGTACAATGTTAAGCTGAAATTTTTATTGAAGCTCCATGCTAGTAAATAATCTTAAAATGAGATATCAAAAGCCAAATCAATTAAAAGAAAAAAGTTAATGAGTAACAGTAAGAAGGAAGAAAGGATAGATAATGACATTTTTTCTTTTTAAAAAACAGTGTATGATTTTGGTTAATTTCCTTTGGATAGAATAATGATTTATGATACAAGGACATGGTCTCTAATGCTTGTTATGACCTCTTAGTTTTAAATTGTAGTGAGTCTTAAGCTGGTATGATATATATTTACACTATTGGGGTAACCTGGGTGTGTAATAAATCCTTTATGTAATTATTACAACAGTTTCAATTATAGTTTCTGTTTTTAAGGACATGCAATAATAAAAAGATACCCATGAAGTGTAACAGTGAATATAGAAATAATACTGAAAAACGGCTTTGTCCACTTAATGTGTGTTCTGAGTTGACACCCATGCAGAACTACCCAGTAGGTTGTTCATATACATAAAGTTCAGTATGCAATTAAATGTTTGCATGATTGATTTTAGCAATTTCATTCAACACAGTGAAGATTTTCATATGCGTAAAGAGTTCATGAACCTAAATGTTTGTTAGAAAATGTTTCAGATTCTGTGATCTGGCTGTCTAGTTTTACTCTTTTGTAGGAAGGCCTTAGAATAAGAAAGTTACCAGTGATGGAACTAAGATTCCAACATTAATTCCTTCAAATGACTTTATCTAATTCTGATCCATGTCAACTTGATATTTCTCATTTATGCAGTAGAGGATCAGAGGAAGGAAAAACAAAATGTCGCTTTTTCAAAATTACGACTCTATGGAGTGTGTTCTCATATATATGGTTTTATTTTATTTTTTCCTTAACTGTAACAATGTTTGAGACTAGAGTGAAAGAATATGTAAATCAGAGAATCAGAGAAGCTAAGAACCGCTGACAAATCTAAGCATTTCACAAGTTTTTGGATTCTATGCGAATAATAACAAATTATTGTCACTGTAGTAGGAACTACAGGAATTTCTGACGAGAATTGCCAACTGCACCAGGAGACCTGAACTTTTTTTTTTTTTTAAGGATCGGCAGCTAATGAAGAAACCAAGAGATGACAATAATCAAGGAATGCTATTAATCTTATTATATCTGATTCTGTGCTTGCTGCAATCAGTAGTAGAACCCATGCTGTGGGGTGCAAGACTTTTTTCTGGCCAGAAATCAGATACAAAAAAAAAAAAAAAAGGGAAAAAATGTATTTATGCATTTCAGTGAGACTGTGCTAATATTGAAGAAAGCTGCTACAGTGTATTTCTACAAGAATGTTAAAAAATAGAGTCATTAATTCTTAAATGGATACTTTCTGGGGTTTTCACAGGTAGCTAAGGATAGGAGGTTATAAAATCTGATTTACTTTTGAATAGCTGAAAATCACTATGCTATTCCCAGCAGATGCTATGAATAAATTGAAGTCCAAAAAATATACCTACATTGTTGTTCTTGTTGATAGTCCTCCTGGGTGCAAAGCATTGAGCTGTAAGCCAGGATCTGGTATCAGAACTAATCCCCACACTCAGCTGTTATCAAAGGCACACCTTTACTAACTGCTTCTCATTTATGCTCCCCTACACAATCACAGAGCGGCTGTATGCTTTGCTTTCCAAACTCTTTTCAGAGTGGGCACTTCAGGATAGTGTAGTCAAATTCAGATCTGATGGGAGGCCTCAAGCCATTACTCTGAATGCAATCAGAAAGAGCTCACTGAGAAACTGCCTTCTCTCTCCCATTTGCCCTGGGATCCCATACCGTATTTAAAATTATTATGCACAGAAGTATTCTAAAGAAACACTGTAAAACCCTATCAGACTGGAAGCCCAGTGGAAGAAGTTAAATGACCACAGAAAAATTAAAAACACTGGAATAACTTGATGCTAGCGCTCTTTGGCCTGGCTGTCCTCAGCAACCCTTCGCAGCTCATTCTGATGTGGGTCTGCCAGAACACCAGGGCAGCCACCAGGACGTGTGGGATCCCTTGTGTTGTGTGGGGCCCCAGCCCTTCGAAACTCCCTGCTGGCTGTTAACCCATGGCAGTACATCAGCCCTCATGCTCCTGACTCCTTCAGTGACTGCAACTCCCTGGAGACTGCAGCTGAGAGGTTTTGTGCTAAAAAGTTGCCCTCAAAAATAGCAATCACTGCATTCTATTATATTAATAAGTAAATAAATCCAGCCCTTCACAGTTTGGGGTACTCTGGGTTGGCTGATGGGTTGGAATGTGTCTTTGACGTTTCAGCCCTGAAGGCTTGCTTTCAGTCTCTGAAGTAGTTACAAGATAAATGGATTTTATGCCTTTTGTTGACCATACCACAAACCTTTTTTAAACCCAACAGAATTATTTTTATCCACCCGCATTGCCCAGAGTGAGACAGTGAGAGCAGAGCGTCTTTCATGTAGGTCACAAGCCAGTGCTAGCTGCCCCGGCTGCTGGGCACTGCTCAGAGCACTCTGCTCAGCGTCTCCTGCTCCCAGGAGTCATCCGTCCTTCTGCTCACCCCACGCCCTCCAGGCTGTGCTTTGCAAAACACTTAAGCATAATAATGACTGCAAAACAGCAAGATAGGTGGATGCCCATATGACTAGTAGTTAATTAGAAATAAACAAATACTGAAACATACTCCTGTCCTTAATCCTGTTGATAATGTCTGATGTGTTAATTAGCAAACTACTTGTTGGTGTATATGTGTTTGGTAGTGTGGCAATTAAGAATTTTAATGTAAATTTGTTTATCAGAAATGCAATAAAATCAGTTGACAATATTTTTAACTCTTTCTATATTTTGTATCAAATCTAAGTTGTTATGGATTGTATAGTTAGTTTACAAAACAACAACAACAAAAAAAAGTAAGCCATTGTGGACAGTTTAAAGACATATTCTCCAAGATTTACACCACAGATTTCAAGATAAATTGTACTTACGGTGTTCTCCTGTAACAATGCCACCTCTGCTTCATGGCGATCATATTCTCCAATGTACCATTCATATTTGTTTAAGTCCTTAATTTTAAGATATCATAATCAGTGTTGAGAAATTCACCACAGCTGGTAGAAGCAATTCCCAGTGAAAACTGATTAAATCAAATTTGCCTTTAAAGCAAATTTATCATGGTTTATTAAAATGATTATAATGCATCTATATCTAGAAATTGTTTTGGAAAATCTGTTTCAAATTAAACATCTAAATTCTTATCATGTTGGATTGTTTTCAGGGGTGCTGAAAGCCCACAGGTTTCAGACTATTTAATTTCTTAGACAAATATATTTAGTAGACCATATTTCTTAGTTGTGTGCATGCTATAGAGTGATAATCCCATTTAAAAAACAACAACCCTGCCTTCATTAAGCAAAGTATTATTTACCTTTTCAGTGGGCTGGGTAAGAGATTTCATTTCCCGTTTTACAAGTGAATGTTTTGTGAATGGTTTGTTTTCATATGATGTGCACTGTATAGGAGATGGTGACCTCTTCACTGACACATCCTCTACATTTAATGTGGGCTCTGTAAATTCAGAAAGAAAAACAGTCATATTTTTTAAACTTAAATTTTAGCTTCATTTTACCCTATCTGTTATACACAAGAGAATAGCATTTACAATTTGGAATTGCAGTTTTGTGTTCTCAACCTTTACAATTTAGAACTGTTATGACTGCTCTTGTGCTAATGCAGGACCAGTGATTTCAGATTCATGCCCCAAGAAATTTAAGACATGAGTTAGTTTTCTGATGCCTTTTAACTGACATCACTCTACAAGGTTCTCGTACCTGTAAGCACAGCAAAATATTATATGTAAATTATAATAAAATATAAAATACTAAATAAAATAATAAATACGTGGACATTTATGTTCTACAAGTGTAATTCTGCTCTGCATTTACCTTTCAAACCCCTTGCATTTGTATTGTATCCAAGCATATTAAAGCTCCTCATTTATCCCATTGCCAGATGGCATTATTTCCACCAAGCCTTAGAGGATTCAAGGCTCTGCTGTGCTGATGAATTTCAGTTTGCTCTGCAGCTTGCTGCAGTGAATAAATTTAGGGCCAGGCCTCATTTTTTGGATACGGAGTAGTGAATTTGCTCTTGCATCAAGAAAAAGGTGAAGGCAGAGCTCTCAGGCTGCACGCTCCTGCTCCCTCCTTTCCTGGTGGGGTTACATGAGCCAATTGAGGTTGCTCAGGCAGCTGAAAAGCGTCCTCCTGAAGCAAGTGATTTGCAGTCTATATTTAATATTGCCTTTTAACAGCACAGCACCAAGGAGTGCACGGGATGGCGCAGGACCACAAAGCGTGGGGTGACATGGGAAGGCTCAGGCTGGTGAGGCTGCAGTGGAAACAGCGTGAGAAAAGCTTCAAGATGTATGGTTAGGAAGCATTTTGCAGGTGCACACCATGAGAAAAAGAAATGGTTAACTGCAGAATAAAAACATCATATCCTGCCATAAAACAGAAGGCATTTTTATTTGTTTTGTGCAGTGCTGCTGGTAGAAATGAATTAGTGACTATTGTAAGAGTAAATGAGAAAAATGTGATTATCGATGGCTTCCATCTTTTCCTTTACTGTCATAAGAGACAGTAATGTTTGCCAAAATGAAATTTCATTATGTTTTATCTGTTGCTCATGTTTTATCAGATTATTCTGCCAATACATAACATATGAAAGTTTTAAAGAAGTTCAGAGACATTCTTTTACAGAAGAATAATAGTTTTCATTGTTTCATGCATGTACCATGTGTCTTGTTCTGGTTTACAGCACATTGCATTTGTGTTTAAGCCAGTAAACAATGTCCACTGATGTCAGTAGGAAAACAACCATATTCATTTATATTCATTCATATTCAATAGGCAATCGATCCCTTCAGAAATGAAATTACTGAGCCAATTGTGTAAAGGGTCTGTAACCAGGCATCTACATTTTTTTTCTGCAGATTGAGTCGTTAAAACACCCATATGCCACCATTCAGTTTATTAGATCCTGAAGCTGTCATTTGTGTTCACATTTCATTTTTGGTGGCTGTCCTCAGATACTTTATTCTTAAAAAGAAACCCTGCAGCTAGCACTATGTTTGCTTTGTGACTGGTGTGTTCTGTAGAATTTCTTTCTCGTATGTCAAGAAGTAGAAAATTCTCTTACACTGCTTGCCAAGAAATTAAAGAACAGTTTAGACTTTTACACAGAAAATAACTTGTTTTAAACAATAAAGGATAAAAAAAATCAATCAGAGTGAGAGAAATATATATTTACATATTGTAAAAAATACAAGGTTATTCGTACAAATCCAGTAAAGTTAATAATTTCTTTGTAAAATATTTTTTTTTAATCCAAACATGGGCTTTAAAGGACCACGTAGGATAGCAGGGGTGAAGGCCACTTCTTTGTTCTGTTCTGTCCCTGTTGTTTCACAAGGGCAAGGAATTTAAGGAGATAAAGTGAGGTTGCGCTGTCCCAGAGGGCCTGCACGTGAAGGACCAAAAGCAGTGGTAGGAATGGCAGGAGTTTCTGAAGAAGAGGTTGGTACAGGGAACCTAGGAAAAACAAGGAATTGTGCGTAGATGAGAGGACTGAGAGACTCCTGAGAACAGCCCGAAACAGAAGTAAAGGAGCTTATGGCACGAAGCTGAGGGAGGTGGGCTTGTTTGGCCTGACACAGGCTGAAGTCAAGGTGAATCCTTCTTTATTTGAACAAATAATACAGCCTGTATGTGCTTCCTGGTGTTCCTGGCTTTTAGCATGAATTCAGATTATGCAGCTCATGGGTTCTCAGCATGGCTTAGAGGTTTGTATTTTTGGTAGAAAGGGCATTTGCAGTGGCAGTTAAGGGAGAATACAAAAGTACAGTAAGTGTAGTCAAAGACAGTAGAAAGTTACCAGCATGGATGAGCCCTGTACTCCTTGGGGCCCCAGAGCCACTGGGTCTCCCAAGGCATGCACTCTCAAAGACTTACTTTAAAAAAAAAAGAGATAAAATATGAGATAACTTGGCTGGTGCACTTTTAATGACATTCAAAAAACCCAGAGACCCAGAGAATTCAAAAGACCACGGTCATGTTATTTATATGTACTCCACTTAAGGTTTAGACACACTTCTTTGTCAATCAACCTTTTTATGAAAGACCAACATATCAGAGAGTTTCCTTTCTATAATATTTCCTCTTTAGTATATATATGTGCAAAAATCATAATTATACAACATAGTGATAAATGTTTTCTTTTCCTTACACAATTCTTATCATGAAGTTTGGCTAACAAAGGGATTTTGCTTTTCAAATATCTGTAAACAGATGACATTTTTATTATTTTATTTTATTTTATTTTATATGTTATTTTATGTTATTTTATTTTACTTTAATCCTTTCTCTTTTGGATTTATGGAATTGCTTTTTAAAGCAAGCATAACTTTGACAGCTAGGGATAAGTCAAATAGAACTTTTGGGCTAAAGGGTTAAATACAAATAAAGCCATGTTTTTTTTTAGAAGAGATTAGGTAGAGAGGTTGACAGACACCAGATACAATATGACACAACAGCAAAAAGCCAACACAGCTTTTAACTGTGTTTGTGGCAGCATCATCTTCCAGATTACAGAGTGTGCCCGTGAATGTGGTGAAACTCCCATGTGCTGCATTTAGTTCTGTGAGTCTCAAAAAAATACAGGGACAATGACAGGAGTGATGTTGCCATAGTTACTGGATAAGCCACACCACGGGCTGGGGCTGAGCAGGGCACCCCACAACTGCTACTTTTGGCTCCCAGTCCCTTCCCTCAGGAAACACCACGCAGCCCAGTGAATTTCCTATTTCCAGCCATAATACGTTAACAGGCCTGTCTGATAATGCCATCTACAAGTCCTTCCCTCTAGGAATCCGTGATAAACCTAAAGTAGTTTCCACAAAGAAAAGATCAATGTATTCACTTACACAAAGTCATTAAAACCAAGGTAGCTGCTATATAATAGCCTGAACATCTGCAGCTTCCACCCATGTCAGCCCAGCAATTTGCCTTCTCCTCTTATCCCTGTTGTCCTTCAGCAGCTTGTCCAAATCTCCTTCCTTTTCTGGGTGTCGGGTTTTGTAGTGGCTTAATGCCCTTGGGTGCTAGGTTAGGCATTTCTTAGCTTTCTTGAACCACGCGCAGGGTACAGCCAAGCAAGTAACTCCTGTTGGTTCTTCATTGCTATTGACTGTGCCATTGTTTTACTTTTTTTTTTTTTTTTTCTTCTGCTTGCTTCCTTTAACAATCCCTTTATACTGCCTCAATGCACTGAAAACACCCAGTGCAGATGCACACACATAGAAACACAGATCTGGTGCCTACTGTGTCACAGTTTATCCATTCCTGGTTTAGTTTTCAAAGCTCTTCTCTTCTTACCTGAGCTGCAAACATTCTTTGAGCTCTGTATATACTGGAAGCTAGGAGAAAGCAATGAAAGTAACATCAGAAAAATATTTCTGTTAGCGGCACATATTTAAGTAAGAGTAAAATTACAGAGCAATGCATAGCTGTGCTGCCCCAGAACACACCTTCATCCTACAAATTGCAGCCTTGGGCTCTCCTGAGTTTCAGGTGGTAATTTTGTATTTACCAGCTTTTGACAGATTTCTCTTCCATTAATTTCTCCAGTCACTTTTTGAAATTACATACATTTTTACTCCCCACGAGCCTTTGCAAGAGTTTCATGCTTTAACTCCATGTATTAATGATTCTATGATTCTTTGATTCTATAGTGAAGCACAATTTCCCTGTGTCTGTTCTGAGCCCACCCCCTGCTAATTTCACCTGATATTTCCAGTCCTTCCATAAGGAAGATGCAGCAAGCAGTTGTTCCCTGATGCTTGTGATTTTCTCGCTCACTGCTGAGTGCCCCAAATTTTGTAGTAATATTAGTTAGAACTGGGAAATGCACTGGACAGATAACTTCCCATAACAGAGCCACTGGTACCACAGCACAAGAATCAAAATACTAGGGGTCACAAATACTGGTAATAATTTTAGGTATTACAGGTAGTAATTTTATCTTGGAGAAATGCTGTCATCATCAAGAAGGCTAGAGGAGAGATTCTGTCTTATCAGTCAACTGTAGGAAAGATGTTAAATTTTTGGCATAGTTCCTATACTTTATCCTATACTTTTATATTTTGTTGAATGCTTTAGGAGAGATGTGGTAGAATTACATTCAAAAACTTATTTAGAAAAGAAAGATTTGCAAGGTTAGAAAAGTAGTAGAAACTGTGGCAGATTTCTATGGAATAATAATTGGCCTTAAGAAGGCCAAGCATATCTTCACATATAAAAATGGAAAACAGAGGGTAGGGAAAATGCTGAGGCTGGAGATGACAGAGCTACTTCGTATAGTATATTTAACACCACTGCAGGGAAATTGAGGCAAAATATAATACACTGGTATGCTATTAAAGATAAAAATTGAAAGTGTATTTATAATAGCTTAAAAGCAATTCCCAAAGACCTGTGCTTCAGGGCAAAACATTATATATCACTACATGGCATCAGAAAGTGATATCTTCTTGCTTTTATTACATAGTGAAGTATAATTTGCTACGTGCAGAATGTTTAGTTTTTGAAGCATCCAGTACAAGCTCATGAAATTCTTATATTCCTACCTGGATTCAGGAAGATGCTTTATTTTGTACTGTTGTGCTTGTAAAGTCAATTCGAGTTTCTTCATCAAATCTGTAACTATGAATAAAAAGAATGAGAACTTATTGTATCCTCTCTTGTGTAACTTTGACAGTATTCTAGCAACTACCACAGAAAAAAAATTGTTAACCAAATTTGTGTACAAGGGGAAGCTTAGAGAAAGCTAATAGGCTACAATCAGTCTGATTTAAATCAGTCAATTAATGATTAGAGTAGGAAACATTACTGTGGTACTGAATGTTATATGGTGATGCTGAACATTGCAGGTTTTGCTGGTGCCAAATATGGATTAACATAATATGGATTAACATAATGGTAAATAGTGGAGAATGCTGTACTAGAAGCATACAGAGAGTTCATAAATCCTTTTTGTAGGGCAGGACAGATAGAAAACAAATGCAGTCAATAGTACTTCTAGCTGAAAATCGGGAAACCGTGCCTTAATCCACAAAAGGAACTGCCAGGGGAAATTATGAATTCATTGACATGGAGGTGTAAACAGCATAACAATTAGTCTGTATCTGTCTTCAAGGTATTTTCAAGTATTTTTTTGTTTCATGGACCTTCATACAGACAGAATAGCTTAAGGTGGTTTTAAAACATTTTATGTGCATCTAAAGAATTGACATATTTTTAAAATGCTTTTTGAAAAAACAAAACAAAACAAAAGCTGCTATTTGTAGCTTTAAAAATGTAAAGCTTAAAAAGACAGATTTTTAACTCTTTAAAGATTTTTCTTTAAATCTCTTTTAAGATTTTTAACTTTCTTTTCACTCTTTTTCCCCCTAGGACCTTAAAATTTTGGTTTGCTTAGAACAAATGTGATGCACTGCTTCCCCAACTAGGTGTAGCTAATGCAAATTAAATCCCTTTTTCCACTCCATTTTCCAGAACCGTTGAGGTCACTCTAAATCTCTCAGTTCCCAGCAGATGTATACCTGGGGGATGTCTATTACTAGTTTTAATTCAGAGCCAGACTGCATAATCCCGTACAGTAGGATAGATGTCAGGTTCCTGTACTGAGAACTACATCTGGAGTTTTAATGATAGGCTATTTTGTTCTTGGGATATGAAAGAAAGAAAACAAGTTAATATATTTTTAAATACTAACCTTTTTCTCTTCCAGATGCCTATATAAAATGATAACATAGACAGTGAATATTTTTCTTTTGATTACCAACTTGAACTTACCACAACAAACTCAACTATCTTTTCATTTTAAATTCAGACATTCAGTTATAAATACCTGATCACTTTGTCAAAACCTCAGGCTGAATTTTCATTTCAGTCCACTGGCAACAATGAGAAATGAATGTTTAGGGGTATAAGTGAACACAGGGTGTATCACGATGATCACCATTTTCATGATCACTGTCATGCATCAGCTTAATTTACAATATGGCTTTCCTTAACTGATCTTCTGTGAATTCAAGAGATTGATTTTGATTGACTGGAGATACACTATCCAAAGATTAAAATCAGTCATTTCTTTTCAGACCCTTTAGTAGAACAATTACTTTAACTGTCATGGCAGATACTTCATTCAAAATCACTGTGTGCGGAGTCTCAGTACAGCATATTATATTGCAGAGAAGTGAACAATAGATAGGTGTCTAGAGACCACAGTTGGATAAACTTTCACTATATTTCTGTAGTATTTTGATTCACGCAAGAATAGTAATTATTTTGATTATTAATTTGATACACATGAGAATATAATACATAAGCATTAAACAGAAAAAAAATACTCTTTGTAAATGGTGCTTTTTTTAGTCTTCCTTAAAACTTACCTCCCCATTAATGTTTTTGCATTACTTAGAAATTCATAGTGCTATTCATATTGGACAGGACCTAGGCAGGTCATTAGACCAAGCCCCTGCTCAAAGACTAAGCTAGTTGATGAGGCCAGGGCTCAGAGCTTTGTCCAGCTGAGTCTTGCAGACCCACAGAACATAGATTTCACAGCCTGTCTGGTTAACCTGTTCCAACACTCTTGAAATTGCCCTCATAATTTTTTTTTTCCTTATTTCTGGTTGAAATCTTCCTAGTTTCAATTTGTGATCATTGCCTCTTGTACTTCAACTGTGCACTCTGTAAAGTGCCAGCCTCTGCCTTCTTCTCGATAACCTTATTTTGGGTGTTGGAAGGCTTCTAAGAGCCTGGGGTTCCCCTGGGGTTGTCTCCTCTCCAGGCTCAGGGAGTCCAGGCCTGTCAGCCTCATTTCACAGGGCAAGGGCTGCACACCCCAATAGTGTTGGTGACCCTATGTCCATCCCGCTCCTGCCTGCCAGCAGCTCCTTGTGCAGCATTCCAGATGTGCTCTGGTGAGTGAGCTCCTCCTGACCCTTTCCTACAGCTCATCTGGGTCCTGTTGTGTCTGGGTCTGCTCTCAACCATTTTGACCTGCAGTTTGATGTCCAAAAACTTAACAAGAGCATATCCTGTCTCCTCTGGGTCACACTGAAGCTATCTATGTCTTAGGAGCTATACAGATGGGAAGTGATCCATGTTATGAAATATACAGTATTTCTCCTTAAGATGTAGCTAAACAATGAGCTTACTAGGAGCTGCAGCATTTGTGCAGCTGTACAGTGCCCAGCCAGAAATATTAATTACAGATGTAAGATATTTGTTGTTCTTGGGGTTATTTTTATATTTGGTAATGAGTCATCATCTAGGAGAAGACAAAGATTTTTGTGTTAAAATATTATCTTTCTTGGCAGTAGCTCTTTTTTTTTTTGCTTTAATTGTTAATTATAATATTACAATCAAAGCATGGTTTGTAAAAATCTTTCAAAGCAAAGGAGTTTCTAGCCATGGGAGGGGTGAGGTTCTGGGATAGCCTCCCATTCAGAGCTGTGGATCAGAAAAATTCAAAGGATTTTGAAGTTAGAGCTAGATCAGCTTATGGGTTTGTGATACAGCTTCTGTGATAGGAAATGGCTGGACTTAACCAGTGTAGAAATTACTTTTTTTCCTTTGTTCCCTTGTAATGAGATAAAAACATTTTACAAATGTATTACTGTAACAAATAGAACACAGTAAGAAACACAAAATGATGTAGATTATAATCTATCATCTCTGAATTTTACAGCCTTTAACATTCTGCATTATTGTAGGGACTGTATCTCTTAATACATCTTACAGGAAACCACTAAGAAATTTCTGTTTGTCATAAGTACCCCCCCCCCTTTTTTTTTGTTGCTAAGCCCATTTTTTCTGCTTTACTTCATTGACAGGTAGATTAGGTGGTGAACAAACTTTCTAAAAATTTTTTTACAGAAACTGGGATCTGAAAAAAAAAATCACTTGCCTTTACCAGTCTCTGAGAAAAGATAATGCTTTATGTTGCATTTATGCCTACAGGTGAGTTCATGGCATCATCTCTCAGTTTCTGCCCTCTGGCCACAGGCAGCTGGTATGGGGCTGCAGGCTGCACTGGGAGAGGAGCTCAGCTTGGAGGTGAGAGTGGGGAGCGAGAGCCTTTATAGCCTCTGTTGCACACAGGAGCTCAGTATCACTGGCCTTCAGAGCACGAGTGCCTCTTCCGCACATTTTTCAGACATTTGCAGCATTTGGCACTTAGGAGATGTGCTTTTATTTGGATACCTGGGGAGGTTGCTATACACTGTTTGTGTTTTTATTTCTGAAAACAACTTCAGGATGTTAGCTGTCATTCACAGAGTAGCCATTTTGACAGTACTACACACATTAAAAATAGATATATTTATGACCCAAAGCTAATATGGTTATTATACTGTTTCTACCTAACAGGCTAAGTTGCGACTGAAATAATTGTACTTCTGAAGCTACACAGCCATGAAATGTGTATGCTTTTGGTGGTAATAATGTATACAAAGATGATTACTTACTTCATTCAGTTCCCTAAGAGATATATGCCTAGTAAAGAAAGAAATATACGAAAAAAAAATCATTATCATAAAATAAAAAATGACTTTGAGTACTTAAATACTTTGGTTACATCATCACTGAAAATTAACAGCCCTTGGCATTTTATTAGTGCTATAGAAATTCAGAGGCTGGTAATTTTTTGACATAAATTATTTGCAAGAAAAGGTTATGGACTTCCATAAAAGAAGAACAGCATCCGCAGAATTCATTATGGTAAATGAGAAAAGTCCTTGTAAGGATTGATTCTGGGGGGAAGGGAGAAGTGATATGAAGGATTATGAGCTTTTTTCTCTACTCTTACTCTCATGCTAAAAATCTTATTAGAAACTTTAAAGTCAGCTATAAACAGATTTTCTTGAAGACTGAAGAGTTTCAAAAATGAAACGTTCATGGTGGCAGAACGCAAAGTATAGACAAAAGGAAATGCAAACCAGGAACTTAAGATGCAAACAGATAAAGAGAATTGTAGAATGCTTCTCCTGGTCCTGATTCAAGCTGGTATTTAGGTATTTTTCTGCCTTCTCCTGATATGCCTGGTCAACAGGAATACCTTCCCCTAGTGAGAAGGATCATCAGAAAGTATTGTCCCCCTCAAAAGGGACAATGTATCAAGTCTGGCATATTTTGTTGGATGTCCTAGGTTTGATGAACAAACTTTTCAGCAGCTTGCATTTAATAGCAAAAGAGATAGAGGTCTAAATTTTAGAAGTTATTTATGAACGTAAAACAACAAGGACATCAACATGCTGGAGCGTGTCCAAAGATGGGCATTGAAGCTGGTGAAATGTCTAGAAAACAGGTCTTACAGTAGCGACTGAGGGAACTGGGTTTGTTTAGCCTAGCAGAGAGGAGGCTCAGGGCTGACCTTATCACACTGTACAATTGCCTTAAAGGAGGCTATAGCGCAGTGGGGATCAGGCTCTTCTCCCAGGCACCAAGTGATAAGGCCACGGGAAATGGCATCATGCTGTTTTGGGTTTGGAGAGATGCTTTTGTGTTAGCATGTGCAATTTGTTAGCTTGGACTCTGAGGTCATTATTTGACAAGGAAAAGTCCATATGTAGGATGCTGGGTGCATAGTAAAGTTAGGAGGTAATAAAGGTGTGTTTGCAGGGAGGACTCCTCTACGAGGGGACACACCACTTGTATGGCCCATTCCATTTACCACGTTTAAATCTCACCAAAGTTTCTCAGATACATTCCAGCATCCTGCACATGCCCATGTTTTACGCAGATGTTTATAGAGTGTATAAATAATGGTGTGTAATTTTATAAGTCTTCCAAATCTTGTTGGAAAATAGGATGTGTGCTCCTAAATCATGCCTGCAGTTTGACAGCTTTGCTTACAGTCTGGCAGATAACTGTGTAGTGCTGCACTCCTCCATGCTGCAGTCCATACATATGTTTTTTCCCTGCAGAGCTGTGACTGGATTGGTGATGGGTGACAAATATTTTGAGTGAAGTGCTTGTGTCGGAAATTTGTGAAATGCCTTCCCAGATTATGTGTGGTCTTAGTCTTTGCCACTCCCCTTTCACTCCTGTGATTAAAAAAAAACCCTATGTCAACTTAAAAAAAAAAAAAAGACTATTAGAAAGATTTTAGTATTTATAACTGCAATACAGAGCATTGTGTTTATGATTTTTGCTGCCACTCCTTACTTCTAAAATAAGAAATTACATGTATTTATATTACAGACTTTGGTTTTGTAAAGGACCTTTTGAATTCTAGCACTATGCATACTGATGACTGCTGGCAAACACAGCTTGAAATAGTTCTCACAGCTTTCAATTTTATATGCTGTCCTACGAAGGGAAGGGATCAGTCATGAGATTTGGAATTTCTCAGCTGTAGGTCAGGTCACACATCTGAATATGAAGCTACTTCATATTAATAAAATGTCTTAACAACTGAAAGCTTCTGTAACTTAATCCATGAAAAAAAATTTAAGCACCATTCAGGAAAAAATAAAACATACTTAGAGTCAGCTCCTTAAGTATATACTTAACTTGGAGTAGAAGATTACTTCATTGATTTGTAAGCTGCTTTTTTTTTCTTTCTCTGTGGTATTAGTACTATAGGATTTGGACTGTGGTGACTTTTGTAAAATGAAGCAAAATTCCAACTTGACAAACTGAAATTGAAACTATTTGGGGAAGGATGGACAGAACTGACATATTTTCGTTGGGCCCAAACATCTGGCTGCAATAGGTTTTCACAGAGAGGCGTCTGAGCATTATACCCTGTGGCCCCAGGATACGTACCACTCCTGTTCCCAGCACATGCCCACCACCTTCCCCATTTACACATGTGTGTTTTGGTCACACAGCAGGAGTGCATCTGTTTCCATGGCAGTGAGCAGCATACATTCATGCTCATGTGGCTAAGCATGCTTGTTGCATGAAAAAAGCAGACAGTTTCGTAACTTGGCATGCACATGGTCTGCCATAGAGCTGGACACTAGTGGTTTGTGCTGCAGATCCATTCTCTGCTGGGTTTTGTATGACAGAGGATGGGCTACAGGGATCTGGTGTAAAGGACTGGTCTCAGGCTGGGGCAAGATTTCTGGCTGCAGATTAGTCATTTCTTTTGCTGAATGTAGCATCCTTGGGTTATGGAGATATTTCTGTATTTCTCTGGCACAGTCAGTGTATATTCCCATCACATGGTTCGCTATTACTCGGTTCACCAACTGTGCTAAGCAAGTGCTATTATTTTTGCTTGGAAGTGGTTGCAAAACCTCTAAATGTCAGGAAAAAAGTAGGAAAAACCTTATACTAAGTGTTCATGACTTTTAGTCTACTTTTCTACTCCTTTTCGACTTCTACTTTTCTGCTACTTTACTTCTTTACCATTATTTTGGCATTTTTTTCTTTAAAGAATGTTAGTATCAGATTACTCTAAATACCCCTTCTCTTGATTA
This sequence comes from Cygnus atratus, assembly GCF_013377495.2. Classification (NCBI taxonomy): domain Eukaryota; kingdom Metazoa; phylum Chordata; class Aves; order Anseriformes; family Anatidae; genus Cygnus; species Cygnus atratus. The sequence goes on along the minus strand of NC_066365.1, from coordinate 63,702,884 downwards.
TTCACAGCTGTCTAAAGAATCAACATTTATTTTCCTTAAGTAAAAGCAAAGGTGCAATGGATGTAAAGTCTGGTGATTTTGCCAGGGAGAGTGTTTTAATTTTCAGGCAATCAGCATGAAGAAACATAGCAGTACCTTGTGAGCTTTGCTGATACTGGAAAGGTATGTGCTTGGCTGAGCGTTTTCCTGGTGTGAGAGACCTGGCTGCTTATCTTTGGCTCTGGAGGAAGTGGTTGATATTGCTTTGGCAGTGTCTTCAGTGGCCTGAAGAAGTCAAAGGAGAATTGGAAGAACTTGTAGAGTATAAAGGAGGAACAAGAATTATGTCTGTTGTAACTGCAAGCTCAAAAAAGGAAAATACAGGATTTTTCCAAGATTTTTTCAATGTATTTGTGCTGAGTTTAGCTCAGGTCCAGGATTCAATAGCAAAAGTAATTTTGGATAATATTCTAAATTTGCAAGACATTACTGTACTATGTTCTGTGCCACTTAACAGTACTTTCATACACTTCACTGGTATGTGCCAAATACAGCTCCTCAGTGCTGACATCTCTGGGTGGGTACAGCTGTGTATAGAGCCCAGCTGCAGAATACGCTGCAGTTTACTTAAGAAATAATTTGAATGTCTGTAATTCTAATCACATTTTAAAACTGATTTACAGCTCTTACTGCATTTAATATAGATGGTGAAGAATAAGCTTGGAATTTTTGGATTACCCTTTGAAAGTATCTATTAACTACAGCAATTATTATTGTTTGAGATTGGAAAAAAATCAAAAAAGATTTTTTTTGTGTGTGTGGGCGTATCATAGAAAAATGTATTCATACGTATTCATGGAACAGAGCTTGGCCTGTCTTCTGTGGGAGTGATTAAAACTGCTACAGCTGGATGTGAGCACTCGTCAGCACTCAGTGCCCTGAGCACACGTTTTGGGAAATGCACAAAAGCCATCTCTTAAGTGATCTTACCGTGGAGGAGGCAAAGGCTGCTAGGAAAGAGAGAAAACAAAAATACATTTAAGCTTTTCTTCCTCGTTTTACTAAAAGAAGTGTTGCTATCTTAGATTAAGCAGGCATGTCTGTGTCAACAGTCAAAGTTTTATGTAGTCCACAACACATAACATCATACTTTAATATGCCACTTTAAAATCACTGAGGGGTAGAAGATGCCTATACAAACCATGAATACAAATAAGTGAGATAATGTAGGACTACAGATACAAGTTCTCTCATCCTTCAGTTAGTGCGAGCAAAATTGGAGTGTGCTTTTAAAAAACTTTCAATGGCAAAATGCCCTGTAAAAAATCTAACTGATGAGAGATTCTGCTTACCTGGGGTCCATGTATTTTCCCTCTTTCTCCTAAAGAAAATTGATAATAATTGTTGATAGAATGCTGTCCATATAATCCACAAATAAAAGTATAGGCTTATTCTAGTATTATTATTGGCAGTCCACCCCCATCCACCTGCCACCCTGTTCCACCTCCAGAACTCTTTGTTGTCTCATCACATGTGGGTTTTGTTCAATCTACTTTATTTAGCCTTTTTTTAAGGATGGATTTGGAGATAGATTCAGATGCAATTTAAAACTCCTTCTCAAACATTTGTGCTTCTCTCCAATTAAACAGTAGACTACTTGTTCTTGTATAATTATGGCAGTCCTGGAAATATTGAGAGTCTTCTTGTATAGTAGCCAGGTAAATCTTTTTAATATCACTCACAAACATTTGTTTCATAAGAGACATAACTAGAAATTACCTGAAGCTAAAGCAGGAAAAAAACAAAGCAAAGCAAAGCAAACCAACCAACCAAAAAACAACAAAAAATATTTTTGATTATCTCAGCTTCTCAGCTCAAAATATAAAATAAAGCAAACTAAAAACTCTTCATGATGCTTGATAAAACAGAGTAAAGTTTGTTTTTACCTCTGGATTTCAGAATGAAATATTTGAAAGTGAGATTTTTTTTTCATGTAATTTGCAAATTTAAACACTGTTCAGAGACTTTATATGTGTGCTTATCAAGTTATTTAGGACTTTTTTTTGGTCTGTTTTGCTAAAAATGAAAGTAAATCTACGCTTTTTGTCATTGCTGTTGTTTCCAAATTTACCACAATTTGACTGATTATTTAAATGCACATAGGACATCTTACTAGTAAAAATTATTTTACTCTATTTGCATTAGAGTTTGGTTTTGAAAATATTTTCAGAAGTTCTATATACTGACATCATAAGTAACGTTAAAAGTGATGCAAAACAATCTAAGTTCTCCTTCAAGTAAGCCAGAGCAAGTTGCTGTGAACAAAAATACTGACACCTTAAATGTTTAACCATTCTAGAAAATAGCTGTTGAAAAAAATTTTGTGCTGTTTATGCCATCTTGTGGCAAAGCTACTAATAGCAGTGTGTATGAGAGTAAACATTAAGACAAATTTAATAATAGTGTAGTTATTATCTAAAACTATTAGATTACTCTACAAGCACTGTTAGCTCAGGAAGTACTCAAAAATATGTTTAAGTTACACCTTCGAATTGCAGAGTTTAATTTACCTTTCTGCATTGTCCTTGGTTCATCTTTAATGATGTCAGCACACATCTCAAGAAGGCAGGCAAACACATATAGCCAACTCGTAAAACGTTGTGGAATTTGAGGCTTTATCAAACCATCCAACTGTCAGCAGGACCTTTCCTACTAATTTCTGCAGATTTTGAAGCTGCCTTGCTTGGTATTTCTCTCAGTTCAGCTTTCGTACAAGCTATATCAGTATTTGCTCATAAGATTCAGTCTAACCTTTCATTTTCTGAACTTATACTGCTTACTTTCTCATCATCTGTAGGAATTACTTGGCTCAATGCTTTGAATTAAAGTATGAAATAAAAGGAAAAATGTAAACAGATTCTTTTTTTAATGGAATTCTTTGTATTATTTTTCTGACTGGTCAAATGTAATACTTACTCTCTGAAAATCAGCCTTTACATCAAACATAGAAAGTGATCATATTTTGATAATTGCATTTTTTCTGGCAATATTTAGCAAATATGGTTCAAAGATTTGAAATGATAAGAGAAAAATCATAATTCCCTTTCAAGGTGAATGATATTTAATTCTTCAGTACTTGGTTTCATGATATTTTGCTATATCTAAAGTATATCAAACATATAGAAATGTATATAGAAATTTATTTAGAAATATACTTTTAAAATAAACTTACTATTGAGTAAAATTGTAAATTAAAGGATTTAATAGTCAGAGGCCTCATTAAGTTCTTGAAGAATAAGATTGCAGTCTGTCTACAAATTTGTCACAAGAAATAGAACAAACGCAGTGGATATATATCTATATATAATATATACCAGGTAATACTATAGATTTAGCATGTTCTGAGTAGGAGAACATTGTCAGATAGCTTTTATAAATATATTTCCATTGAGAAACAAGGTGCTCATGGGATAAAATGTATCTCCTTTGTTAAATAATTACTTAAATGTTTGGTTGTCGAAACAGCATTCCACATTTTGCAGCAGGTTTAATTTGGAAAGCAGCTGCTGTTCTGAAAACTGTCTTTTCTATCATCTTCAATGTGTACCTAATATAACAAAGCTAAATATGGAATCAGCATATTCTATTTCTGATTGCAGAAACAGATTTTTTTAATTATACCTCTAATAGTCAGCATGCTCCTCCCCTCTAGAGCAGACGTGCGTTTCTGTTAATAAAACAAAGTAAAGATGTGATCTTAGGCATTGTTATTTGAAACTAGCTAGTAAAAACATGTCTATTCTTCACTGGGATGCCCCATATACTTTGTAGATCCAGTCTTGACTTTAGGCATCAACAAACAATAGTTAGTCAAGAGCACATTGTTGCAAAGTGAAACAGGAACCTTTGTGACTTTGGAAAAAATCAAATGTTATGTGGCTAAGACTTTGACTGGACCGCTTGTAGCTTTAAATGATGTGACAGAAAAGAGGAAATACCATTTGTGAACAGGGTTTAAGGTCTTTACTTACAGCCAAGTATTGAAGTGACTGACATGGGTGTTGGCTGCTCATCTCAGAAGTGATACCTGAAGGCATCAGATAACGTTTGTCTGTAAAAGAGGAAGAAAAAGTAAACCTTAGTAATTCAGTGATGCTGTGTCTCAATATGAATAGGTTTAGAACATGTTTACGAGGTCAGGTGATGCCATTTTTATAGCATTTTCATTTTGTCTTTTCTGAACTTCTACATTATTTTAGTAATGGTATTGAGGCACACCTCACTGTGGTTAAAAAAAAAAAAAAGAAAAAAAAAAAGCCTTTGTGAGCTGATGCACAGTTAAGGCAGATGTTTGATGTAGGCTGTGAACATATCAGTGATTCTGTTTTTCACTGGAACATTTGTTCTTGGAGATGCCAACAGCCTTCTTGAATGAGTTGTTTGGGTTTAGCAAGGGGTGGAGGGGGTGGGTCTCCAGAGAACATCTTAATTTTTACTTTAGCCTCTAATAAATACTGCACCTATCGCCCTCTAAAGGAAGTGGGCAGATTGTTAACTGGCATGTTTTCAAGTCATTACTTTGTATCTCAAGGGCATTTTTATTTTTCTAGGAAAGATGGCAAAATGGGATGGTAGCATGGAATTCATGTATCAATGCTACATCATAGTTACTGGGCATAACATGCAGGTAAAAGGCAGCTTTTTGTTTAATATGTTTTCTCCAAAACCATAAAAAATAAAAGTTTCTTTTTGATATTTTGGGACAGTTACATAAACCACAGAAGGTACTGGCTGTTGACGTAAAATCTTTTCTAACCAACATAACTCTTTTCCAAACAAAATGCCCAAATGACTCTTTGGAACATTATGTAAAATATCTGGATGTTCAGACTCATTGTGATCTGCTCACACACTGATAGAGTTCTCACATAAAAAGCCATTTATTTGTTTAGACATCAAACTCATACAAAAATCAATGGAAAAATCTTCACAGACTTTGATGGGAACTGGAGCAAGTTTTTATATATATATACACACATATCCTGTAAATTCAGATTGTGTTTGGCTTCTGTTTTCCATTCTTCCTCATCTAGGATTTCCTCCATTTTTGTACTTTTTATTTTGAAAATACTTTAGAACCTCTATAATCCATGGCTTCTAGCCATGTTTAGTTATTAAATTTGACTTCAGATAGCTTTAGTAATCTAAAACTTGACTGATGCAGCTATCTTGTAAAGTTAAGAATACCTTCTGAGAAACACATTCGAAGTAATTGTTAATTACTGATATTAAAAGCAGCAGAAAATACCTTTTAAAAGAATGCTGCATTCATCCATCTGCAAATTATCATCTGGAGGAAATTTTTTTTTTTCTAATATGCTTTCCATCTTAAAGGTTTCTAGGCTTAAATAGCAGTGAGCTTTTCTGTAAAGGTTGTAGATTTGACTAGTCAGTTTTTGCAAATGGGATTATAGAATTTCTTCTAGAAGGTGGGATTATAGAATTTCTTCCATGAAAGCAATACCAAAATGAAACAAACACATAAACAAACAAAACCAACAAAAAGCAGCATCTAAGTATTGATTTAACATACCCTAATGGAAAAAGGGGGTGAACATGAAACTGCAGACAAAGTTCCTCTTTTGATCCTGCTCACTAGTTTGATCCTGCTTTATTTTTTTCAATTAAACTATACCATTAAAATAAATACCAAGAATGAAATAAAACCAAATGTGTACTGTTCCTGCTTATGTCTAGGTTTGGCCTACTTTCAGCAAACAGAAAAAAAATAAATACCTGCATATTCAGATTCCTGTACAGGTTTGGGAGGAAGGATTCTCAAAGTATGTATGGGTTCCAGAGTGGAAGAATTTATTGTCTCATAATCATCTTCTTCCTTCTCGTATAGATTAGAGCATGATTTGAAGTCAGCCTGATCCTCCCCTGTGAAATTTTTGTTCTGGATAAAAGACGTAGAGATATACAGATAATGCAGATAAGTTTAAGTTCAAGATTAATTTCAGATTTGGAAATAAGTGATGGCCAGAAAAAGATATTTTGGTACACCGTACATTTTCTGATGGAAATTGAAGGGTTGAAAAGTAATTGAGCAAGAGTTTTGAGGCTCTACATTTTTGATTTTGATTCATACAATATCCTTTTGGGAGGCGGCTTAAATCTCCCTGTCAGCACTCTTGAAAATGCATTGAGAGTGTTTAATTTTATGATCATTGCAGACATTTGAAACTATGCCTTTCATAATATTATCCATGTGGTGTTTGTATTGTACTGACTGTTTACATATATATATGTTACTTGCAAGAATATATCAACTAGCTCATCACAAATTTCATGCTTTAAAATAAAAGCATGCACTGTTTTGGGGATTTCATGCTAGCAAATTAGCAGTCCAATTGACTCAAGATGTCTCTGGATGTGTCTACATACTTGGACCAGGTTTGCTCAAGATTTCTTTCTGGAGTCCTGCTCCACACTTCTTACTCACTGTTTACATGCTGGGACATCACTGCTGGCATACTTCTGGAGGAGAAATGCACAGGCAGCACATAGCTGAGATTATTGCCGTATCAACTCAGCTGAGGGCACCCAGCAGCTCAGTTAATAATGTTTTGCTACTGGAGACAGTATAGGTACATCCACCCACTCACAGCATACTTGGATCTTCTCTGATGTTTGTTTTGAATTTGCTAATAATAGAGAATCGATAGCTTCCTGAGGTGTCTTCTTCCACTAGTTAACTATCCTTTCAGTTAATGCTTTTTCTCTTGAGTGCTACAAATTAAACCAATTTGTTTCACACTCCAAGGACACATACACACACACACAAAAATTGATTACTATCCACTTTATTTCAACCTTTATTATGTTTAATGTCTATAATTATACTTCCTTTTAGTCTTTTCATTCCTAGACTAAAAAAGAACAATTCTTTAAAGCTTTAGTTTAAAGCTTTTCTGTGCTCAGACAACTCAAAGGATTTTGAACCTTATATCCTCAAAAGGATTTTGAACCTCATACCCCCAGCGTTACTTTCCTAGAAACTCTCTCCAGGTTGTACACAGCTTGATGAAAACATCACGTGGACATCCAAGAATATAGTGCTTTAGACAGTACATATCAGGGTGAGGTATGCCTTTTTATAACTGTACATATTGCACAAAAAAATAGCACTACACCCTAGACATACCCCTGCAGGATACCTGCATTTTCAGGGTACTCTTCTGGGTAACTCTTTCCAGTTTAGCAGCAGGCCTACTGTGAGCTAGACTGAGGGTGGATATTTTTTCAATCAATTGTGCAAACACTTTACACATAATATACATAATATACATAATCTAGGCCAGGTTTCCACAGTTTGCTTGTGAGACAGTCTTCTACAAAATGTCAAAGGCCTAACAAAAATCAAGATATATCACATCTACTGTTTTCTTTCTCCCCAGCATGCTCATATTTCTGCCAAAAAATTATTTTGGTTCAATGAATGGTTCTTCATGTTCACAATAACAGCTTTTTTTTAATAAACATACTTAATATTTCCAAAAAATGCTTTCAAACTGACTTTGTGTAATAGTCTCTCCAGGTATCCAATGAACCCTCAGAAACTGCTTTCTTACTTGTAAGAAATTGATGTTACCTCTGTTCTCCGCTGTTTTAGGAACCTATGACTCCTTGAAGAGTTCCCAAAGATAATAAATTAATATCTCAGAAATTACTTCGAATACTTCCTTAAGTGCTTTCACATAAATAAATATTCTCCTAGCAGTTCTTTCCTTGTTCTGCTTTTCACCATTACTGCCTTCTATTTTTATTAAATCCATATAGTGTATGAATGTAATTAAGCTTTCTACAAAACCTGAAGCAGCCACAGTATCAATTACAGCAGCCTTCTTCTGTCATCATTTATTTGTTTAACTTCTTCATTATGCAATGGACCTGTGCTTTCTTTTCACCTTTCTGTAACTTGTAAGGTATTTGCACTCTTTTATGCATTACCTAACAGCTGAAACTCAAAATCATCTTTCAGATATGAGTTGGAAGATATTGAAATGTGTACTGTTATCTTTTCAGCTTTTATTTGCATTGGTTTTGTATTAAAGCTCAAAGTTTACGATTTACATACTTGCTCAGCTTGACTCCTGTTAATTTTGCATGATCTTATGATAAAGATGCATTTTAGATGCATACCATATACGGACTTCACTTATCTAGCTCCCATTAAAACAAAGTTGAAGTTATCCTATGTAATTAAAAAAATCTCATGCTTTATTTTACATTAACAGTGAGGACTACATGTTCTGTTACCGGTGCTGTAGCCAAGACAATATTAGCACACATCTAGAAGTGAAAGAAATATAAAATGCTAGGAAGAACAGCATGGTACTTACAGAACAATGTGCATTAGTGGGAACACTCCTTCTCTCATATTCTGTATGAAATGGAGAAAAAATGTCAGCAGATGTCATTCTGTAGAAGATGATACAATAACTAGTAGATTACATAGAGTAATAAAAATTTGTCAATGGCACAGTATTTTACAGATCAGTGACTGATACAAAGAAGCAGAAGCAAATCCACCCAAGAGTTTTTTGACCCATACAATGCACAAGGAAGTAGCTATGTAGAAACAGGATCCACAACCACTAGCTTGTCTAAGTGCACCCACAGAAAACACCCAGAGAAGGATGTGCTCCATCTCCTACCTCTCTTCTGAGTTTTGCTTGCCTAGGGCAGAACTCCAAGTGTTGAGTTTGGGGATGCTGGACTGGAAATCCCTCTTCTGGATAGAAACATATCTTGTTCCTTTAGTGGTACAAGCAAACGTGGCCTCCTGCTTTCAAGACTGAATGAGAAAAGGAGTTGTGCTGATGTCTTTTCTGTAATAATAGCACAGCACTTGCAGCACTTGCCCTGGAGATATGACTCTGGTTTCAGCTTGAGAAGCTTCAGAGCCATGATTCCCAAGATAAGAGCACTCCATCTACCAGGATGTAAACTGTTCCAGCTGGTGACTGTTTGCCCATAGATGTTGTTTCATGGTTTAGCCAAGAAAGCATGTTACAGGGCCAAGGGGCTGGTGAACAAGACAGTGTGTTCACTTGAGAAGAGAGTCCTTAGTTTCACCCTTAACCTGGTTTACACATTTAATCTGGTGACTGGTAAATGCAAAATGGCCATAGTATGTCCTTGCCCAGTAAGTCATCTTGTTCTGAGCTGTTGAAATGACCCTTTAGCCTCACTAACCTCACACCTGTGCCTACGTAATGGCCTGGTTTCAAAAGCAGAGAATGAAGGTTCTGTCAAGACTAACATAATTACAACATGATCTAATGCTTAGAAGGAAGGGAGAATTGTGGACTGAAATTCTTCTATGCCAAGGAGAGAGTTAAAACAAGACCCAATGGGTACTCTGTGCAAGTATATGAAGGATGGGCAGCATCCCACAGCCCTCCCTTCCAGATGTGTTTTAAGAGAAGCCAGTCTTTACCACCTTCATTTTTATTATTATTATTATTATTAATTATTATTATTATTTCTTTTTAAGGTCTGAAAAGCACATAAGCCTGGTATTGCAGAGTGTTGTATGCCCCAGCAGATGGCATTCAATGTTCATTTATACAATGTACATAGTGCTCTTATCTCTACTCAGAGGGTTATTGACAAGGAGAATTATTCATGCAAAATAGTTATCTGATTTTCTGTTTTGTTATGCTGGTGTGAATCAGAAGTAAGGCCAGTTAAATCAATGACACTGAGTAAAACCGATGGAGATGATAGGATAATTAGATGGTGACAATATAACAATGAAAAAACAGTCAGTGTCTTTAAATTGTCACTTTTGTACATCTGTTAATAAAAATGGTCATTTTATCTCCCACAGAGTAACAGTGAAGAACATAAATGAAAAATAGTGGTAAACATCAAAGTTATTGATGCACATTTCATGCTTAATGCCAAAAATGGGCTGACGTGAGCCTTTGGGTTGATTTATTGATATCTAACATTGATTTACAAATTGATGTTCAGGTTAGTTTATAACCTATTCTGTTACCCAAGAATCACCACAGTTTGGAGGAACTGCAGCCCTTTGCACAATGCCAGTGAAAGGGGAGAGAGAGTTGTGCTATTCTGTGGGCATTCCCTTTACATAAGGTGAGTTCCCAAATATTTGCTCTGTGCTAGCTGAGGAGTGCAAACCAGACAGAAACTGCTCCTCCTGTTATTTAAGGATGACATTTTGGAAGTGATGATGAATATTTCATTTTGTCAACTACGCTAGACATATTGGGTTTGCAGAATGAAAAGTGCTGATTGCCATCTGGGTGGTGGAAGACTGTCAAAGAGACTCACCACTCAGGGAGAGACAATTTCTGCTGTTTACTATATATATTGCCCTGGAGCTTCCAATCCCCTGGCTTCCATTCCCTATTGTACAGGTATAAAAGAGGACAGAATCACAGAGTTGTAGAATGTTTTGGGTTAGAAGGGACCTTAAAGATCACCTAGTTCCAACCCCCTGCCACAGGTATGGACACCTCCCACCAGACCAGATTGCTCAAAGCCCCATCCAGCCTGGCCTTGAGCACTTCCAGGGATGGGGCATCCACAGCTTCTCTGGGCAACCTGTTCCAGTGCCTCAACATCCTCATAGCGAAGAATTTATTCCTTATATCCAATCTAAATCTACGCTCTTTCAGTTTAAAACTCTTGCCCCTTGTCCTGTCACTGCAGGTCCTGGTAAAAAGTCTCTCTCCATCTTTTCTGTATGCCCACTTAATTACTGAAAGGCAACTAACTGTAACATAAGGCAACTAACTATAACATTTCCCTGGAGTCTTCTATTCTCCAGGCTGAACAACGCCAGCTCTCTTAGTCTCTCTCCATCTTTGTGTCAGGTAGTTTGCAATCAGGTGGACATTCTCACATCAATGTTTTTTCAGTGAAGTTAACAACTTGCAACTGGTGGGAGTTTTCTCAAGCTATAGAGACTGAACATGTCATAATCAGTCTTAAAATTTCTTGTTGCTTCACTGCATCCTCTGTGAAATTAATAGATGGAGTATACCAGTTGTAACAACAGTAAGGTGTTGCATTTCTATGGCATACGTGTGGGTGTTTCTGCTAGCTGATAGAGAAGGACATTTTTGTCCTTGTCAAAGGACAAAAGTGAAGAAATTAAATTTATTTACTTTGTAGCGGAATAAAATTGTGTGCATTTTCTGACCATCTTGCTTGCTTTTCATTGTGACCTAAAAAAAGTCTGACCAAAAGAGTGACTGGTTAACAATTCGTGCATGCAAATCTAATGTCAGAAATCTAGTCCATATTTAAATGAGAAAGCAGAAGATAAATCTATTCCCACAGACTTCTGTGGGTCTGTGAATGTGCTGTGGTTTTTCAGTCATTTTTGTGGTGTTTCAGCAAGTGACAGAAAACAATAAAGTGTTGTGGGTTATGTTTCAATAAACCTTGTCATACTTACAGGGTGTCTCCTAACCTCTTCAATAGAAGGAAAAAAAAATAAGAAAAAAAAAAAAAAAAGGATGGAATACTGCAAGGAAGAACCTGCACAGGAATTTTCAGTGTCACTTTTTTCTGTCGGGTCCAAAAGTACTGTGTAAAATGCTTGGCATTTTCCTTTAGCCTCTAGAGGAGCTAGGCAAGACAAGCAGAACCTTCATAAATTGCACAGATTTAATTCCAGGACCAAGGAAAAGGCTAGGCAGGCTTCTCCTCAGAGACTGTGAAAAAGGTATGTGAATAAATGCCAGTTATGTTAAGCTTTTGTGATATGTCAGTTATCCACAGGGAATAAAAGACCTGCAGTAAGATGCTCGACTGTCGGGTTTTATTTTTCCAGAACCACTTTTACTTTTTTTTCCAGACTTAAATCTAAATCTTCTGTATTGTACATTTAAGAAAACTTCACATAACACAATAAATATATGGTATACTAAACAGATTTGCACTTACTTACTTAGATAATTTTATATATGCTTTGCAGTAAATATCTCTAAGCTCAGCTAAAGTTGTGAAAACGGTATCATTTTCCACTGACTTGACAAGAAGCAGTACTTTACTTATGAAGTCAATGGGAATTAAACACATGCCTAACATTGACCATAACTGTCATGGAATCAGATTTAGAGCTCCTATGTCATTGTCCCACTGTTTTGGAACAACAACAAAAGTGATTGTTTTAAAACAGGTGAGTCTTTTTAAATTCCCTCAATTGCTTTCTAGAAGTCACCAGCCAATGTAATATTTTCAGTTTCCAGCAATAAGATAACTTATGTGTGGCTTTTTTCAGTATATAACATCATGAAGCCAACATTTTTTTTGGAGCAGCCTGGAAACAAACACCTTCTTGTTTTTTTTTTTGTTTGTTTGTTTTTTTCATTAGTGGGTATCCAAGAAGTTAGCTTTCTTTTCCTTTTTTTCCTACAATTCTTTTTTTTTTTTTTTTTTTAAATCACATTAAAATGTTCTGGCCCTTTGTTCCTTGCATACTAGAAACCATCACTGACTGAATAAACAGTAAGGTAAAAAGATATGTTATAGCACTTTTTTTTTTTTTTTTTTTTTTTTCAGTACTGAATGAATTTTACCTTTTGGATGTATTTCCAGATTCATTTCTGCAAGTATGTTTGGACAAGACCTAAGAACATAAAAAAAACAAAAAAAAAACAATTTAAATATTAGAAATTACCACTGCTCTATTAAACTTTACATACAATCTAGTATAACAGAATGAATGAAAGTTGCAAGGATAATAATTTACATTTGAAAAACAATTCAATAGACATGGAAATTCAACACTTTTGGTCAAACTGTGCTTTTTTTTTTTTTTTAATCATTTACAGCCCCAAATTTGGTGCAGTTAAAGAGAACTCTACTGATATTGCTAATATTAATTTTAGGCATAAATATTGTAACTGCCTTATTGACAGCATCTTCAGTATATCATTTCAGGGATGAATTTGCTTGGAGAGATAGGACCTAAACCTTTTAGCATGCAGCTGTGCCACTGCACGTGGCTCCCTTCCCCTTCTGCCAACCCCCACAGGTATCACGATTTCCCCCAACTCTGACATGGCATTCTTCCATCCTGCTATTACTCAGACACAGGGAATATATGAGATATATTGAGTGCAGAAGAAATGCATTGACAGGTCTTGACCTAACCCTGGTGTTGTGGACGATAGTTTTCTCACCATCACCCTCGTTACCCACTGGACTTTGTCTCTGTATCACTCTGTCCAGCAACATATATAGATCTTCACAGTAGCAGTACTTAGTATTCAGAAACAACAAGAATTATTATTTTACAATGAATATGCAGACAGGGTTCACATCAGGAGTACAGTAATACACACTTATTTTACCTACTTTCTGATGACCCATTCTTGGAATTTCCTAAAGTTTGCAAAAATATCAGTGTAAAACTTTGAGCTTCAAGTGCCCCACTCTTGGAATCACAACATAATTTAGGTTAGCAGCAGCTTTTGAACAGAGTGAAGCTGAGTGGTTTCCTGTTCAGCGAGAAGTATGTAAACCACACATCTGGTCTTTGCTTTCTGCTGCTTAAAACATGGGCATATCAATACTACGGCTTTTATTAAAGTTACTTATGGATGCCTTTAAAGGTAATTTATTCACTTACCTATTTTTTGGCATAGTTTTCTTTATGCTGTTTGAATCTGTCAGGCACTGTACTCTGGTTTTTCTGTTAGCTCTGACATAAATGAACAAAGTCTATTGTTAGCAAGTAGCAGTAAATGGGAAAGAAAAGTGAGTTTTCAAATTTTCAAGTCTGGGAAACACATTTATGTAAATTATTGCTTTTTCTACCTCAAACATTTCCATCCTCTGGTGGAATATATTTGCTGACCTTTCTTTCTTTCTTTCTTTCTTTCTTTCTTTCTGATTTGTAAAAAACAAAACAAAACACCCCAAACACTATAACTAAAGTGTTTTCCTGCTGAGAGAATGGGAGTCTAGGAACTGAATTCCTGCATCCAGTGGTTTGGTTTCTTTACTGTATGGTACTTAGTAAACTCTTATATAGCTGAATAGGAATTAAAACACAGGGCACCTATCCAAGATCTCTTTTGATACTAAAACACTTGCTAAACACCAGCAATGTATGTATCAAAGTACCAGAGACCTGTTCTCTTGGTCCCCCACTTCTGGTTGCTCTTGAGCCCTATGTAGAAACAGATTACATAATTTTACTCATGTAAAATAAACTAATTTGAAACACTGAAAAGATTTCAACTTTTACCACTTAACTACCAGAGACTTCAGTGTTTGCAGCAAAAGAGTTAGGATTTTCTTGCTAAATCATGCCTACAGATAGTCAAGTTGGTCATGTTCTCTTGAAGAATTTCACTTGGGCTCAGTCCTGCCCTAATTACTCTAAGTTCATAGATCCTATAATTAGTATTGCCAAATCAAGTTTCATTTTTCCTTATAGACATGCTCCAAAATTCATTTTAAATAATAAGAATCCTTCAATCAATATTTGAATGTACACATTGATAGATATTTTTTTCTGTCAGTGTGCAAATACTAATGGTCACAAACACAAAGAGAAGACATGATTTTGTTTGGCATGAGAGATATTTTTGAACAGTGGCTATCACTGCAGAGAATTTTGGACATTGCCTATTTCTCAGTTTGCCAGTCAAGACTTTTAAAAATCTTGTTGTATTCCCCAGCCACCAGAAGTGTAAATGGTTAAATTTTTACTGCTGAGTTATCTCTCTAGAATGTCAGAAATACAAACAGGTAACTGATTTCTGTCAGCTCTATTCTCTTTATCATTCATGTATAACTTTTTGTTTTTCCTTTAAGAGAACAATTTCATTCTCTGCAAAACTTTCCCCAATTCCACTTACTGAAGTATCTATTCCAAATGCAAATGCCTACTGCATATAAATGTTATAAAATACAGTGAATGCAATTTTTGTGTGCTTGAATTTGCAGCATTTGTCACCAACCCTTCTGCATGGTGAATTTCCCAACATGCATCTGAAAAGTGACCTTCTGCAAGTTCTCCTTCGCCTGCAGCAGGAAACTATTTTAGTCCCCTTTGTATGCTTTTTTTCTGCATGTGAGATGCAGCACTGAGGTTAAATACCTCTTTTGATGGTTACCTACATAAGTCCTTCAGAACCACAGACATGTTAAAGGTAACTAATACTGTTAATGGTACAGGATTTGTCAGAAGCTTATCATGGGTTCAGATCCTGGGGACATTCTGCGCTTTTTGGATGACCTATGTTAACAAAATCCCTCCCTTGCCCAGAAAGATTACAAAAAGCCCACTTCACCATTTTTTTCTTTAAAATACAGATATGCCATTTCTTAAGTCCCTGTGTCTAATTACAGTGCCAATGCATTTTTGCTTTCATGGAATTTTCTTCATTCTCTGCTTAATAATACAGTGACTTTTCTCCCTCCTTCTGCAAAAGGCACTTTTTTTTTCTATGCATTATAAGACCCTTTCACTTCTAACTTAAGGGATATGTAGAATTTCATTTATCTGGCTATGTTTTAGAACATTTTTCATCTATTACTCAATTGAGATTGACCAGATACAGAAACCTAAATTGCATGTCTTTGACAGGGCACTTTAGTGGCACAGAGAGATCAGCAAAACCTATTTAGCTCAAGATCCAGGTTACATTGTGTATGGCCAGAGGATATACCAAGAAGAAAATCTAGGGTAGGCTTCCTGTTAAGTGATGGTTGACTAATATTTTACTGCAGACAAACTGTAATGGAGCACCTAAAGCAATAAAAATAACATTTACATTAATGTCAGCTGAATTCCTCTTGATGAGTTCTCTTGCGATAAGTTATGATTAATTCATGACGAACTGGATGTACAAAAGTTCCTGTTTCAAAATCTCAGAATTTCCCGGAGTCACAGAAGTTGTAGCTATGTTACTCCATCTGGAAGTTTACTTACTTCCCAGCATTTAAGGGGATAATTACTAGGGTAAATTTTACTTGCCCGGAGTAAAGAATGACTAAATCAGTAGCTGAAATATTGACGGTAAAAAGAGAGACAAATCCTTTTCTTCTTACCTTTATTCTTTCTCTTTTCTTCTGTTTCAACAGTGAAATAAGAAGAACAAAAATAACTATCATATCGGTTCTCCTCTGCAGGCAATACTTTACATGAAGCAGTTCAATATTGCCTGATGCTTTGTTCCATCAATTACTACATTCCAAACACCCTGCCATACTCCTGTGTCAAATTTTTCTTCACGAGAGATCGTAAATGCCATCATTCGTCCCAAAGTATTCAGAAGCAATTCCCTATTGGTTAAACATTATTGTGGTTATTTATTTCCGTAGTTACTTACTTTTGCAGTTATTTGCATATTTATTTGTTTTGGCAGAAATTTGTGAGAGCTCGTCTCAAAGAATAGATCTTCGCTGTGCTGGATGATTCACAATCGTAAAGTCAAAGAATGCATAAAACAAGAAAAGATGTGGATGCCACCAACAAATAGGGAACAAAACAATAAGCTGAAGGCAAAAAAAAAAAAGTTTGGTTAGAAGGAAAGGAGGAAATCATGGAGTATGCAACCCTGTGATAACTGTAGACATCTGAAGGGGGTCAGTCCCTGGTGTGAAAACCTAGGTACCTGTCAGGCCCGTGGAAAGAGAAAGCAATCTTTGTATCATTACTATTATACAAAGAGATACATTTTATTGTCTACCTAACACAAAAGAAAGATCCTAGTATTTTTCACTCTGATTATCCCAATTCATGCCTTGAAGTAATTTTCTGAATAAAAATGTTTACCAGGGCAATTAATAAGGGACGGTGTCGTTCAAAACACAGTTTGTTTCCTGAATTGTGTCTAAATGTGCTGTGTGCACTGCACATGGCAGTGTGATTAGATTTTGGGGATGTTGCAATCGCAATGCCATTCTGTTATGAGGTGGTTTGAAAGTGCATCATACTGTTCACTCATTTTCTGGTAACATCTTTCTCTACGTTAGACGTTAGACGTTACCTAGCAGTAGGGTTTGGCTTAGGAGGAGGCTTGGGTACTGCTGTTGTGGCCCTGATTAAGCACAACTGAAGTCAGTAGGGCAGAAGTAATGTTTAAATCTAACAGCAGAGAACACTCACAAAAACCTCTCACGGAGTGCATGGAAGAGAGTTAGTTCACTTTTGGAAGTGACAGGAAATAAGAGAGATCATGAATCTGGCTTGATTGGGCTAGCTCACTACTGAAGAGGATTTCAAAGTTGCCTCAATGCAGGGATGCATTGACATTTTGGGTGCCTGAATACACCCCACCTGGCCTCCCGTTGAAGCTCAGGAGGATGTGAGTCCAAATCTTCCTTTTCCTGAATCCCATAATTATGTGCAGAAGGGCAGCGGGAGAGCTTTCCTACTGCTACCATCCCACTTAGGGGCAGAAACAGTAATTTTGGGACTGATGCCAGTGGTGGGTAGGAGGTACACATGGGAAGAACATCTGAGCAGGGTTATTTAGAACGTTTAACAGGCTAACATGGAGCCTCTGTACTCCAAATTGCCTGTGGCACACATTCAGCTTTTAAGTCCTTTTGAGGTAGTTTTGGGCCAGCACAGTTACCTTTCTATGTACTTGAGATAATTTGCAGTGTGCCGTACTGGGTCTGGCTGGGATGAAGTTAATCATCTTCACAGCAGCCCATATGGGGCTGTATTTTGGCTTTGTGGCGCGAACAATGTTGATAATGCTCCACTGTTTTGGCTGTTGCTGAGCAGTGACTGCTCAGCATCAAGGCTCAATTTTCTTCCCTTTCTGCTCCCCAGGGGTTGGGAGGGCACAGAGCAGGACAGCTGACCCCAGCTGACCAAAGAGATGTCCCACAACATATGACGCTGTACTCAGCACTAAAATTTAAAGGAAGTTTTTGGGGGAGATAGCCACTGCTTAGAGACTCTTTAGGCATTGGCCTACCCGTGGGAGATGGTGAGTGAAAACCTTTGCATCACATGTTTTTCAGGTTGATGGTTTTGAACGCAGGCACATAAGCATCCTGCAGGTCTGACGCAGAGGCCCAACCACTTTTCTGAAATCAGTCCCAGACACTGTCCTGGAAATTAGCTTTTTTTTTTTTTTTTTTTTTTTTTTGGGTTTGTTTTAATTTGTAAAGGTCAGTTTTTATGAATCAGTAATAAGATCATCTGTGGAAGCATTGTACTCAGTGCAGTGACATCAGACAAAAAGCTGCCTAAAACAGATGCTTATATGATTAACATCTTTAAATGACTTCAGCTGTGATCCTCCAAGTCTCCAAGTATATCTTTTTTTTTTAACCTAAAGTGAATGTTAGGAGCATAATAATAAATGTTATAGGCTATATTCTCTTAGTATAATTATGTAACAGTTCATTTGCAAAATGATTTGAATTTTGACTGGCACAATTCATTTGAATTATTTTCTTAAAAAAAAACCAAAACATACTGTAGGTTTCCTTGGCAACCTTTAAAATGATGTATATAGATGTATAAACATACCAACTGATCACTATAATGTCAGTTAAAATAAACCCACAGAAACACAAGTAAAGTGAACAATAATTAGTTATCCTATTGATTAAATACGGATTTTAGAAGTGTTGAACAGAAACATTTCCTTTGTGCCAAACTGCATTAGCAATCAGCAAAATGCCAGCTCTTTGAAACTCCACTTACAAAATATTAAAAGATTTTAAAGTTATCTTTATCAGGAAACAGCTCCTTTGGTGAACATGTTATCACTCCCACCTCTCTACTACTGGGTAATACAGGTATTCAGACTGACAATTAAGACACACAGAAGACACTTTTATTTGCCTCATCTGGTTTGGAGTGGCTGCAATGAATCCTAGCCAGGTGATTTTGCACAGGTTGAAAGAGACTAAAAGGAGAGAAAAATGATAACCCATTGTGTCTGAAGAAAAAGATGGGACAATACTGAGGCACATTTCAAGCCAAGCTTTGTGATCTTTAAGGAGAAGGAAAGATTTTACTCAGCCCTATTTGCAAACACTTAGAGAGACTGGCCCTTTTAAAAAATTACTGTTGCAAAATGTAGATTTATGTTTTGTTGTTGTGCGTGATACCATGCTGTGCACAGAAATGCCTGGAAAAGATTTGGAGTTTGGCAGAGATTCCTCCCCAGAACTCTGCTATCAAATCACGCAAAACATATTCAAACAGCAACAGTGTTTTGGGACACTTCAAGCCAAATGCTTCAATATAATACGAACCACATTGCAAAGCTTCCTCAGGGAGGTATGGCACGGACATTTTGCCCTTGAAGAAAGGAGTATGAACCATGGGGCTGCCTCCTCCATGCCTTACCATTCCTGTATGTCTCCTTAAAGGAATACAATGCAAAAGGCAGAACCTTGTGTATATATATATACATATATATAATCTCTCTCTATATATGTACACATTGCGTATGTATATATACACATACAGACCATTTATATATATATACAAAAGAGTAGAATACATATATTCTCTCTCTCTGCATATAGTATCTATTATATACATTAGTATATAAATATTGTATATTATATTATACATTACAATATGTACTTGTTTAAGGATAGCAATCAGTTCTGTCACCTCAGTGCAAACACTTAGGGCCAGCAGCATGAACCCCTAATAAAACTGTCAAGCTGGCTGAGCATATGTTGTCAGGAGGGTCAGGGACCTTGGATACCTGAAAGGTAACCACAGACATTTGACACTTGAAAAAATGCTAGTGGGAGGCTTTTGGTACCTGTGGTTACTGTTCATATCACTGTGCATGTTTATGCCAAGCACTTTCTTATCTATAATAACAGCTCTGTCATGGCATAATATAGAACAGGGAGATTAGGCTAACAGTGGCTTGAAATAGAAATGCTTATTAAGTGTGAATAAAAATGGTCTCTCAGTGAGTTTTTCTAAACTCACCTGAAATCATGTATTCTATGAGAAGATCAGGAAAAGCATTGATGAACCAAATATATCATGTGGATAGGGTTTTCACATTTTTAAATCCAAGTACTTAAATAGTAATGTGAATGAGCAAGACTGAAGGAAGACCTTAATGCATATAAAACAGTTTACAGTGACATAATAATATTAAAGATATACATTAGAAGCACCGTGATTTGTGACCATAGAAATCAGTGTAATTCAAGTACAATGCCTCATCTGAATTTGGTCCTGGGATGATATTAACACTTCCTAGAGGTGTAGGGTTGCATCACTGTGACTACTTTCATTTTCATATTCCATAGTTTCTGTGCAGCCCCTTGGGATTTTTGACATCTAAATGGTAGAGAGTTTCTTCTGGAATGAAGAGTAAAGATATGAATGGGAAGCGAATGTGTTTTACTTTTTTTGTGAAGATTCTGGTAACAGATACTCTCCGAGGACTTGCAAAATTTGAAAACATTCCCTCTGAAGGCAATTCTGCCTGCAATATATGTCTTTCAGAAGGTTCATATATAGATTTTAACTTATTTTTCGTTTGCCTTTTATAAGCAGTATTGTTTCCAGATGTGTTCTGTGTAGCTACCTACCAAGTTATTTTTACTGGCTTTTTCTGGCTTTTTTAAGTCCATACATTAGGATACTCTGCTTATTTGCAAGATGCCCTTACATCTTGCAATGACGAGTGCAAATCCCTGTACACACGGGGATGTCTGAGGAAAAGTATTTAACTTCTTAATTCTCTCCCTAGTGCTTGGGAGTGAAAAAGGAACCCAAAGCCTTCTAGCTTTCCACTTTCTTAAAAGAATACCAAAGTATTTAATCTGAGCAGGCAGAGGAGCTGAAGGTTTATCATCTCCTTCCTCCTGCACAGATGAGCAATACCCTGGGAGAAGACAAGAAGGCAGCAGATGACATCTTATCTCAGAGCATGTAGTGCTGGCTGGAGTTACCTGCCAGAGAATCTGGGGAGGCACTGTGCAACCAGAACTGCCTGGGGTGTTGTCATTACGTATACCCTTTTCTAGCATATATGGGAGTCTGGCAATTTTACCATAGCCCCAGGCAAACCTCTTGTTTCAGGAGATGTTTGACTCTGAGTTAAGTATCAGTATCAAAATTCCCTCCTTATTGCTGTAATATGGCTGGTTTGCTTCTGCTCTACAACAGCAAATTGTAAAACAAGCTGAGCAAACCCATTGCACATGACAGACACTTAACCGTACGGAACTGAAAGAATATGCCATTTCTGTCCTTCCCTGCCCACCTGCTGCCAGGAAGGAGCCGACAGATAAGCAGATTTTACTTTAATTTCACTCTATCTGAGTCGAGGTGGAATAATCTCCATATAAAAACAAAAGTACAAGTGGTTGATCCTTCCACCATAGACATAGAGTCTAGCCTAAAGTATGGCTTTTAGTACTCAAAAAAAATAAAATTATCCTGTCCAAAGCAGAAAGGAAATATATAAAAGGACTCCAGCTTACTGCTACTGAACTGTAAACCTATATCCATGTCCTTAATATCTATGAATCACACATTACACCACAGCTATAGGTTGCCAATGAAATCCCGTTTAGAGTTGGATGAAAATGGCCGCTCCACGTATTCTCACAGGAATGGTTTCCATGTTGAGTTAAAGGTACATATGGCAGTCACACTTCTAAGTTAAAATGAAAGCAAGCAAGTATCTTTATAGCATTTTTTTTCAGTTATTGTTTACATTTTTTTCATTTATATGCTTATATGAGCAGATGTCAAACAATATATATATATTTATCTTTTTTTTTTACACAAAACTACAATCAATATTTCCAAACAAAACAAAACAAAAACCAAACAAACAAAAATTAAGGAATGATGCAGTTTAGAAGAAAGAGAAGGTGCTTTGCTGAATGGGATATATTTGCCTATTTAAATATTCGTGCCACTAAGATTGGGATCATGAAATATAAATTAGGTGTTTGAATTAACCTGTTATTGAGTCACTGTAGGCATTCATGTTTGAAAAGACTGGATTTTCTCTAGCTGTAGCCAGGTGCCTCTGAATATTTAAAAAAAAATCTCAACTTTAGAGATTTTTTCTTTCCCCCTTTCCCTCTCTCTCTTGATTATCCAGCCTGATGTAAGAAATCATGTTCTTGTACAGTCCTATATTCCTATCCGTTTCTGTTCCTAATTAATCCTAGAATATCCCTCTTATTGCTTTTGACCACTCTTTTCTAGTTGTGCTCCACTCTGTATCTGGATATCTACTTGGTGCTGTCAGCTGCCTGATATTGTGGCTTCGTGGGATTTCAGGTCACCTTGCCTGACAGCTACAGACATGTAGATAGGTAAATGTTGGATGTCTACATAAAAAGCTTACTAAAGGATAGGGATTGTGTTGGCATAGGCTATGCTGTTTCTGGAGTCTTTGTGAATAAGTGCCTGACTCTGGCAGCTGGCAAAGATGAAAACCAGATGCATTTCACAAGCAGCACAACATTCCTTTTAGAAAAGGTTTCTGAAATCATCACTGTTAACTGCAGCCTAATATTTAATCCTTATCCAAGTTCTTGTCTCCTTGAAGACCATTCAACAGAAGCAGAAACAGATTCCAAGAACCTGTTATTATTGACAGAATATTTATTAAAATAAACATTCTGTCAATAACTGAGCACTCTGTATGTTCATAATGGAGCAGCATAAAGTTACTAGGTCAAGTTTGTCTGTGGTGCACAGGAATTCGAAGGTGATAAAATTTAAACAGTCCTCAAGTTGTCCATCCTTTGTGCTGTGAAATAGTCTTGGAATCAGACCAGGTATGGGCTTTGGATCCACACTGGGCTAGTTAACTTCCAGCTATGGTCAATGGTTTATGTTTATTTCTGTGTTTATTTCCTGCATGTAGCAACTTTAGTTGCTGTCAGATATTGCTTAGAGGAGCAAAGACAGAATGCTTTAGTACCTGGGGAGACCGTAACAGGCTACTTGGTAAAAATCAATAGTGCTAACTTAATGATGTAAACTTCTAAAAACACCTACTTTACCTCTGCTACTTCTGCAGTCTATGGCAGGATAATTAATATTCCACTATTTAATCATCAACTTCACTCATAATCTAATGAATGAGCTAGAGCCAAATAAGGTTACAGGAAAATTCCCATCTACCTAACCATACTGTTGCTGTCAGCCCATATCCAGATTCTGTGGGGTTTACCTGATACAGCTTAAAGCTAGCTCTTTAATCTAGGCCTCAAACCTCAATTCCAACTTGGAGCCTTAAAGACAGTTTAGGGACCCCTGCAAACCACTCATCACCTTCTGTTGCCAGGGCCCTGAGGGCAGTAATAGGCTTTAATGGCCTTGACTGGCCTCACGTGGAGCCTCTCACCACACGTGCCTATGGGCCTGGAGCCCCATTTCAGCTCAGCCCAGAGCTGTCAGACTCTACCCAATGAACTATGTCATCAAATTGTCAGTTCCCAGCTCAGTCACAGCCATGCCCATGTCTGGCCATGGACTCTGTTGATTCAGACCCAACCTACAGAAAGACTTTCCAGCCTGACCTTGAACCTCTTTCATCACATTGGAGCTGCTCAGTAATCGCTGGGCTGTGTCTGACCCTGATTACTCTCACCAGATATGATCATAACCCTGACACAGCTCCATGCCTGATGATTGGGACCCTTGGCTGAACCTGGCTGCTACCCCTCAGTATGCCCTGCTCACCTGCCTGGGATGGTGGAATGGGCCCTGGCTGGTGAGCCTCTTGCCTGACAGCCCTGTTATGCTCCTCAGCTCCCGGCTTGCTGACCCTTGGGACAGCCCTCATCCTGGCTCTGGTAAAATCCACTAATGTACTAAGTTCAGTTCCAATAATAAGTATTTGCTGGCAAGAATTGTGTCATCCAGGCCCCTTGGCTTCCACCAGCATTCAGCCACACAACAACCTTTCCAGTTCTTCCTATCTGAGAATACTATACTATTTAACAGTGATTTTAATACTACCCAAACCAAACAAAAGTTCTTTGTCTACAGCAGTAGCACGCTTCATCTAACCCCAAATGCCTTGCAGAGTCCTGTGATAAACAAGGTCTGGTTCCTTCAGTTTCAAACTCCAGTACCAGATCTGACTGTAACCCAAAAATTTAAACAATGCTCCACAGTTGTGTCTCTGCACTCCACCCATCATCAGCTGGCTCCAGACTTCTACTGACTGCTCTCGTCTCAGTCCCCATTTCTTTCTGTGTAACTAACAGTGGCTTGACAGAGACTTGTGAATACTTGGCTGGATACCTGAGACTTTTTGGTCATGGTATTATAAAGGAAAATGCAGAAGTCCACCTAGCACTGTTCGTTCCTTTGATTCCTTTGAGTGATTAGCTCCCTGTTGTGACCAACTTCACATTTTCAATGATTTGTCCTGGAATATCTTCCATTTAGATACAGAACCAGAGTAATGTTGCATATAATAAGGGAAACAGAAAAAAAAAAATAAATCAGGAATTTCCAATTCTGTGCTAAAAGCATAAGGCCTGATGACTGCTAAAGCTTTGCTCTTGCAGCTACAGTTCCTGCCATGTTTTCTTAGGGTCTAGAATTGACATAAGGATCTTAAAAATCAAACATTTTTAACATGCTTCCCTATGAACTGAGAAGCATTTTAAGCATACATTTTTTGAAATATAAAAGTTTAGTATGAGAGGGAAAGCAGATGGGAAGGAAATCATTAGATCAAAACCACAGGAGCATCAGTTGCTGTACCAGTTGCTGGAACATTGACCTTAATGTAGCTACAACTCCTGCAACTGGACTCTGTACTGCAGAGCAGAGAGAGCCATAATGGCTTTGAACTGTATGTTTTCCACTCCCCCATAATGCAGGCTATAGTTACGTTAGATGTACATAAACTGCTCAGAAGGATGAATTAGAATGGAAAGGAAAATTGCATTGGGAAAAAATGGGTAATCAGCATTACAAGCATGCCTCTGCTGTGACACAGTTAAATTAAAGTTTAGAATCAGTGAATTATAATTTTTGCCTGCTCCCCTATTCATGCACCATCTACAAAAGCATTTTGTAATGTCTCATAGCAGCGCCTTACTTTAAAACTTTCAGCATTAACGGGAAAATCCAGCATCCTTTAAAAATAACAGATGGCTATGAAGTGAATAGAGAGTTGTATTTCACTCTTGGGGTTTTGTGGCTATTCAGAAGCCACTTGAGTTACACGCTCATGGTTAATAACATCAGCAGAGCCACTCCAGTTAATTACAGCATTATATTTACTCCATAGTTCCCTATTATACTTTAAGTCACAGTAAGAAAAGGGCAAGCATATAATCCCTCCAAAGACATTGTGCTGCCCTTGTTAAAAAGCCTGAAAAAGCTTCACAGCTGTAGACAAAATGTAAACCCTATTATGGAATAAGAGATACTCTTTAATGTCTCTTGCACAGAGCAGCTTAACTGCTTAACTGACAGTAGTTCCAGACTGGCCAGATAGCAAACACTGTATTGCTTCTCACAAAGGGCTAGTAAAATGGAGTATTGCCTCCTGCCCAGAGGAAGAAGGGAGGAAATAGGAGGTGTAATGAGTATGTAGAAAGCACTCTTAGGAAGCATGTGGCTGTCTCCAGTTTATTTTTTTTTTCTCCTGATTTCATTCCATTCTCTCTTTTTTGTGTTTCTTTTTTTTAGCTTTGTTTCTGAAGGAGAGAAAACATATAACTAAAGCCAAATGAACTAGAAGGTTTTGTTCATCAAATAATTGAGACAAAGTAAAATAAAGCTACTTCACCAAGGAAATCTTGAGAAGTTTTTTTGTCAGGAAGACTGTAAATCATTGATTTAGTATTTTCATTAAAAATAAAAGGGCAAACTCTTAAAAGTAAAGCTTCATTTCAGAGGAAATAAAAACCTATGACTTAAAAATGGAACTGTCAGCCCCCTAAAAGCCTATTCTTAAGATACTTTTCCACTCCTTCTGTTGGCTCAATACCCCCTGCAGGCAATGAACCAGCAGGGAGTTTTCTTTTTGTTTCCCTTGGCCAGGTCTGGACCCTCTCCTGACTCCAAATTCACAAGGCAGAGGAAAATGGTTGACATACATACCCATGAATCAGGGAGAAGATAAGGAGGGGTCTGTGGATTAATCTAGGAGACACCATTTAGAAATGTATCATAAGAACCATTTTGTTTTTTTTTTTCAATATTATAAAATCTGTGCTTTTCTTCAGAGAATGCTTCCTTTGAAGACAGTGTCTCCTCACCATACTTTATAGAGCAGCAAAAGCCACAATCTCACTCTTTGTTCTCCCTCCAGGTACTCAGTGGTGTGCATGAAGTGTTTGTGCAATTTCTGAACAAAATTTGGGTAATAAAGTTATCCCTCTGCATAGCAGCACTGGCCTTTTTGCAGTGAACACTGTACTTGGCTAGGTTGTGAAATAATTCCTTGGTATATTGTATAAATATTTCAGAAGCCTTGATTGATCATAGGAACAGCTCTACCTGACGTGCTAATAAAAGGCAGCACCTTAGAGAACTACAAAAGGTATATTTGTGGTCTTTTGGAAAAGAAGACCTGTGTCAAATGTAAATAATTCACAAATGCTAAAGCATCTACTTTATCTAAATAATATTTTAGAGTGTAGCTCTATTTTCCACTAAAACTTCTTTCAAAATTGCAAATTAATGTTATAGATAACTTCTAGTTTAATAAAATTTGTACAGTTCTATAACTGATGCTAGAAAACTTTATATTGTAAAACCTAGGGTGTGATGAAGCTGGCATCTTCCAGCTACATTTACAGCTGTGGAATCTATGCCTTTGAAGTGCTTGCAGCTGGGGTTGAAGCTCCTTGCTACAGACAAAGAAACCTGCTAGTTAAAAACATAGGCTTTAAATTTGCTGTAGCTTAGTTGGAACTTGACTTAAAGACTTGCTTCTCATTGCAGAGAGCTATCTTTGTATCTGCTTCAAAGGCTAGTGACACTACAACATCTTCAGTCTCAGGTGTAGTTAAAAGTTTACTCCCATAGCAAAGGTAAGCCACCAGCTTTAAAACACAAGTTTAAATTCAGTTTATTGCTCTTATGTGTAAAGACCTTAGCTTAAATTTGAGCCTCTTTCCCATGCAAAATGTCATTTAATCAATTGCAGTGTTTCAAATGTACCCATCACCCTTCTCTTTGAATATCTCTGCCTGCTGCTCAGCAGGAATTTTTCCAGAACAAGCATAAAGTAAGCTCTTTGGGTTCAGGCTCCTTGGTGAAAACCAGCAGGGCTTTCTCTGCTGAGCTGTCCCTACCTGTGAGCACTTCAAAAGAGAAGCCACAGCAGGGGCCCTAGCTGAAACCGAAAGTGATGTGTTTTATGTAGCACGGG
The DNA here is from genome assembly GCF_013377495.2 of Cygnus atratus. NCBI lineage: Eukaryota > Metazoa > Chordata > Aves > Anseriformes > Anatidae > Cygnus > Cygnus atratus. Next base: position 63,675,516 of record NC_066365.1, on the reverse strand, counting down.
AGGTTTCACGAGTCTTCAGCCTTGAAGGTGTCTTGTTCATTTAAAAATGTTTTTAAAGTGATGTGTTGTATGGCTGTTTCAAGACCTTGAAGAGGATAATAATAGCCACACATTCTTTTCTAGATACTTCTTTCCTTCTGGTCAGCTTTATGAAAAAAAACAAAATAGAAAAGAAGGCTAGTATGCTCTTCCAGAAACTCTGTCACCCCAATTCCTAGGCTGCACCCATAGAATGACCATATGTAAAAAGGTGAACAGCAAAGGTTATATGTTCTCTGATGTTCTTTCATCTTGTACAAAGATGGTACCATTTTACACATTATTTTCCTTCTCAGTCTTAATTAAAAGTATCAAGAATACTGGGTTATACCTTTACTCCTTGAGCTAGAAAGCTGGCTGAAACACGATTGGGAGAGATCTGAGAAATGACTTTGCTTAAGGATGAAAGAGTATGTTGACTTTAACATAGTTTAAGTCCATGGATTTAAAGGTGTTTAAATATTTACTTCTCATTGATTTCCAAGTTAGAGGGAATAAATGGCTTTGTTTTTATTTAATTTAGGAGACAAAAATATGTACATCTCTTATGTGTTTTTAATTCTTTTTTATATTGTATTATTATTATGCTGACTATAACTCTGATACTAGAATTGCTAAATGACTTTATACACTCTTTTTTTTTTTTTTTTTCCTCCTACAAATATTATACTGGCCAGTTTGCCAGGCATGTGTTTTACTGCCCGTAGATCTGGGGACTACAGTAGTTCATTCAGTGATTACCGAATTTGGGTATTTGTAGAGTGCTGTAACTCAAGGTCCAAATTTGTATATTTCTAAAATTTTGGATTTTTTTAAAACATGCTCAAAATTATAAACTTACATAGGGTGAGGCCTGCTACCAATCAGTCAACCTCAAAAAAGGTAGGTAAGCTAGAATGGAGAGCTGACTAGCTACTTAATTAGCAGATATAAAACCTATAGCAAATAATATATCCGATTAATCTGTCAAGACCTCAGGAACTATCAGATTTGCCCCTTCCTGTTCCTAAGTCCAGCGTCCTTTGAAAGTCTAACTCCCTACAACATCCATTCTATCTTCTGTGAAAGCTCAGAAAATGGATATTTATGAAACCTTTTCATTTAGCTAAGCCTCAGTTCTGAGAATTGAAAGTTTCCCTTCCCCCAGCTGAACAAGAAAACTTAAGTACAGCCTAGATATCATTTTTCAGACAATATGAACTGATACCAGCTATTATACAAATTCTCTTTTACTGCAAAGAGCTGGCAAAAAAAAAGAAAAATCAAGAGTTTCCTGCCAGAACATGCATTTGTTCTAGGTTATTACGTTAACGTTCCTACACACCCACAAATTCATCTCCTACCCTTCCCCACATAAAACGTAACTGAATGTCTTTGGTTTCTAGAGGGATCTAAGCCCAGACAAATCTAACAAAGCTAGTTTTAGATGGAGACCTGCAAATACTCAGGTAGGTGGTTAAGCAGTGAGCTGCTTTGGGTGCATTGCTATCAGTTGTGAGCTGTGAGTAGAAAGTGAGTAGTTTCAGCTAATTTCTTCACAAGATTTGGTAGCTACAGGATATTTCTGAAGTAACTTTTTCTTGGTCGCCGGAGTGCTTAAAGACAGCAGCAACAACAAAAAAGCCAGTTCTCAAAGCTTGCAAAATCAAAATTTCCTGTGAAAATCAGCGTTTTACATTCAGTAAACAGAAAACGAATTACTGGAAAAGTTCAGAGGGCTTTTGAACAGCAGCCCATACTCAGACCAATTTAATGAAGCAAGACTGAGCTCTTCTATGGAAAAGCTTTGTCACATATCCTTATCACTTCTACGGGGGTGGTAAGCAGAAGCTACAGGTCCTCTGACGTTTGTGGAAATGTGAGGTGATCCTAACTGATGCACCCCAGCCAGAACAAAGTTAAAAAGTAGCACCTACCACCCTCCAAAAACTTCTGGCTGCTGCTGAATAGGAAGTCTGCTTATTATCAGTGGAAAAAAATTGTGGATTCAGGTTATTTTAAATATACTTGTAGATCTGTCCACTAATATGTGATTCTGGAACAGCTTGAATAAATCTTATCTTCAAATGTCCTTGTTGGAAAGAGACATGGGAGGCAGTGTTTCTTGGTGAAGGACATCAGAGTGGGATTCAGAAACCTTTCATTGCATACTGGGATACACTACTCAGTTCCGGTATGATTTCAGTTAACTGACTCTGGCCATGCATTCAGTGCATTTAAACTGGCTTCAGAATCAAGCCTAGACTTTGCGCCCATCTGCGCTCTTAATACCAGAGCTTCCTACAAGCTAACTTCAGGGTGTTGCAGGTGCTTTTCCCAGGTATGGGGAGATCCTTGGGCTTACCTTTCTCTTGAGGTCTGCAGAGATTTTTTGCATGCAATTTGTGCCTGGCTTCACTGCCTAATGGCATCCCATCAGCACTGTCACTAGTGTTTTGTGACCAGCCTTCTTTAAACTCCATGAAATGCTCTGACAGAGAAGAATGAGGTTTATACACTCAATGTGTGTAAACATAGAGGTAAGTGTAGTAGAGTTAAGGATACCCTTCAGAAATCTTCCTGGAGCAATGATTTGAGAACTAGGTGAGGCAGGAGACTACAGTTTCAGAAAGAACTAAGGTAGAAGGCAATAACAGACTACAGAAGATTTGGGATGACTGTGAGACTGCCATGTAACTTTTAGCATAAGTGAAGCATAAAATTAACATCAATAATAAAATGCAGTAGCTGTTAAGTATAGAGTGCCAAAGAGGTTGGCAAATGTTCAGGTACAATACTTACTCCATGCTCATGATTCCTGACTCATGGAAATGCAAATCTTCAAATGAGCCTGTGAGGATAAAAAGAATATAGAGTCTTAAAAATCTAGATGTATATATTTCTTGCCACCCTCCTAAAAAAAAAAACAACCAAACAACAACAACAAAAAAATAGAATAACTTTTTGCGAAGCTAGAAAATAAATTGTGATGTCATCTATTCAAAGAGAAAATGCTTCACTTTTGGCAGGAGTACTGTAGTCAAAGATGTGATGATGACTGTGACCAGCATCAGAAAGTGTATAGCGTGGTCATGTTTTTAAAGGTGGTGTTAATGAAATCTCCACGTGTACTTGAACAAGTTTTCAAGGTCTTTTCCAACCTTGGTGATTCTATGATTCTATGTTTTTTGTGTACATTGTTCTACCACTGCCATCTGTGTACTCAGTAATAGAATTTGTACGTACAGATCTGTATTTCTGTGAGAATTTGAAGTGAAGTTTAAGTTTTAAAAACCAAGCATAAAGTTTGAAGATAATTTGTCAAAACCACATCTAGACATTATAGGTCTTGTGAAACTCTTGGTCACAAATGGTGATATGAAAATAAATACATGTGAAAACACACTTTTAAAGTTTGGTTTTGCAATTTTGTTGGAGAAATCTAAAACTCTAAAGACTGTTTCAGAGTCGTCAGCTATTGTATTGCCATGTCTTTTATGTTGATGACACAATCAGTTTTCCAATTGTCTGCTTGTCTATGCCCAATATTTCCTAATCGGAGCCTTAGTAGTTCCATAATTTGGAAGTACAAATAGAGTTTATAACTTTTCCATTTATTCTATCTTTGTCCACTGCCATTACTTTTTATCAGTTAAAATAACTGTAATGAGAGTAAAAAATGGTCTTTTTTTCTCTCCTAATGTGCAGCCACTTGTCAAATGGCAGGGCCTTGCAACCTTATGTATGCCAATTGCTTCTGAGCTTTCTATCATCTTCACTCTATTTTGTGTTTTCATTTTAGACTAGCCTTAAATTCATACACAAAAATTTTAAAGCTTTCTCTTTACAAGGGAGTGTGCATATTCAGTCCAGTTTAAAATGCCTTAACCTAATTTTAGCTATTGCTATGTATCTGTAGTGAGCCAAACTGTTTTATTTTCTAAAGTTAATTTTATCCTGATGTTTTTATCCTGTGCTAATTAACAAGAATTCTGCAAACATTGAATAAAAGAGATAGGTTGCTTTCAATTTGAAATCCACAAAAATGTATTTGTGATAGCCAAAATAGCCAACGGTGGCTTGTGATTTACAGTAAGCAGCAACAGTAGAAGCAGGTGTACATCTGACTGAGAAAAATGAATCCTTGATTACTTTTGAAAGTTAAGATGGAATAAAAATTCTGGAAGATGTTATAATAAAAGAAAAAAAAAAAAAAGAGTGCTTTTGCCTAAATGTCTACTCTTGTAAAAGCTCACCAGAATGCTGATTTCTGTCATGGAGTAACCAGAGTAGAAATGGTACTTTTCCTACCTTAAATATTGGGTATTTTGCTTCAGATAACTTTCTTCTGAATATTTAGCTCTTTTCAGATATCTAGAGCTATAAGATAGCATGAGCCAAACTGTAACTGTATAATAATTCCAACAATTACTAGTAACTCATAGTATTGCAAATGAGAGAATTATGAAGGACTTAATAATTCTAAAGTTATAAAACTTTTTTTTTTCTTTTTTTTTTTTTCCCCTCTGTAGGCATTTTGGTGTGGAATGGAGCTTAAAAGCACAAAGTCTAAATTAGAGGCAGGACAAAGTGAGAAAACTTGCATAAAAAAAAAAAGCCAAACAAATCTTATGTTTTTTTGAAGGCTCGCTTGGAGAGTATTGAGGGATTTTCTAGGGCTTTTACTTTGAGAGAAAGGATGCACAGTTCCAGCAGATTTCAGGCATCTCTAGAAAATTTCATGGGTTGTCTGTCTAAACAGAACAGAATGGAGCAAGCCACATGAACTTGCAGTATTTATAGTATTGGGAATGACCCAATTCCCAATGGGTCATTGTGAATGCCCAGTATCTTAAAATGTTGAACAGAGATGTTCTGTTTGAGAATGGAGTACTCTGTTCGCATGAACACTTAATGCTAATTAGTCCTATAAAAAACTTGCTAGACAGTATGTGCTAGTTAGCACTTTAAGCTTTTTTGCCTTTTTTATTTGAATAAGAAGAAAATCTACAGGTTAAACAAAAACAAGCAAATGAAGCATGCATGGTTATGATGCAGAAAAAGATGTTTTTATTCTTATATTTTCTCCAATCAGACATGAGTTAGCAAGTGAATACTTTGCTTCTGAAATTGGGACATAAGCTTCTAAATCACTTAGACACCTTCGAAAAACAGGTTTGAAAATCCAGCTCACAGCACAGCCAGATTCTTGGTCAGACAACATGGGAGAATTTGGTTTTCAGTTCTGCAAATAATCAAACTCAAATAATTATAAATTCCTATAATTAGCTAAAAATATCTACCAGGAGCCATTCAGTGACTGTGACACTGTAGAGACTGCACATAAACCTTATACTGGTTATCCTTTCTCATTTGACCATCTGTTTTCTTACAACACATTTTAATGGAAATGTATGACAGTTGCTGTGTGCATGATTCAGGAAATCACTTACAAGACTACAGTTAAGGTGCAGGAATGTTGGATAGCTCAATTTTCATGCTGCCAGTGTCCCACTGTACCTTCTTTTGAAGTGCTTTGGAGTACAAGGCCAATCGTAGTGAGTACAATGGGGCACAATGGTAGGACATGAAACAGTCGTTTTACGAGCAAGTGTGACGCAGTTGTCAAATGGCATTGTCAAGATTATTTTCAAAGTCTGTCTTCACAACAACAGAAAACAGTTACATGTAGCAGGAAGTACTTATCTGATTTAAATGAATATAATCTGGTTTTGCTAATCTTTTTCTGGCAATAACTAGCATGTTGCTCAATTTATTTTAATAGCACATTAATTTGATTCTTCCTCTTGCCAGAAATGCAACCAGAAGTTTCATAGAAACAAAATATATCTCTAATAGGAACCATGAAAGTTCTCTGTAAAGATAGTTATTTAGGAAGCTATTTGCATTGGTTTATTAAGTGTAAAAATATACTGCACTTTTGTTTTAATACATGACTTCTACCCAGAAATACAAATCAGCAGAGCACAAGACACATACAGAGGAATTAGCCACAAAAAAAAAAAAAAAAAGTGAAGGCTCTATTGATTTACTTAGAGTGAGAAGGGGAAGAAAATGGTTTAAGAAGGCAGGCATGAGCATTTGCTGTAGGCTGAGAGGCTGCCCAATGGAGTACGGCAGTTTTATGGACCTACTGCTAATACAATCCAAATGTTTTGAACCATAGCAGAAAGCTACACTGTAAGAACAAAACCACACTGATACACAAGTTAATCCCTTGGTTAAAAGACAAAAAACATTTTCAAAGCAGAAGAGCATAGGAAGAAACAAGGGCAACTCACAGTTGCTTTCCTTTAAGGCGTTGGGCTCTGAGCTAGAACAACGCTGAGATGTTTTCCCCTGTAAAGGAATTGTACGCTGTTCCTAAATGCCTCACCAAGCTAGCTGGAGGTCAGTGATGCTCAGTGCAAGTGGATGAGTATTCTGCTGCTTTTTGGAGAGTTTCCTGTGGATGGCTAGCACACATAGAGGCACCAATCAGCACTATGCAAGCTGACCAGTGAATACCCATCATTTCTTATCTGTGCATCTGCCTCAAGTGAGATAGGATGAATGTATTCTCTACCTTAACCTACATTCAACAATTCTGTCTCAGTGTCACAATAGGTGTTCCAAACCTTAGCATGAAGAAAAGAAATTTCTTCCAATATGCAGCTGTTTTATTTAACTGGGAAAAATGATTATTGCTCCTGATCTTGTATTTTCTTATTTCGCAAGCTGTTTAAAGAGCTTACAAATTATTTTGAGATATGTGTAACTACTTTTAAAATCTATTTCCTCAAAAAAAAAAAAAAAAAAAGACAACACAAGCAAAACAAATACTTTGGGAAAAATATGCTTATTCTTATGCTATAGTTTCATATAGTTACACTATAGTTTCATTTTTTTTTCCATTTATATGCTCCAAAACTAGAGTCCTGATTTAGCATAAACTGGAGTGTTGTGGTTTAACCTGTCCAGCAGCTGAACACCACACAGCTGTTTGCTTACTTCCCCTCATAGTGGAACGGGGGAGAGAATCAGGAAAAAAAAAACACGGCGGGGGGGGCGGAATTAAGGGGATGATATAAAGACAGTTTAATAGGAGAGAAAAGGAAGGGAAAATAATAATTATGATAAAGAAATATACAAAGGAAGTGATGAACAATGCAGTTGTTCTCCACCTGCTGACTGACATCCAGCCAGACTCCAAGCAGTGGCTGTCACCCTCCCCAGCCAACCTTCCCAGCTCTTATGGTTCAGCACGATGCCATATGCTATGGGGCACCCCTTTGGTCAGTCTCGGCCAGCTGTCCTCGTTCTGTCCTCTCCCAGCTCCTGGTGCATCCCCAGCCTCCTTGCCAGCCAGGCTGCATGAGTAGCTGAAAGTCATAGGCTCTGTGTAAGCACCGCTCAGCAACAATGAAAATATGTGTATTATCAGAATTATTCTCACCCTAAAACCAAAATACAGCACCATATCAGCTACTAGGAAGAAAATTAAATCTATCCCAGCCCAAAGCCAGGACATGGAGGCAAGAGAAGTCTTCCTATTGTCATTAATTGTTCTTTTAGAGAATAAAAATAAACCCTATTAATTTCCTTGTAAAGCAACCTGAAAATTCATTCTTTTTCCTTTCCTTATTCTGCTATAAAGAGTAGAAAGAATGACTGCAAAAATTCCTAGGAAGAGTTAGGACAACAGTGACACTACAATCTCTGTCCCATTTACTACTGTCCATTGGAGGATGGACCCTTCTTGTTGCATATTGCAGAAGTGACTCTGCAGCTCTTTTTCCTCTATTCTTTGTTTTCTGTTCATATCTGTGTTTCATCTGACTAAGTCAATGCTAACTTGACACCCCTTCCTCCCCTCCTCCACTTCAAGTTGTCTGTGCTTGCTCGTGTTTCACAGAATAGAAGGTTCTGGAGCTGTGAGGTAGTTTCTGGTGGGATTGCATTTTTCATGCTGTGCTTGTTACTGTATAATTAGTTTTTTATTACCTAGGCTTGCTTTATTTGCTAGTTAAAAATTATTTTAATAATTTTAATACCCATGTACCCATGTCTACTTGCAAACTGGGTTCCACTGGTAGTTCAGCTGAAGAAAAAATTTGAAACAGTTTATTATTTTGAAATTTCTGAAATTAACTATTTTTTTTTTAAACTACGTCCAGCAAGTTCACGGAGGGACTATTTATAAAAACAGTCTTCAGATTCAAAGGAACAAGCCTCCCTTACTGACTCTGGATGATACAGAAGTATATGTGACGAATAGGTATCTATTGAAGATTGGTATACTCCACTGCTGTGGATTGAGCAGTCTCAACATTTTTTTGTGTAACAGTCATCCCAGACGAACGTATGGTGACTAGGGCTGAAATATGTAAATACTAAGGGAAGTTTCAATCAGGGAAGTTGAAAAAATTTCAGAAAATTTCACAGCATCTTGAAGTAGTTAGATGATAAATATCCTCTAAGTTTGCTTTTTCTCAGAAAAAGTTCCTTTAATGTTATAATTGATATCAGTATGACTTTGCCTTTAGTAAATGGTACTTTAACATCCAATCTGTTCATTGTAAGAAAATGTTTCATTTACAGGGAAAGGACTCAATGGCTGTGTCTTTACGCCTCTGAAAGAGCAACATCCCAGGGCAGATGTAAACACAGCATGATTTGCCTCCTGCAATCTTTCTGTCTGCATGGCTGCTTTGGTACACAGCCTGCAGACTGCCTGTGGGACAAGCTTAATGTGCACAAACACCCTGGGCATCCTTGGACCTACAAGCTCTTCTGTTCTGTGGAGGATGCTCTCCCAACCTATATAAAGCTGCTCTTGCAGGCTTACTCTATTGGAGAGTTAAGGCTTAAAAGGTTCAGTGGAGATGCCCTTTAATGAACAGTACAGACAAGGAATATTTGTCTTTGCAAAGCAGAGGGAAGAATGGGTTGTACGTTGCCTTTTCTGTTTTGGGGAGACAGTGCATGTTCTATTTATTCCCTTCAGTTCTTGGATGAAGAACTAAAACGCCCATGTTTAGATGTCCATTTTACTTGATGTTCATACCTGCACCTCTTATTTTTCTTTTTAGTCAACTACTATGTTAATGACCACATGTGAACATCACTCACACTTTAAAATACATCAGTCATCAACACAGAATAAAATGCCAGAATTGCCAAACTCAGCTTCTAACGACGTAATTATTTTTGTGTAAGTGCTGATGAATTATGATGGGAAAGTAAACACAGAGACAGTTTTTACAACACAATTTAGTAGTATCTAGAGAAAATGGAATGAAAAATAAACTCACCTTTGAGATATATGGAATAAAAGCTTGCTGGTTTTCCTATGTCAGTGAAGGAGTTAAAAAAATAAATAAATAAGGGAGTTAAATGAATGGATGCTTAAGAGGAATCTTCTGTCTTAACTGGGGTACATCCAAACTCTGTACAGAGGAAAGCTGGAATGAGGAACCTATAGAAGGAAGACTCATTATTTAAACACTGTTAATATGTGTCCTACAGCTGACATCCTGTAGGATAGGCTTTGCCTTCATGTTTTAGTCAATGGGAAAAAACAAAAACAGCACAAAACCAAACAAACACAAGTCATTCAATTCTTCCATCCCTTTTGTTTATGATCATGTTTTGGTGATAGATAATTTTACACATAAATCCTATTAATAATAATAATTCCGTAACAATAATGGAAATTGTAATATACAGGTAACATGTATATTGCGGATTGCTGCCCTGAAGCAACAATGAGCTGGATGGAGCATTACAGAATTATATTTAAACCTTTCTAAGAAAGTTGATATTCAATCCCTTATAGAAACCTCCTCCCCCTCCCCTCAACCCCCCCCATTCTATTGCTTGGAAAAGCAGAGATGTATCTACAGTGGGTTTTGCTGACTCTTGGTTTAATTTCCTATAGATTCCTTGGTGTCATTTACAAAGCCAAACTACAGATCAGTAAATCTCAGAATCTGTTATGCTGAGGTAAAAGGCTGGCATATTTCGTTGGGAAGCTTTGTGTACAGTGTACCTCTGCTATTTTTTGGCTGGAGACTGCCTCTGTATTAAAATGTCTACATTCAATCAAGTTTACACAGTTTACAGTAATATAGCAACTCTGTCAATATAAATAAGGTCACGATATATCTTTCTTTTAACCTAAATGTATTCTTCCAAGGTAAATTAAAGAACGTAATGCCAGGGAAGTCTTATGGGAGCCTTTGTTTAATTACTCTGCAATATACAACTGCTACTGTATTTTCTTAGAGTTGTTAGGGAAATTATGTTGATAGAGCTGTGAAAACAATTGGGTTTGCTTTGATGGACTGACCAATAAATTGAAATAAACAGGAAAAAACACTTGTATCATTACAGGTCAAAAAAGAAAGAAAAATAACTTCAGGAGAAGTGAAACAAATGAAATTTTGGTGCACGATGATGTGTTTAGCCTTGTTTCAGCTGATAACTGTTCAACCTTTTTCATTGGCACAGTGTAAGTTTTAGATATAGAATAGAATCATAGAATCATTGGGGTTGGAAAAGACCTCCAAGATCATCTGGTCCAACTGTTCCCCTACCACCAGTATCACCCACTAAACCATATCCCTAAGCACCACGTCCAACCTTTCCTTAAACACCCGCAGGGACGGTGACACCACCACCTCCCTGGACAACCCATTCCAATGCCTGACTGCTCTTTCTGAGAATATATGTCTCCTATTTTCCAACCTAAACCTCCCCTGGCGCAACTTGAGGCCATTCCCTCTAGTCCTATCGCTAATTATCTGTGAGAAGAGGCCGATTCCCAGCTCCCCACACCTTCCTTTCAGGCAGCTGTAGAGAGCAGTAAGGTCTCCCCTGAGCCTTCTCTTCTCCAGACTAAACAACCCCAGTTCCCTCAGCTGCTCCTCATAGGACTTGCGCTCCAGACCCTTCCCCAGCTTTGTAGCCCTTCTCTGGACGCGTTCCACAGCTGAAGCAGGAGGCTGCTAGCTCTGTGGTCAATGGAGACAAACTGAGTTATTCTTAACGATTTCAAGAAGCATTTTTTAATGTCCTCTGTGAAGCACTCTGACTCTTTCTATTCACAGCACAGGGGTCTTCGATAGGATGTGAATGTCTGGTGTGGGTTGGTATCAATCTCTTTTCTACTCATCATACTAGATGTTGAAAAGTTTCACTTTGTTTTGAAGTGTATGACAAAAATATTCTTGACAAAGTAAGTTTTGCCGTTTAGGACATCACACTGGGATCAAATTTATGAATATTTTATCATAGAATCATAGAATATCCCGAGTTGGAAGGGACCCACAAGGATCATCAAGTCCAATTCCTGGCACCACACACGTCAACCCAAAAATTCGGACCATGTGACTAAGTGTATAGTCCAAATGTTTCTTAAACTCCGCCAGGCTTGGTGCAGTGACTACTTCCCTGGGGAGACTGTTCCGGTGCGTGACAACCCTCTCAGTGAAGAACCTCTTCCTGATGTCTAGCCTGAACCTCTCCTGCCGCAGCTTGACACCATTCCTGCGGGTCCTATGGGACCTATGTGACCATTCCCTGGTCACTTTCTGACTTTCAGGTCATCTTCTTTTCATTACAGTTATCCGTTTTGCTCTAAGTTGACTAGAAACGTGGTATTTGTATACAGCTTAAAAGCCTGTCTGTGAGGTATAAAATTTTGCTGAAACAAAAAATACAGATTTTGACTTGTACAAATGAAAACGTCACTGATATTAAGCTAATTAACTCTTTTTTTCTTTTCCTTTCTCCTTCTCCCTTCCCTTCCCTTCCCTTCCCTTCCCTTCCCTTCCCTTCCCTTCCCTTCCCTTCCCTTCCCTTCCCTTCCCTTCCCCTAGGGAGCTTGATTTTAATCAGGTGAATGTTTTAATACTGGTTAAGAAATAAAAACCTCTCAGGCCTAGTGAACAATGAAAATAATATCCATAGATATCTTTGTCTCCTACCTCTAGAAAGCATGCTATTAAAATAATGATTTTTATATTCATGAATCAGGAATAATAGAATATACTAATTTAGGAATTTGGCACAAATCATTAGTACCTTAGCTCCTTTAAACTTATGTTGTACTCAACTTGTGGTTTTAAACTGCATGGCTGTCAAATATGGTCTTGGGTAAAAGGTGCTGAAGCCAATTCTGAAAAAAGGTGTTTGGATTAGTCCATGTAAATTGTAATGAATAGCTCTCTGCTCAAGCTTAAGTTTGGGGAAAAGGTGTTTAATAGGAAGTTTGAAGTAAACCCAGGGATATCTAAGCAAAATATTTTGAAAGTGTCAACCTGAGCATGCCTTTGGGAGCAGGCAGGAACCTGCAAGATATATTCCGTCACACAGCTGCCTGGTGCTAATATGGGACTGCAAATCAGCGAAGCATTGCTGATTGCTGTGCCTTTAAAACACTGAGAAAACCTGCTTTATTTTTGTCTTTTCTAATTTGACTGATATGACAAGATAACTTATTCAGTGTCTCATGTCTAATTAGGGCATGAAGGAGCAATTGAGCAATTGGGGCAGTTGCTTTTCTGTATCTTCCTACTCGTCTGTGTTTCAATGTCATTACTACATTATTCAGACATTAAAATAAAAAGTCATATTCTGCTCTTTTTTTTTTTAATGATAAATAAAGTCAATCTGAGTGTTACTCCAAAGATGAAAAGCATTTATTTATTTAACTTCTTATGCCGTCTCTGAAACAGTTTCCTATGGAGAGTTTTCAATCAGATAAAAAATAACAATAACAAAAAAAATCATAGCCTTCTGTATATTATCTCACCAGTACCTTGTGTACCTCAGTATCAAGTAGTGAAGAAACAAACGTAATGTCATCTCAGTATTGCACTGATTTAATGTTGGCTGGCATAGCTACACTGCTCTCATTAGGCATTATATACCTGCAGTTTGGAGTATCACAGTGACAGTAGCTGGTTAATGACTTTTTGCCTCCCTGAGAAGCATGGGCTTCTGGCCTGGCATGCAGCTGAAGGAAAGAAGTTAGGTAGGACTTACTGCTAAGTTCAAAGCTCAGCAGGAAACACAAACCAGGAGCCTCTCTTGTCCACAAGACAAGATGCTGTTGACCAGATGATTACTCATCTTTTCCTTTCTGAAAAGAGCCAAATGAGCTGAGCTGGCTTGTCTGTGAGTGTAAAAATACAATGCCTCTCACTGGGTTTCTGCACACATATCAAATTCATCTGTTTCCACCAATAGAAGCACTTAGTTGATGTCCTGTTAAGAAAGAGCAAGTCAATGGCTGAAACAGTGAATTGTGGGCACTGCATTTGCAATTTGTGATCACACCTTAATTTTATTTTTTGTTAACAAAATTAATGTATCCCATGACTGAGTTTGACCCGAGACTGATTAATTCAAAATTTTACTGATGACACGCTTAACCAATTCAAATTGAGATGACCAATTTTAGACAGAGAAGTCAGTAAAACCTCACACTGCAGTTTAGAAAATAAAACAATCGAACCCAAGCAAAAACCCACAACCTGAAGACCTATGCATATACTCATGTTTTCTGTAGGTGCTTTTCTTTCAATTTTAGCTTTTTGTGGTTGGTTATATTTCCTGGAACAGGTTGCCAGAACTAAGGTTTTTGCTAACAAAACTACCTGATGAGTGAACATTTACTGCAGCTAGATCCTCACTCAGGTAAATATAGAGATTAAAACATCCCACTGCATGTGTTTTAATGTATATGCAGATTAAATACATGAAAAATTGTAAAAACACCTCCAATTATGTGAGAGAGATTCTGAGAGACTGTACAAAGATTCAGCATTAGAAGAGCTTTGGGAAGGTTGCACACTCAGCACATGGAATTTAAAAAATACCAGAATTTCTGTGTGGGTGAACTTATTTCAGTTTCCTTTTTCCCAGTTTAATTTCAATTTATTAAAACAAAAAAAGGCATTAGGATGTCATGTTAAGTACATTGACGAGTGGGATTTGACCAAAAACAATTTCCTTGAAGGAGGTGATTCTCCCCTTCTACTCTCCACTTGTGAGACCCAACTTGGAGTACTGTATTCAGCTCTGCAGCCTAAGAATGATGTGGACCTGTTAGAATGGAGGGCCAGAAAGATTATCACAGGGCTGGAGCACCTCTCGTGTGAAGAAAGGCTGAGAAAGTTGGGGTTAGTTAGCCTAGAAAAGATAAGGCTCTGGGGAGACTGTATAGCGGCCTTCTAGTGTTTAGATGGTGCTACAGGAAAGATGCTGACTCTTTTCAGGGAATATAGTGATAGTGCAAGAGGAAATGGTGTTAAGCTAAAAGAGAGTAGCTTTAGATTAGATATTAGGAAGAAATTCTTCACTATGAGAGTGGTGAGGCACAGGAACAGTTTGCCCAAAGAAGCTGTGGCTGACCCAGCCCTGGAAGTGCTCAAGGCCAGGTTGGATGGGGCTGTGAGCAACATGGTCTAGTGGAAGGTGTCCATGCCCATGGCAGGGAGGTTGGAACTAGGTGGTCTTTGAGGTCCCTTCCAACCCAAACCATTCTATGATTCATTCTTCACTGTTCAGTTTGTGCCTTGTCTTTTTACTGTATGTTGTTGGAAACCTGCTTTGAAGACAGTGATTGCATTCTTGACAGTCTTGACAGACTTCCCTATGTCTGTCAAGGAATCATCACTATGGTTTCTAAGTGCTTCATAAACATTAACTAATAAATCTTCACAGCACCCTTGGGAGGTGCTGGCATGATATTATTCAAATTTGATTGATGAGGAACTAACTGAGAGATTCAAAGGCTTCCATTAATTTTGAGAGTTGACTCTAACTTGACAAAAAATCTAATTTTTCAGAGTGCTTATCCTTCTATAGCACTCCTTTTATCCACAGTACAGCTCTCTGATTTGTTAATAAAAACAGTCACTTTAAAAAAAATATAATAAACAACTGTAACCCTAAATGTTTCATTTGTAGCCTTCTATCTTTAAGGAAATATCACTGAAGCTAGGGGAAGGCTGACAAAATCTCTCCTGTGATTATGATGGGCTGCATGGTAGTTCTACAGCTCTGGGACAGGCCCATATTGGATGCTCTGAAATCCTTGGGTGCCTCATTTCCCAAGGGAAACGCTGCATTCTGGAGACACTGAGTCCTTTCTGCCTGAGATCTTCCCAGAGGTGGGTGGTATGGGAGCTCTGGTGACCCAGTGCTTGGACAACCTGTCACACACGACTTCAGAGACCACCTTAGGCAACACCATTTGAACAGAGCCTCTCTGACTGAGCAACCCTCGCTCTAGCCACACAGCCCTCACCTTCACAAAAAGGACTCTGCGACCATCAAGTAACTACTCAGCATACCTTATTCCTCTTGGTTTCTAGACTCTTTGCTCTGGAATTGGGACTTAGAACATGAGAGGACTCTGCAAGGAGGGCACTTCTCTGAGTTTCTCAGGAAACTTGCATCTCAGTTTATCTAATCAACTGCATATTTGTGGAAGCATTTTGTTTGCGTTAAATTTTGAAATATGGTCCTTTTTCACAGAAAAAAAAGTATCTCTAGAATAAATGTCCTTTCTGTGTCCCATCTTAAGTTCTTTCTTTAAAGTCTGGGTGCTGGAATGATAGATTTGTACATAAAATAGTATACATAATAGTATAGTATACTAATAGTATACATAAAAGTAGTACATAAAATGGTACACATAAAAGTATTCACACATGGTTAAAATCGTATATATATATATTTTTTTTAACATGGACAAAATATTAAAATCACTCAGTATCCATCTTTGAAATAATAAAGTCATTTGGGCTGAAACATAAAATTAGAAATGTTTTTTTTTCTTGGTTTGAATTCTGAGTTTCTAAGTGCTAATGTAATATGAACATAAAATCAATAAGAGTTGAGTTAGTAATAGTACATACAGAAACCTGATCAAATTTTAGTAGGAAAAAAGGTTATGTTCATGAAATTGCTCTACTTAGGCACTTTAGTCACATATGTATGTATAGATATAAAAGTATGTATATATATATGTACATATACAAATACCACCTCTTGTTTACAAGAACACTGGCCAGATGACAAGTGAATAATTAATTTTATTATTTTTAAATTTTAAATTATTTTAATTAATTCAAATTAATTAATAAGGTCAAAGATCAGTAGTACATATGAATATCTTGTTTTATTTTGTTTATTTTAGAGATCATCAGGTAAAGACTACTGAAATACTTCAGTATTCAGAGAACAAAAGTTTACCAGAAGTAACAGTTGTGGTGGTTTTACCGTACTCAGCAGCTGAATTCCACCAAAACTGCTCTCTCACCCCACCCCTCCTCAAAGAAGGGGGAGAAAATATGATTGAAAAAAAAAGCCTCACGGACTGAGATAAAGACAGGGCAACCACTCACCAATTATTGTCATGGACAAAACAGACTCAGCACAGGGAGATTAATATAAATTTTCGCCTATCACTAGCAGACTAGAACAGTGAGAAACTAAAAGCAAACTAGAGACACCTCCACCATACCCACATTCACCCCCTTCTCCCAGGGCCCAGGGCCTGCTCCTGTGGGGGCTCTCCATGGGCCGCAGCCTCCTCCAGGCCACATCCTCCTACTCCACCGGGGGCTCCTTCACAGGCTGCAGCATGGAGATCTGCTCCATGTGGGACCCATGGGCTGCAGGGGGACAGCCTGCTCCACCAGGAGCCTCTCCACAGGCCGCAGGGGAACTTCTGCTGTGTGCCTGGAGCACCTACTGCCCTCCCTCTGCACTGACCTTGGGGTCTGCAGGGCTGGTTCTCTCACATTTTGTCCCTCCTCTCTCCCAGCTGTTGTGCCACAGCAGTTTTTCCCCTTTCTTCAATCTGCTCTCCCAGAGGCCCAACTAGCGTCACTCACTGGCTTGGCTTTGGGCCATGGCAGGTCCCTTTGGAGCCAGCTGAAACTGGTGTTTATGTAACATGGGGCAGCTCCTGGAGTCTTTTCATAGAGGCCACCCCTGCAGCCCCCCAGCTACCAAACCCTTGCCATGTAAATCCAATACACTGTTAAGTGCAATCAAAGTCTTGCGTTTTCTACTGTGACTGGTAGAATGGAGGGACATGGATAGAGAAGAATCGCTCTTTTTAAAAAGTCAGAAGTGTTGAAAACTGACGGGTTCTGCCATTTTCAGTTGAGAGGAAATTTCATACTCCAAATTCAATGATTATTTATCTATTTATGTTCATTAGAATTGGAATAAGGCATACTATTTTGGAGGTTTGGAGGCTTATCCTTGTCAATGTCTTACCCTTCCCCATAGCTGAACTCTGTTGCTTCTGAAGAAGGTTGAACCCTTGTCCCACTGGCACCAAATTTCATGTTGAGGAAAAACTGTTATTTTCAGTTCTTTACAGGCATTTTGACAAATCCCAAAACATGAAATTTGTAATCATAGAATCTTCTGAGTTGGAAGGGACCCACAAGAATCGTTGAGTCCAATTCCTGGCTCCACACAGGGCCACCCCAAAATCAGATAGTGTTGTTCAAACACTTCTTGAACTCCAGAGACTTGGTGCCGTGACCACTTCCCTGGGGAGCCTGTTTCAGTGCCTGACTACCTTCTCAGTGAAGAACTTATTTTCTAATATCCAATCTGAACCTCCCTGGGTACACAACTTCATGCTGTAATCCTTACCTTAATATAGAAGTACAGAGCACATGGGGACTGTGCATATAGTCTTGGTCACCCTGGGGCTAAGAAATAAAAGACATGAGTGATATTAATTCAGCTCAAGAAGTTTGAATCCAGAAAAATTCTCCAGCCTTAACCTCCCCTTCATGGCATGATCACAAGCCAGGGAATTTCTTCCAAAAGAGAAATTAATTCTGTTTTGGAGAAATATATCTAATCTCACTTTACAGGCTCAAGGTGTTAGTAAAGCTAAATTGTTGGAGTATTTAATCACTGTCATTTCTCTGAAATTCTATTTTTTGTGAAGTTTACCTGCTTTGAAGTTGAGTTCTTTAATTTACATTTCTAGTTATGGATCTTGTTATGTCATTGTCAGTAAGGTTCAAAGGCCCACTATCAAGTAGCTATTTCATGTATTCATGATCAAGCACTCACAAAATAAGTTGAGCTCTTTAGGTCTCCTGTCATGCAACTTATTTTTCCTATCCCCCAGTTCATTATTTTGGCCTTCCTTTGAACTGCCTTTGCATTTTCACATCCTTCATCTGCGGGCAACAGAGACGGCACAGCACTGCTAGCAGTGGTCCCACTAATGGTGGCTGTTGGTTCATAATTGTTTGTTGACAGTCTCTAACTAGTCTGTCACTGTTGGAAGAGTCTCATGTACTGATAGTATAGTTCTAAATAATAATTTTCAGGTTAATGTTTCTGTATTTTTCTCAGTCACTCTGTTAAAACACAGAGGAAGTATCACTCTAGGAGTCTGGTAGTATACAATGTATTCACTATTTTACAAGAAAACCACCTGGTTTGCTTTATACATTTGTAATTGTTTTGCATTTACATATATATATATATTTGCTTTATATATTTACTAAGTTGAAATGAATCTGTAAAATATTTTAATCTCCAATATGTAATTCCCTCCTGCATACTAGAGAAAAGGTCATTTCTTCTAGTACAAAACCTAAAAATGCCTATTCTCACACTAAATGAGATCAAAAACATTTAGCAAATGGAAGAAGAACCAGTTTTTCAGTATAAGTTAGAATGAGTGTCAGTATCGTCTTATGCAAATGTCACATTTATTGCTTTTTTTTTTTTTTTAATAAGTCCCTTAAAGATACTGAAGAACCACTTATCACAGCAGTGATAAGTTACTGGGTGTAATTCAGCAGTGTCCTACACCAAAACCTCAGTGTCGACCCTTCCCAAATAAGCAATTCCTGAACCACATAAGATTGCTGAGGAGACAAGTTTATAGAAAATGTTTTCAAGGACTTCGATGTCTGGTACTTTATATTGAATGCTTGTGTCACCAACCTGGGCAGTGTGTGTCTGTATATGTGTGCAAGGAGTGTATACCTATGAACGGTAGTGTACTTTACTATTGCATAAATACGGCAAATGCAGATGGCTCTTTCAAAGAGCCTGCAGAATGATTCCTCAGTTGCATGGAATGAAACAGTGATTAAAAAGAAGAGATGTTTTAAGAGAGATGACTCTGAAAAATTCTTTGAAATATTTTTCTGCAGAGTGAGACCTTCTGACTTAAAGTAATAGAACATGTTACTTAAGAAGGCTGCTCACAAGCTAACTTCTATTAAGTACTTCATTCCACTGCTGCCGTGTATATGCAAGAGACAGATGTGGCTAATACCAAATTCTTTATGAATTTTTTTCCCCAGACAATTATTACTACTTCTTAGTACTAACATAACTACTTTCCTAAGCAAACAGATACATGTTTCAGATACTGTAATATGTTTTTTTTTGGGGGGGGGAGGGGTCTCAAGTAGACCCCAGCTCAAAACAAACTGAAAGCTCTGAAAAGGAAGCTTCTTAGCGGTGTGCTATAATAAAGCATCAGTGTTAAGTACTGTAAGAGAAAAATCATAATCTTACTGACAAATAATCAGAGTGTGTCTCTCTTCCAATTTCTCAGAAGTTATGGCTTATGATAATTATTTTATACTGTGATTATATTTATATGAGGAAAAGAAGCATAGTTAGGCCTCATATTTCTTATTCATTTTTTACATGTAAATGATGCTGTCTTTAAAACTCCATTTCTATAGATTACTAAATAATCACTACAGAGACAAGACACAAGGAAAATAAAATAATAAATGTTTTTTCTCCAACAGAATTATTTTCACAGAGATTCAGGGCAGCTTTCACTCCTAAATAATAATTCATAGTAGACTACAAGTTTCTTCCTTGTTCTGGTTTACAGAGTCTATGCCAAGTTAGTTTTGGCTTGTAAATTGCATTTAAATAGACGATTATGAATTAAGGCAGATAGAAATATTTCTGCCAGATTTTTTGTTCTGATTTTATGCATATAATTCCAAATTTAGTTGTGATGATTGGAAAACCATCATTGTATTCAATGCTGCCAACTCTCATAAGTGACTCTTGCATTTTTTTTTTATTTTTAATTTTTAATTTTATTGTTGCTATTATAAAAAGAAAAATATTTTTTCCCCATTTCCCTGTGCCACACAAGAGGAGGAGGTAGAAGAAGGATGGGGGTTTGGGAAACGTATCTTTAGTTTGCTTTTGGTTTCTCAGTGCTCTAGTGTGTTAGTAATAGGTAAAAACTTACATTATTTATCCTTGCATTGAGTCTGTTTTCCCTGTGACTGTAACAGGTGGCCGATCTCCCTGTCCTTACCTCAACCTTTGGGCCCTTTTCCATCATATTTTATCGCCCTCTTCCTTTGAGGAGGGGAAATGAGAGAGAGGTGGGGGTGGAGTTGAGCTGCCCATCAAAATGAAACACCACATCAGTGAGTAGCAGGGGACTTGGGTCTGGTCTGAGCTATTGGATGGGGTCAGCAAAGGTTCTCCTTTCTCTCCATCCTGATTCTTACTAACCCGAGGCATCAGAATCACAGAATGGCTGAGGTTGGCAGGGACCTCTGGAGGTCGTGTAGTCCAACCCATCTGCTCAAGCCGGGCCACCGACTGAAGGTTGCCCTGGATCGTGTCCAGATGGCTTTTGAGTATCTTGAGAGATGGAGACTCTACAACCTCTCTGGACCACAAGTGCCAGAGAATATGCACCCACGGAGTAAAAAAAAGTGCTCTCTTGTGTTCAGGTGGAATTACAAGGTTTTTATTTGGTCCTATTGCTGTCAGTGTGCACTACAGAGAAAAGTTTTTCTGCCTTGTCTCTCTGTTCCCTCCCATCAGGTATTTATACACAAAGACATCTTTGTCGAAAAGGGAAGCAGTCTAGAAAACTGGAAAAGAAAGAGAAGAGGGGGAGAGGGGAAGCATTCTGTTTTGGTGCATATCACCTCCAAACGGCGCCTTGATTCTGCTGCAGCTGAGCAGGTAGCAACCTATGCCTACTTTCCCCAGTAAAGTGTATTGCATAGACATTCAGGAAGAGAGCTAATTTATTGTCATCTTTGCAAAGCTGAAGGTCCCCCAGGGAACTGACTCTCTCACACAGGCTGGGCAGTCATTGTCCAGGAGGTGACAGCGTGCTCTGTGGTAAGCCCGCTTGCAATGGCTTCTTGGTCTGGGTTGGGTGAGGTTCCCCAGACTCTGCCTTTGATGAATTCCTCTAATCCACCTTGCCCACAGTCCAGAACACATGCACGATTCCTCCATGACTGTTCCCAGGTGTGAGGATCCATTCCCACTGTCTTCTTCATGTGCAGAGTACTCAGTTCTCCCCACAGAGTCTCTGGGCTGAGCAGATTCTCTGCCCCAGTGCCTGAAATTGTCACCCAGGCCAAACCAGTGCAAGGGGAACGGAGTGGGAAAGTCATTTTTTTTTTGTAGCTGCTGTTGTCTTCATTTCCTGCTGAACAAGAAGGATCGTCCAGAAGAAGACATTGCTACTGCCGGGGGGTTTCATTTCTCACGTTCTCCCCTTTTCTTCCCCAAGGGATGAGGTCAATGTCCACTGCCATCTGTGAACCCCACAAACACAGCGCTTTGTGTGGAGGCCTCTGTTGATGCCGTAGGTTAACAACACTTTGAGCCGGTCTTGTAGCTCCTGGAACTTGTGCAGCACCTGGGCTTGGGCAGCTGGTTCCAGCACCAGGCACTGTGAGAGGTTGAGCAGGATGGTTGTTCAGAAGAACGAGGGTAAGACAACCTCCTCGGTCACCCTTTTATTTCCTAGGAGGAAGGGTCAATGGTATTTCTCCTCTAGGCAGCAGCATGGGTACCAGAGGATGTCATCCAGCTGCAGCAGGAAACCTCCTGTGCCATCTTGGCAAGGGTGTCGTCATCAGGAGGTGCATCACAGCTGCCTTTGAGGAAGAGGTGGAACAGTCTGTGCCTTCCAGGATATGGTGCAGAGCTGCGGCATAGGAGGTAGAAGCTGTTCTGGCAGGCGTGCCTCGCCGTGAGCCTCAAGAAGCGCAGCTGATGGTCATGACGTGACGTTGTCCCTCACGGCGTGCTGATGGTGAAGCCAGCCCCTGCCTAGCTGATGCTGCAGCATAAGGAGTCCTATTCAGCTTGCTGCATGGCAATAATCATCTCGATGAAGATGGACCTCTGGGAGGCATTTGTCACCTGTAACTTGCAGGAGTGGGAGGAGGGCAGCACTGTTAGCTGGCAGTGGTGCGACATAGGCAAAAGCACCCAGGCCTTTTTCACCAGCACTTGGACCCAGGAGGCGACTTTCTCCGTGTCAAGGTAGAATTGGGTGCAGAGGGTGCGTAGGAGACGCGAGGCCAGATACTTCCCCACGTTGTCATTGAGATGGTGGAGGATGCACTTCACGTCCCCCAGCAGCCTCTCCCTGGAGCACACGCAATTCAGTTCCAGACGGACGTCAGACTGCCTTGCTGGCCACTGCCCTGTGGGGTCCAAGTTGAGGAGGAAGGAGAACCCGGGAGGTGGATCCAGGAACACATGCACGCGGTAGAATAAGCCATCCTCCTGAAGACTCCAGCCATTGTAGGTGCTGTGCGTCCCTGTGGCTAGCTGCAGCTGTGGCATGAAAATATTCCTGCAAAGTGCTTGGCTGACGCAGAGGAGGTCTCCTACTAGCTCCTTGCACAAGTTGGTCAATTCTTGCATGGGCCCAAAGGTGCGCTTTGCTGAAGACCTGAAAGCACGCCGTGCACCACTGCGGACTTTTCCCTTGTTGTCCTCTTCCCCCTCCCCCTCACTGCTCGAGCTGATCTCCTTTCTGCTTCTGGCAGACTTTGTCTTCCTTCGCCTGGCCAGCCAGCAGAGCCCACAGAGCACGAGAAAGGCTCCAACAACGGCCCAGATATGCCACTGCTGGAACACAGTGGAGAGCGTGGCTCCCTCGACAACCACCTTGCGCTCCATCTTGTCTAGCAGCCGAGCCATCTCCTGTCTCAGCTGCTCCTCACGCTGCCACATCTGCTCAAGCGTGGACATGTCAGCCTGTTCGTTGACATGCCCCACACATACTGGCTTCCCAGCACAGACAGGGCAAAGACAATCCACTCGGCCACGGCCTGGAGGAGGGGGGAGAGAAAGGGGGTTAGTGGGTCTGGCTGGGAGGGATCTGGTGGCTGGGGGAGCGGGGCTGGTAAGAGGGGTGGGCTTGGAGGGGGCAAAAGCAGGGCTTGTGAGCACTGCATGGCTGGGTGTTGGCAGGCTTGAAGCGGACACAGGCCCCGGGCAGAGACTCCCTGGGAGTCCCTTTACCCTTGCTCCCAGCCCCTGTGGCAGCACCGTGCCCTGCCTGCGGTGTGGCC
The DNA here is from genome assembly GCF_013377495.2 of Cygnus atratus. Lineage (NCBI taxonomy): Eukaryota > Metazoa > Chordata > Aves > Anseriformes > Anatidae > Cygnus > Cygnus atratus. Next base: position 63,652,105 of record NC_066365.1, on the reverse strand, counting down.
CTGAGTGTCTGGGCCCCAGGTGCAGGCTCAGGACCCCGCCCCCCCCGATGTGTGCCGCGGCCCTTGCCCAGCCCAGCCTTCCCCCACACACCATATTCACCGATCGCCCAAGTCCAAATGAAGCGCACTGCCTGGCGCTCGCTCCCTTGAGGACAGCTCTCCATTGTGACATGTCCTCTGACATGTGACAGGCGTCAGAGCCGTGTCACAGACGCCCCACCGCCCAGCTGATGCACGGCTGCCTTGGGCACCGAGGCCCCGGCACCCACAACCTACAAACCCGAGAGCAGTGAGCTCCCCGGGGCTCCGAACCCCCTCCAAACTGCTCTCAAAAATAAAAAAAGGGACTTGTAAGCTTGCTCCTTCCCTCTTCTCCTCTTGGGTGACTTCTGCTGAGGTAGGGCTGAGTCCTACATGGCCTGCTAACCAAGAAAATGCACCTTTTGGCTGTGCGTCCACCCCTAGTCGTATGAAAGGCAAGCTGTAAAGACTTAGCGACCAGCAGTGTTAGGGCCCTTTAAGCTCCCATACCAGTTGCCTAGACAGGATGGTGGGCACTCGTTTGAGCGTGACAGAATAGTTCCGTTGGAACGGACCCACAACGATCACCCAGTCCAACTGCCCGACCACTTCAGGGCTAATGAAAAGAGAAGGCATATTAATGAAGGCAGTCTCCAAAGGCCTCTTGAACACTGACAGGCATGGGCACCTGGCCTGATGGCTGCCGGTGGGTCCCACCTGTCCCAAAGAGGGAAGCGGACTCTAGTCCAGGAGCTGGCAAGGGTCATTGAGAGGGCTTTAAACTAGGTATGAAGGGGGATGAGGGGGAAATGAGGCTCAATAGTGATGAGCCTGGGGGAGCAGTCCCAGGGTTGAGGGTGAGGGCAATGATGTGACTCAAGTGCATCTACACCAATGCACGCAGCATGCGCAACAAACAGGAGGAGCTGGAAGCCATTGTGTGGCAGGCAAACAATGAGGTATTGGATGGGCAGCAAAGGTTCTCCTTTCTCTCCATCCTGATTCTTACTAACCCGAGGCATCAGAATCACAGAATGGCTGAGGTTGGCAGGGACCTCTGGAGGTCGTGTAGTCCAACCCATCTGCTCAAGCCGGGCCACCGACTGAAGGTTGCCCTGGATCGTGTCCAGATGGCTTTTGAGTATCTTGAGAGATGGAGACTCTACAACCTCTCTGGACCACAAGTGCCAGAGAATATGCACCCACGGAGTAAAAAAAAGTGCTCTCTTGTGTTCAGGTGGAATTACAAGGTTTTTATTTGGTCCTATTGCTGTCAGTGTGCACTACAGAGAAAAGTTTTTCTGCCTTGTCTCTCTGTTCCCTCCCATCAGGTATTTATACACAAAGACATCTTTGTCGAAAAGGGAAGCAGTCTAGAAAACTGGAAAAGAAAGAGAAGAGGGGGAGAGGGGAAGCATTCTGTTTTGGTGCATATCACCTCCAAACGGCGCCTTGATTCTGCTGCAGCTGAGCAGGTAGCAACCTATGCCTACTTTCCCCAGTAAAGTGTATTGCATAGACATTCAGGAAGAGAGCTAATTTATTGTCATCTTTGCAAAGCTGAAGGTCCCCCAGGGAACTGACTCTCTCACACAGGCTGGGCAGTCATTGTCCAGGAGGTGACAGCGTGCTCTGTGGTAAGCCCGCTTGCAATGGCTTCTTGGTCTGGGTTGGGTGAGGTTCCCCAGACTCTGCTTTTGATGAATTCCTCTAATCCACCTTGCCCACAGTCCAGAACACATGCACGATTCCTCCATGACTGTTCCCAGGTGTGAGGATCCATTCCCACTGTCTTCTTCATGTGCAGAGTACTCAGTTCTCCCCACAGAGTCTCTGGGCTGAGCAGATTCTCTGCCCCAGTGCCTGAAATTGTCACCCAGGCCAAACCAGTGCAAGGGGAACGGAGTGGGAAAGTCATTTTTTTTTGTAGCTGCTGTTGTCTTCATTTCCTGCTGAACAAGAAGGATCGTCCAGAAGAAGACATTGCTACTGCCGGGGGGTTTCATTTCTCACGTTCTCCCCTTTTCTTCCCCAAGGGATGAGGTCAATGTCCACTGCCATCTGTGAACCCCACAAACACAGCGCTTTGTGTGGAGGCCTCTGTTGATGGCCGTAGGTTAACAACACTTTGAGCCGGTCTTGTAGCTCCTGGAACTTGTGCAGCACCTGGGCTTGGGCAGCTGGTTCCAGCACCAGGCACTGTGAGAGGTTGAGCAGGATGGTTGTTCAGAAGAACGAGGGTAAGACAACCTCTCGGTCACCCTTTTATTTCCTAGGAGGAAGGGTCAATGGTATTTCTCCTCTAGGCAGCAGCATGGGTACCAGAGGATGTCATCCAGCTGCAGCAGGAAACCTCCTGTGCCATCTTGGCAAGGGTGTCGTCATCAGGAGGTGCATCACAGCTGCCTTTGAGGAAGAGGTGGAACAGTCTGTGCCTTCCAGGATATGGTGCAGAGCTGCGGCATAGGAGGTAGAAGCTGTTCTGGCAGGCGTGCCTCGCCGTGAGCCTCAAGAAGCGCAGCTGATGGTCATGACGTGACGTTGTCCCTCACGGCGTGCTGATGGTGAAGCCAGCCCCTGCCTAGCTGATGCTGCAGCATAAGGAGTCCTATTCAGCTTGCTGCATGGCAATAATCATCTCGATGAAGATGGACCTCTGGGAGGCATTTGTCACCTGTAACTTGCAGGAGTGGGAGGAGGGCAGCACTGTTAGCTGGCAGTGGTGCGACATAGGCAAAAGCACCCAGGCCTTTTTCACCAGCACTTGGACCCAGGAGGCGACTTTCTCCGTGTCAAGGTAGAATTTGGTGCAGAGGGTGCTTAGGAGACGCGAGGCCAGATACTTCCCCACGTTGTCATTGAGATGGTGGAGGATGCACTTCACGTCCCCCAGCAGCCTCTCCCTGGAGCACTTCCGCAATTCTAGTTCCAGACGGACGTGCCAGACTGCCTTGCTGGCCACTGCCCTGTGGGGTCCAAGTTGAGGAGGAAGGAGAACCCCGGGAGGTGGATCCAGGAACACATGCACGCGGTAGAATAAGCCATCCTCCTGAAGACTCCAGCCATTGTAGGTGTCTGTGCGTCCCTGTGGCTAGGTGCAGCTGTGGCATGAAAATATTCCTGCAAAGTGCTTGGCTGACGCAGAGGAGGTCTCCTACTAGCTCCTTGCACAAGTTGGTCAATTCTTGCATGGGCCCAAAGGTGCGCTTTGCTGAAGACCATGAAAGCACGCCGTGCACCACTGCGGACTTTTCCCTTGTTGTCCTCTTCCCCCTCCCCCTCACTGCTCGAGCTGATCTCCTTTCTGCTTCTGGCAGACTTTGTCTTCCTTCGCCTGGCCAGCAGCCAGCAGAGCCCACAGAGCACGACGAGAAAGGCTCCAACAACGGCCCAGATATGCCACTGCTGGAACACAGTGGAGAGCGTGGCTCCCTCGACAACCACCTTGCGCTCCATCTTGTCTAGCAGCCGAGCCATCTCCTGTCTCAGCTGCTCCTCACGCTGCCACATCTGCTCAAGCGTGGACATGTCAGCCTGTTCGTTGACATGCCCCACATACTGGCTTCCCAGCACAGACAGGGCAAAGACAATCCACTCGGCCACGGCCTGGAGGAGGGGGGAGAGAAAGGGGGTTAGTGGGTCTGGCTGGGAGGGATCTGGTGGCTGGGGGAGCGGGGCTGGTAAGAGGGGTGGGCTTGGAGGGGGCAAAAGCAGGGCTTGTGAGCACTGCATGGGGCCACTGGGTGTTGGCAGGCTTGAAGGGGACACAGGCCCCGGGCAGAGACTCCCTGGGAGTCCCTTTACCCTTGCTCCCAGCCCCTGTGGCAGCACCGTGCCCTGCCTGCGGTGTGGCCCTGAGTGTCTGGGCCCCAGGTGCAGGCTCAGGACCCCGCCCCCCCGATGTGTGCCGCGGCCCTTGCCCAGCCCAGCCTTCCCCCACACACCATATTCACCGATCGCCCAAGTCCAAATGAAGCGCACTGCCTGGCGCTCGCTCCCTTGAGGACAGCTCTCCATTGTGACATGTCCTCTGACATGTGACAGGCGTCAGAGCCGTGTCACAGACGACCCCCACCGCCCAGCTGATGCACGGCTGCCTTGGGCACCGAGGCCCCGGCACCCACAACCTACAAACCCGAGAGCAGTGAGCTCCCCGGGGCTCCGAACCCCCTCCAAACTGCTCTCAAAAATAAAAAAAGGGACTTGTAAGCTTGCTCCTTCCCTCTTCTCCTCTTGGGTGACTTCTGCTGAGGTAGGGCTGAGTCCTACATGGCCTGCTAACCAAGAAAATGCACCTTTTGGCTGTGCGTCCACCCCTAGTCGTATGAAAGGCAAGCTGTAAAGACTTAGCGACCAGCAGTGTTAGGGCCCTTTAAGCTCCCATACCAGTTGCCTAGACAGGATGGTGGGCACTCGTTTGAGCGTGACAGAATAGTTCCGTTGGAACGGACCCACAACGATCACCCAGTCCAACTGCCCGACCACTTCAGGGCTAATGAAAAGAGAAGGCATATTAATGAAGGCAGTCTCCAAAGGCCTCTTGAACACTGACAGGCATGGGCACCTGGCCTGATGGCTGCCGGTGGGTCCCACCTGTCCCAAAGAGGGAAACGGACTCTAGTCCAGGAGCTGGCAAGGGTCATTGAGAGGGCTTTAAACTAGGTATGAAGGGGGATGAGGGGGAAATGAGGCTCAATAGTGATGAGCCTGGGGGAGCAGTCCCAGGGTTGAGGGTGAGGGCAATGATGTGACTCAAGTGCATCTACACCAATGCACGCAGCATGCGCAACAAACAGGAGGAGCTGGAAGCCATTGTGTGGCAGGCAAACAATGAGGTATTGGATGGGCAGCAAAGGTTCTCCTTTCTCTCCATCCTGATTCTTACTAACCCGAGGCATCAGAATCACAGAATGGCTGAGGTTGGCAGGGACCTCTGGAGGTCGTGTAGTCCAACCCATCTGCTCAAGCCGGGCCACCGACTGAAGGTTGCCCTGGATCGTGTCCAGATGGCTTTTGAGTATCTTGAGAGATGGAGACTCTACAACCTCTCTGGACCACAAGTGCCAGAGAATATGCACCCACGGAGTAAAAAAAAGTGCTCTCTGTGTTCAGGTGGAATTACAAGGTTTTTATTTGGTCCTATTGCTGTCAGTGTGCACTACAGAGAAAAGTTTTTCTGCCTTGTCTCTCTGTTCCCTCCCATCAGGTATTTATACACAAAGACATCTTTGTCGAAAAGGGAAGCAGTCTAGAAAACTGGAAAAGAAAGAGAAGAGGGGGAGAGGGGAAGCATTCTGTTTTGGTGCATATCACCTCCAAACGGCGCCTTGATTCTGCTGCAGCTGAGCAGGTAGCAACCTATGCCTACTTTCCCCAGTAAAGTGTATTGCATAGACATTCAGGAAGAGAGCTAATTTATTGTCATCTTTGCAAAGCTGAAGGTCCCCCAGGGAACTGACTCTCTCACACAGGCTGGGCAGTCATTGTCCAGGAGGTGACAGCGTGCTCTGTGGTAAGCCCGCTTGCAATGGCTTCTTGGTCTGGGTTGGGTGAGGTTCCCCAGACTCTGCTTTTGATGAATTCCTCTAATCCACCTTGCCCACAGTCCAGAACACATGCACGATTCCTCCATGACTGTTCCCAGGTGTGAGGATCCATTCCCACTGTCTTCTTCATGTGCAGAGTACTCAGTTCTCCCCACAGAGTCTCTGGGCTGAGCAGATTCTCTGCCCCAGTGCCTGAAATTGTCACCCAGGCCAAACCAGTGCAAGGGGAACGGAGTGGGAAAGTCATTTTTTTTGTAGCTGCTGTTGTCTTCATTTCCTGCTGAACAAGAAGGATCGTCCAGAAGAAGACATTGCTACTGCCGGGGGGTTTCATTTCTCACGTTCTCCCCTTTTCTTCTTCCCCAAGGGATGAGGTCAATGTCCACTGCCATCTGTGAACCCCACAAACACAGCGCTTTGTGTGGAGGCCTCTGTTGATGTCCGTAGGTTAACAACACTTTGAGCCGGTCTTGTAGCTCCTGGAACTTGTGCAGCACCTGGGCTTGGGCAGCTGGTTCCAGCACCAGGCACTGTGAGAGGTTGAGCAGGATGGTTGTTCAGAAGAACGAGGGTAAGACAACCTCCTCGGTCACCCTTTTATTTCCTAGGAGGAAGGGTCAATGGTATTTCTCCTCTAGGCAGCAGCATGGTACCAGAGGATGTCATCCAGCTGCAGCAGGAAACCTCCTGTGCCATCTTGGCAAGGGTGTCGTCATCAGGAGGTGCATCACAGCTGCCTTTGAGGAAGAGGTGGAACAGTCTGTGCCTTCCAGGATATGGTGCAGAGCTGCGGCATAGGAGGTAGAAGCTGTTCTGGCAGGCGTGCCTCGCCGTGAGCCTCAAGAAGCGCAGCTGATGGTCATGACGTGACGTTGTCCCTCACGGCGTGCTGATGGTGAAGCCAGCCCCTGCCTAGCTGATGCTGCAGCATAAGGAGTCCTATTCAGCTTGCTGCATGGCAATAATCATCTCGATGAAGATGGACCTCTGGGAGGCGTTTGTCACCTGTAACTTGCAGGAGTGGGAGGAGGGCAGCACTGTTAGCTGGCAGTGGTGCGACATAGGCAAAAGCACCCAGGCCTTTTTCACCAGCACTTGGACCCAGGAGGCGACTTTCTCCGTGTCAAGGTAGAATTTGGGTGCAGAGGGTGCTTAGGAGACGCGAGGCCAGATACTTCCCCACGTTGTCATTGAGATGGTGGAGGATGCACTTCACGTCCCCCAGCAGCCTCTCCCTGGAGCACACGCAATTCAGTTCCAGACGGACGTCAGACTGCCTTGCTGGCCACTGCCCTGTGGGGTCCAAGTTGAGGAGGAAGGAGAACCCGGGAGGTGGATCCAGGAACACATGCACGCGGTAGAATAAGCCATCCTCCTGAAGACTCCAGCCATTGTAGGTGTCTGTGCGTCCCTGTGGCTAGCTGCAGCTGTGGCATGAAAATATTCCTGCAAAGTGCTTGGCTGCGCAGAGGAGGTCTCCTACTAGCTCCTTGCACAGTTGGTCAATTCTTGCATGGGGCCCAAAGGTGCGCTTTGCTGAAGACCTGAAAAGCACGCCGTGCACCACTGCGGACTTTTCCCTTGTTGTCCTCTTCCCCCTCCCCCTCACTGCTCGAGCTGATCTCCTTTCTGCTTCTGGCAGACTTTGTCTTCCTTCGCCTGGCCAGCCAGCAGAGCCCACAGAGCACGAGAAAGGCTCCAACAACGGCCCAGATATGCCACTGCTGGAACACAGTGGAGAGCGTGGCTCCTCGACAACCACCTTGCGCTCCATCTTGTCTAGCAGCCGAGCCATCTCCTGTCTCAGCTGCTCCTCACGCTGCCACAATCTGCTCAAGCGTGGACATGTCAGCCTGTTCGTTGACATGCCCCACATACTGGCTTCCCAGCACAGACAGGGCAAAGACAATCCACTCGGCCACGGCCTGGAGGAGGGGGGAGAGAAAGGGGGTTAGTGGGTCTGGCTGGGAGGGATCTGGTGGCTGGGGAGCGGGGCTGGTAAGAGGGGTGGGCTTGGAGGGGGCAAAAGCAGGGCTTGTGAGCACTGCATGGCTGGGTGTTGCCGGCAGGCTTGAAGCGGACACAGGCCCCGGGCAGAGACTCCCTGGGAGTCCCTTTACCCTTGCTCCCAGCCCCTGTGGCAGCACCGTGCCCTGCCTGCGGTGTGGCCCTGAGTGTCTGGGCCCCAGGTGCAGGCTCAGGACCCCGCCCCCCCGATGTGTGCCGCGGCCCTTGCCCAGCCCAGCCTTCCCCCACACACCATATTCACCGATCGCCCAAGTCCAAATGAAGCGCACTGCCTGGCGCTCGCTCCCTTGAGGACAGCTCTCCATTGTGACATGTCCTCTGACATGTGACAGGCGTCAGAGCCGTGTCACAGACGCCCCACCGCCCAGCTGATGCACGGCTGCCTTGGGCACCGAGGCCCCGGCACCCACAACCTACAAACCCGAGAGCAGTGAGCTCCCCGGGGCTCCGAACCCCCTCCAAACTGCTCTCAAAATAAAAAAAGGGACTTGTAAGCTTGCTCCTTCCCTCTTCTCCTCTTGGGTGACTTCTGCTGAGGTAGGGCTGAGTCCTACATGGCCTGCTAACCAAGAAAATGCACCTTTTGGCTGTGCGTCCACCCCTAGTCGTATGAAAGGCAAGCTGTAAAGACTTAGCGACCAGCAGTGTTAGGGCCCTTTAAGCTCCCATACCAGTTGCCTAGACAGGATGGTGGGCACACTCGTTTGAGCGTGACAGAATAGTTCCGTTGGAACGGACCCACAACGATCACCCCCAGTCCCCAACTGCCCGACCACTTCCAGGGCTAATGAAAAGAGAAGGCATATTAATGAGGCAGTCTCCAAAGGCCTCTTGAACACTGACAGGCCTTGGGGTATATATTACCCCTCTAGGAAGCCTGTTTCAGTGTTTGACTACCCTCACAGTAAAGAAATAGATGAGGAAGAGATGAGGAAAAGGCTGAGGTGCTTAATGCCTTCTTTGCCTCAGTCTTTAGCGGCAAAACCAGTTTTGTTCTGCTGGATTCCCAGTACCCTGAGCTGGTGGAAGGGGATGGGGAGCAGAATATGGCCCTCATAATCCAGCAAATTCATGGAGATGTAAATTGAAGCATGTTCAAAGCTGAATATACCTTCACCCAGAAATCTGCCATATTACTCCTGTTTTATATGGAGTGAATAGTAGGGATAGAAATAACCTGCATTCTGCAATCAGGAGGGACAGAAGCATCTGGGTGGAATACACAAGGAATCAAACACATTAAGCTTTAACACTTCTTGGTCTGTACTTGAGTGGAGTTCATGCTGGGCAAAGTTTGTTTGGCACATTCAGCCTATGAACTCAAACACTGCAGGGAAAAATTAACGTCTTCTGAACCCTGTTCTCTAACAGTGTCCAGCATCCTGAAGGTTGTGGTCCTAGTATTCCAACCAGTTTAACACGCTGTGTCTTTGTGTTTGCATGAAATTTAATTGTCTTTGAGTTGCAATTGATACCATGACTGGAAAGATTTAGGTGGAGTATTTATCCCCCAAACTGTGGGATATATATATATTTCTGATAGTTACTGCATATCAAACAAAATGAGTTAAGTACCTGTTTAACTGCTAGTGTGAAGCAGATGACTTATTGCTTATGAAAAGGACAAGACTGAAATTGTGCACAAAAATGTTTTTGTGGAGATGTCTACTTCATTGTCTTCACTTAGAAGAAAAACCTGGGAAGTTCTTTTACAACAGATTACATAGTTATGTCTAGAAGACTAAAAAAAGTCTCACCCTCCTCTGGAAAACAGGATAATAATTATTCTAGATAACCCTCAGATTTGCTACGCATTTTTAATGTGATGCTCCACAGCATTTAACTTTTCAAAATTTTCCACCTTATTGATAGTTCTTTGCTAACATTTGCCATGAGATTCATGTGGTTGTGGTTTATCTGCTTGCTCTTTGAGGGATCTCAAGTCTGTCTTTATTTGGAAATTAAAAGGAAGGATAGAATTATAATGCTCAAATTCTACTTTCTCATGAGGTGGTTTCCAAACACAGATCCTTAAGTGAAAATTGTTGTATGTTGGCGGGGACCAAGAATGATTCCTAATATCTTATCTGGAAGTCTATGCAGATGATGTTCATGAAAGACAAATTTAAACTGAGCATGTAAAGAAAAGGGGAATAGGAAGCATATTTGAAGAAAATAAACAGGAAGAGCACTGCTTGTATGAGAAATTCTAGGAGGGAATTCTATGTGCTAGGAAGAAAAATAACAGGGAGAGAAGAGTTATTTAAACTAAAGAACAAAGTTGGCACTGGAACAAATGTGCATGAGAATACCCATTTAGACTGAAGTTGAAAGGTAATATACATCAATGAAAAGAATTTGTATAACACTTTCAAAAGAGAGAGCAGCTGGAGGGAAAACCTGTCGGCTTTTACGATGTGAAAAAATCTTGTTTCAGAAGAATCAGTCAGCTGCTTAAGACTGAAAAAAGACCACCAAAAAACAGAGTTGTTCTATGAAGTACCTAGGAGCTGGAGACACACAGAAGTTGGACACCCAAATCCATCTACCTTGGAAGGAGCAAACCCACATATTATGATTCCCAGAAGAAAGGTCACCAGCCTTTGCCAGTTGTTGATCTCCAAACTTCCCTAAGGACCACTTGGCCAAAGAAGAATGAAAGAATTTCTCTGTCACAGAGAAGGTTGAAGGGTTTGTTGTCACTGCAATAAATACATCTCAATACCAAAAAAATACCTCTGATATATACCAAGACAATAAAGATGCTGAGGTAAAAAAAGATGTTTGGATATGCAATATCTTTAATGGGAAACTCAAAGTGAATAAAGGAATAGCCTGCTTTGTAGAACAGAAAATAAATTAGGTACTTGTTAGTTTAAAGCTAATAAAGCTTAGGGAAAAGCTTAGCTGAGTATGGATATAGTCCTGCCCTACACTTATGACTGCAGAAACTTATGAGATTAAATTTTTCCAAATAGAAAGAAAGACATATGTATAATCACTTAAAAGTTGGAGCTATTTAGGTGGAATATTTTTTATTTGGTCTACTTGAGACAGGGAGGTATTTGGAAAGAGACAAAAGCAAGCCAGAACACAGAAGGAAACACAAAAGATCCCAAAACCTGATATGATACAAAAAAAACACAAGTCATGAGAGAGTTTATGGCAGAGTACTGACCAAAAGTGCCTTGTAGCTGTGGGACATAAAACCATCTCTATTTCTTTATTCCTGATAGGTTTTGAACAAACAGATTTGAACCAAAGATCCCTAATTCTGTTGGTTATCAGAATTCAAACCAGTTATTCAAGTCAAAAAGGATAGTACTGTATCAAGTGATCCCAAAAGTGTTTATTTATCCAAATGTATATATTTTTAAATGTTACCATATGCCCAGCTTGGTTAGATATTGATGAATCATTTAGAGTGCTTTTTCCAAGCAAGCACTCTGGGACTGGACACTAGAATGCTGAGCATTGCCTTATTCCCACTGGCTTCCCCTCAGATGCCCTCAAGGAAGGAGAAACCTTCCCATCTCCCAGGCTTCCTAGACTCAAGGTGTACATGCTGGGCCAAAGAAAGTGACGCAGTGGTCCTCCCCTCTGCCCAGATACAGCTTTGTAAACACGTAAATGTAGTAACTGTGAATAAACCAATTAAACAAGTATACAGTATTGAACAGATTCAGCATTGTACTACACATAGTTCCAACATCATATTTGTTATTTACAAAAGGGGACCGCACATATACAGTTGTTGTCACTGGTTAATTCTTTCTAAGAAGCTTCTGGAAATGGACAGATCTTAGGACAAGTATGACTACAGAGGGAACATCATCACTTTCTGGAATGTATATTTCATCTTCCTCTTTTTAATCTTACACAAATTTTAATTATTTGTGGGATATAATTGTATTGAGTTATTCTTCAGAAAAGAGAATCTGAAATTCAGCTATTCCTGTAGGATTAAAGGTACCTGTATTTATTCAGAGATTTGAGAACAATCAGAATAGATGAATATTTGTACAGGGAATAAGGAATAGCATTGGCAACACCTTTAGAAATTAATTAAAACATTTTATAAGTAATTTAGTTGAATCAAGTAATGAACTGTGAAGAGTCATGTTTTCAATGCATGTCAGGAACACTTGGGTATTTTAACTTTGTCCCAACTGAATATTCATTCATTCATTCATATCTTCCATTTTTAAAATATGTAAAATTGCCTTTTAGCAAGAGCACTCTACTCTTGATTTCCACTGGTAGGGGATTTGAGTACATTTGAAAGACTTAACTCTGAGTCAATAGCTATTTCAGACCCGTCAGAATGGAGCTACCTTTTTAATGGAACTCCCAAAAGCTCATTGTTTTCTATTTTGTCTGTGCAATATGTCAAAATGAAAGGCAGATTGTTGATTTGATCTACTTTAATCCATTTCTAGTGACACAAGGTTGAGTTAACAGAGCAATGGAAACCATGCAAAATTTCCAGATTTAATTATATAATTAAGAAAGCACAGGCGCATCTAAATTTCATCTGATTTTTTTTTTTTAATAAGTTTTCTTTACACTTCTATGCAAAGATGGAATGAGAAATATAAGTAAAAATATTCTTGGAAGTGATACTTCCATTTTAATGTTAAAAGGAAAAAAATGCTATTTAGAACAGACATTTGCTGGCATCAAATAACTGCTGATCTTTTGAGGTCAAGTAGTTTCAAATTTTCCATGACAACCTACAAAAGTCCAGAAGACTGGAAGGGGTGATAAAATTGTTGTATACTACAAAGCAAAGGAAGCTAATTGCTATCTGAAATCTGTGAAATTTGTGTCAATTGTTGACAAGCAGAACTTAAGGAACAATTAAAACTCTTTCACTCTGAAGTCAGGGCTTTTTTTGAAGACATATTCACAAGGTTATGCAGTTATCACTGCCAAGTTTCACTCATGATGAAAATACAAAACAAAACAAATAAATAAAAAACGAAAAACTACACAACATTCTGTTTAATGAGCTTTTCATAAAAGATTAAGAATTACAGAATTACCCTTCTTTTTTTCTTCCGTTGAGAACTTAGTAAACTCAAAAGTGAAGCCAGCTTTTCAGCAGTTCTAATGCAAGAAATGAAAATTAATGTTATGCATGCACAGAGACATTGGACTTTATGTGGCCAGACCATCTGATTTAACTTTCTTTAAGAAAACACAGGCTCTTAAATATGGCTGGGAAGACTTCCATTTGAAACACCCTCCTGCAGGACTGTGACCAGTGCACATTTGCCTTGCTGTGAAATCAGCAGAATCCCATGTTTTTAAAATTCTAAGAACACTTCTTTTTGCCCTGTGTGTTTGCTTTGGCTGGTTTCTTTTCCAGTTGTGTTCCAGAAAGTGTTATAGCTTTCAGTTGGTGAGAATTGAGATGTATGGGTCCCCAGCTGTGCTTTATTATAAAAAGCCATACAGTTGTAACAGAAAAATACTTGAGCATTCACAAGTCTTACTCTGTCTCTATCTCTGTGTCTCTCAGCTGCAAGTATCAGCAGTGCAATGCATGCTTGCTTATTGCTGCTTAGAAGTTAAATATTGTTACATAAATGCTCCATGTATGTTTGAAAATTACTTCGAAAAATATTTTGGAACAGAAAAACTATTTTTTTGTCCTCAAAACAAGTAAAATACAAGTATTCCCTGTGTATGGTATTACTTTCAATTAAGAAGAGCTGCCAAATCAATGACGATACTTGATATCACAGTAAACATGCATAACATTGTATCTGGATTTCTGAACTTCATAGGTCTAAGGCAGTAAGTAGCTGACTTCATTAACATAGTGGTTGTATTGATCAGATAAGGGACTTAGGAAAGGTCATATGAATCTGAAGTCTAGTACTGAAGTTATTGTCTGGGGTTATATTCATACATCGAAAACCCTGCGATCAAACTAAATTCCTAATTAAATTTGCATGTTGACTGCTTAGAGGAAAAGCAAAGATGTGCAAATCTGCAGGAGGACCACAGCCAAACTGATGAGTTAAAAAGACTTGCACGTTCACTTATTTTCTTGTTTTTCAAACTTTGCCCATTCTAGATGGCAGTTTGACAGGTGTATCTTTTGTGGGAACTGTTTGACTTGAAATTAGTCTTGGAATTCAGTTGTCTTTCAGGCATGTGTATTTTCTTCACTAAATGTTTATATTCTTTATATTCTAAACTGCCAGATTAAATGAAATAACTGGACAAAGTGTTGTCATATTTTACTTGTAGGCTGATGTTCTGAAAATGCACTGTATGTAGACCTACACACTGAACTATGTTTAAAAGCTGTACTTCTAGGAGAATACACTTGGAATATAAGCTTGGAATCGTTTGTATTTTCTTTCTCCTTGAATGAGAATATTTTAAAGCTTTTTTCCTTTTTTATTCAAGGAATGAATTTTTTTACACATATTTCCAAGACTATTTATGTCATTAAATTCAAACAAATGTATCCAAATATATACAACCAGCTTGCAATTAAATGTGGCCCAGGCTGGAAAACCTTGTTAAAGGATGAGGTGCAAAGTTATCAATAAAGTATCATATTCTGTATTATGATTCATCTACACATACAGCTGGGAATTTCACATATATATTAAGCTAAAGCCAGGAAATTAATGTCTGTATGCAGATGTACATTGGAATAGTTATTCTAAAAAGAGTATTGTTGAAAACTGAAAGAAAAATAGATTTCATGTAGATAATTCCTACAATCAACCTTTCTTTTGCACTTTGGTTACATCAGCAGTGTTGAGCTTGGATGAACAGATATTACTCCCAAGTTAAAATGCTGGTTTCTTTTGAAGGTACAGCTGAAAAAGTTCTTAGCACATGCACTGCTAGACCGGTGCAAAAGGTATGTTGTTACAACAGTGCCTTCAAACATATTTTTTGTTGTTGTGTTAGATTTGAATCTCTCATCCTCATCAGGCTGGGCATGGTGTTTACATCTGAGATACAGCTGTAAAATTTAGAGCTTAGAGGCATGCTATTTTAGGCTAACTTCCGAGATAATATGTCAACACAGCAGTAGGGAGAACACCGGATAGCACAGTTATTAGTGTGACAATTGAGGTGACAGCAGTTCCCACTTTATCAACTGTGAGACCTACATAAATACAACACTGTATATAAATGCAAGTACTTCCAACCGCAGGAGCAAAGGGACTACTCATGAAGTCACTTATGGTGGGCATGTAACTATTTGTCTTATATATTTTAAATTTTGCCCTCCCATCACAAGCTTGACAAAACTCAGTGATGTAGTCTTCTTTCTCCAAGAATAAGAAAAACAAGCTTTTTTAAAATGTCATATCATTGACTAAAACAGATGACATTCAGTGGAAATATTTTTAAGCCCAGGTTGAAATGACTGGGCTATCAAGGACAATCTTTTAGTAACATTGTTCATCAAAAAGTGTTCTCTTAGTTTCTTAAAACAACTTCAATTATGTATTATAACAAAGCAATGGTTACAGTTCAGACTGCTAAAGCTTTTTCAGTCCTAAAGTCCATTAAGAGGAAGGAAAGCATTCCGTTGCTGAAATAAAACCAGAGTACAGACTGAAGTAAGATGTTTTTCCCATTCCTTTAGAGGACAAAAAATCACTATCACTTTAACAAACCTTGTTGATCCCCCCCTCAGTGAAACTGGATTTAACATTGCTGATTTTGTTTCAGAATCACAACTTCAACTGAAATGACACTTCATCTTGCCAACACTTATTTGTTCATGCAGTGCACCTGCTTCATCAAGTTTGTCAGCTGAGCTCTGGCAAGGGTGATTTCTAGATAAATGCTACTGCGGAACCAGCCATGATACCAGAAAACCTATGAGCAATTATTCCATTTCTTTTAGGTAAAAAAAAAAAAAAAAAAAAAAGAGAAAAAAAAAGAAAAAAAAAAGAGGGGAAGAAAACAGTGACACAAAGTAGTGAGACTGTTAGTGCCGGGTTTACCTACATTGTGGGGAGATGCTAACTGCCCACAATACCAGTGTTAATATGTTTTATCTTAAGTGGCCAATAGGCTTTTAAAATCTTGCCTGCAGCCTTGTACACCTCATGTGTTTGTACCTGACAGCTGCCAGCCAAAGCATGCAGGGCCTGACCTAGCTTTCCAGGGCTCAGTTAGAAAAATTAAGTGTGGTGTGATAGGTCTTGCAGCTCACAGTTCATACACGTGCTGCAATCATCCCCAGATGTGAGCTGGTTAGTAAGAACATGATGATCCTTCTGGAAGGTTCTAGAAGAAGCTTGCACACAACAAAAGGCAGGAACCTTACAACAAAAGACCTTTCTGCTATCTTTGGCAAATTCTCAATCAATAAAAAGAAAGAATAAGGTCACTTAAACTAAAAACAGACAAGTAAAAAAAACTTTTTCAAAACTAATTTTCAAAACTAAGTAAGGACCAGATTTACAGCATAGAAGTGCCACTGATGATCAAATTATTAATAACTAGATTTCTGCTTGAATGCAATATTCAAAAAATATTTATAAAGCATTGAATTTTGCTTTAAAGTATCAAATTCTTTAGTCTTTTACATATCCTTTGCCTTTTTCATTCACCCTGCTTCTTGCTAACTTTTTTCTTGTATAATTCACCGCTTGTGTGGAAGTGACACCGACCATTGACGCCTGTGGTAAATGTAAAGTCAAGGTAAGGATTCCAGCCTTCTGAGCTATCTGTAGCTCTCCACACTCACGTATCAGCGTAAACTGACTCTTCTAAGCATCTTAACATGCAAATTAGGCTCTCTTAGACTTGCATCTGATTATTAACATGCACCAACTGTGTATCATTATGCTGTCTCACAAACTCATCTTCTGCCACAAGCTTAGGCTACACGAGTATCCAAAGATGCATTAGCTAATGCTGTATTTCCACTTTTTCTGCTTTATTGCTGAGCAGCATCACAGACTGTTTAAGAGCACTTGGTGACATAATGTCATCACACAGAATCATAATCCAGGGCAGAAGGGACCTCCAGAGATCATCTTAATCCAGCCCTCTGCTCACACAGGAATAACCAGATCAAGTTGCTCTGGGCCATGTCCAGTTTGGTCCTGAACACCACCAAGGAGATACCATAATCTTTCTGGGCACTTGTTTCAGGATGTAAACACCATTAGGTGAATGGAGAACAGAGTGCTAAGCTTATGTGCATGCTGTGCGCACCAACCATAAACATCAGCCTGGCACCATACCCCACCATGGGTTGTGCCCTGTTGGATCTACTCCACCAATAGACTAATATTTTAACTCACCTTTTTTATACTGTTTGTTACCACTGTGTTAATTCCTGATTTGATGAATAGAACATATTTTACGGTTAAAAAAAAGTGTGTGTGTATATATATACACACACATATATACACATATATAAAAATTCTGGAAATGAACTAGGTATACAAAAATTCATTCATAATCTTGGATTTCCAAACAGTGCCCTAAATATGCAAGTCTGCAGCATATTCTTGAATTACTAGCATTGGAAAGGTACCCATAATCCAATTAGTAGTTTTATTTATGATAATATTCAGTTTCATTCAGTCAAAAACACTGGAAGCAGAAAAACATTGTGCTTTTATTTTTGTAACTTTCAATGTTAATAACTTATAACTGAAGGATAGATTGCTTCTCTTTAGTTACCAACCAGAGCAAGATTCATGTTTCATCACCCATTACCTGTTCTGAGTAGTCTGCACAGGCTTTCTCTCACAATACTGCTCATCCAAATTCTGTCCAGCTCTATACAGTGTTAATTTGCTACTGACTGGCACCTAGTTCAAGTTGAGCAGAACGGTCTGTTAAAGGCACAACCAAAATTCAATTCATTTTCAACATTCTTTTTCATTTACTCTGGAGGGAAGAAGGCAGATACTTAAGCAGAAATAATATGGAGCAATTCCAAACCATGTGCCTTTGGATCCAAAGTCAGCTCGTGCAAGTTAGAAAGGAGGTTTTTACATCTTGTATGTAAAGTGGGAAGCACAAGCCCAGGCAGGATAAAAGGAAACTAAAAAGGAAATTTATTCCAGTAAAGAAAAGCAAGCTACTAAAAGCCTTTCTGTTGAACTAAAATAACATTTTTTTACTAATTACATAATGCTACTTCTCAAATATGATAGTTCCTATAGATCTGTCTTTTAAATAGCCATTACCAGTAAAAAGATAAAATGGAAAAGTGACAGAGAACTAATGAACAGAGATTTTACATCTCACAGACCACTGTTCAGACTTTTTAAATAAAATGAAATACTGCATATTTTATGATGCAGGGTTAAAATAATCTATTTCAAAAATTAAACAGAGTTGAAAGTTTAGTAGAAATGTATTACACTTGAACAGAATCTTGCATTTTTGGAAAAAAAAACAATATATTAGGCTAAGTAAGAATTGTTGTTGGATTAAAAATTAATGAGCAGAGAAAATGTAGTCATCTGTACTGTTCCCAGTGATTGCGGGTAGCATGAGACGAAAGAAAAATAAATGGGTTTCTAGAAATTCTAGTAATTTTGGCTTAGATTCATCTTATTTTATTTCAGCCATCAAAAAGATACAGCTCTAATCTAAGGTAGTCATCAGGCTCACTCTCTAGACAGTGCAGAGAAATCGCTGTCTCCAGAGAACTATTCATTCTGTCATAAGATGGATGAGATGAATTGCCGTTTTCCATGTCCATCTCTCTTCATTGACTAGAGGAGTGTAGATGGCAAATTTAGTCTAAGAATGGGATTTATTTCCCCAACCTTTTGCTCTCCAAAATCTAGCTGTCTGGTGTGAGGATTGGGCTACAATCATTCAAGGCTTTTTTCTTTTTGTAAATCTAGAAGGCTACACAATGAGGATTTCGTGGTTAGAATCTCGAGGCATCAATCCAGCAACCACTGATAATTTTCAACTAGTGTGCTGAAAGCACAGTCAAATTTCTTCATTACAGAGGCTGACTATGTTCTCATTATTTTAAACCCCTAACTTTTTTTCTGGCCTCTCATGTAGCCTCTACCTGCCATGCTTTCTGATTTGGGCTATGGATTTTGTGACAGAAAGCACATACTGAAAGCCAAGGAGGTGAAGAGGCCATGTGACAACTTCATCTGCTATGTCTTGTTTCCTCCCTCCTCCAACAGTATAGGTGCAGATATCTTTCATATAAGCCCTCTGTACAAACCTCTGTGCAACCATATTTTAAAGCAAAGATTATAAACACTTATCACCAGCATTTATATACATTTACCAATGTTTTTCTTTTCCTTCCTACAGCAGGTTTCACTTCTGGTAATAAATCAATACTTCATCTGTTGGTACTAATTCGCTTGTATCACGTTCTCCACAGTAATTTCACTTAAGAATCATGTTCTTTAGGGAGTCGAGTAAAATGCCAGATGCCAAAAGTTCAGACAACAACCAGTAATACAAAAACTGCTATTCAGTCACTCTTTGATACCTTAATGTTTCTGCTTAAGCATCACATTTCTAAAGATAGATACTTAAAAAAACAGACTTTCACCTTTAACTAAATTACAATTTCTAAATATCAATGCTTTAATAAAGTTTAAAGAAAAGTGACAGTGAAGCATGAATGGACTTTTGTAAATCTGGCATGCCATACTAGCAGGTCAAACAGAACAACAGAAAAGCAAGAAAAGACTGAAATTAATCAAGAGAGTTTCAGCACAGAATGATTAGATTCTTCTCCTTCCCCACCAGAATACGTGTAAGACTCTACTTTACTATCACACATGAAGATATTAGCAATCTTTTAAAGGAATGGGCATATTGGAAGGAGGAGAACCCATCAGTGTAAAAAGTATTATACCCTTGTTTTGAAAAGATGTCCAGCATTATACTCCTGAGCTCTACCAAAACCGATCTCCCACTCCTCCTCCACAAAGGGAAAGCAGGAGAAAATACGATGAAAAGGGCTTAAAGGCTGAGATAAGGACAGGGAGATCACTCAGTGATTATCGTTACGGGCAAAACACTCAGCCTAGGGAGATTAGAGAAATTTACTACCTATTAGTAAAAAGCTAGAGAAGTGAGAAACTAACAAACAAACAAACAAACAAAAAACTAACAAACTTAAATCACCTTCCCCATATCAACCCTATTCTACCTTCTCTTCCCAAGCAGCACAGGGGAATGGGGGCTGCGGTCAACTCATGATGTTCATCTCCTCCGCTCCTTCATGGTCACTCTCTGCACCTGCTCCACGTGGGGTCCCTCCCATGGGATGCCATCCTCCTGCATGGGCTTCCCACAGGCAGCAGCTCTTCAAGAACTGCTCCCACATGGCTCCATACCACGGGGTCCGTCCTCCAGGAGCAAGCTGCTCCAGCATGGGTTCCCCATGGGCAGCAGCTCCCCCCAGACCCCTGCTCCTGTGTGGGCTCCTCTCCACGGGCTGCGGCTCCGGCCCGGGGCCTGCTCCTGTGCGGGCTCTCCATGAGCTGCAGCCTCCTCCAGGCCACATCCTCCTACTCCACCGGGGGCTCCTTCACAGGCTGCAGCATGGAGATCTGCTCCATGTGGGACCCATGGGCTGCAGGGGGACAGCCTGCTCCACCAGGAGCCTCTCCACAGGCCGCAGGGGAACTTCTGCTGTGTGCCTGGAGCACCTCCTACCTTCCTTCTATACTGACCTTGGGGCCTGCAGGGCTGTTTTTCTCACATTTTCTCAATCCTCTCTCTCAGCTGCTGTGTCACAGCAGTTTCTCTCTTTCTTAAATTTGCTCTTCCGTAGTACCAGCCAGCGTTGCTCACTGGCTTGGCTCTGGCCAGCAGCAGGTCCCTTTGGAGCCAGCTGGAGCTGGCTCTGATTTGACATGGGGCAGCTGCTGGGCTCTGCTCACAGAGGCCACCCCTGCAGCCTCCTGCTACCAAGCCCTTGCCATGTAAACCCAATATATTATTGTAGTCCATATGCAACTCAAGAGCAGAGAACTAACACATCTGAGGCTCTTGAGCAAAATTTCTGTTGGGAAAGCTAAGTTCCTAAATGTTATTCTTGATCGAGTTAATTTAACTGCCAACTAGTGCTAAGTTCATGCTAAGTTATGATGGTTTCCAAAGTGTATTTGGAAGATGTCTGAGTAGAAATCTTGTGCCAGTGAAGTTGTCCTTCCTCATTCATCCAGACAAGAGTAGAAAGTTTCTTCATTTTGGAGCTTCTATTAATCTCTGAGTAAAAGAGCCCGTGTATATAAAGCAGTTTTGAGGCTGCTCTTTTCACTGTCTGTCAATGTAAAGAGCTCTTTTCCCTCCACAACATTTAAAAACACATTTATAGGTGACTTTGTTTCCAGACTCTTGACCTTATTTCTGAGATATGTCATCAAGCCTTAATTAAATAGTCCAAAATAATCTTTAAAAATTTTAAATACATATCTGTAAAAGCTTAGCCAAACATAAAAAAAAAAAAAAAAAAAAGTCTGGCTTTAGTTATGTAAATAGGAAATAAGATAATTAAAAACTTATTGTCAGAAGGACGAATCAGGAAAAGGAAATGATTCAGGACTTTCCATGAGCAGGGATTGAAAGACAGCTTGGTCCAAAACCAACCAATATATATATGTATATATTTAACATGAAACAACTTAAAATACTAATAGATGTATTTATTTTTGTATGCAGATAAAAATCACATAGTAATATTCACTTACCTCATATAGCATAAGAAATCTCCCTGATCTTATTTGAAATGGTCTCTAAGCTGAAATTAGATGTATTTCCAGTGGAACAGCCATTTGTTAATGGTATTCAAGACAATATTTGAAAATATTTTCCACTTATTATCTAGACCCTCAGATGTAATATTGATTTTGTGTATAAATTCTCTATGTTTTATCTGCAATGCACTGTTCTTTATTTATCATTGTGTTATGAGTTTATGATTGTAAGTGAATTTTTTTGTAAGTCTGAGAGGGAGGTTTCTCTGTGGCAGCTGTTGTTTCCCAGCTCACAAC
Organism: Cygnus atratus; assembly: GCF_013377495.2. Classification (NCBI taxonomy): domain Eukaryota; kingdom Metazoa; phylum Chordata; class Aves; order Anseriformes; family Anatidae; genus Cygnus; species Cygnus atratus. The sequence continues at coordinate 63,630,507 of NC_066365.1, read as the reverse complement.
AGCTATCAACACTTCTGGTAGCAAAAAACACTTCTACAACAGAATTTCCATCAAGTTCATGACCTCAGTGATACCTTCTATGACCCCAAAATGCTTTATAACCTCTGGTTTGGGAGCTGTTGGTCAAGTACCTCAAAATACCTGCTAGTCTTAAGAGCTGTTTTTATTTCTTTTCTTATTTTTTTTTCCTCTTCATTCTTTGAACACATTTTATTTTATATTCATTTATTTATTCATTCCACTTATGCATTTTGTTTGTTGTTTATTTTTTCTCTGCCATGAAGGATTTTGACATGCAATACATCTGCTAAAATGAAAAAAAAATAAAAAACAACCCACAAAACAAAATGTGATTTTTTAAAAATAGCATACAAGCCTGATAGCTTTCAGAATTTATATCTGTTGATATATAGCTGATGCAGTTGTACTGAATATATCACAGCTATCTTACCCACAGTAGTAACTCTGATGCAGTCAGTGTAACTAGTATGCCAATAAAGCTGTAGGATTTGTCCCATAATCCTATGTATGGTGCAGGTACTGAGCCACTAGAAGCTGGCATGATCCTGTATATACTGAAACATAACTGGTATAGACCATTCATCAGAATAATGCTGTCATGACAAAACGTAAAGTTGTGTTTAGAGTATAGAGAGAAATGTATGTAGGAGCAAAAGAAAGGCCAATGTAAATGTCAAAGTAAATGTTATTTTATAAGCAGTGATAAAGCTAGTGGCAAAATGTAGCATGCTTTGTCACATATTTGTTAAATTCTAGTCAGAATCTGTCTTCTGCCTAGTGAAGTGGAGAGCATAAAAACATAAATTCCACCAACTTGTTCTCAGGACAACATATTTCTTTAATACACATGGTTTCATGTATAGTAAGTAATATTTTATGATGGCTTAGGGTTTAAGGCTCTGATTTAAGTTGTGAAATTGTAGGCTTAGGTTTCCATTTCCACAGCAGATTTCTTGGTCAACCTGGGTAAAGTCTGGTGACAGAGTCCCTTTGCAGTATGGATTACAGTATTGTGGAGCACAGTACTGGGGTTATTGAAGACTCTGTGGTCAAGGTGCCAGTGAAAAGAAATGCATGTTAGATAAAGCATGAAGCAGATGAGTATATCTCAAGAGTGCCACAGTACTTCCGGTTAAGAAAACAGATCCCACTTTGCATACAAATTAAGTACATCTTTCTTTGCCTTTCCCCTTCTCATGTAGGATTATGACAAGATAAATGCAGACAATGAGGAGAGAGAGCAGTGTGAGACATTATCTTTGTAGCAGTGAGTATATTTCTGCATTCAGTAAACTTGGTTAGACAGTGTAAGAAGCTACAATGGCAATCTCTAATCTGTTATGTCGGAAAACACACTATGAATTTTTCGGCTGTCTATCAGAAATGGTATTAAAAACAACAACAACAACAACAACAACAAACATTGGCACTTCTGCTTTTTCAGAAAACAAAGCATATCTGTTAGTGGATCACTCTAGCTAGCAGTATTTTTCCATAAGAGTTGACTTACGTCCCTCGCTTTCCTGATCAGATGGAAAACCTTGCCTCCAGCCGAAGTGTCATGTTTTAAAGGACATGTTTTAAAGGACAAAATATCATTTTGTCCTTTAAAATATCATCCCAGAATTTCCATGAGAGGAGTCCCACTGGAAATGGACAATGAAGAAGTCTATTTTATGTAAAATGTTTTGTCTTTTATATATATATATATATATATATATATATATAGACATATTGGTTCAGAACAAGATACTTGATTTTTTTTTTTTCCTGTACATAAAATTCAAAGTTACATCCAAGCACATACCTAAAAATCCATAGTGGCACTACTTAAAATAATCCGAATAAGAGATCCAAAAAACACAGTAAGTTTAAAATTAACCACAGACAGCAGAAAAATTATGTATGTTGTACAAAAGGGTCATATATTCTCTCTAATGCCTGAGTTAAATTTATAAAACTTATTTTATTATAAAATTAAAAATAAAACAGGTACTGTCACCAAGTTATTAGCTACCAGGAGTAAACAGCTACTGGAAACAGAGAAAAATAATTCCATCATTTTGTTGACAAAGAAAATTATATGTCACAAAGCTGTTATGGAATTTATGAGAGTCAACCACCAAAAAAAACCTCACGCAACAAACAAACAAAAACAAACAAACAAACAAAAACACCAAAAAGCAAAACCTTCTGCAGAGTTAAAGTTACAGCAACAGCTCAAGCTGAGTGCCTCCAAGAAGGGACCTTGAACAAATAAATCTCTGGGCAATTGTGCCCTTGCACTCTACATTTCCAACCCCTCACTCAACAGTCCATATCAACAGTAATAGTAGGGTTGGAGGTCTCTGCTCTTGCTTGGTTCCTTTCATTGTCTCTAGGTGGGCTGTTTTCTCCTATCTTCAGGGTTGTAGAATGTGCTGATGAATGCAGAATCTGTTAGTGTAGTCTTTTTTACATTCTTATCTTCCAGTTCAAGCCATCTTTGTGACCTTCCTTACTTGTAACCAGGTAAAAATTCAACAGCCTGCAGCCTTAGGCTTCAGCAAATTTAGCTACTTATGCTAAGCAAGTTCTATACAAGATCCTTCTATACCAGTAGCAATACCAAATTGCACAGCAATAACTGTTTTCCTTTAGCTAAGTTAGGAAAATACAGCAAATCATTTAAATGACTGCATTCAGGTGTAATGGTCAAGCCTAAGGGCTATCTAGATCATCTGAGATCTTGTGTATACATAGAAGATGTAACATATTAACAATAGTCATAACACTGGAAAACCTCAGGGATACAGTTAATCTAATATAATAATGCTCTGAGTTAATACAGTTTATTCATCTTTCCATATGGAGAATGAAATGTCTGGAATGGCATAACTGCATCCATTTGGTGCTATATCAGTAAAGATAGATGGTAAAGACTCAAATACCTCTTTAAACTACAAAATAGTCCCAAATATACTTTCTAGGATTTCCTGATATTAGCTGAGGCTGGACATATTCAAATCATAGCAATTAAGTGCTGATAGCTTTTGGCAATTTGATAAGAAAATTGTAATTATACTGTCATTAATGAGGTTCCTTTTTCATATTGTGTCTGGTGTTCCTTTTACTTTAGCTGTTAGGTAGAGTAGGAAGCCTCAAAGATGTTGAGAGGCAAGAGTCTGTCAGCTGCAGAGTTCCTATTAACTGCTGGGAAATAGCGAGGAGATCAAGTGGGAGGAAGGAAGAGAGATATTTGGTAATAACCAAAGGAACAGAAAGGATGTGGAAGTAAAAAATGTGAGCTGAATACATAACATATATATATATATGTAATAATAATAATAAAAAATAGAATGCACAAAAGAAGGTGAGAATTGGAGCAGGATGAAGGTGAGGATGAGATGAAAACCTGAGAAAGCAAAGTATGGTCTGCTGGGATCAGTAGAGAAGAAAGAAATAATGGTGGAAGGAAAAGATTAAAAGAAGCAGAAACAATGAAGAGAAGGTTAAAAAAAATAAATTAAGCAAAACCTTAAAATCCCCCAGATGTGTAATAATTAGTGGATAACATTTTGTTTTGATGATATGGTTGGAACTGGATGATATTCCACGATTTTAATCTCCTCTTGATGAAATTTAAGGAAGGACTCACAGGTAATGTGTTCTAAATCATGAGAGTGCTGGCCTGGTGATAGTAAGAGTAAATCATATGTTTCCACTAGATTATGTTTTATTCTTTGAACTCGAAGCATGGTAGTCACTGACCGAGAGATTAAAGCTTGCTCAGTCTTCCAGAATGGAAAGGATGTAAAGGAAATGTGGATCTTCACAGGTCAGTCAAAGAAATTGGCTTGTAAACTGCTTCTGCTGGCCAACTCAAATGTGTTTCTCCTAAAGACAGTATAAGATCATGGCTTGTCTTCATCCAAAAAAACAGGGGTCACTTGTTAAATGGTGTATGAGACTGAAGACCTGTCTCCTTAGAAGACTGGAAAGACAGAGACCTTTGAAGGACAGAATGTGGGGATCGAGGCGACTGAGCTGTGGGAAGAAAATGAGAATTGTTAGAGTTGAAGATCTGGGGGACTAGGAGCCACTTCAAAAGATAGTTTTAAATGCATTTATGATTAGAATCTATAATTACAGAGAGCTATGCAAATGGCATCAATTTATTTCTATTGCTAGTTTTCATTATTTCTTGTAAAAATCCAACAATTTAAGGAGATCTGTCTGCAGTGAAGTTGTATTATTTCAGCCACGGATTTTCTGAACTTCAGATGTGCTCCCAAGACATACTGTGTGAGAGAGCAGGCTGTGGAACTTGGGCGGGTGTCTCTATTAGATTTTTGGAGCCTAGCTTTTACCATCAAAATTGATGATGCACAAAGAATCTACATCCATCCCCTGCATACTTTTAGTGTGTTTTGCCGAAAACAAAATCCCATCATAGTTAAAGGTCACTAATTGGGAGTGGAGGGAGAATATAGTGAGAAAACGTAGTTATCATTTGTGACAAGTGATAAGAAGCCAAACAGATAAAATAACCAAGCCTTTCCTTTCTTTAATAATTTCAAATATATTTACAAAAAAATGATAATCTCAAGTATATTTCAATTTAATATAATTTTTATTACTGCCAGATATTGCCAATCATTACCTTTTTATGAGGGTATGCCATGCTTTGTCATTTATCCTAAGTCATCAATACCACAATTACTATGAGTTAAGTAAGATTAGCATTGCATAATCTAATTGGTATCACAACATCCTAATTCCTTTACTTTGTAATTTCATTTATTAAATTTTCATTGGGAGTAGATTTTTTCAAAAGAACCAATCAGTAAGTTGTTTCTCTAGTCATAGCTAATGTGGATGTGTGAAATGTTGATTTGAATTTTTATAAGCGTTGATGGATACAGTGAAAATTAGAAAAGAATAGGAACACTAACTGGAGCAGTTTCAGCACAAAAATTGCCAGAAACTCAAATAATTACAGGAATTGCATTGGTCAGTTAAAAGTAGTAAAATTGAAATTTGTTTACAAATATGCATCAGTTTAGGAAAGGAAGCAGTAGAGAATTTCCAGTCTAATGTAAGAACAATGAGGAGCAGGAGGTAAGTAGAACACAACAACCTGTCCAGAACCTTGCTAAGATATCATCAACAAAATAAGGTTGAGAAATCACACAGTAACATCAGTGACTGCTAATAATCAGCAAATCAGTTTTATTTCTAAACTGAAAGTGGAGTGGTGGAAGGTGGCTGTGACACAAGGCATGCATCTGTTTTGGACAGTCTTGCACTTTGTTGTGTTCAATGTATGTTTAAACTTGCCCAGGCAAATCTGCCATGGTGTATTCCACTGGAGGTTAGTGACAAATTCTGCAGGGCTAGTGACTGGGAAAGCATCAGACAGCAGTTAAGGAGCATCATCTTTGATATCTACAACTGCTGGTCTAGTTCCTCATAATGGTGGATTGTCTCCTCAGCAACAGCAATGCTCTATCTATAAATACGCAGTTTGTCTGCATAGCCAAAAGAAAGGAACACTTTTCTCAACAAAGGAACAGATGATCACCCCAAATCTGCACTGGCTTTAAAAAGCAAGGGTAAGGTATATACTTTGGTTAAACCTGGCTTAGCATGGCTAAATTTGCACTCCTTTGTCTCCTGCTCTATTAGTCTAAAAGAAAGCTTAATGAGGAACCCAGAGAAGTTAAAGAATAACTAGTAAGAGACCAAGTGAAAGTTCAGTGAAGGTTATGCAAATGTGAGAGTGGTCTTAGGCTGACTAGACACTGATTACAGGATCAGAAATAAATGCAGTGCAGAATCTTAAGAGCTGAACAAGGACCCCAGTCCATGGACAGAGTTTAGACCACACTCAGAGTGTGGTCATGTCTCAAACCCACAGCCCAAGTCTCACCTTTGGTCAGCGACGCTAGGATGCTTACTGTGTTCTGCCTATCATCTGTTAACTAGAAAGCACCTAATACTCTGAATGTAGATTTTTCCATGCCTGATTTCAAGATCAAGGACATCAAATATATATATATGTATATATACACACACACACATATATATACATATGTATATATAAAAGGAATAATTTGGTTTAATGACATAGAGTATGCAGAACTGTTTGCCCTTGATAAAGCAATTTCCAATGTATTTTCTTTACAATTCACACCCTTTCAACTGAATCAGAAAGGGATGGAGAGCATTGTTTAGATACAAAATCACCTAAGAATGTTTGCAATGTCAAGGAGATACACCCATCTTAATTTATAAGCACACTATAAACAAAGGTGAAATACTGTCTTCCACATTGGGAAGGAAACATTTTACAAGTTACATCCCTTGTTTTACATTAAAGTGCAGTACGTTTTGGGACCCTGCCTTCAAAGGATTTTTTGCTCTGTTAAACTGGATGTAGCAGAAGTTTTCAGGCACAGACATACAGTTGGTTCTGTGGGTTTCAGTGCATTGATGCATTTGATTCAAACACAGTAGGAAGAGGTTCCAGTTCAGAGATGAAAAGGATTTACTAAAACTCATTTAACTTTTTAGAAATGTGAATGTGCTGTCTTGGCACAAATCAACTGCCAAGTGCATTTTAAGAATAATATAATCAATTTACAGTAGAATTGCACCATAGATTTAACTTGACCTACTTTTTTTTTTTTTCCCTGTAAGTTATTCATCTGTAGAAGAACTGCAAAATTATACTAATATTTTTTACAAAAATATTAATTCAGGAAATACTGCATTGATAACAGTTTTTCTCACAATTTTTGAACATGTGGAGATTTTATTTTCCCAAATTAACATGGACATGGAGAAAAAGCAAAGAAAAAACAATAATCATTCTAACAGTAATTGCTCCCATGATGTGTATGTCCTTCCTAAAGGTGTAAATGTTAAGTGTGTAGGTGGTTTTCAATACAATCTTAAGAATCATGCTAAAAGTAGTTTAGTGTTCAAGAAATCCCACTTTGCAGAATGTAGGTGCCCTACACATCAGAGCCCACTTACCACTTTGAGTTGTAATCACCAGTAATGAGCACTGCCATCCACTTGGGAAATCTAAAGGCCATTGAACTATCTCTGTACTGCACATGTTAAACTTCCCTATCCCCAAAATGATTTTGTGGGCCAGTGAGCTGTGTTCAGGTTTATTGGATTTACTGATTAATTTTATAGGTTGTGATATTAGATTTTTTGGCATCAAACTTTGTAAGTGCTTTGGTATTTATTTATGTTAGTATATGGTAGCAGTAGTGCTGCTTTTGAATGTATAGAATTGAATCTTAATTTTCCCTTAATATTTGCAGGGTCAAAGTTTGTGTGAACAACTGATAATTTGATTTGTTAATGTTGAGAATTTCTGCAAGAACTTTGTTTTAACTGCCTCAAAGAAATGACTGATCAGTGGAAAAAAAGATGCCATTCCTGTTATGTGGAACTTCATGTCTGAATCAAGGAGGCTAAAAGTTCATTTTTCAACATAAATTTTAAAAACAAATTTTTTAATATATGCTTGTTTAAAATATGGACTTCCTGTATTGTTTATCAGTGTCTGTAGCCTTGTATATTAGATTAGAATATGCCCTCAAATGTGTTTCTTTCATACTTCTGAAATGTAGGTTCACTTAAGGAAAACATCTGAGTATCTCCCATATGGCCTTCCTTAAGAAGCTACAGAATAATTAGTAATTTTCTTTATTAAATGAGCTTATCTGCATTCCATGTAAGCATAGCACTAGATGTAAATACACAGAGAGCTTTCAAAACTTACTGTAGTATAGTGATATTGCGTAAGAGAGATGCTTTGACACTGAAAATATTATTTATTCATATTTCATTAGGCTGCTAAATCTTAACAGCAATATATTCAGATTAAACCAAAGTAGGCAGCTCATTATCCAATAAGAGTAATGATAAATTTAAAAGCTAGTGGATATGTCAAAGGGAAAAGAACAACCTAAATATTTTCAAAATTAATTAGTGGTCCCATATTACTTCATTCCATCTTTGTTCTATTATGGATGTTTGTTTTAGTTTGTGTATCATGGTCAACTCTTAGATGTTCAATCTGCAGAAGGTATTTGCCTAGTTTTATTTTCATAACTTTTTCCGTTTGTAATCTGTTGACTTGCCCTGGTTTTGGATGGGATATGATCCCACCAACTAATTCTATTGGAGACCAAAGTGAGCCTAACTGGGAAAGATTGGTAAAAGCACCCCATTGTGACTGGCCCAGATGCTCTGTGCATCATTGTCATAGACTACCTCAGGAGAGGATACTTCAAAGACCCAGAAGGGTACCAACAAGCTTTTGGCATGCATGCCTTGGAGACAGAGGAAATTAAACAGCTGTCTACCTTGCCCAGTCTCTCAGAGGACCCTTCTGTTTTGGTGTTGCTTATGGTTGAAGAACAGCAAGTGCTGATCATTACCTCAGTGGTGCTCCGGTAGTAATATTGCATCAACCAAGACACCCCACTTTCCATCCATAAGGTGATTCATCGATTGGAGAGACAAGGAGTAATCAGCTGAAGGAGTGGGTGAATTAACTAAATTTTCAGAATTTTAAGCCATTTAGATGGCTTTAGATATTGCTGAATGGGAAAAGTGGCCCATGCTCTATCTCTGTACTGACTCATGGATGGTGACAAATGCCCTGTGGGAGTGGTTACAGCAATGGAAGCAGAAAAACTGGCAGCACAGAGGGAAACCTATCAGGGCTGCCACATCATGGCAAGATATTGCTGCCCGGATAGAGATCCTGGTTGTAAAATTATGCCACATAGATTCTCATGTATCCAACAGTCAGGCCACTGAAGAACATCAAAACAGCCAGCAGAAGGATTAGGCTGTGAAGATAGAGTGTCTCAGGTGGGTCTGGACTTGTAATACAGGGGTGAATTATTTATATTTCAGTGGGTCTATGGCACTTCAGGCCATCAAGGAAGAGATGCAAAATATAGATGAGCTCATGACTGAGGGTTGGACTTGACCATGGACATTATTGCACAGGTTATCCATGAATATGAAACACCTTCTGCAATTAAGCAAGCCAAGAGGTTAAAGCCTCTGGTATGGAGGATGATGGCTGAAATATCAATACGGGGAGGCCTGGCAGATTGATTATAGCACACTCCCACAAACCTGCCAAGGCAAGCACCATGTGCTTGCAATGGCGGAAGCAACCACTGGATGGTTGGAAACATCGCATGCTTCATGCCACTGCCAGAACACTATGCTGGGCCTTGAAAAGCATGTTCTGTCATGACATGGCATCCCAGAAAGAATTGAATCAGACAATGGGACTCATCTTTAAAACAACTTGGATACCTGGGCCAAAGAGCATGGCATTGAATAGGTGTATCGCATCCCCTATCAGGCACCAGCCTCAAGGAAAATCAACTTACACAATGGACTGTTAAAGACTACAGTGAGAGCAATGGGTGCTGGGACATTCAAACATTGGGATACACATTTGGCAAAAGCCATGTTGTTAGTCAACACTGTGAATCATGGTTAGTCAACACTCAAGGCTCAAGGACCAGGGTGCACTTGATGGGTAATGTGGAAGGATGGGAAAGTCCAATGTCTACATCTAGGGGTTTTAATGTTGGGTTAGAGTAGACAATAATTTGAATTATATGATGTGAATTACTATATAATACTGTATGTCAGTACTATTGTGGTTACTATATGCCATATCAATGGTATTACAGTAAGAATCACCCAGACTAATGAAAAATGAATTTTGATGGAACTGATCAAAGTACAGCGGTGACAGAACCGGACAAGCACAGTGGTGGTGGAACCAGAACTGGCTTCAGCATGCAAAAGTTCGACACCACACACCATCTCTCCTGCACTGCAAGACTGTTAATGGCAGATGGATCCCAAAGTCATGGACTAAACAAACTCAATGGACATTTTAGGAGGATGACCCATAAACTATGGGAATGATATCTGTGTGTATATATCAAAAGACAGAAAAGGAAGTGTTGATTAATTGAGATGTATTAGAAAGTGTACCTGAGCATGACACAGATGATATAGAATAAGGGGTGATTTTGGCTGAGATAGAGTTAATTTTCTTCCTAGTAGCTTGTATGGTGCTGTATTTTGGATTTAGAATGAGAATAATGATGATAACACATTGATATTTTAGCTATTGCAGAGCAGTGCTTATGCAGAGCCAAGGGCTTTTTAGCTTCTCATGCTGCCTTGCCTGCAAGGAGGCTGGGGGTGTACCAGGAGCTGGGAGATGACACAGCCAGGACATCAGACCCTGACTATCCAAAGGGTTATTCCATACCATATGGCATCATGCCGAACAATAAAACTGGGGGGGTTGGCAGGGTGGTGGATTGCTGCTGCTCGGGGAGTGGCTGGGCATCATTCAGTGGGTAGCGAGCAATTGCACTGTGCATCACTTTTTTTGTGTGTTCCAGCTGGGGTGGGGATGGGGGTGGTTGGGGTGGAATGAGCAAACAGCTGTGTAGTGCTTAGCTTCCAGCCAGGTTATACCGCAACATGACTATATCTGTCACTTGTGCTGTAGCTTCATATATTATTCTGTTCATCCAAATACTTGAGTTGTATGTCATGTAAAGAAGAAAAAGTTACCATAATTGAATATTATCAAAGTTTCTTTAACCATTATATAGCAATTCCTTTCACCTGGTGACTCTATAACACATGACAGGAAATTTGTCAGTTACCTCAGCAAGATGCCTGAAATTTGACCTATTACTCAAGCCTTTATTCCTTTTGTCCTTGAGGCTGGTGCATTTATTTTATTTGTCATGTCAAATGATGTCTGTTTGCCCCCAGTATCCATGCCTTTGTTCTTGTGAGGGCCCTAGGAGAAAAGCAGTCACATAATTTTACTTTGGTACATATCTTTTTTATTTTTCTGGACTCCCACTAGGATAGAAGACATAGGTTAGAATACAAGAAAAAAAAAAGTTTCTATTTGTAACTGTATGTGTTTGTTACGTGCTCTAAAACTGACAAGACAAACATACAGCTATGACTATTGCTTACATCATGCAGTTATAACCATGACCACTTAATCATATTTCAGGCTAGTAAGGCAAATAACAACACTCAGAACTACATGTAAAATGTTTTACTCAATCAGAATAGCCAATTTAAACCTTATTCCTGATTTTGTACCCACCAAAGGCATTAGAATTAATAGGTGGATGTTGGTACCATGATATGAATGGCCTACTGCAATTGTTATGACAGTAGCATGAACTGCAGAATCTGATGCTGACTTCTGCTATTTAGCACATGTAATTTTTAATCTTGCTAATTCAATTAACCCAAGCTCTTTAAAGGGATGATACCAAAACCAGAAGGATTTTCTGAGGATTATGTTTAGTAAGACTCTTACAGCAAAACTCCAGAAAAATCTGCAGTATGACCTTGTATGATTTGGAGAGTTTCAGGGTGGTAAAGCTGAAGTAGTCAATTTGTCCATTTCTGCCCCAAAGGGAATCCATCTCAGAGGGATGCTGTTCCAGCTCAACCTTTTAGTGAAGTTTGGTTGTGTTAAATTTTGCCTGGAGTTTGTCCCATCAGTTGATAGTTTAACAGAAGTGGTTATTAGCTATTCCGCTTTGTAGAAAAGGAAAATCTGAGCATGCTAAAAGTATCCAAGTGTATTAAGACAAACACTCAAATTTCACAGAAGTAATTCATGTATCTATAGTAAGTTATTGTTTATAAAGGAAGTTGCTGATAATTGATATACCTTTAGGTGAAAAGTAACAGTGTTTTCTTGGAAAACAGACTTTGGGAACCATCAGTATAAAGTTTAGCAAATGCATAGCAAAGCAGTCTTCAAAAGCTGAATTTACATACTGTTTTAAGATTACTGCACTACCTTTTAATTTCATTTTTGCTGATGTGCAAACAATTAAATGATTGTCATCTTATTATAATCTTATAATAAGATTATATATGATCTTTATATATATATGATCATATATATATGATATATATATATGATCATTATATATGATAACATTCTATAATCATCTTATTATAATTCCTGTCTTCTCTATTTTGTTTCTGTCATTAAATCTCAAAGCAATCTGCAGTTGAGGTCAATATTGTAGGTCCTGTTTCATGGGAGAAGTAGAAGTGAAATGACTTGTCCAGCGCATCCAGAGGCTGAATTGGGAAGGGAAATATGACTGCATGAAATAAAATTAGGTTCTGTTGTCCAGTGGGACGTGCTGTCTCCCCCATGCAGTAGAGCACAGGGAGAAAAAATCCTATTTGTTTCATCTTATTTATGTCGTAGTGTAGGTGGTTGCTTTAAAAAATATATATATGTGGAGAGCTGATTCAACAGCACATACTGGATATAGAGAGACTACAAGTTTGACATGATTAAGCACTTAGCTAGGCTATATGGTGATTTTATATATCCATGATATACATCTGACATCATCTGCCAATATTTTAACTTGGATATTGTAAAAGAGAATCAAAATCCCATTCTAATTTCCTTAGATCAGGTTTTGATTGGTTATTTATGCTTTAGTTTAAAAACAAAACAACAACAATAGCAAAAGCAGCCACAAAATACAGCCCAAATAATTATAAGGTTTATGTCTTTACAATAGCAGGATCGAGTAATTGAGACTCTCCTTTGAAAATGTACTGTTTTGATGTAATTAAGTGACAGCAAATTCATCCTTGTTTTTTCCCATCATTGATTTTCATCTTTGTAAAAAATTCAACAGCTCTCTACTAGAGCCACTCAAAGAACATTGTGCCCCTTTGGCACAGACTATTAAACAAGTCCCACAGAGCTTGGAAGATTATCAGCTGCTGAGGAAGCAGACGTTTGCTGTGAGCCTGTAGACATACACAGCAGGGTGCATAAAATAAGGTAAAAATAATTGTGCCAATGTGTCTGGTTGAGAAAATCAAAATTCCTGCAAGAGAGAAAATAAACAAAGATACAGGATAGAATACTGTAATAACATCAGAGTAAGGTGGTTTGTGGTTGAGCTGCTTGAGAACTCAGTTTTGCTCTTTGCATTTTGCAGTGATGAGAAGAAGAGTGGTGTTGTGGATATATGACAGGAAAAAAGGAAAACGACAGAAAGACAAAGATGTAACTGAAAATATAATCTAAAATAACTGCAGATGGGAGACAGAAAGTAGACTTAAAACATTGATCCTTAATGGGCATGAATCAACACAAAAATCACTGGACTAATTTATACCATTTAGACCAGTTTATTTAGTTATCCTTTCAAAACTCCATCCCCAGAGAGAAAATAATATTAACTCTACAATAATTTGTGGAGAGGAAAAGATATCCAAGAATTAAAAGTTGTAAAGAAATCATTTTAGGTTTTTGCTTTTTACCTGCCTCAGGTAAGATGTGCTCCATTGCTTTTGCTTCGTGTGCTGCAAAAGCTGCAATATTCTCCATGGCATTGCTTTAAGTGTCTCTAAAGTTTGTGTTAGAGTAAGTGAAGTGGTGCTGTAAAGAGGGTGTGGCTGAGATCTCAGCCATTCTGTTGTATACTTTTTTACAGGGTTATGCAGTCAGAACGGACAGAATTTGAGACTTTTAGGCTACTCTCAGGAATGGCAGGGCTCATGGTAGAGTGGCTCTCCCAGGAATGGTGGCCTAAGGACAGCCTTTGCATAAACATGCTGTGTAGAACTGTCAGCATGCCCTGATGGGAGATGAAGGCTAAAGCAAGGCAGAGGTGCGCTGAGGAACTATGTGATCCAAAAGGCATCTTCTAGACACCTCTCTCATTTTGCTGACAAATTACAGAAAGATCATCTGGGCTCCCAGGCATCTTAGGTACCTACATTAGCTGATGTATAGAAGAGTATCCAGCATAGTCACAGAAAAGAGGCAGAGCATGTATGGGCAGATTCAATATGTATGTCTGATCATTTCAATCATGGAAGAAGCCTAGAGGAGAAAAATGAGAAAATAAGTATTATGTGAGGAAGTAGTAAAATGAATAGTCATGTAAAGTTTGAACAGTTTTCTAGCTTATCTCTACTTGTGCATATTTACTCCAGAATATCCACATGTTGCTGTAAATTGTGGTTGCTTTCTTGACTTCCTCTTTTTCAGAAAGGTGCCTATGTTTGAGCCTTTTCTTAACTGTCAACTACTGCTGCTGTAGCATTGCCTTTCTGCTTTCCTTTGTGTCATTGTGGCCTTGCATCTGTAGAAAACAAATCAGACATTATCTATGTATTTTACTTGGTTTTCTTTTTCTTCAATGATTTGTTCTCTTTTTGCATGTTGCAGAAAATTTTCCTCTGCTTTTGGAGTCTACTAAGGTTTTTATTAATCTGAAAGGGAATCAAATAGAAATATAAAAAATAACTTGTGTAACATGCAAAATCCTTTCTTCTTCTTCAAAGATTTTCTTTTTCTTTACAATAGGTGTTGTGTCATTTCTCTTTTCTACAACATTTTAGAAAGCAATGAATAAACTTATTTGGGTTTGTTTAAACTTACTGGGATTACTAGTACCATAAAGATATGGACTTACTAAAGTGAGTCCAGCAAAAGGTCACAAAGATGAGGGAGGAACTGGGCCATCTTTTGTATGGGGAGAGCTTGAGAGAGCTGGGACTCCAGCCTGGAGAAAAGGCTCAGGGGGATCTCATCAATGTACATAAACACCTGACGAGAAGGAATGAAGACAAGAGAGCCAGACTTTTCTCAGTAGTAAACAAGAGAGAAGAAATGGGCACAAATGAAAAAAACATGACATTCCATCTTAACTCAAGAAAGGGTAACCAAGCACTGGCACAGGTTGCCCAGAGAGGCTGTGGAGTTAACCTCCATGGAGATATTCAACACGTGACTGGACGTAGTCCCGAGCAACCTGCTGTATGTGGCCCTGCTTGAACAGGAGGGTTGGACTTAGATGATCTCAGTATGTCACTTCCAACATAAATTATTCTGTTAATCCATGATTTATTGCAGTTCTTTTCCCTATGTTGTATGATTAATGCTTGCCTAAAAGACAACTAAAGTTAAATCATTATGTAATTATTTGTTAGCAAACTATTATTATTATCATTTAACCTGGTAATCCTGAAATGTTCTGCTTTTTTTTTTTTTTTTTTTTCCCCTCTCAACGGTTTCAACTGTTCCCTAATGATCTTTTTTTTTTTTTTTTTTTTTTTTTTTTCAGAATAAATCCATATAAACCTTGTAAATCTGTCTTTTATTTAGGAAACAGATGTTAATAAAATTCTCACAATCCTCTAAATGTGCAAATCAAATGTCACCAAGTCAAATGCTTGATTAATTTCTACTCAGCAAAAGTACTTAAAAGTCCCGCATTACACTTGGTATTCTTGTTCTTTCTGAAATAAAAAATAGTCAGTAAATGTTTGCAGTTTCCATTAGAGTCTATGTATGTTTGGTCATTTGGCCTTTCAATTCTTGGTCTAGTCTTGCAGTCTTGTCTCTACTACCCCTTTACTTGTGTCATGGGTTACTATACAGAATGAACAGGAATGAAGGAGTTAGTTCCTATGTCTGATTAAAGTATAAGTTGTGACAGGCGTCACCAAACTTAATCAATGATAGCCATTGATGGGAATAAGGAGAACATGATATATATCATATATTAAACAATAGAAAGGAAAAGTAACATATGGCTTGGAAACACTGAGCAAGAAGGTGAGATGTAGCTTATGAAGGGAAACAGCTTTGGAGTCTTTGTTTCTGTTGATTTATCTGAAATAGGTTGCCACTTGCTATGAACCATTTAGAAGAAGTCAGGTTTTCACAGTCATCTTAATGTACAATGTGGTGCAGCAGAACAGATGCTCAGCTTCAGTGTCCTAAGGTGCAGCATATGGGACTCATGGCTTATTGCATTAAGATAACCAATTGTCAGATTGTGGAGTGATTTTCAGGGCTTTCTGATGTGATCTGGAAGGATGTATTCTAATTGAGATACAGAGCTACTTTTAAACTTGGTGTCTAGATGTAAATAAAAGTAGATTTAATCTATTAAAGTGTCTGATACTTAAGAAACATCTAAAGAATCTGTATTTGGAAATGAAGACTTTGATCTTCACTGAAATAAAAGTTTTTGTGAATTCTATATCATTATATATGGATTCCACAAAAATAAGCAAGTGTATTGGCAAAAATTGGAGATGAAAACTGTTAAGTCTTCTTTTTCTAAATTATTATCTATAGTTGATCAATCAGTTTCATACTAGGTTCAGTTACACTGGACTTGATGCCAAGACCACTGTCAGATAAGACACTCTTCTGTGACTTGTACCGTTGAATCAGGTACAAGTGTTACTGTTTTCCTTCTGTAAAGATATTGTATTCCCATTCTTCTAAATATGTAACTCTCTGCTAATATTAAATTTGTTCATTCTTTTCTTGCTCTGTTTTCTGACTCCCCTTTTATTACTATCCTGAATGCTAGTACCATGAAGCAATGTCTGAAACTTGGATTACTTAGCAATCTTAAGTTTTTGTCAGAATTGAGCAGCCCTGCAGTATGTGATTATAGAAATATGCATCATTTGTTATTGCCAGTGACTGCTCATTTAGAAATTTACTGAAGAAGAGAGTAAACATTGCTACTTTATTATTATTATTCTGCTGTCCAAATGTCTTATTTTTCATTTTTGTTTTCCTAATATTATGACAGCGAGATTAAATCTTAATCACATTTACCAAAAAATTGATTCAGCAGCAGTCTAGGAGTTTTGTTTTGTCCTGTTTTTTAATCACAGTGTTTATTTTAGACTACATTTGACACAATCTCTGTATTTACTGAACTCTGATTCCTACAGTAGAGATGTGGTATTCCTTTAAATGTGTCATTTATGCTCATAAATGCATTTTCTTTCCTGCCTTGCAGTTTCTTGCATTTTATTATTATTGTTAAGGAAATCCAGGGAAAGTGACAATGCAAATAGAGCACTATGATTTGCAGAGAACACTGTCAGGACATAACATAAGCTACAAGGCCCCTGGCTGCTTGTTCTTCTTTCCTTCTGCTTACACGATACTATTCATTGACTGACAGGAGCTATGGGAGAAGTGGATGGAAAGATGATGCTGGTTCTCCTTTAAACTATTTCCACCTATCAAAGACATTGTGAAGGTGCAACATTCCACTTGATTTATCCTTCCTGTTTCCTGACAGTACCTCTCTAGTCTTACTTGATCACTGATAATGTGGTTTAGAAGAAATTGTCTTTATTTATTTATTTATTTTTTCTGAACAAGTATAATAACTATAGAGTCAGGCATCAGCAGTGCAGCATCCCCTCTGGGTGCTGCTTTGGCAGTCTCTGTTATAGCCAAAGCAGATTAAAAATAAAATCAGAAAGAAAGGAAAAAAAAATAGATGAAACATTTGTCTGTTAAAACCAAAATGTTCTTTAGAAAAATGATAGTTCTAATGACCACATTTGGAAAGGTTTTCCAGACTCAGGATATGGAGATGAGAGGTTACTTCATGACTTCTCTTCTCTCCTTCATGAGACAGGACTGTAGATTCTGTTCCACTTGGTGGGAAAAGGGATTTGAGAATAAGTCCATTGCCTTCCCTTTGATAGAAATGAAAATATAATCTCAATTTTACACCAATGAAAGTTGAAAACTGTCAAAAACTTTTTTTTTCAAAATTCTGTTTTTCGCAAAGTCCATAGATAATACCGTGTAGAGTGATTTTGAAAACAAAAATAACCTTCAATGGTACAATATTGTCCTTAGATTTCATTGGGTTAGGCTTCAAGTCAGGATGACTGGGTGACAAAATTGACTTACAGGAGACCTCCTTCTCTCTTACTGAGTCTATTCTGTGAGGATATAAATGCCAGAGTCAAAGTAGCAAAAAAAACCCCAACAGATTCTACAGGATTCTGGAAATACTTATTAATTTCAATATTAATATTTTATTTTGAATTACACAACACTTTAAAAAGAAACTTTATCTCCTAATTTATATGTCTGATTGCAGTTTGCTTGCCATTGGTTTTACAATGCTGTAAACCACTACCTCCAGTTTCCTTTTAGCCTGTCTGATGCTAAAATAAAATTGACAATAAAACACAGGCCAACAAAACTACTGTCATAAGAGCTTGCACTGGCTTGTATTTTTAATGAGTACTTGACATTTGTTGCTATCTGTATTAATAGAATAATCTTGAAGCAGCAGTCTCTTTAGCTGTTGCCTTTTGAGCTACGTGTGAATCTACATCAATTGTCTGAGGTTTTGCTGTAGTGACTTGTTGAATCTTACCTCCCACATTAAATCATAAGTTCTTTTGGTCAGAAGGCTGATTTCATCCTAGTGTCTACAACAAGAATTAATTTTCCTAGTCACCCTTATAGCCAATGCAATCAATATAGTGTGATTTCTACTGAAATTAAATCTTAGAAATGTAACATGAGCTCTGCCTCCAGCAATGTCTCTTTCTTCTTATTAAGGTAAAGCAAGGCTAGTAATCTAGTTCAGTTGTACAAAGTTGTAGAAAGAAATAATCGAGGTGAATCTACCTACTAAATCTGTCAGCTGATTTTTATGAGTGGTGGGTTATACATCTGTCCTGCTGACAAAAACGCCTACAAATGATCAAGCAGAGAGTGTCTGTCCACACTGTGCAAAGAAAATTAAGTGAAAGAAAGGGGCAGAATGCATGCAGATGACCATGACTTGTGTTCTAAGACAAGATCAGTATTAATCTCTCAATTAGAAATTTAAATGAAGTAGTTTTCTGTTGAGTGAAATAACATATTTATTAGATTTTTTTTTTGTCTCTTTTAACCTAAGACTTGTAGAAAACATCAATCAAAGCTCTAAGGCATGTGGAATTGGTAAGGTACAGATAAAACTCTCAGGCTTCCACTGTCAACCTTTAATTGAAATCATAGAACAGCTTGGGTTGTAAGGGACCTTAAAAATCATCTAATTCCTTGTATTCATCAACTTCAAATCCATATCTCTCCAATTTAGAGATAAGGATGCTGTGTGGGACCACATCAAAGGCCTTAGAGAAGTCCAGGCAGATAACATCAGTTCATCTTCCCGTGTTGACTGATGCAGTCATGCCATCATAGAAGGCTACCAGATTGGTCAGGCATGATTTTTCCTTGATGAAGCTGTGGTGGCTGTCTCTAATTGCCTCCTTGTCTTGCACGTGCCTTGACATTGCTTCCAGAAGGATCTCTTCCATGGTCTTCCCAGGCACAGAGTTGAGGTTTACCAGTCGGCAGCTCCATATGTCTTCCTTTCTGCCCTCTTTAAAAATGGGAGTGTTGTTTCCCTTTTTTTCCAGTCACTAGGGACTTCACCTGACTGCCCAGACATTTCAAATATGATGGAGAGAGGCTTGGCAAATCCATCAGCCTCAGGACCCATGGATGTATGTCATCGGTCCCCATAGACTTGTACCTGTTCAGTTTCATGAGAGCTAAAGGCATCCAGAGATGTCATAGAGGTTCAGCTTCAGGCATGTAGGAGTATCTGCATTCTGACTCCAGCAAGAGGCATTGCACATGCTGCTATTATAGTAGGCTCACTTGGTTGTGTTTCACATTGGTGAGGTAACATTCACAGATGATAGAGGGTAGCTTGAGATCCAGACACTTCTTTGCTACTGGGGAAGTATTTTCAGTTCTGCGCCCTCCTACAGCCATGAGGTAGTTTGGTTCTAACTGGAGCTCTAAGCAACAAACAGTAAGATAATGTGTCTTTCCAGCATGTGTGTTAAAATTGGATCAGAGTCATCACAGAACCCCTAATCCTACAAATGTTTAGCAGATCTAAGCAGATGAGTAGTATCAGAGATTAAAGTATTGTCTGTTTGAAGTTACCTGTGTATTCAGAAGATCTAAGCTGCAGTGGCAGATGTATGAAATAGGGAGAAAGCTTACGGTTAAAATAAAAAGTGGTTATGGAGAAGTAATCTTGTTACTAGTTACATCAGTGGCAAAAGCCTCTCTGACTTGAAGAGGGCCAAAATGCAATCAAGCATTGTATCTAAAGGATAATATATGACTTGAGGAATATAGATGTGGATAAAGAAACTACAAATGCATCAGTACCTTGAATTAGAAGTGAAAAGAGGTGCTAAATATGTTTGTCTGTGACACTGTTAACTTTACTGAAGCAATATTTGTAAAAGCTTTTAAAAAGTGTTTGCATCAGGTAGGAAAATGTGATGCATTTCCCACCATCTGTTTACCTCACCACAAGCACATGTTGGTTTGTGCAAACTAGTTATTATGGATACTGTAACTGACTTGACAAGCAAACACCTGTTTTTTTCTACAAATACCAGTACTGAAATTTACACTTACTCCCACAGACACAGAGGGGCCATCTGAAAACCTAAACTCACACTGAACAAGAGCAAATGGAGATAGCATTAAGTACTGACCACAGAGTAATCTTCATAATTCCTTATGGATGGAAAAAAGTGAGTCTGTATTACATTTTCTTAACTTATAATCGTTTCAGTATGATTACATTGACTTTCAACCTTTTCACTATCTTTTATAATTATTATGCTGATTTTCATCAGCAAAGATATTAGATGCACATAGGTAGAAATGGCACTGCGTACTGTGTCTGTGTGAGAACCAGAAGGTGAAGAAGCTAAGAAGCATACTGTACTGGCTGGATAGTGTTAGTTTATCACATTTTCTTCTGAAGCCTCTGGCAGAAAGACATCTAGATATGGAGCCCTAACTGCAAATTCTAACTTCATGTTTGTGACAGAAGACTCACAAAGCAAGTGACTACCTGCCTTTCTGGAGTTAGTGAGATATACTTAGTTTTTCCTTTAAATTGCAACAGGAAGCAAGGGTGGGGAGGAATATGAAAGGTTATGAGCAAAGGCCATGCGTTGAAGAAGAAAGGCAGCAACTAGCTCGAGAGAACACTGATTTCTTTAGCTAGTAGAGTTCCTAGTTACAAGAAAGTGATGTCTCCTGAAATATATGGTCTTTTTATTGCTGTGTTATGACAGGATTGACTCCTCCAGTGGAGCCATGTTAGCTGGAAAAGGTCATATCTACATCTCTTTGCCATAGCTCACTGATTGAATCCCTAAGTGTTAAACCAAAACAATCCACCCAAAAACCTTACATCTTTGGGGACAAATTTCTAAGTATGCAGAACAAAAACTGTCCCTCATTGCCCTCGATTCTTCTGTGAGCTTTTCTTTACTGTCAAGAGTAGCTTCTGAAGTAGAATGGTGTGGTCAGATCACCAGAAGTAGCTTGTGGCAACTAAGTAGGGAAAGAGCAATTCTATAAATCCATCAGATTTCACCATTTGCTTTATTATCGAGTGCTCTGAATGTAAGTAAGCCCAGCATTCACTTCAGGAAAACTCAGCTCTGTCTGTCCCAGAGAAACCATAGGAAAGCAGTTTTCACACATATTCACAAAGAGAACTCATTACGGTCTCATCTGACACTCTCTCCAGCAGGTACTAACATTGAAAGCAAAGAGGTCAGACTCACCTGTGTGCAGCTGTCTTCAGTGTTATTATTAATGGCTGATGGGTCCCAGCTGTTATTTTGTTTGGGGGATTTTTCACTCTTCTTGGCCCCTGACCCCCATTTTAATCAACCCTAGCTTTCCCTCTGCTTGAAGTGTACAAATAGCGCAGATTTGCTTCCTCTGATCTGTAGCCCCTTCCAGACATGGTGGGTGATATATTAGGACTTACTTCAAGGAATAGCTTACTGTTGAAGCAGTTAAGAGTATAGCAACTTCATTATTGACCAGAATTCGTAAACTGTACCTGTGTGGGTTCTTCCAGTTGTCAAGAAACAGGGTTTGGTCCTGAATGGGAAATGGAATAAACTATACCAAAATGTCCATGTAATCATATAAAGTAACTCTGGTAATATAGGTAGCAACACAAAAACTTATATGGAAACATAAAATGCAGTAACACTACGGCTAAGTTTGTTGAGCAGACCAGATGTTAGGCTGCAACAAAAGAACGGTGTTGCAAACCACCAGTAATTTTATGGGATGAGACCAAGGAAGAGAATTATTTCTTTCCCACTCTCAGTAAGAGTACAAAATTACCTTTACTGATTCTATTCCATATCATATCTTGGCAATTGTCTTGATTCCTGTTGTAATAGAAACTTTTTTTTTTTTTACTGTAACTCTTCATGCTCTATTTTCTTCCATCCACACGATGGATATCTACAATGAAAAACAATGGGCTTTTGCATGTGATTTGCAATGTGATTTTGCATGTAATCTGCATAAGAATATTTGATCTGATCCGTTCTCTTTGAAAAAGTGGTACACAAGATGAAGACTTTACAGATGAAAGTACACTAAAATAATCTTTTTAAAGCACATTTATGCTCTATGTGTCCAGTTGTAGATTTCACAAGCTAAAACAATTTAGAGAGACTAGTAGCCAGCTATTTGGTGCTTTGTGTAATCATTTCAGATTTTTTTTTTTTTTATAAAGCAGAAAGTATTGTTTATATTTTGAAACAAATAATAGCTTCTTACATAGATTCTGCTGCCTATCTAAAAAATCTCACTTTCTAAAGCACACTATAAAGCAGACACATCCTTCATCTTTATCCACACAGATATTGATGAGCGGAATAAAAGTTGTCATTAATAATGTATTAGTTAATGCTCTGACCTGAGCACGTAGTGAGAGTGGATTAAATGACCAAATGAAAGTAAAAATTGGAGCAGAATGTGGAGCTTATTGAGTTGTGCTGCTGCTTTTGCTCTGACCATGTTGCCTTACTCAATGGAAAGATTTCTCTTTCATACAGATATATAGCTCAATGTATACACAGAGGTCCTTGGGTAAATTGTAGAAACACATGCTATTTGGTGGGCATATAAACATTGAAACCTCCTTGTAGAAGAAGAAAAGTTTGAGTATTCTACCTTATCTTGATGCTTTCTGTATTTTATGCTGGAAAACAGCAGTTCCCAATCTTTTCTGAAAACAAGCTTTATATGAGTTCATATGAGTGTACTGTAGTGGTCTCTGTGCCACTTGTCAGCAGTTACTCTGCCTGCTTCTTCTTTAGCTTTGCTGGCTTGACAGTTGGTAAGACATCTCTGTTTTGGGATAGGGAAAGAGTCAAAGCAGAAGCTGATTCCACAGTAAATAATCAAGGAAATCAGGAAGACAAAACTGCAACATAGTCCCTTTAGTCAAGTGGTCCAAGTGCATGGGAGAATGTACATGAACTCACGATAGACAAAAATTTAGCTGGGCAGAGCTGGCATAGGTCTAGCAGATCTTGTTTGTATACCTTGCCATGTTTCATCTGGGAACCATTATAACAGAGAGATACAATAGGAGAAACATATTGTACATGGAAGAAAGTGCATGGAAGAAAGAAACATTTTCAGTTTGGGGCATTACTGCCTCTTCCCCTTCTCTCTCATTACTTCGTCACAGCTGACAAAAAGAGTGATGTGTGAAACCCTTCTAAAGAAAGTAGTAATTAGAGGGAAGCTGAGAAAACAGAAATGAAGAGACAGTGAATCTTTCGCCTTCCAGTCCTCTGGATCTATTTACAAAAGTACAGACACCAATGTTGAAATTAGAGAGATTAGATTTAATTATGCTGAGAAATTTCTCCCAAGAGGATTACGTTTGTCATCCTGTATAATGAAAACTTGTTTTTGACAGTTCCATCTGTAAGTAACACTCCACCATGCAAATGCTCGGTGGTGACTCATCATGCCACAAGAAAACAGGACTTTATTTGTAAAGTACATTTTTAGAGTCCACTGTGTCTAGCCTACTTACCGTTTATTATTATTAATTATTATTATTATTGTTATTTCTTTTATTAAAGAAACTTCTATCCACCATTGTTCAGCAAATAGGATATCATCAAGTGGATCATCTTCATCTTGACAGAATTGATTCAGGAGCTGAATTATAGACCAAGTAATTGTAATCACCTAGTGGAGAATGTGCCTGAATTTATAAATAGGATCTGAACTCAAATAACATATAAGTAGGTAATAAACCAATTTCCAGATTTTCTGGTAAAGTCTCATCATCAGTACCCAACACTTACTTGACTGTCTTGCTCTCCTGGTATAAAACTCTGTTTATTACTTTCTCTTTTAAATAATGGATTACACCATTAGCATAGGTCAAGGGGTTGTAACTGAAAGATTGTGGGATCTTTTCTGGAAAGACTGGGATTGTTTTAATATTCTTTTACTTTTTATGTTGTAGCATGGATTCATGACAAAGGAAAACTGGAAAAAAAATAGTTTTCCAGGTTGCTGTTATAAGACTATCCTGATAAATCATATTTTTCATGAAATTCCTGATGCATCATTTTAATGAAAATAAATGACCAGGGAATCTATTTCATGCTTTGGTATGTAGAAGTCAAAAATTGACAAGATATTGTCCGCATTCCTTCCTTCCTTTCTTCCTTCCTTCCTTCCTTCCTGAAACTGCCTGTTGTGTCCCCCAAAAAGTATTTAGGTATGGTCTAGATAGAACCGTCAAAAGGTTAGATCTCAGTTTTATTAATATCTCAATTAAAAACTATGTCTGGATTAAGGTGGAATATTTGGCTACGGATTAGAAGTGAGTCTACATGTTCTGACAGTTTCTTTTTTCCTTGCAACGTAAGAAGCAGAGTGACACTGAACTAAGTTTCTAATGTTTTGAACTCTGCACAAAAGAGTTTTAAAAATATCCAGGAACTGTTTTAATCATTACGTGGCAGATTCAATGTGATTTCAATTTTCATGTTTATCAGCATATATGTATATAGTTTATGTCACCAATTCTTGTTTATACATTTAAAAGAGTTTTCAATAGAGCTTAACTCCTAAGGGAAAATCCCAACTCACTTAGTCACTTTTGAAATGTTGCAACCTGTTATTACACTGTCATTACTTAATCAGTCTGCATTCTTCCTTTAGAAGGCTGTATATATGGTGAAACAGGAGTGTAGTAACTGCAAGCGTGAATTCACAGAATGTCTATAGAAGGATTTGTTTCCTGTGTCTTAATTATCACTTCAGCAAATTAGCAATTTCCCCATGCAGACAACCTTAGTATTCCATAGACGGGTTCCTGACAAAATTTAATCTTTCTGGCTCACCTTCTATTTTTTCCAAAATAAAGCAGTTCCTCCATCTTTGCCCTCACAAGTGAAAACAGTGTCTTCCTGTGCCTCAGCTGGCAAAAAACATTTTGAAGAGTAAGCTGCTCATACTAACATACAGAAGTGTTTGAATGCTGTGGTACTATATAAGACCTGTCAAACCTCTAAAATCAGTGATTCTTCCCACTACTCCTCCTGCGCAGGGGCACCTGGAGTCACTTAATTTTGATTAAGCAGAAAGAATATATATTGTCTCTGGCAGTATATGACAGCTGATGGGACATAATAGTAACTCACTTTGCTCTTTTCCTCTTAGCTGAAAGGTATGGTATTTTCTCATATGTGTGACTAAGAGTTGTCAAACCACAGCAAGTCTTTGATTTATTTATTTATTTGGACTTGTAGGCTTCTAGCTATTAGGTTTGAAGGTCCTTGGGGAGAGGCTGTTGAGAGCACTGAAGAGGCGGGCTCTTTGAGCTGTTTTTTTTCTTATTTTGATTTTTACCAAATCAGAGGATGCATGTAGTTTAAGACAGATGGCTGTTCTTGTATGGCGAATAACACTGGCTAACACGGAGAAGCTTTGGGGCACTGTTTAGGGGGGAAGTGGCATGGGGGTGTCTGTTGTAGTTAGTGATGTGCAATACACTGAGCTTGTTGCTGTTTTAAGACTGTATCTCTAGTTGTCTCTATAAACTGATGGAAATCTGTGGGTTATATTCATTTTGTTTGCTGAATAACTTCTGAATCACTTTAACTGAAGACCTCTGTCTTTTTCTTGTTGTTATGGCACTTGATTTTTTTTGACAGGTTTTTCCTTCCTATCCTGAATAGTCCATTTCCTCTAACAGTTGTGCAAATAACAAGGAAGGAAGTCATGACACACAGGAAAAGCAGGACTCTTTCTACTAAATAATACTCTTACTGTTAAAGTAAATCATCTTTGCATAAAAATTCTGGTTGAGAAACATTTACCATTAAAATCTTAAAAAATATGAAAATAATGCTGATATTAAAACTTATTTTGTTTCCTTTAGTTAAGGTTGTGAATACTCCTGGGATGAAGAGAATTATTTTTGCATCCTATAGAACTGAAAAATCGATAGACTTCTGTCTGAAATAAGTCATTTTGTATTATGAAGGTGTTGTGGTATTTTGTTTATTGATATTTTTAAATCTAAAAGAAAATGAAATAGACCTTTCCACGTAGGTTGAAAAAGAAGACCTGAAAAAGACTTCAAATCATAAAATGCACATAAGACTTACTTTTAAAGTTAAAAAAGTGTAATTCTTGCTTGATTCATTTTATTGGCCTCACAGTCCCTAATGTAGGCACACGTGAGTTTTTAAAAAGTATTTGTATTTGAAAACACTTTTTTTTTTTCCTGTTTGTTTCTATTAGAACAATTAGGATTTTTAAAAACAAATTTGTAACTTATCCTCCTTATCCCAAAGCAGTCAAATTATCACTATCCTAGTGATCTAAATATCTTAAATAAAAAATACTACAGTTGAATTTAAGCTAAATCAGCATTAATTTAAAATAAAAGATAGTGCTTGAGTATGTTTTATCCCTAAAATGAAGATACGAACCAGGGAAATTTATAGTCAAAAATAATGTGAAGAACAGACTGAAGAAACTCTTAACATATATATACAACATTAAGATGTGCAAACAACATTAATTTCTTTATTTTTAATGTAACTTTTGATTAAGATTTTCCTAAAGTTGATGGATTTTTAACACAATGATGGAAGTTGATCCAGTTGATGGAAATTTAAACACAATTCTGGATTCCCAGGATTAACTTAATTTGACTAAAAAATTGCTTTTTATATTATGTTCCTCATGTTATCAGCTCTAATTCTAGGCAAATGTAGTACTTTTGTGAGGAAACTATACTTTCTACAAAACAATGGACTTTGTAAACAGACATTAATCCTACGTTAAATCTCTAGAAAATGTTAACCTGAATTATTTCTAATGAAATAATATCCTTAAATCCTTGTAAAAAGCAAACAAGCATTTTTTTTTTTTAAATATTATTATAAGATTAAATACCTCCTTCAAATGCCATCTTATGTTCCTGGTACTGCTGTTCCAGTTTGAAGTGGGCCAGCTACAGAAGTATAATTACAAGTTCAAAATGACAAGTATTCAATGCAGTCCAGAGCTGTAAATGAGAGAAAAAAACTGTTGATGAGAACCCCGTTTCTAGTCTCTGCCATATTACTGAGGTATCACCACAAACAAGCTTGCTAATGCAAATTTTGAGCAGAAGGAAGCTTGTGAGTGGCTTGGTAATTCTGATTTCATCTTTAATTTAATTTCTAAGCATGCTTATGTTAAAATTATAATATGAGCAATAGTTAACAGTTTAGCTTAAATATAGTCAAATGTCATCAATTAAACCTGATTTCCAGTAAAAATTAAATCAGTAGTTCTTAATAACATCAAGAAAGGGAAAGAGAGGTGCACCTCTGAGAGGTGTTTTTTCTAAAATTAGTGAAAAGATGCAGTTGTTAACTTAATCTCATTCTGGTCTTGAACGTGAAAGCTTCAGGCTTTGGGGAGATGGTCTAACAAAAGGGGTGAATCACTGTTTTGAGTGGAAAATATAACTCAGTTAAACCAAACGTCACGTTTACTAAAACCTTTTAACTGTCTTTTTTGTGTGTGTCTATTCCTGGATTATAAAAAGAAGAAACAGGAAAATCGATAGTAAAATTGAAAAGACAAATATCCCCAAATCAGAAGAGGACAGAAGTTATCTGTACAGTCCTGTTTCAACATGTGGAAATATGACTTGCTGGATTTTTATGGGTGTATGTGTATAATTAAAATATCACGGTATTTTGTCATCTGATTGAGCCTCAGCCAGTGCCATTTATCATGTCTATCAGGTCCTCTCCTTTATTTATACTTTTTGCAATTTGAGATCCAGTGTCTGTCAGGATCCTTGTCACTCCTTTTCCAATGTCTGGTATGTTATCTACCTCCATTGGCTGTAAAGGCTTATATCTGGTGTTTGCTGGTGGAGACACTGGAAATACTGGACAGGTTTTAGCTCTGTGCTCCTCTTGGAGCCTGCACACAACACATTCTAGAGCAGTAAAGAATTGCATACTCATATAAAACCCTTGACAGCTGCAGCCACAATTTGCAGATAATTAAGTTCAGCAGGATTCTAATGATCATATGCAAGTTTATATTTGTCATGTTATTTAGATGCAGCAGGTAGATGGAGGTTCTGACTCTTTCTTCAGTAATCTATAATACATTGTAGAGAGGTAAAAGGTGGTGAAGAAAGATTCAATAATCAAATGCTTTGAATGATATGCATTTGCAGAATAAGCTTTGCAACTGTCTGCAACAAAGTACACAGTATGTAAACCCTTTGTAGTCAATTTTCTTTGTTTTCAAGACAAATTCTTTTACTCTGATCTTGTTTGGGCTGTTCATTGCCTTGAACATGTGCACACAGATCATTTCATTTAGGTATTCAGAGCACAGAGTACTCCGGACTAAATGATTTCAAAGTTCATGATAGCATAATCAAGCAAACATGGGTCTTAGCTCGGGAAATTTGAATAACTTTGTTGATAAACACTGGTTCAAGCTTTGCCCCTAAGAATAGGACAGATGTCTTCCTTTTCAAATACTAGGTTTACTTTCTTATGCTAATTCTATTATGTGAAATGAAACATTACTCATGAAAAAACAACGATGTCCAAGAACTCAAAAACCCAGTGTTACACAATACATTTCAAATTATCCTTTTTTTTTTTCCCAAAGTCTACAGAAATAACAGATGAAGCTTCCAATCCCATAACCTATTCCTTTACAGCTAAGAACTACTATTGCATATATGTGATGCTTTCCATGTTTCATGGGGAATGATTTGCACTAGGCTGAAAATTAGACCTTCTTTGTCAAAAACATTTAAAATTAACATTGTGGAAGTAAAAATAAATGCAGACTGGGGGGGGAGAAGAGGCTTGTTTTTGAAAAAATGGCATATGTAAGCATTCTTGGTTTCAGATACCCTTTAGATACATTGAGTTTGTATGCAAATTTTAAGAGCATATAGGAGCATATAGAGAGCCCTGTCAGCTGGTATATGCAAAATCATATGCAAAATTAGTACATGGTCTCAAACAATGAGATTTGTTAACATTGTGTTGCAGATAGCACCAACTGACAACCCTTTACAAGCTGTGTTCTTTGTAGTTTCCTAAGTGTATCATTAATACAAGTAGATAAGGTGTTTCTGTTTTGGCTACATATTTCATTGTATTCTTTATTTTAGGAGATTTCAGTGTGACTCTAGGATTTGTTTGGAAACTGTGGCGTATATGTCAGTTGGGGAGTGTGATCACTTTAAAGTGATAGCAATTAAATTTTCTGTAAGGAAGTTTTCATTTGGTCTGTACGATAAACATCTACATACAACCAATGATACCAGCTGGTAAATTGTTCTATATGTGCATAAAATAAGTACCTGAGCTTGCTTTCCTTGCAGAAGACTTGTGCTTTCCCTTCTGAATATGGAGGAATAGTGAAGCAAACGTGGCATAGCAAGGACTGAGATTAAGTAGATCTTGGGTAGAATATTGGGAAGTAAGGGTGAAAGGGGAGAGGCCTGGGCCCTGCTTTGTGGGGGAAGGGAAAGGAGATCATTTGCATGAAATTGCAATAGGGGGATGAGCAGTACTGGTGTGCAAATGTGAGATGAGAGCAAAGTGAGGTGCATCTTCTTCAGGATGCATCTAGACACTGGCACATGGCTGGGAATCCATTCTGCTACTCTTCTTTTTTTTTTTTTTTGGACATGTTTTGTCACGATTCAATGTTAGTTTACTTGTTTGAAACTTTTTTATTTTTAGAGTTTGTGTCATGATTTCAGCTAGGACAAAGTTAATTTTCCTCCTAGCAGCTGGTATGGTGCTGTGCTTTGGATTTAAGATGAGAATAAGGTTGATAACACACTGATGTTTTAATTGTTGCAGAGAGGTGCTTACTCTCAAATCAAGGACTCTTCAGCCTCTCATGATCCCCAGCTTCCTTGCTGGCAGGGCATGCACAAAAAGAGCTGGGAGGGGACAGAACCAGGACAGCTGATCCAGACTGTCCAAAGGGATATTCCATACCATATGACATCATGCTTATATGGGGTGTCTGGCCGGGGTGGGGGGGGACCACTGCTTAGGGACGGCCTGGGCATCAGGTGGGGAGCAATTGCATTGTGCATCACTTGCTTTGCACATATTATTTTTATTACTGTTATTATTATTTTTCTTCCTTTTCTGTTGTATTAAGCTCTCCTTACCTCAGCCCACAAGCTTTTACTTTTTTTCTCTGATTCTCTCCCCCCTCCTACTGGGGTGTGTGTGGGGGTGAGCGAAAGGATATGTGGTGCTGAGCTGCCTGGTGGGTTAAACCACAACAGTTTGAAAAGTTATACAGTGGAATTCACCATTCACGCTGAGATTTTTACATGAAATACAGTATAGAAACTAACTTATTCTATAATAAATTGTTCATCAGGCTATGTAAAACTAAATAAGAATTACAGGGGAAGTCTAGCAGAAGACAGCAATTTATTTGTACAAAAGAAAGCAGAAATGCGAGAAGAAAGTACATTTCATCTTCAGCTTAATTACCAAGACAGAAGAATACAATCTTGATTGAATACATGCTGAACTAAGGCTTTGGTGTGGAAAACTACTTTACCTTTGTTTATTTGTGTTTGTGCAGCTGTGAATCATTTCAGTTCATTTTCCCATCTTTATATCAGTGGAAGTCCATGGAATAGATGTTTTTTTTTTTGTGCTGATAAAGGCACCCACCTGATTTGCAATGCTTTTTGAAATCAAGAAGCTACACTTTGCTTCTGGGCAACTATTTTCTAATTTATTTGTCAAATTACTATATATAATACATCTTATAAACAAATACATTAAATTTTTTTTTTTTTTGCATATATATATTGTAAATTAATGATTATTTGTATTTATATATATATATTTTTTTTCCTAGGATGATGAACAACCTTCTTCCTTCCACCCTTTTTCCCCCTGTGTGTACTGGGGAGAAAAGAAAGAATTTGTACTTGATCTAGTACCGTGGGCCACTAAACTTCTGTTTTCTGAAAGACCTTAAGAGCTATGAATGGCTTGAGTACATTTCAGTGTGTACATAATTACTAGGCTGTTTCCTTCCTTTTTTTATTTAAGAGTGGCACTCAGCAAGCTGGAGATACAAGGGGAAAAAAAATAATTACCTTTTTCAGCTATGAAGAAGCAGCTAGGAATGTCCTTGATGTTTTTCTGTGGTTTTAAGTAGTACAGAGGCAAGGATGTGGTCAAGTTGCTTAGAGTTCACACACATCCCCCTTTCCCTGCTCCCACCTCAAAAACAACAAACAAACAAAAAATCCTCAGCCATTCAACCTGTTACTGGGAGTTGTATAGGTATATTTTCTAGTTGGCTTTAAAAGCCTTAAGTAGATGTCTTTGTTTTTGAGTCTCTCTAGCTCAATAGCATAGATTCTTTTTTCAGCAATATTAGGTATCCTGTTTAGCTCTGTTAGAAGAAATGGAAATTTAACCTCCACTGTAAAGCTTTCCTCCAGTGTTTAGCTTTCCTGGTGCTGCATGATATTTGCATTTTTTCCTTACCATTTCTTTCTGCAGTTATATCTGGAGATATTTTTTGTCCTATTCTTAGTCCTGTTGTTCTTTACCTTTATTAACAACCCTGGATGATCCTATTGTTTTCCTTCGGATTTGCTCCCGGATTTTTACAGGAGGATGAAGTGATACTATTATGGTTATACTTCAAAGTATTAAAATGAGGATTCGGGAACTAGATAACAGCTATTTTCAGTAACTACAACATAAAGCTTTATTTTAATATTAGAAATTTCCAAATCAATGAATGGGACAACTGCATCTTAAAATTGAAGACATTTACTTAATGAAGCACCAGACTTTCAAAAGCATATAACTGCTAGAGAAAGCCACAGGCAAGTCTTCATATGGGTATATGTTGCCTTTTGTTATATATTTCCTTAGTGTTTTTAAACCACCCATCTAGCAGGAAAGTCTACAATCTTAACATTTTGTTCTGAATAGAAATGAAAAAGAAATTTTGGAATAATAGAAGAGAGGAAAAAATGAAAGCCAAGTTTATTTAATAAATAATACATTCTAAATCTTAAACATATTTTAGCAAAAGCCTGACTGTTGCATATATTGTAATGACGGAGCTGCTATCTGCTGTAGAGTACCAGCCATCAGGCAATAGGCACTTCATCATTCTAATTCAGAATCCCTTTCAATACTTTCAGAAAGTGTCTTTTCTGCCTTTGGATAAATCAATAATTCTTTTGCATAGTCGTAAACATAAAATAAAACCAGTATTATGATTTTTGGAAAGACATAGCCTTTGAAATACTCTTGATAACTTTAATCCTATCCTTTTTGACAGAAGAGAAGTCTCCAAGGTGATTTAGAGGACAGTTAGATTTACAGTACTTTAAGAGAGCACATATGCTCAGAATGGATGTGGAAAGACTCAGCCAAATAAACTGCTTTAAAAGGTAGTAATTTATATCTAGAGACCTGTATAACTTTGGCTATCTAACAAAATATAAGTATCCAATTTGCAAGTAATTCCCTCGTCTCCTCCAAACACTATATAACTGAGGTAAACACATAAGAAGGTGTGAACTCTAATGGGGTGTGTAGGAGCTCTGTGTCAGTTCCCTGCTGATGGGGAACTATAAAGTAATGTATGTTTCCTATAGATCAGTAGGACTGCAGAGGGCTCTGGAAGGGAACAAACCATCAGCCATCTTTTAAGCAGAGAATTGCTTCAGTGACAAATAGTAACATACCCATCACTGTTGTTGGTAAACTCTTCAAATCTGCAAAATACCTAACCTAATAGGGTAAAGCAGAGTAAAAACCAGCTGTAAGAAAGCTCATACCTTACTGATGCTCATGCCTAGAAAATCCACATAGTAATCTTTATTTCTGTGTTTAATTTCATTATGGGATTAATTTGTGTTTTCCCTTCATCTGGCCTACTACATCAAAATAATTTGTTCATTATTAAACTCAGGCCACTGCAAATATTGCTCACTTATTGAAAACTGATTGTGTTCTTTCCACCTTCCACACCCACTTCTTTCTGCTAAATTGTATTGAAATATATTCCAGTTAAATCATTTTAATTTCCCCAGAGGAAACAGTGAACAACATATAGGCAATGGGTGGCTGATATTCATTTTTTTGTCTTATAAAAAAAGGAGCAATGATCTATATTGACAGTAGATAATCCCTTGCTGCAATGCCTATTTTACTACTGACCCATCTGAGCACTTCAGCCAGCTAATTGGCCTTTATTGTTAAATTAGTCAGCATAATTGTTATAAATCTGAGAGATCCTTTTCAGTAAAGTGAAGAGTATCAGTGCTTAATCTGTTACAGAAAGACAGGGGTTTAGGAAGGTATCGCTTCATCATGGAAAACATGCATCACGCTGTCACACATGAAAAAATAGTTCATGGATTCCTCCAGAATAGAATCAGTTTAATTTGTGAACAAAGGAGTTCATAAATTATCTGAGACAGTCTGACTGACTGCCAAAATGCAAAATTCTTATTAAAAAATCAGGACCCTGTATCGGATACCTCACGCATGCAGTAGTGCAGATGAATGGTACTGAACTTGAGCTGCTGGAAAAAATAATCAATAAAAAAATTAATCAATACTTCAGGAAAACTTTGGGTGCACTTATTTTTAAGTTACTTGCAAATATATGAAGTTTTTTTCAAAGAGAATGCAAGATATCTGGTCTACATTGAATTTGCTGGAAAACAAACAAAATATGCTGTAAGAGTGAAAATTCCATAGTCTTTAAAATGAAAAATGTTAATATCTTTGTGGAAAGTACAACCTCTCATTAATTAATGAATTCCCAAATTATACCATCATTAATTGGAACCAATTACTCCCTGAAAGAGGCTTATAGCTGACTAATAAGGAGGGCTGGAGAGATTCTCTACTCCAAAAAATTGCTTTCTAAATTCTCAAATAAATCAGAGAAAAGAAATTATTATAAATGGGGAAAGTCAGGCCTAATGAGATTGTAATCTAGTAAAGGATTTGATTTCCTGTGGAAACAGCATAGCCCTCAGTTCTGAGGGTTTATGTACAGATGTGCAGCTCATTACATATGGAAAACAAAACAAAATACACGTAATTTATTTTGCTATATTAGTATTTGTTCTTAGGTTTCTATGGATATAGTTACACTTGTGCATTATAACTAAGTTTTTTATAGGTTGACAAGGATAAAAGTAAGGATTTTGGCAATACTAAACACCTGAAAACAAAGCAAAAATACTAGTCTATTATAAGATTGCTATGTAATGGATAAATTGATCACATACAAGACAGAATTTCTCTTCAAGGAAACACCTCCTTTTGGCCCAAGGTGTAAATGTGAAGCAAAACCAAGCTTATCTTGAGACAACTAAAAATTCACTCATCTTATCACAAAATGATGATTTTGGTTCCCTTTACCCTAAATTCCCAGATATGTGGTGGGGGATATATTTTTACATGGTTCCTGGAGACAGAAAAGAACATTATCAAGTAGGCACTGATAGACACTGAGTAGACCCACTTGAACAGTAGTGATGGCAGATTGATTTAGACACCTCCTTTTCACTGAGATGGTTCAGACACCAGCTTTTCCTCTTCAACCCATGTTACTTAAATTGCTGTAGTGATCTGCACAATAAAGACCTTATATTGCCCACTTGGTAAACATCTCATGTTTATATAAAATATATATTCAGTACTTCAGTTTACCTTTCAAAGACTGGAAATGTGACTTGACCTAGCTGTACAGATGTAATCAGGCTCTAAAACAGTTAGGCCTTAAGTTATGACCAGAAGTCTCAAGGGGAAGTTAGTCATGAAAATTGTGTAAGTTACCTAAAGATGTGTGATTTCTATGCACCGACAATGAATTAACCTGTTTGCAGATAGTTTTCCCTCAATATTTTTCAATTTATTTTTCCTTCCTCATGGATCCCTGGACAGGTGCAGAGGAAGACTGAGAATTCCTGCAGACTTGAGAATGCACAACATTTAAATTGACACTTGACATCAATGCTGCAGGCCCAATTTTAAATGATTTCCTACAGAAATGAGGTATGTGCTGACTCTGTCTTCACATTTCATGACCATCAAAAATTTAAGGAAAAAGGGATAGTATGTTGTTAACACTGGATTATGTTACTATTGGCAGAAGAATAAAGAATGGAAAAGATTAGATTGAAGGTTCAAGTTTTAATGGCATATATGGAAACAACCATGTATCTTCTGGACTGGAAATCAAGATTCAGCTACCCTGAACCAAGCAGCCGAACTTGTGGTTAAACCTTATAGTCAACTGCAGAAATTAACTTCATAGGGAACATTATAAAGAATTCATAATGGTCTTTAATAATGTGCAACAAATAAGGGACTGGAAGGCAACAGATTATTAAATAGCTCCTTCCTAAATGAGGGCTGAATAATAATTAAAAGAAAGGAGTAGGTGGTTGTATGATTAGTCTACATCAGAATGCATAAATAGAAAGGGCAGTGAATTAGGTGCTATCACTGACTTGGTTACAGCATCTGCAAAAGTTGAACAGTGACTTTGCAGACTTGATGTTGTTCTTTACCATTGTGGTTTGGGCAACACAACTACGTGAGTGCCATTACTGAAGGCAGGCAAGGCGGCCTATCAGATAGGTCATTAAGCTCAGCAGGGATGGACAGAGTATAACCCAGGCTTATCAATAACACTGAGTAAATCTGTTAGCTGTGAATGCTGATGCTGTTGTAAGCCATGGCCCAAGGGTTCAGCTGAATGTGATCCAGGCCTGGTTTGATGCATGACAGTTCTGAAACTAAGACTCAGTTTTACTGAGAAAGCTGTTATTAAGACAGAAGAAAATACGTGGGCTAAAGCTGTTCAAGACAAGAAAAGTGAAAACAAAAACAGAAGTGCAGTAGCTGAGATGGTAGTAGCCAACAGCTCAAGGATACGAGGGGAAAAATACTGATATGAAAACAAAGAAACCCTAAGGGGTGTGTGGGGGAGAACAACAATAATAAACAAACAACAACAACAAAAACAAACAACAAGCAGAGCATTAGAAGACAGCAACTCAGCAGCATCAAGGATCTGTCCGTTCCAAGAAGAAAGATCCAACCCTTCCCAACTTGCCTGACAGCTGCCTGTCTAGGAGAGACTCATCAGCTGTGTCCTCCCTAGGGGCTGGTAGGCACAGTAATGTTTCTGCTAGTTGAATGTTATTCCTTGCTATCTGCTATGTTAGCCAACAGATAATACCTGAGTAATCTTGAACTGTGTATGTTCTTTTTGCATGGTAAAAGACGTCCGAAGAAAAGTGACTATGCAGCACAGTTACACGCTGTCCCACCCTTGTTTCCTGGTAATAGCACTGAGTGGTGTAGTGATAACACCAGTCCCAAGCAGGAAAGGGGCCTGCTCTCAGCTGTGCTTCACTGAGGTTCAAATAAAAAAATGCAGAAAAAATACTAAGGATTTTAATTATTCAAGTATTTTAACAACAACTAGAAAAAATGACTTAATGTCCTGAAGGGATTAATGCCCTGATCAGAGTCATGTGGATGACAGGTGATGTGGTCAAAGATCAACAATGAGAATCATCACATATGAAGGATGTTTTAAAGAGGAGCCTGGAGAAAGAATTAGAGACTATTTTAGAAATAACATGCAGGTAGTACCAACACTTATTTTTATTACATATTTAATATGTGAAATAGACCACATCCCTTTATTTATTTATTATAGGATATATAGAGATAAAAACATGCTTGTTGTGCTGTTGGACAGCAACATAAAGCAGTATCTGCTGAGGATAAAAAAAGGACTTGTGAGTCAAACAACTTTGTGTTTAATAAATTCAGCACATTAAATCTGGCAGTAGCAGATCACAAGAAGCAGAATTCCCACAGAGACGCAGAAAGATGCTCCATGTGAGTTTTTGCTGATCTTCTCACTCAGTGATGAAAAGAAATCGCTCGGCTCTATTTTAACCCTGAATATTCTCATTTCCATAACAAAATATTGGCATCTCCTTTATATAATTTTTATCCTGTGATATTAAGATTACTTATCCAAAATGAATGCCTGCCAGGCTGATATGACACATAAGATTATGGGCTTCCATGTGATTCATCGTTTTTCATCTATGATTCTACTTTCTATAAAAATATTGATTTTTCCTGTATGCTGATATATTCTAAGTATTTACTGAGAATACAACTGCTGGCATGTTAGTCTTCATTTTCTGTCTCTACAGTGGTCTCAGAGGTCTATAACACACTATAACACATCCATTTTAAATAGTACAATTTTTATAACTTTAAAATAGAATTTTGTGCTGGAATTGAAGAGTTTCAAATGTTCATGAGAATTTGCATTTGAAAATGAAATTGAAAAGGAAAATAACCACAGTATTTTTAATATAAGTTTTTGCTAGAAAGATGGTTGCTCTTGTTGTAAGCTTGGTAGTAAAACTTGCTTCTAAAAATATGCAAATATTAATGTTTGTGATATTGAAAAATACTTCCATAATACATTATGTACTTATACGTAGGCCTGTGTTTAGCAGAAAAGAGGATATAAGACATTAAGGTAGTAGAATCACAATGTGCACTTGATGGTTAGCCCACAGTTAAGTACAGTCTTCAAAAAGAGTGAACGCACCTGGAATAACTACAAAAGTTCATAGATATTTTATATGGAAGAGTTTTTGCAGATAGATGCTATATGTAACTGAATGCATTTTTTATCTTTTCCTTCACTTGTTCTCAGGATGCTCATAGGGGTTTAAATTCTGCCTCAACAAGATGTGAATTAGCATCAGAGGAAAGGAAGAGCTTTCTCTGACAGAGAGAAAACACCTCTCGTTACCTGTTCAATTTGATAGATTTTCTTTCTATCTTTCTTTCTTCCTTTTTTTTTCTTTTTTTTTTTTTTTTTTCCTCCCAACTGGATCTCCCATAGTAAAACTGGAAAATTGTATGGACTACTACATTTGGGGGATTATTACATAACTATGGTGGCATGCAATTGCTCACAAAATTTGTGTAGGGAGGCTAATTTTCTTAGGCCAAAAATGTACAATAGATTTATCTGTATAGTCTTGTATATTCTATTAAGGAACGTGCAGGAGGCAGTGATGAACAACATGCCCTTTACTTCTTTTCAGAATATCTTGGTATACTTGAATCCAGCCGTCATCTTGTCTACTGCTAAAATCGCATAATATGCTGTTCATCGTAGATCTGGACAAATACAAAGTAATATTATGTGCACATATTAGTTTGAAGATTAAAGAAAACACTTTTTGTAATGTATATATATATTTTTCTGTGCTAATATTCAAAATCTTATATTTGCTTTTGATGAGAAATTATGTATATATTAACAATTCAATTTGTGATGTTTGAACTATACAAATTGCCAGATATTTAGAATCTATTCTAGTTTATCTACAGCTAAAGAAGTACTCAGGAAGCAAGTTCTTCAGAAATTATCTATTGACCAAGTTAACTGTTGGTGATATTTATCAACAACTGCCATTTTATACCAAATCTACAAGAGGGTCTAAGTACTTAAAAGTACCCAAAAAGTAAGGCTATTGCAAAATCCAAGTGTCTAACAAATCCACAAAGCTCTTGTCTTAAAGGTATTTATGTAAAACTGCACAGTAGTCTCAGTTTTACCAAACCAAAATCCTAGGTGCCTTCATTCCTTCTTCTCTTCAGGCTAAGAACTGCTAGTCTCACAGCCGAGTTGCATGCTTGGTGCTTGTCTCTCTCCTACACCTGTCTGAAATTTACAGCTCAGCCATGCCCAAGTTTAAATTCTCTGAAAGGTTTGAAACTGACAGCTCTGCTTGGAAATCCCATAATACTGACAGAGCAGATTCTATCCAAGAGATGCCTGCTGAGATTGATGCTTCCCAGCCTTAATAGGATAAAAACATGAACTCTCACTCAGACTTACTGGCCTTCTTAAGAAATTCAGATCAGCAAGGCTGTCCCTCAGCGAGCTATTAGGCAAGGAACATCCCAGCTCTGTTCTTGCCATCAGGTTTTTATATAATATCTGTAGTCCCTCTTTTTAGGACTATTCTTACAGGTAGCCATTGGCTCTTAATACAGAAAGCAAAAATAAGGATGAGGTTGGAAACCCAACTATCCCAGTGTTAGAGTCCTAATTACTGCCATGTTCATTAGCTTGCCTTTTTTTTTTGGCTTGTTGAAGTAGGTGATGAAGAAAGATAATTGCTAAAGCAAATTGTTGCAGAGTAGGTGTCTCAAGCCTCATGCATATGTTTAAGATAAGGACTCAACTACTCCTTTTCTGTCCAGCTGCTTGAGACATCCTATGTCTACAATTCCTTTTGCTGTTTTGAAGAAATTCTTTTGTCTCAAAACTTCCTAATCTCTTTGCTTAAAAACATGTCCTGAATTCTGTGAACTCTGGAAGAAGAGGAACAGGCTTTGAACAATACCTGCAAACTGTTAAAGAGCCATCTCCACTGGAGACAGTAGGAATAATCATACAAATATGAAACTGCCAGTTTAGTCTTGAAGATGGTTAAATAAACAAGCACAGATGTCCTGCTCAGTAGAAGGAAGCTGAATGATAAATGTCTCTCTCTGCCTGAAAGAATACAAGAATATAAATTCTTGATTCATGGCTTAAAAGAACTGAGAATGGCAAAGAACATGAGAGAGAAGCAAAGAAAATACATATTCTGTTGTAAGCCAAAAGCCTATGGCTGCATGTAATTTAAACAAAATTTGTTTAATTGGCTCTGATTAATGATGTTCATAATTATTTTAGGCTCACTCACAATGGCTGCAAACACTTTTTTTCTTCATAAGAATGTGCTTTCTGCACTTGTCTGAATAATATTAAAATTTATTAGCTTTCCAATAAGTTGTGTTAACCTTATCAACCATTTAAGCCACATTAAAAGTAACATTAAATTATATAACATCAAGTATATATGATTATATCCTCACATGGAAGCATTAACAAAGATATATAGAAAGATATATAGAATTTTGTAAGATGCTTTGGTGCTTCTTCAAGTCTTTGTTTCATGGCACATGGAAGCTCTTTCTTTAGGAAATATCCACAAATTTGCTTTGTATTTTTCAGTTCCTTAAAGGAAACAATAAAAAAGTCATATAGCACAGCAACCTGCTATATTGATGATCTGATGGTTTCAGTTTTATTGAACAAAGATATCTGAACACTTCTAGTTGGTAAGAGCCCATGGCATATGGCCCCACAAATGCTGTTTTCAGCTTCATCTGAGAAGGATGAATTCCAGAATATACTGAATATTCTCAGCATTTTACAATGT
This sequence comes from Cygnus atratus, assembly GCF_013377495.2. Lineage (NCBI taxonomy): Eukaryota > Metazoa > Chordata > Aves > Anseriformes > Anatidae > Cygnus > Cygnus atratus. Next base: position 63,589,822 of record NC_066365.1, on the reverse strand, counting down.
TTTACAATATTTAAAAATTTAAATAAATTGGAATCTAGATTCAAAACCAACCAGACATCAATTTTAAATTATTTTTAAAATATTGGTTGAGGCTCCAGACTTTCCTATAAATGTTGAAAAATCTGAATAGCTTCACTGACATGAAAAGAATTCTCTATTTTACTAATACCAAACAATTGACTAAAAAGGTCTAGAGCTGAATTTATATTATACAGTGTATGGTTCATATTGCATGCAAAAGTATTGTGGAGTTTAGATTTGATCTTCCCTTCTGTTTAGAAGTTGTAATGTTGGATAAACTGTAGATGTATTTTAGCATATAACCAGTGTTGCTGAAAAAGTGCTGCCATAATCAATAATCTTTTTACTTTCTGAATATTTTTACCTCTTCAAATTTGTCTGTAATATTTCAAATCCCAATCTGAACACCAAATTTCAGATTCTAACTTATTTCCTTGACAAGCTTAATCATTAGTGTAGTATAGTAAAGAAGTTCCTATACAGTGCTTAATTCTCTTGTCTCTTAAAAAGTATGAAGCAGATATTTGGTTCTTTCACTTGTTGTGGTTTAGCCCGGCTGGCAGCTAAACACCACACAGCTGTTCGCTCACCCTGCCCCCTCCCTCTCTGGGATGGGGGAGAGAAACGGGAAAGTGAAGCCTGTGAGTTGAGATAAAGACAGTTTATTAAGACAGGAAAAATAATAACAATAATGATAATAATAATAATAGTATTAATAGTAGTAATGTGTACGAAATAAGTGATGCACAATGCAATTGCTCACCACCCGTTGACCGATGCCCAGCCTATCCCCGAGCAGCCGGCCCCCCTCCACCCCGGCTAGCCACCCCTATATATTGTTCAGCATGACGTCAGATGGTATGGAATACCCCTTTGGCCAGTTTGGGTCAGCTGTCCTGGGTCTGTCCCCTCCCAGCTCCTGCTGCACCCCCAGCCTGCTCGCTAGCAGGACAGAGCGAGAAGCTGAAAAGTCCTTGGCTTGGTGTAAGCACTGCTCTACAACAATTAAAACATCAGCATGTTATCAGCGCTCTTCTCATCCTAATCCAAAACATAGCACCCTGCCAGTTACTAGGAGGAAAATTAACTCTGTCCTAACTGAAACCAGGACATCACTATAAAACAAAATTTCAATATCTTACCTGCCATGGTCATACGAAGCTCCTTTAAAGCCTTCCATGAAAAAAATGTCTGAAGAGAAAGAAATACTGCCTTTTTTCTTTTTTTTTTTCCTTTTATTTTTCTTTTTTTCCCATTTCATGCGTGAATGATAACATAAAAGTAAGATGATGAAAACAATCCTGTGTTCCCTGTAAGGATTCTAGTTCGTTCAATCCATGTATTATCCTACTAAGTCAGGGACATCCTTTATGTTTCTAAAGTTTTTTTTTCTTCTTCTTTTTTTTTTTTCCTTCTCCTCATAGCTCTCATTGTCTCCAGTGAAGGCCTGAAGCTGCAATTTGAACTCTGGCCTTCACACTGTGCAAGAACTCAAAATCAACAGACTGAGTGAAAAACATTACCTGCAAACATGTGCTTACCTGGAGGTAGAAATGACCCACTGAAGCTAAGAAAAGGGATAATGCCAAAGCCTGGTGAGGTGATTTATAGCGACACAAGCTGGATTAAGCAACACTTGCTCTTATATATATACACCAGGGTGGCATTTATTTGGCTTTCACTTTGATGAATCATAGCTCCAGAGAATATCTCAGTAAATCAGAATGAGGTCTGCTTAAGACAAAGAAATAATATTCCTGTTTATAGTAAATGAAAAGGTAACATGCCAAACATTTTAGGAAGTCACTATAGCATCTCTGAAGCAGCAGTAGAAATTGAACATCACACCACGTATTTTTTTTCTTATGGCCTGATGCATTCCCAACCTTTAATTGCATGTTGAAATGTCAACCGCCACGTGGCTAATGATCTGGAAATATTTAAAGCTGATCATTAACCCAGACTTTATAGCAATGCAACTACATTGACCTTAATAGTCCTAATTTTTAGCTTATGAAGAGTTGATCTATGCTAAAGGAAATACCAAAATGACGGTAAGTGCACTGATTTGAGGGTATTAGCACTGAGTCGATAGAAGGAAGAAATTGTATCTCACCTTCCTCCCCAGTATTTGCTGAGTCCTCAACCTATGGAAAAGACATCATAAATTTGTGCACTTATGGCTTTGGTTGTATATCACCAAAGAGTTTCCTAATTGGTAGTATTTAAGTACATGTTCATGTTTAGGAAACTCAAATATATTCAGTTGTAATCAGCCCATAAAACTTGTATTTAATTGATTGTCTAATGCAAAAGTGAAGGCAATTACTGCTAACTTTTAAATGTTGTCTTGAGGTTAGCAGTTGAAAACACTATAAAAATGGGTGGTAGAAAAAGAGCAATATTAGTAGTTTGTTAGTACTGCTCTTTTTTTGAAGATGACATAAGTAAATTGAATATCTAACGTGAGAATATATTTGCAGTAAATTAATGACAACTTTATTTTAGCACTCAGAATCCAATTTCAGATGAATGCCAGTGTGAGAGGACTAGAGTAGATAATGTAATAGAAGTTAAAAAAGCCCAGTAGACTGAATCTATGCAAGTACAACATGACTGAATGGGACAGAAGACTTACTAATACATACAGGTGATTAAACATATTGGAAAGCATCTATTGTTAGTGTTATGACAAAATTGTCTTTTGCTCTGCATCACATAAAATATTTTTATCCATGATTTATGACCTGTCATTTAACACATTTTTGTTTACCTGAATTGCCTGTGTCCTAATATGGATAAGGGAATTATGAGGAAAGACATTGCTTATCATTTCCTCAATATGGCAGAACTGACCCAACATGTTCATGGTTTGCACAGGAAAGGAAGTGGTAGAAGTTTGTGGCACGAGAAACAGTTGTATGTCACAAAAAAGTTTAGACAGGATTTTTTGTTCACTGCTAAAACCAAGTGAGTTTTGATCTTGTTTCTAAGTGAGTATAGGATAAAGGTTCTGTAAGAAAGGCTGAGTTGACATAGGTTACCACAATCTATCAGAGTTCATAATCTGTTTTTACTTTATATTTAAAAAAAAAAACAAAAAAAACCTTTGGGAGATGAAGTTGATGAATGCAATGAAAATCTATGAATCATTTAGTAAGATAGTTTGGTGGTGGACTTGTCAGTACTACGTTAAGGGTTGGACTAGATGATCTTAGAGGTCTCTTCCAACCTGAATGATTCTATGATTCTGTAAGCTGTGATGGGAAGTACTGTTTCAGCACAAATTCTTGTTCCAAATGCAGATTTATTTCTGTAGCATACTTGCACATCCATAAAACATTCTTTTATAATTTCACATACTACAGACTAGCCAGAATAAAGAAAATACTTTTCAGTATTTTTTTTTGCCAGTTAGATAAAATGTCATCTTTTTATTGTAAACAGAATTCAAAATGAATATTAAATATCTTAAGACACTTGTATTTTCACTATTAATTTCTCTCGTAAATTAGATACCAACTGTGGAATAAACTGCACATAATTTTATTCACTGAAGTAAAAAAACCTACAATGTGCTTTAAAAGTGAAGCGTGAGCCTTGGCAAAGTCAGTAGATTAATTCCTATCCAAAGTAGCTTGCTTCAGTGTTCAGTTGAGGTTTTTAATTGTTCTTTGCTTGCTTTTCTATTTAAAACAATAATAATAATTTTGACCTACAATATCCTTTAGTTGTGTTTTTACTTTTTTTGTTTTTCTTTTCAGTGCAATACTGTCCTTCCAGTAGTTCAGGGAAATGGCTTACACATAAAATTTTGATTATTTCCTTGTTTTACTCACAGTCTAAACTATCTGTTTGTTAAACTGGAAAAAGAGTGGGATGTCTCCAGATCTGTAGAAGCAGTATGGACTTTTTCCAAACATTATCTAATTGCATTGTTGAAAAGGTGTTTCTCAGACAAATTTTTTTGAAGTGTTTTATGTTTCAAAATAGTTGGAAGCAAGTGATTTTTTTTTTTTCTCACTCCATTGGTCTCTTTCTTTCATGCTAGAAAGAAGGTGGGAAAATGCTTTTGCTTCTCTCAGGACTGTGTTAAAATCTAACTAAAAATATATTTTACTAAATCTGTGGAGGCAACACTGTATGTTTCGAGGTGAAAATAAAACAGAAATGTTTGAGAATTTTCCAAAATAAAAGAAAAAAGGCTATAAACATATGTACAGAGGTTCAATAGTTAGAAGAAATGGGTATCTGAAATAAATTTTTTTTTCTTAATCAAATAATGAGCTGAAGTTAAGTGTGGAGATTCCCTTTTGTGAAGCCCCAAACATAATTTTCAGCTGTAGAGTATAAAGTGATTTCAAAAGGTAGGGAACTCAACAGCTGAAGATCAGTGATACACACCTTCTCCTCTATCTCTTCCTCAAAAAACAAAGGTATGTTTTCATTCTAGGTTCATTGATAATTAAGAATTCCCTGATTTTATCTTTCTCATATCTGCTACAAGACCAAAACTGAGCAACCCATACCAAAGGCAATGGTATGGTACACTGCACGTGTATTGCAAGTTGGAATATTCCTTTCAAAAGAAGCATAACAGAAAAACTTCTCCTTGATTTACATATTTTTATGTACTGATGGAGCTATGAATATTTTTCGTGAAATACTTCACTCTTACTTTTTAGACTTCTTTAATATTTGGAAAAGTGATTTCTGTGTAGTACCATATTTGTCCTACAATAATGAAAAGAAACTGCCAGATTCTGAAGTCTGCTGTTTGCCTACTTCTTTCTTGTTGCTTTTGTCAGGAGTAAGACAGTCCAGCTTCAGGACTGAAAAATTTCATTAAATAGCTTTATTTTTAGTATGTAGCAGAAGTTCCTATCTTTCAGCTTTTCGATTGTCACATTTAACTTTACTTCTTAAGAATGCCTGTGTCAGTGTTTCTGCCTGCATCATTTTTTTTTTCTCCTCTCCGAAAATTAAGGTGTCTGAGGTTAGCCAGAAAAGTAGTAACTCTTGAGGAAGAAAGACATAGAGTGTCAGGGAACCTGAACATTTGTGACCCTGGCATCAGAGAGCCTAATTGTTTCCTTTTGAAAACAATTCTCTGAAGAAAACTTGGGCAGTAAAATGATCTACGTGTTTTAGAAAGAAAATTTGTACAAGACAATTTTTCTGCTCTCGTGTTTCTTTTAGCGTCATGATGAAATCTGATGAAAGTGTGATACTTGAGCACTGCAGTGTGGAAGTATGACTGCTGTGTTTAGACACATTTTTATTCTGTTGCACTGATTTTTTTTATTATTATTATTTTTGTTCCTTGTAAGAATACAAGCAAAAAGATTCTCTAGCCTGCTGTAATATGCAACACAGGATATATATATATATCATAAATCTGAAGTGGTGTTAAGTTGTCAGAATTTTCCAATAGCCTAATATATTTGGGATAATGGAGGGGAGAAGAAAGCTATTGAGTAGCATGGGAAGGGATTTTAGGGAAGGCCTTCAGAGGTGTTTTTCTTCCATAAGTGCATTTTTCTTAGGGATTGCTAGGCTCTGTGAGCTTTTCCAGTAGCAGTATTGGTAGGGTGTGTTGAAGCTCACCATCAGAGTTGAGCATGTTTGTTTTTGTATAATTTGTGGAAGAGACCCTATCTTCTTTCTTGCAGTAAGGTAAACTGGAAATCTGCCACTCTCTTGATGTCTCCCTCTGGTATATTCATATCTGCAGCAGCTTTGTAATTAGATTATCATCTTCCATCAACATACAAGTTTTGGTTTTATCATATCCTCAAATTAATCAACATAAGATACTTTTAATCATTATGTTAATTAAACTCTAAGTTCATTATGTTTTTCTTGATCCTTAAAATGCCTTTGTCTTAGTTGTCAGGCTAGAATTTCAAAGCAGGGCTGTACAGTTCTTGGTAAAGTTTAACTAGTAAATCATTTTATGAGGTTGTGGTTCTCCCCATTCTGATTTTAGTGGGATACGTTTTAGAACTACTTTTTTAAGGACATTTGCTTTCTTTAAATTATGAAACCTCTTTCATTCCCCTTCCTCTCTCTCTGCCCTGATTTTTATCTTTCATTTCTCTTCTCATGTAACGTATGAAAGCTTCAGTTTCAGTCTCAGTTTTTTAGTATGTTTTAAATCTTTATTTTTTAAATCTCCATGTGCATTTCTAAGATCATTTTGAATTCTGCTTTATTTTTAATATGTCCATCAGGGCACTCAATAAAAGGGTGGAATTAATGGCAGGTAAGCAGGTAATGGCAGGCAAAATCAGGTAAGCAGAGAGAATTGGAAGAGGTTGAAATGGCTCAAAAATGCTCCAAATGTAGGCATGAGTAATGAGAAAGAATAGAGGATTGTATGAAGGAAGGTGCAACATGAAGGAAAAACTGGCACATGAAGTTCACAGACTATGGGATGTGTGGGGATGGATATAACATGAATGAAGACAGGTTACAGGCAAATTAGGCCCATGTCTTTATATGTATTAAAAACAAACAAAAAGCAGGCTTAAAAAAAAAAAAGGAAAAAAAAGAGAGAGAGAGAGAAAGAGGTTTTTGAAATCTAAAAGGACTATCAGACTGGAGGGTATTTCCAGACTCTTTTCTTTGCAGAGCATATTGATGAACTTTCATGCAGTTTTACTCTAGAATCTGTTTTCCAACCTAACTCTTGTACAAATTTTCTGACCCCTAATTTGGAGACACTGCAGTTGGAAAAGACCAATTTTCCTTGCCTGCTGTTACTGTAGGCTCATCAAAAAATGTACAAAAACATGACTAGAAAACTCAACAGATTTCTGACACTAGCAGGAGAGGATGCAGAGCCATTTTCCTGTTTGCTGTAACATCTCTTCCATTTCCCTGTATCCTTGTGTTATTCGTGCTACTTGTCCTTGATTTGCAAAAATAATCTGCACTGATGTTGAGATCTAAAATATTTAATACGAGTTAGTAACATTGGTATCTGTATCTCCTGCCTTCTCTTGCTCTGCCTGACTCTTTTTTTGTCTATCTGACATTTGCCTCAATCCTGCTCTTTTTATACAGTGTAATACACTATGTGATTCTTAATGTGTGGGTACAAGGTACAATTGCTTGCTGATCTTGATATTTGGTTACTTAAGGTCTAAAAAGATCTCAGCTGGTGAGAGAAGAGGGCAGTTTTATGGCTGGATGAACACTAAATGCATTGCAGATCATGAAGCATTCAGCGATTGGTGAGAAAAACACCATATTTGCATCACAGTGATCTCAGATCTACGTCTGTATGCATCTTGCGCACTTTTGAGTAGCCATCCCTTCTGCTTAGTGTAGAAATCATATAAATAGAGCAATGGGATTTTTATCTTTTAGATTCACATTAAATACCCATGACCTATTAATATTTTCCTTTTTCTCTGTCCTGTCCATTCAATGCAATCTGACTCTCTCATGGGCATACTGTTTTCACTGTTGTGGATATTCCCCTCACTAGAGAGAAGTCTCTCTGCATAAAGGAGAAAAGCTGAAAGGTAAATGCTTCTTTCAAGTGAATCATGTAACTTTACAGCTGAAACTTGAATAGCAACAGGTGAATTACCGAGCAGATTGGTGTACCCATGGGTTAAATACAGCCGTCAGTGAATGGAAGTTTTTATCAAGGAGCGCTGTGAGTTTGATCTCTTCTGTCTGTGTCTGAGCCTGAAGGGTCAAAGAGAAGTTCTGTAAAACAGCTATTGCACATCAAGAAGGAGACTGTGGTTAATACTATCAAACTGCCCGGGAAGAAGATGTAATACAGGCATAACTTGTACCTTAAAGCTTTGATTGGAAAGGCATTGCAGTGTGCTAAATACCACGATAAAAATAGTTTCAGTGTAATGAAAGAGGAAATACATTGCCAACCACCATCAAAATAATAGATAAAAACTCCAGAAAATTATTGTAAATTCTTGTTATTCAGTTCATGGCTAATGTAAGTCACAACTTTATTGCATAAAGATCTTAGACAAGGAGGAACACAATATTTGCCAGCAATAACAGGGAGTAAGTACCAAATACAGAACAATAAATAGTTAACATGCATGCTTACTGGGTCAGGGAAGTTCTGTTTCTCCCAGACAGTAGTTCTGCAGTCTAAGTCAAATTAAGACAAAATCCATGTATCTATATAAATCATTTAAATTATTCCCTTGAGAGCAAACTGTTATGTCAAAAGAAGTGTTGATCACAACTGTATTATGCAATACTGGCTTTGTTGTTGCAAAACAGTTTGTTTTACTATGGTAATTATTCTGCAGTTTGTGTGTGTGTGTGTGTTTTTTTTTTTTAATTATTTATTTTTTAACTCCCAGATGACTTTAGTGAATAACTTGCACAATATGTTGCACACAGCCAACTGCTCTTGTGAAATAAAACAGCTTTTGAGTACAGGAACTGCTGTGCAGCATGAACTTTTAAACAAGGAATGACCTGTTTTCTTCTTTCTATGCTCTCTGCTACTTCTTTTTTTACTGCTTAGAGACACAAAAAGAGACTTAGGGAGGTAGAGTAGCTTTCTTAAGATAGAGTAGCCACCTGATCATTTTATTTGTTATTTTTCTTGGTAAAGCACAGGGTGAACACTTGCCTTTACTGAAACCTTGCTTTTACAGCAAGAATCTTCTTTCCATTTTCAACCACTTGGGTTAAACAGATATTACATAGACAAAGCAGAGATGTTCAATGCATTTTTCACCTCTGTCTTCAACACCAGTGATGTGCTCTGGGACCCCAACTGCCCTGAGTTGGAGGATCATGACTGCAGGAATGGTAAACTCCCAGTCAACCCTGAACTTGTGCAGGATTTTCTTATCCACCTGGATGTATATAAGTCCATGGGGCCTGATGGGATTCATCCCAGGATACTCAGAGAGCTGGCTGATGTCATCACAGGATTTCTCTCAATTATTTTTCAATGGGATTGGGAATCTGGAGAGGTTCCAGCTGACTAGAAGCTGGCAAATGTGGTCCAAATTTTCAAGAAGGGCAAGAAAGAAGATCCTTGCAATTACAGGCCTGTCTGTCTCACTTCAGTGCCTGGTAAAATTATGGAGAAGATTATTCTGGGAGTTACTGAAAAACATCTGAAGGACAATGCAGACATTGGTAACAGCCAACATGGGTTCACAAGGGGACGGTCATGTTTAACACGCTTTAATAATGAGATCACCCATCTACCTGACCAAAGGAAACCAGTTGATGTAATCTTTCTGGATTTCAGGAAAGCTTTTGATACTGTCTCACAGTATCCTGGGGACAGGATTGGTCAGAGAAGTTGTGGATGCCCCATCCCTGGAGGTATTCAAGACCAGGCTGGATGAGGCCCTGAGCAACCTGATCTAGTGGGTAGCATCCCTGCCTATGGCAGCGGGTTGGAGCTAGATGATCTTTAAGGTCCCTTCTAACCCAAGCCATTCTATGATTCATTCTATGATTCTATGACAGCAACAGGACCTGAGGGAATGGCATGGAGCTGTGACAGGGGACAGTCAGGCTGGGTGTTAGGAAAAGGTTCTTCATTGAGAGGGAGAGGGTGGTCAGGAGAGGGTGGTCAGCCACTGCAACAGGCTCCCCAGGGAAGTGGACATGGCACTGAGCCTGCCAGAGTTTAGGATGTGTTTGGACAACGCTCTCAGAGATATGGTCTGATTTTTTGGGTGGTCCCTGAGGGACCCAGGAGTTGGATTCGATGTTCCTTGTGGGTTCCTCCCAACTTGGGATACTCGATGATTCTATGATTGCATTATTAAAGGATGAAAATGTAAATGAAATGTGTTAGCTTATGTGTCGTGCTTTGGTGGTAGTGGTGACATTCAAGTCTACCTTCTGAATCCCATTAGTTCTGGTCTGTTATTTGGAGAAGTTAACAGGGAAAGGGAAATTAAAGTAACATGTCAGAATGGGACTGTGGATGTGAAAGAAGCAGTGTATAAGAACAATGAGAAAGACAGAGTAAAACCTCAAAGGCTTACAAATAAATGTATACATCTGTGAGATAGAAAGGATAAAGCACACATCACATAAAATGACTTGGGGATATGAATACTGATACTGCAGAGAAATAAATGTATGCATTTAGACAGAAAAAAAAATAGATCAAAGAAAATATGTTCTGGACCAAATTCTCACAGCCCGTCTGTGTCTTTGCACAGCTACAGAGATGGAATCTCACAGTCATTCAGCTTCACTTTACAGCTGGATTGCATTAGCTCTGTTGCACCAAGGAGCCAGGATTTCTGTAGCTCTGGCTTCTTGGCCCTGGAGGGTCAAGATTAAGTAAAGTGCTGGCACAGGAAAGAAATACTGTGGGATTATTTTGGAGGCTAAAACCTCACAGTTTCAATTTTGTTATGCAACCTGAAACAGTTTAGTTGATCTAGATATTAGCTTAAATTTAGAGAAATAAAAATAAAATAAACGGAAAACACAATGGAACAATCATTTAGTAAGTAACAGAAGCATACGAAACCTTTGCTGACCTCCTGTTCCCTTAATTTTATGTCACAGCAGGACATAAAGAAATCCAAATCAACACTTATGCTCTGTAAATGTGCACAAAAATTGAGCAATTCTTACACAAAATAAATCATTTTATGCAGCTACCTTTTTGTTTTCCTTTACTGCTCTTTAGTGTCCAAGTAAAAAACAAAAAACTGAGACACACGCTTACACTTCAAAATCTTCCCTTTATCAACATGAATACCATATTTTTATACTAAATCAATAAATACAAGTCATTTCAAGTAATATTCTGAAATTGTACACAGCTTGTACAAAAAATCCTGAATCTGTATATTTGAAAATACATAATGTTGATACTTTGCTGTTTTTGAAATTTTATTCTTGCAAAAAATATTGCAAATGGAAATGATGATCACTAGTTTAAATGATGTCTTAAAAGAACAGATACGTCCACCTCTACAGATCTAAATGAAAGTGGTATAAAATAGTTGGAACTAAACTGAAGTTAATATTAAATTAGTGTAAATTGCAAGCAATTATACTTAAGTAAATCCAATTACAACAATTCACTCTGATTCAAGTGAGCAGTGACTAAGATCTTATAGAATCATGGAATCATTAAGGTTGGAAAAGACCTCCAAGATCATCTGGTCCAACCATCCCCCTACCACCAGTATCACCCAGTAAATCATAGAATCATTAAGGTTGGGAAAGACCTCCAATAATGCTATGTTATAGATTACAAATTTAGATAAAAAGTTAATAGAAATAGTCACTATTTTAATTTTGCACAGTGTGTATAACTTTCCAGTGAGTCACATGCTGCAAACCATGATCTGAGTTCAGTTCCTAACGGGAGGTGTCTACGGTCATATCACTGCAATCTATAATCCAGCTTTTAAAGCTTTTATCTTAATTCAGAAACATGCAAGTGCATCCTTTCCCAAAGCCTAAAGGTGTCTGTAGGAGTGAGCACTACAATTGCCACACTTTTTCAGAAACAAACAAGCAAACAAAGGCAAAACAAAAGCAAAAAACAGCAGAACTATATTATTGTATTAGGTATAGGTGGTAAGGTTTTGGTAGTGGGGGTCTGGCTGGGTGGACTCAGGTGGAAGAGGTCAGGGACTGCGGGATACAGCTGGCTCCATAACAGACCACTGTAAGACACAGGTGAACCTATTAGTGAAGTTGGTGATTTCTCTGGGAAAACAGGTTTGAGAAAGAATAGAAAGCACTGGACAGAGAGAGAAACAGGGGGAAAAAAGAGTGAGAAATGTCAAAGGGAACAGCAAGGTCAGATGAGGAGGTGCTCCATGGAGGAGTATATATTCTCTGCAGCTCCATGGTGGAGCAGATGTTTCCTGACAGGAACTGAGGCCTGTGGAGATCCCACAGTGGAACGGATATTTTCCTGAAGGACTGCAGCCCATGGGAGACCCGCTCTGAAGCAGGGCAAAATGGTGCAAGAGAGAAAGAGCAGCAGAGGGAAACCACTGAATACTGTCACTCCCCAGTCCCCCCTTGCACTGCTCAGGGTGAGAAGAGTCTGGAATGAAAGCATGAAATTAAGCCTGGGAGAAATTATGTTATTCTAATATCTATATTTGTTTTTCACTACCAGAGTCTATCTCAGTTAGCATTAAATTAAATGATTTTTCCCCAAGTAAAGGCTGTTTTGTCCAAAATGGTAACTGGTAAGCTATTACCTCACCCACAAGATTTCCCATCCTGTTTTCTCCCACTCTCATAAGAAGCAGGAATAAGGGAATAGCAGTGTGGGCATTCAGCTGTTTTCCACGGCTAACTCACCACAATTGTATACGATTTACCTCTCTATTCTCATGTGTTCCTTTACTGCTTGCAGTAATATCTGGTAAGCTGTACATGCTGCAGTGTATTACCTTCTCTGTGTCCTGTTAGCCATTAGAACTGCCAGGTGCGATGAGAAGGACCACAGAGGTGTTGTCCACGTAGGAAGTGTACTATTTCAGGTTGTTCAAAGATCCACTTGGAACTGATGGGTTTTTATGAGGCCTGTAGTCCACAACACTTGAGATTTCATTTGATACACAGTGATGGGGATTTATAACTAGCCACTTCAGGGGGTTCAGGTCAAATATCAAAGACAGATGGAGGAAGAAAGGCCAGGAGCCAAGTGTGTTGTGAAAAAAATAAATTAATTAAAAATTTTGTAATTCTTCTGGGAAAATGGCACTACTAGGGGGCTTGCCTCAAGGTCTCAGGTGTCTGTACATGAATACACAGGAAACAAACAGAAGGAATTAGGAACCCATGCTCTGTCAAAGAATGGATTTTGTCAAAGCAAAGACCTGCGTTCTCATTGGCATCACAGAACTGTGGTGGGATAGCTTTCATGATTAGAGCTGTCATGATGGATGGATGCAGGCTCTGTAGGAAAGACATGCAGAGAATGTGGTGTAGGGGTCTCCAGAAAGGGGCTGAAGTGCAGAGTTTTGTCTTTGTACTGACCATTGTGATGACTAGCCTGTCAGTGGATTGGGACAAGAGAGAAGGCTAAAGACAGGGAGTGTTGTGTCAGGTGTCTGTTACAGACTACATAATCAAGACAAAGAAGTCAACAAGTTCTTTATAAACCTGGAAGAAGATTCATTGAAGGCCCTGATTTTTCATTGGAGTGTGAAGCATCCAACCACCTCCTGAAAGAGAAACTTGGTGGGGCACAAGTAATCCAGAAATTTTCTGGATTGTGTTGAGCAGTTTTTTCCCCTTCTTCAATCTGTTTTCCCATAGGCACAACCAACGTTGCTCACTGGTTTGGCTCTGGCCAGTGGTGGGTCCCTTTTGGAGTCAGCTGGAACTGACTCCGATCAAATACAGGGCAGCTCCTGGACTCTTCTCACAGAGGCTACCCCTGTCCATCTGTCCCCCTCCATCAAAACCTGTCCATGTCAACCCAATACAGACCTCTTGCTAGGCTGTGTGGAAGACCAAACAGGCCCAGGAGATCAGTAGATCAAGCTCCTCAAAGCACAAGAATGGTAAGCATGACAGAAGACAAGCATGGATGGATAAGGTACTTCTCACTGAGTGCTATTCTGGTAAGGTGTGCTAACAGGTTCCTGTGTCACGTGGCAGTATCTGAGGAACTAGAGTAAAACCAATTTATGGATGTGTAAGCAAACGTATACGAGACTTAAATGATGTCTTAACTTCCTTAATAAGTAGTTACAGAGAAGCTGGAGCCCGGTTGTCAGCTGTACACAATGTGAGGGCAAAATGGAAAAGACACAAGTTAAAGTAAGAAAAATTCCAATAGAAAGTAAGGAAAAAAATCTTCACAGTGAGGGCTGTGAAAGACCAGACCAGCTTGCACAGAGCAGCCGTGGAATCTCTGTCCTTGAAGATACCTGCATCTCAACTGTATTTGACTGCTCCCAAATACTAACAGCTAAAAACTAAATGGGTAATTAATTCCTAAAAAAAACTTTGATACCAATCTTCCACTGAGAATCATAGAGTATTTTAAGCACTAAGGGACTGATGGAAATCATCTGGTCCAGCGTCCTCTCGTAGTGTGCCCTGCTTGGAGCATAGGCTTGTAAAACACACAATACTTTTAATGAGGTGCGGTTAGGTGTATTCTGATCAATAACCCTGTGTCAAACACGTCATTCTAAATATATCTTCAAAATTAGGAGAGTATGTATGACTAACCTAAACAACAATCCCGCTGTGTTGTTGTTTTTCTGAAGTGAACTTCTCTCACTTCTCTCATATAGTATATAAAGAAAATGTAAAAGAAATTTCTACAGATGTAGCTCAGAAATTCACGATTTCACTTAAGAAACACATTGTGCACCTTTTATCTGAAATTATGGAGGAATTAACTATAATGTAGAAAGGATTACGTGGTGCTCGGGTGACTTTGCTGAATCTAGTAAGCAGTCTTACTACCTTATCACTTCATAGAAAAGTGGCTGAGAAGGGAATTTTGGGGAGAAAAATTTGAGATCTCCCCAGTTTTGCATATGTGAAGTTTGTTAATTATGTACAGTTAAATTTAGCTGATGCAAGTTCTGACCCAAAGAAAAAATGGAAGAAAAGGAAGGGAAACAAGGGAGAAAGAATAAATATTTACATCCTATTCTATGCTAACAATGTTTCAAACTATATCACTCAAAAATTAAGGAAGACAAAACTACTAACCATATATATTTAAATGTGTATTTTGTTTTTCTGAAATACCATTTAAATTTTTCAGCTGCCATAACAGTCTGTTTTTCTCCTGTAGAAAGATTTATTTCTATTCTACAAACGAAACTCAAAATACAGTTTTTGGTTCACAAATAACCAGACATGCTAAAATATAATTGCCACTACTTACATAATGACTATTCTCTAAAGTATATTCTCTGCAACTTTGTGCATTTCTTATCCTCTCAGGTGCTTCAAGCTTCTTCCATCTCTCAATATAGCAAACATAAAGAATGTTATAAAAGTGCATTTAAAAAGCAGATTAGTTTTGCAAATGTTTTTTTTACCATATGACTAACATTATTACACTGGTATGTAGTGTGTATGTAGGTTTTTCATTGTTGTTGATTTCTTTTGGCTCTTATTGTATTAAGTGCAAAAGAGACAAAAAGGGTCATAGGCCTGTGACTAACTGGGTCTTGTGAAGCATGACATAGAGAGGCTAATTTCTTCTTCTCAGCATTTTGTACAACCCCACATAGGAAAGTCAAAACCTGCTAAGTTCCTCAGGGCAAGGGTCTGTCATTTTCATTTGTCTGAAATATAATAAGTACCTCCCTGGCAAAATATCATTGACTTTCACTGTATGTAATAAATCATATTACTCCACGTGAGCTTTTCAAAGCAACTTTTTTTTTTTTTTAATTCAAATTTGCTCTCAGTTTCCATGGAAAATGATAGAAGTAGTTATTAGTCTCAGTGAGCATCTGTTAATGCTGCCATACACAAATATAAATTCCACATTAGCATCTTCCACTTTTTTTCTAATATTTCAAACTTCTGAAACATCTGCTTGAGCTATTTTTCTCCTTCCATGTCAACTGATCCATTGAAGTAGAGAGAGGTAAGCAAGCAGCTTGAGACTTCAGTTTGAAATATATTAAACAGGAAAAGCTCAAAGGGGAAACATCTGCTGAAGTGAAAATATCTGTGCAGGGCTGGAAGACAGGCTGAGGAATAGGAGGAGGAAGCTTTCAAATAGTATTTAAAGTATTATCTATCTGATTTTTGTAGTTGCTATAGGTTGTTCAAGTTCAGTACCTGGGTCAGAAAGGTACATTTATACAATGTTGTCTAGATTCCTTCTCCTGTATCTGTGTCCATATTACTTCTGACTAGAAAGCAAACATCATCTAAATTGAATAGCATCCAGTTAGCTTCAGAGCTATCATTCATTTAATGCTGTGGCACATGAGAGAGAAACCATGAGATAATCTTGTACAAGAAATCAAGCTGCCTACTGTTCTAATCAAATCTGTTATACTTCAGAGCATCTGTACATCAGGCAGTCCCACAGCATCTTGCCAAGTCATCCACCTGAATCTAAAAAGGGGCTGCGCAAAAGATGGGCATGCTAGTCTGTATGAATTCCCACACTAGAAAATATTCACTGAACATATACAGAGAAAAAAAATAAAAACTAAAAACTGCCACAGTTTATTCAGCTCTTGACATATGAAACAAGAGGTTACTTTTCTGTATTCAGTGCATGATTGCAAGATTATGGATCTCTGTAGTATGGCCAGTTTGGAAGAAATTGTCTAATAGATTCTCAGGCAAAGTGAGGCCTTATACAGAAAGGAAAGGAGAAAAAAATAAAATAAAAAAAAAGACCTGAGACTGGCTTTAACCAGATGTTTTAATTTAAGGGGACTTTTCTGTGAGATATATTGTTTTCTTTGTCATTACTGTCATTACATGACAGTACAGTGAGAGCACTCCTGGTCAGGGGACAAGGAGAATCATGGAATCTGTTCAGAAACAAGGGGCAATTGTGTCTGTAGAGCTAACTCCACCTGCTTTCCACATGAGGGAAGCATCAGTATTTACATGCAGATCAATGCATGGATAGGGTCATAAATAAGAAAATAAAGTAGGTGATTGATTGTCTTCAAGACAATAAAATCATCTATCACATGGCTTAGTGAGTTGCTCAAATATCATTAAGCCTAGTGTCCATGAACATAGTAAAAAACAGGCATCTCTAGCAAAATAGGGATTAAAAATATTTGGAATCATCTTCAATACTTCAGAATACCTTTAACTTACTTTTTCCACCTTTTCTTTGAGAAATTAAAAACTCAAGTGATTCTTTCCGGCTCATAGAAAGATAACAGAAGCCACTCAGGGAAAAGAAACCACAGCGCAGTTGATGACAAAGGTGATGTCAACTTCCATAAGCAGCAGTACCTGTGATCTGTGAGCTATATGAACATTGCTATATATAATCAGAAGCCATTAGATTAGCAAGATTGAGAGAGAGAGAGATTGGCAAGAAGAAAACAGATATTGCCCGGATTTTATTTATTTATTTATTTATTTATTTTTCTGAAGTGTTGTCTAAGGAGGATTAAGATCCTTTTTATAAATTAACACTTTTTTGAAAAACAAACAACAACAACAACAACAAACAAAAACAAACAGAGACAGAAAATTGAAAGTTTGTTTATAAGAAAAATAAAAATGCAGACCATCATGACACAATACCTACATTCAGAATATATATGATTGATTTAGTGGGCGTTTGAGAACAGAATGACTTCCAGAGTTCAAAATTAGTGGACAATTCCAGTCATTTATAACATTTATAATGCAAGCAGCCAGATGGTGCCTGTCCCCTGCAATGTAATTAGACAGACAAGGAATAGTGGCTCTATAGGCAAAAGGTGCAGAATGCATGCATGGATTGGGGACGCATTGTGGGACAGTTTTGGAAGCAGAGCAAGAAACTCAAGGTGGATATCGCTGTAGCAGGGTGAAGGAAGAGTAGGAAAGTGTTGAGAAAGCCTTGATTAAGAGCAGTGCCCCAGGAGGACCTGCAGGACAAGGCTGGGGCTGGGAATGGTGCATGGGCTGATGGAGCTGTACTCACACCCTTCCCAGTCTTCACAGCTTCACCTCATTGTCCCCACATTGAGCTGTCAAGAGGAGGCCTGTGTTCAAGCATTTGTGTGCCTCTGCTGCATGAGGAGAGGGTGATATCATGGTTCTGCCCTTTACTAAATCAGGTTTCCTTCCTGCTTTAAGCCTTTTCCAGGGATACAGAGCAGGCAGTTCCTGTGACCTGATGTGAGGGAAACCTTATTCCTGTGAGTGGCCCCATGAGATAAGTGGTGAACCTAGCCAGAAATGTATTCAGAGCCTAGGACAAGCACTTTGCTTAAAAATACTGGATCTTTGCTGTGATCAAATCACTAGTGACTAAATCAGAACATTTATACTAGGGAACAGAACCTGAAAACACTCAGAAACTGCCTTGTGTTACTGGTGTGGAAATGAAACCACAGATGAACAGAGCAGCTATATGGTAGGACGAGATTTATTGTACTCGACTCACTGGAAAATGGGCTAACATCTTTGACTGTCCTGTCACTTTTAAAGTGCCCTTCTTTTTAGGATTATTAAGCCATCATTATTTCAGTACCTGCAATTTACCACTGTAAAAAAAAAAAAAAAAAAAAAAAAAAAAGCAGTCTTTCTTTCCTGGTATGTGTGTGTCTTCTCAGTCACCAGAGGATGTGCTAATTTCTAGACAAGCTCGTTGTTTTGATGATTTAAATTCAGTAATATTTCTGCTGCCTGCACGAGTCTTTTCAGCACTCGCTACA
Organism: Cygnus atratus; assembly: GCF_013377495.2. Classification (NCBI taxonomy): domain Eukaryota; kingdom Metazoa; phylum Chordata; class Aves; order Anseriformes; family Anatidae; genus Cygnus; species Cygnus atratus. The sequence continues at coordinate 63,571,451 of NC_066365.1, read as the reverse complement.
GTTAGATAATGCTACAGTGCCAGCAGCCATCTTCTCAATTTTACAAAATGTTCGGATTGAAGTTTAAGCAAAGCCTTTTAAGCTCCTCACAAAAATATAGTTACCACTAGAATCCTAGACTGAGGAAGCAAGCTTTATTTATCCCATTCTCCTAAACACATCATGTGTTAAAAATATCTATACAAAAAGCAAAACAGAAGAGCTACATAAAACTGTGGTATTTATAGAAAACATAATGCTAAAGAATGTTTAGCCAGAGAAATAACCAAATTAAACTGTTTTTCAAAATTCAGTTATTTTTCTGGGTTAGTAATAGCAGTTTGATTTTGATTTTAAGAATGGTTTTTGTCATTTCTTTGAGGGAACTAGTGACACAATTGCTCTAGTTGTTATTTTGCCTCACCTTTTGAGCTCTTGTAAGACTCAAGGGATTTGTTAGCGAAAAAGACTTGGATTCCCCTCCTTTGCTTCTAGTTGAGATCATTTTGAACTCGACTCAGGCATGAAAGAAATACTAATCAGTCTTTTAGACAGGAGTGAAACTCCCAGGAGCATAGTATAAATGTAAACTCTCATAAATATGAATATCGCAACATCTGAGAAAAAAAAATACATAAGGTAGGGAAGTTATATTTCTTTTTTTCAAATATGAAGATGAACAAAAGATTTGGCCTGATATATGGAGATTGCATAAACCTTGGAAAAGTGGTTTTATAGTCTAATTTTGAGTTGTTGTTAGTAGGACATGTCTACCTATTTTATTTATTTTTTTGTGGCTGAAAGATGATTGTCCTAAAACATCTGGACCATGTTCCCTCAAAAGGGATTTTTCTTTTCAAGGTAATGTAACGATCTTTCTCTGCTCTCACAGGAGAGAAGTTTAGTCACATGGACCAGAGAAGGGAGGGAACGAGAGACAAAGTAGAATGCTCCCCAGAATATTTTAATATGGCATGTGGATAACTTTGCTCCTTCAGAGAAGCAAGACTGTTTATTTTTCTGAAATCAAAGATAATGATATTAACCACAGTAACAGCATATCTCTTGTCTGTTCATTGTAACCATAACTATACAATATGAAACCCATGCAGGAAAGGTAGCTGCACAGGGCCCTGCTTCACAGCTGACGGCAGTATCCTGCTCTGCTCCCCACCCACATCCTTTGGTAAATGTTGGTACAACCTCAGCAGAAAGTTATTATTGCTCTGCTCAGATAGGTGTATTTATTTGTTGATTAGGGAAGTTTCCCAAGAGGTGAAAAATCCAGTCTGAAATGTCTGAATCTGAGAAGAAAGTAGAAACCCTGGCTTTACATGTACTGGACAGGGCCTATCTGCCATGCCACTTGGGCAGCGCTGCAGCTGTCACCAGCCAGGCTCCAGAGTTGAGCCTTGCTCATGCCTGTGAAAGGACGGAATCTCTGAATCTGAGCTTTCAAAAGGGATAATTTTGGTTATCCTCCTGCCCAAGACCTCCTTACTGGTTAATAATACAATTGTCAAATTAGGGATGGAAATAGCTATGAAATAAAATGATATAAAGATGGTATATATAAAGATTAAAGGTGACCTACTAATGAATAATGTGGGAAGGAAAGACTGACAAAGTGTTAATTGATATGTCAAACCAGTGATGTCAGTCAGTTGCATGGAGGAAGAGAAATTAGTCAGTGTAAATTATGTAGTGACCATCAAAACATGCTAAAAGCAAGTTCACATTTCTCAAAAACATGCCAGATAGGAGATAAGAACAAATTACAGGAAAAAAGCAAATACACCATATCTGATTTTCTGCTTGTTCCAGGTAACCAGTACTGGTTCACCTGAAGATGCCTTTTTATGTCTGTTATTAGAAAAAGAATTTGCAACATCTATGTGCCACAATAATCCTCAGTTCAATCTGTGAAGTTTTCGCAGCTTCTTTATAGGGAAAACCAATAACATCTACAATGTCTGATCCGTATCTGCCAACGCTGAAAGGCTAGCGAGTAGCTGGAGTGAGATAAAGAATGAGTATGAATCTGAGGTCAGCAGGAGCTGGGAATTCCTGGTTCTCTGTAAAAAACAATGTATAGAATTTTTAAACAACAACCTCACTTTGTACTTTCTTATACAGTGTATTGCATAAAATAGGTGATTGTCTCCTAGGCTAGCTTTTCGTTTAGTATTCATTCAAAAGGGATTTTTGTGCATTTATTGTCGGATCTCTGATCCCCCCTTCCCCCCCCCCCCCCCCCAAGAAATACCAACAACAATAACAAAAAAAAAAACCAACACCATTTCCTTGTGACTTAACAGTCATACAAATGCCATGAAATTGCAGTGGGTTATTCCTGCCAGTGAGAGAGGAAAGAAACCTCACCTATATCTTTGTTCACATAGTTTATTCTCAGAAGCAAAATGAAATGTTAAATATATTTTCTTTTAGTAATTATGTCTAAATTTCATTTCATTTTTAGATCATAGCTAACTCGGAACTATTCATGCTCTTTCTAAGCTTGAAACCATTCTGTTTCACTGGATTGAAACAGGTTCACAAATTCTCATTTTTGGATGATAAGAAGTTATATGATATTTTGCCCACTAGAGGGTACCCAACATATTTCCAATTTTGCAGTAGGATGCATCAGAGGCTAAGAAAATAATTAATATCAGGTCAAATAAATGTTATTACATTTTGAAAAAAAATATCAGCACCTATGTTTTATATAATACTTTGTGAAAATGAAATTAGCTTTCATTTTCTGGAACAAATTGCTTCTTCCAGCCATACAAATTCCAAGATTTTTTTTTTTTTTCCATGGTGGGCTTTCTTTACAAGATTTTGACTCCTCTTAATGTTATCGTGAGAGAGGGACCATGTTGGACTGGAATATTTAATTATGTTTCTTGTGATGTGGGATTTCTACTCCTTCAAAATCAAAGTTGAAAGTAAGATCCAGTTTTGGAGTTAATCTCCAAGATCCAATTTTGGAGTTAATCTCCAAAACTTTATGGGTTAGGACTTAATTTAAGTATCCTAGGTCTGAATTGGCAGAGTCTTGTATTTCAGTATTTAATTTGTGATGATCCTTAAGAGGAAGCAAAAAGAATAAGGTCTCAAAGTGTTACCAAAAGCACTTTGGATTTTATATTGGTCCTGTATGTAACAGCTTTCTTGCTGCAAAACACTGTTTTAAGTTGCTTGCTTTTGTCTTTAAAAGAGGGAATTGACAAGGCTCTCTCCCTCAAGCTCTAAGCATTTAATAGACCTTTTCTCAGTCCAGGGTAATTACCAGTGCTGTTCTTGAGCACTGCTAAAGAAAAATCTGTCCTTCCTGTGAGACTTTAAAGTGCACAGGTTATGAAATGGAGATGCTTTCAGAATTGATTGCTGTTGCTAGTTTGTGTTGAAATAAGATTAAACAAATTCAAGCAGGAACTGAAGTGCACCTCCTCTAAGTTTTATTTAATTATTATTTCAACCAGCCAAAGAAAGGTGTGAATTTATCAGCACTTGATATCTTTACCAGGGTGGGACTTAAAAAGATGGATATTTTACTGTCCAAACAGAAGGTAGCCAACCTAATGCAGAAGTTAGTGTATAAGCGTGAAATTCGTCAGCATATATTATCATGGAATCTATGAACAGAATGGTCCCTTGTGCCTGTAACATACTCTATATGTGATATATGATAATGAGTGCATGTTTTGCAGTGACCTGGCAAAACTTGTTTGTGGGATCCCAGAGAATATATCACACATGCATTTTGGACAGAAAGTTCTATTAGCACTTGACAAAAAACAAACAAACAAACAAACAAACAAAATAGGCTTATTTGGAAATAGTCCACTTTTTATTATATGCAGAAATTGATAGATAATTCTCTTGCAAAGCTTTTCTCATAGTGTTTCGTATTAAAAAACAACCAACCAACCAACCAGAGTTCAAGACATTTATTTCTTATTTGTATATATATGAAAAGTGGTTGAATTTGGGAACCTCCATCAACTGGCCATCTAGATTTTGCCAATACTCTAGAATAGATGCACTACTAAAAAAAAAGTGTCATAAAATTCTTTTTATTTTTATTTGTCTCTGGGTTTTACTATCATAGAATCATAGAATGGCATGGGTTGCAAGGGATCTTAAAGATCATCTAACTCCAGCCTCCCTGCCATAGCCAGGGATGACACCTACTACATCAGGTTGGCCAAGGCCCCATCTAGCCTGGCCTTGAACAACTTCTCTTGACAACCTGTTCCAGTGCCTCACTACCCTTACAGTGAAGAATTTCCTCCTAATGTCTAGTCTAAATCTGTCCTCTTTTAGTTTAAGACCACTCCCCCTTGTCCTATAATTATCTACCCAAGTAAAGAGTCCCTCTCCATCCTTTTTATAAGACCCCTTTAAGTATTAAAAGGTCACTATGAGGTCTCCCTGGAGCCTTTTCTCTAGGCTAAACATCCCCATCTCTCTCAGCCTTTCTTCATAAGAGAGGTGCTCCAGCCCTCTTATCATCTTTGTAGCACTCCTCTGGACTCGCTCTAGCAGGTCCACATCTTTCTGGTGTTGGGGGCCCCAGACCTGGACACAGCACTCCAGGTGGAGCCATGTGAGGGCAGAGTAGAGGGGGACAATCACCTCCCTCAACCTGCTGGCCATACCTCTTTTGATGCAGCCCACAATGCTGTTGGCCTTTTGGACTGCAAGCGCGCACTGCTGGCTCATGTCAAGCTGCTGGCCTCATGTCCACCAGAACCCACAAGTCCTTCTCCACAGGGCTGCTCTCAATGAGTTCTTCTCCCAGTCTGTACTCCTGATTGGGATTGCCCTGACATAGGTGCAGCACCTTGCACTTGGGCTATCTTTAACAGCATCATAGAAACCCTGTTTCTTTGGAATAGAAGCAATAATGAATTTATAACAGGTTTTCTTTTCCTTCTGCTTTCATAAGCTAAGGTTGCTGCATACTGCTTAAAAAAAAAAAGTAAAGAAAAAAAAAAACACAACAAAACCATACTGTGATAGTGTCCTACAAAAATAAAGAAATGAAAAAAAATCACAACAGTTAAATTACGTTTCTTGTGAGACTCCTTCAAAACAAACTCACAATAAGCACTGCAAGTTTAGCTCAGATGAGGCTGGTACAAAATTTCTGTTGAGTCTAAGCTATCTGAGTGTTCAAAGCACTTTTTTTCTCAAGAAGTTAATGAGAATCCATTACTACCAAGGAAACCACAACTGAATATCATTCTGGACATATGTCCCTCTCTTTTAGTCTCACAATGTACTGGGTAATGTACATGCACTGTAAGAAAATGTACTCCATTCTTCTTCATCTAAAAAGAAAATGACTTATTTTCTTTGTGCCTGGTGAATGTCATTATATGCTCTTGATGCTAAATATCTTGTCTGAATTGACCTTCAGTAAGTCAGTATACCTCAACACAGCACTTTATCATACTGCATTCAGATTATCATCTGAAACATGCATATTAGGAAATAAATTTGTCATTTGCGTTATCATATAATAGCAATTAGTCTTACAAAGAGGGCTGATTTTGAATGTATCATTTACATAAATGAACAGAGCCTTGTATTCCTTATGAGATGGTCAATGACAAAAGATCTAATCCGTGACGACCAGAAGGCAACAAGTAAGATGTCTGACTTCTTTGAGAATTGGATTAAGATCCACAGGTTTTGTTAAATAGTGGAAAGCCTTAAAGTTATTAATTTTTGAGGTCCAGTAGCTCCCAGGCAAACATTGCTGAGTTTTATGAATGTGAATACATAATCCTTACTCGGGTCTGGTATGCATGAAATCAAATACTGAGTGAACCCCCAAATCATGATTCAACCCACTTACCTTCATTTCCTTTATATAGAAAAACTTATGAAACAGGATTTTAAAATGGTCTCAGGATTGCCCTCACTAGAATTCTCCAAGGCGTTTGTAGTTAAAGGCACAAAGAGTTTCTGGTGTCACTTTTTAACCCTCTGTTAGCTCTCCAAAATAAGAACGATGATTCTAAAATGCATACAAATGAGAACAGCTATCACATATTCCTGCAGTGAGAGAGAAGTTCAGACAGATTTTCTTCAACATAGACATTTTATGTCAGCATACTCATGCACACATTCTGATGTTGTACTTTCTGAGAATTATTCCCTGTATGTGTTTTGCAGTCCATCCCTTCTGGCTACTTGTTACTGCTAACATTCAAAGGGATCACATTCCACCATTCCACTGCAACCAAAAATGTTAATATCTTGGCCCAGAGCACCTAGGCACGTTGCTAAGATTTGAGAAACAAAACATTCTATTATTGATGTTAGTTGTATTTACATATTTTTCCAAGATGGTTATCCTACCTTAGAAGATGAATATATTTTCACTGTATACATGTATATATATACAGGAGTAGCAGTCAAGAAGTTCCTCTGAACTTGGTTTCTATTAGAAAAAAAAAAAAATTATTTCCTTCTTTCCAGGAGGAAAATTACAGCTACAGAGTAACATTTTGTTCACTGCTACTGATCTAATACTCACTTCCTGGAAGGAACAAATTTACTTTTAATCTAAGCACTCTGCCATTTCAAGGATGTGTCTCGGACTTCTGCTTTATGCATTGCCAAACTCCACCCAAACTTTCTTTCCTTTCAGGAAGAGTCATGAAGGGTGTATCCTGTGAGTTTTCCTGACACCTGGCTTGGGGCCAGAATAATATTGTTTTTTTACAAATCCATCTAACTTCACCTTTAACATTTCTTTGTTTTCACATTAACCTCTTCCTGCTGATGGAAGCATTAAGTGCTATGGGGGTGGGGGAGGGGGGGGTGTTCATTCTGACAGATTTTTGTTCTTGTAGGAAATTTACTTCCTGCAGTTTAGTACTTTAATGCATATATACTTGAATGGCAAACCTTATTCTACCTTAAACCCTGAATTTCATGTATGTGTGTAAATATGAATATAAGTTTTATGCTACTAAATTCATGTTCTCTTCCTCATGTTCAGTTGCGGTGGGTTGAGTTTGGCTAGCCACCAAGGACCCAAGAAACTGCTCTCTCACTCCTATTCCTCAGTGGGATAGGGGTAGAAAATACACTGAAAGCTTGTTGGCTGAGGTAAGAATGGGGAGATCACTCACCAGTTACCACCATGGACAAAACAGACTCTACTTGGGAAAGATTAATTTAATTTACTGCCAATTAAAAATTGAGTAAGAGAGTGAGAAACAAAAACAAAATTAAAAACAACCCCTCTTCTTCCAGGTTCAGCTTCACTCCGCACTTCTTTACCTCCTCCCCACCATCAGCAGCACAGGGGCATGGGGAATGGGAATTGTGGTTAGTTTATAATACTTCATCTTCTTCCTCAGCTGCTTCTTCCTCCTTGCACTTTTTCCAGCATGGAGTCCCCCACACAGGATTCAGTCCTTCCAGAATTGCTCCAATATGGGTCTGTACCATGGGGTCCATTTGTCAGGTGCAAACTGCTCCAGCATGGGTCCCCACAGGCAGCAGCTCTCCCCAGACCCCTGCTCCTGCGTGGGCTCCTCTCCACGGGCTGCAGCTCCTGCCCGGGGCCTGCTCCTGCGGGGCCTCTCCATGGGCCGCACCCTCCTCCAGGCCACATCCCCCTGCTCCACCGGGGGCTCCTCCACAGGCTGCAGCGTGGAGATCTGCCCCGTGTGGGACCCATGGGCTGCAGGGGGACAGCCTGCTCCACCAGGGGCCTCTCCACAGGCCGCAGGGGAACTGCTGCTGCATGCCTGGAGCACCTCCTGCCCTCCTTCTGCACTGACTTTGGGGTCTGCAGGGCTGTTTTTCTCACATTTTCTTCCTCCTCTCTCTCCCATCTGCTGTCTTACAGCATTTGCTTCTGTTTCTTCAATCTGCTTTCACAGAGGCCCAACCAGTGTCTCACTGGCTCGGCTCTGGCCAGTGGCAGGTCCCTTTCGGAGCTGACTGGAACCATCTCTTCTCAGACATGAGCTCCTGGACTCTTTTCACAGAAGCCACCCCTGCAGCCCCCCTACTACCAAAACCTTGCCACATACATTCAGCACATTTCATAATGTGCTTCACCTCAAAATATGTATATATCACTCACAGGTGTACACAACTTCAAACTTGTATGTGCTATTAAAATTATCCAAACTTCCTAGCTTTTCGTAATTGCTGTCATCTGGGACTTAAGTAACCTGAGTATTGGGTAATTTTGCTACATTGTACTTTAATTACCCTTTTCTCATTGTACTCTTCTATTGTTTCCCATCTCATCCAAACCCATTTCATCTAAACCCATTTCTTTCCATCCCACTCTGTCCCATCCCACACTTACCCTAAAGGTTTCTTTTCTGTAGAATTAGTTTTATCTCAGACACTTTCACTCTTCCTGAGCTTTCTGCTTTTCACTCCTGAACCTTCCTTTCCCTGAGTCTTGCAAATTTTTCCCATCATTCATTTCCTTTGTTGTAAACATGAGTTTCAGCTGCCCCCACCTCACCTCCCCAGTATATGTTTTTAAATAAATCAGTGTTGACACAAATAGATATAGGGTGACAGAATAAACACGGTGATTCCTGGATAGCAGACTGTCCCTTTACCCCCAATATTTTGTAGTTTTAAATAGTGTTTATTCCATTTGTTTTTTATTTAAATCAATAGAGAAAAGTTGAAAAAAAAAAACAATTGACACATTTGACACAAAATGACACAATTTGACACAATTTATGACATTTTTCCTTGATGGTTGCTGATGACAGTCTCTTCTGTTTCTTTTTATTATTGTATTTTTTGTTTGCTTTGTTTTGTTTTGTTTTACTCTCTTGTTCATTAAGAATGTTTGAGTAGAACAAAACAAATTAAGTAATATGTGATCTTTCAAATCTGCTGTCTTTGTTTTAACAGAACATCCTTCCAAATTAAAAATATCCTGACTGGTGTGTGTCCATTAGCCATGAGATAAGTCTATTTCTTAACTTATCTTATACACAAAGTATGTGCAAAAAATACTTGCATGGTTTAGTGTATTGTTATTTAGAGTAAGTTTTTAGATTTATTCTTTCCCTAGATTTCATGGTGAGGGAAAAGGATTTTTTTATCTTTCTAATTACAATTAAATAAATAGGGATTTAGGGATCAGATTTTTTAATAGATGCTGTATTTCCCCATACATTTTTCCAATTTTGATTATTCTTTACTGTTAAATAGTCCATGCAATTCTTTCTCAACATTGTTTTCATGGTATTTTTTTCTTATTCAGCACATTAATTCAGAGACAATGTAACAGTATGATATCAGAACATGGTGATAATTCAGCAAATTAAACTTTTGCCAATGAAACGACTGTTCTTCATTTACATAGCATGCATATAAATGCATAAAACTGAGCTGTTATCACTAATTATTAAGAGAAAATAAATTATCTGAATGCGGAAACAACCATAGTATAGAAGTAAGAGTTGAGTGCTTTGGAAGGGTTAAGAAAAATAAACATTCTTTATTTTTCAAAATACTATATGTCTGAAGACATGAATATCACAAAAGGTGCTAAGGTCACCCGAACATGAACCGGCAGTGTGCTCAGGTGGCCAAGAAGGTCAATGGCATCCTGGCTTTTATCAGGAATAGTGTATCCAGCAGGACCAGGGAGTTGATTGTTCCCCTGTACTCAGCTCTGGTGAGGCTTCACCTCAAGTACTGTGTTCAGTTTTGGGCCCCTCTGAACAAGAAGGACATCAAGGTGCTGGAGCGTGTCCAGAGAAGGACTATGAAGCTGGTGAAGGGCCTGGAACGCAAGTCCTGTGAGGAGTGGCTGAGGGAACTGGGGTTGTTTAGTCTGGAGAAGAGAAGGCTCAGGGGAGACCTTATTGCTCTCTCCAACTACCTGAAAGGAAGGTGTGTGGAACTGGAGGTGGGCCTCTTCTCGCAGATAACCAGTGATAGGACTAGAGGTAAAGGCCTCAAGTTGCGCCAGGGGAGGTTTAGGTTGGAAAATAGGAGACATATATTCTCAGAAAGAGCAGCCAGGCATTGGGATGGGTTGTCCAGGGAGGTGGTGGTGTCACCGAGCCTGGGGGTGTTCAAGGAAAGGTTGGACCTGGTGCTTAGGGACATGGTTTAGTGGATGATATTGGTAGTGGGGTGATGGTTGAATCAGATCATCTTGAAAGTCTTTTCCAACCTTGATGAATCTATGATTCTATTCTATGATTCTAAGTGCTTTAAGAGCATAAAAAGATTCTAATGGAGACAGTGAACTATAAAAGAAAAGTTATTCTATGAAATGAACAAAAAATAAACATATTCAATTTCACTGATATTTGTAAATCACTGGAAAACATTGTTAAAAACATCTGTTACTTAAAGCTGCACCAGCTTTAAGTGGATGCTGTGTTAACCCTCTCCCACTTCATTTCTCTAACTATTGATTTCACTAAATATTGATTTCTGTGTGTTGAAACTCAGTAATATATGATATCATTATACATTACTACATTTTTAGAAATGTGTGGGTGTTTTATTATTCATAGCTTCCAAAGCAAAATCTGAGAGCAAATGAACTGTATACGCACAAGAGGGTTTGGTCAAATGGGTTAGCACAGATGAGCTCTCAGAACTTTCAGCGCTTAACCCCTTGCAAGAGGTCATATGAAGGCTGAACTGGAAGCCTGAGTTTCAGAATCCTCACTCACTCTGCTAATGGAAATGAACAATAAAAAATGTTTTTATCTTTTTGCTACCTGGTGTGTCAGGAGGTGCAACATGTTCTTTCCTCATTTCTTACACAGTGGTTGAGAAAATGGCTTTTTCTTGGTGTCTTGTTCATAGGTCTGCTATAAAGGAGATCAATCTGCTAGGGTTCATGAAGAACAGATTCATCTGGGTCAAGAGTCATCTATGGTCAATGTGCCAAAGCGGTCCTTCCCTAAGGAAGACAAAGTAAAGTCCATAAAATGAGGTGGAAGAGATATCTGACAGATTCTATTGGCAATTCCTTACCTTCCCAGAGACAGAATATTGGATTTCTGTACCTATGCATTTCTAAGGTTGTATTATTAGTAGATCCTTCTCTGAATTTTGATTTCATTATTTTATTTTATTTTATTTTATTTTTTTTAATGTCTTGTTCTACTTTCAAGAAAAGCTGGAATGTTTACAAGTGAATGAATTGTCCACATTTTTATGTTTGTGGCCATGGCTATGCCCTGCAGGTTTCAATGAGGTACATTTAGCAAGAGGTCTCTGTTTATTAACATTTTACAGTGCAAGCTCTTGGTTTTCCTGATGGCTACATTTCTCTCTTCAGTTCCACTTGCTCATCCGTTTTCTTTTTGAATATATGCTCCTTTATCAGCAACTTCTCTGCAGTCTTACTGTAAGGTAACTGAAACATTGTTATTATATGTGTATGTATATATATATATAATATTCTGTCCTGTTTATCATTTGCCCCTCTGCAAAACATAGCTTTTCTGTATACCACCAAAACTACTGTCACATTTCAGGAGGAGAGCAACATCATCTGATGCAGCTGCTGCCTTCAAGTGTCTTCAGATTAAATCACATTAATTTACTGCAGGATCATTATAAAACCATTCATGGATGCTTGTATACTCAGAAATCACATTTACCAGCTAACTGAATGGATGAATGAAGAGGAAATTACAACTTTCTTCTCTGAAATCATAGACCTCTTCCACTTGAACAACAAGAGAATTTCTACTAGCTGGGGGCTATTGGGAGGCATACAGTGGAGCTCCACATCATTTCTATAAAGAACTCAATACACATCAAATAGACTGATTTCAAATTTTATTCAAACTCTAATCCTTGGAAGAGATTCCTATGGAAAATTACAAACAGCATCAGGTTATTGCAGAGGTGATACAGAGAATATCAGCAACAATGAACGCAAGTTATGAAAGGATTGAGGGACAATTAGAGCCAAATATGACAGTAAAAGGACAGTAAAGGGAGATTGCACAAATGCATGATTGCTCTCTACATTTACTTGAAAGACTTCAGGAGCAAAAATGGTTTCTTTGTATTACAGAAGGAGTATATATGGAAGAAGTTAGATAGAAACAAAACAAAACAAAACAAAACAAAACGAAATGAAATAAAATATAAAATAAAATAAATAAATAAAATAAAATAAAATAAAATAAAATAAATAAAACAACAACACCGAAATATAATTTAAATGTTGTGAAAGTTTTTCTAGCAGCAAAAGATCCATTATGATGTCTCAAATGAGATATATACTCTGCCAAGGAGTTTAGGAAGCATGCATTTTCTATCGATAATTATATTGTATTCCGTAATTTAGAAGAAATGTTGAAATGTTTTCATAATGGTTATGTAGGACTTTGAAAACAAGCTGGGATAAAAGATCCAAAGTAGTTGGGTTAGATAACATGCCATCAGCCAGTGAATTATAGGATTTAAGAAATTTGTTCCATCATTGATTTCATAGGGATATAAATGATTTATTAAGGAATTCGATTAGTTTTGTAGTTTTGAAGTCTCATGTGTCTTCTCTGTGAAGTCAGCTGAAACTTGCAATTGAGTGTCACTGACTTTTTGGCTGTGTTTGGACTGAAATGACAAACTGATGATGAGAAAAGCATGGAGATGGTTGGATGGTTTCCTTTCTGGTCAGTCACAGAAATCTGAAGCAATTGAAAGGTGACTGGAAGTTGCATTGCATTAGAGAGTTAACTCAGCAGGCCAGGAAGTGCCTAACTCCTGAAGGAACATATTGCAAAACATTTAAGTTGTGAAGTTCCTCAGGAACCAGCTACCTGGTAGAAATCTGTTAAAACTATGATCAAATGTTGTAAATTAATATATAAGATGGTTACTTGCTTAAGAAATATTTTCATAGTCTATCCTTAACAATATGCAAGACAAATGCACTTAAGAAGTATTATTTCCTAAGATAACCTGTATTGCTGTGGCTGACTGAAGAAGTGACACCCAAGGCTTAAAATATATATTGAAATGTATATAATATAATATAATATATATATTATATATAGCTACATCACAAAAACAATCATCTCTTTCAGAGGTACAGAATACACTAGTTTCCAGGATGTAACATGTAGAACCAAATCCCCAGTGTTCTGGGATGAGGGGTTGATTTCAAAAGAAACAGAACTTGACAGAAATACAGAATTCACAGATCATCATTTGCCTAACTAATTGAGAAGAGGAATGAACAGTTGACTCACCGCAGAGGTAGGGAATGAGAAGGAAAGAACCCAGTGGCAGACTGAAATTTTGGTGGTGATTTTTTTTTCCATGCCAAGAAGGTAGAATGGGAAAGTCATGGAAGGGCTAGCAGGGAAAGTGAAAAATTGACTGAATTTGAAGTAGCTGACAGAGCAAAATGGGATAAACAAAAACATATACATACACCCAATCCAGAAAAAGAATACTAAATCCTTAAAAGATAGCATTGTAGCTCCAGCTGTGGTTCAGCAATGAGATGTCTCCTTAAGTTAGACATAAAACCCACCAGATACAGGTAACAGGTTTCTTAGAATTATTATTAAGGAAGCTACTGAAGAAGTACATTTCTTTTTATATGTATGAGTAGCTTTATTATAAATCCTGTAGGATTCTTGAGATTCATTAGGAGAGAGGATCTGTAGATCTTTTTAAAGACCATCTGTTTTGGTTCTGGGATCATCACCTTGTCAGGTTGTGAGAAACACTGTGTTCAGTAGGAAATAACAAATACAATATTAAAATTCGTAGGATGTGTTTTTGTGATTAATAATGCAGATGACTTACTTTCATCATTTTAAAATCTGTTTCAGGAGACAATTGAAGTCTTTCATTCCATTTTGAAGATTTTTGTTTCTTTGAAGAATGCTGTCTTGAAACCAGGAGTAGTCTTTTTGCAAATCTAAGGTCTTGTTAACGTTACTGGCTATTTTTCTCCAAATCAGGGATCTCTTCCCCCCCCACCCCCCACCCCCAACCCCCCCAATCTGATTTATTATTTTTCTCTTTAGAAATCTGACTTGAACACCTCATAAAACAATGTTTACAGAACTATCAGCGCTTTGTGATTTATGCAATGTAGGTTATGTGATCTGTGCAAAATACATTATTATTATTTTTTTTTCCCAAGCTACAGAAACATAAAAGACATTCTTGATGTTCTTGCAAGATATTACTGCAACAATTACATTTTGTCACTATTCATTTTTATTAAGGCAGAATAAAAACAAAACTGAAAATTTTCAAGTCAGAATATGTTTTAATGTAACAGTTCAATATTTGAAACATACAAAGAAATCTAGGAGGGGGCAGTAGGGGTTCTCAGCTCATCGTTTGCATATGGGCACAACACATTTCTCATTAATGTTAATTGGATTTATAAGCCTGCATCAAAGGAAGAATATAGGCTTAAAAGTAACATTCAGTCATGCTCAGATCTCACTATTCCTTTGGCATTTTGAACATTTTCCTAGTGTTTTTTTCAAACTCTGTTTTGAACTAAGCAGAAGTTTGCTGTGGAGCATAATGATGCATGGTTTAATCCCTTTATCAAGGTCAACATAACCAGTCAACTTAGAGACACCTGTTCTTTCTTAATCATATTCTGCATATCCTGTAATATTCACCTGTAGGCATTGTTCTGAATTACATTAAGAAACAAATAGATTTCTGTACATTTGCCTCCAAACTACTGTCATTCTTGTTTCATCAGAAGCAAAGGTAAAATTTGGTGGCTTCCTCAGTATCCTTTAGCCCACCGTCCAGTTCTTTTCAACCCTTCTGCATTTAATAATAGAGAATGACAAAATATTTCAGTAATTAGTTCTTCTAGAGCAATAAAACGTCTTCAAACAAATGATACAAAACAGCAATGCATCTGACTGGGAGTATTGTCAAGGCTCCATTTTATACACTTCTATCTATAATTACACAAGCATATTACAAATATTCAGTAACCAGGTTCATATCAATATTAATATTTGTTTATATACCCCAGGTAAAGTGAACCCCAGTGGTATCCTGATCCCAGGAGCAGAACAAAACAAGGGCACTTACTGGTGCTCCCTCTACTTGACCATCAGCTGACAGCATTCCCCAATCCCTGAGTAGAAACATGACACAGAAGAAAAGAATTCATCACTGGCAACTGCTGACCCATACCTGCAATTATGACTCTGACAGTCCTGAAGGGAAGATTATTACCCTTATCCAACAAGTGTTCATAAGGCAGACTCCTTACCTATGGAAGCGGCCTTAGACTTAACAGGTGCTGATACCTGCTCTCATCCTGTGCCCTGTATTTAGAATTCTGTTCCAAATGAGTGCCTTTTATATTGCTTTGTACCCCCCGCCCCCAACAAACAAACAAACAAACAAAAACACCACAAGACAAAAAATAAATCTAAATTTAAGCAGATGCAAACAGCAGCTCCAGATGTATTGATTAGATAACAAAATTTCCACAACAGATTATGATTTAATGCAGCTTAAAAAAAAATAAGACAACAACCAAACTAAACACAATAGACCAATATATACGGTCTATGTGTTTTGGTTTGCAAATCAATTTTCATTATGAACCTTCTTATAAAGACCCCACAGCTTCCTAAAATTTCCCAAGTTAAAAACATATTCCATAGTGTTGTGGAAATTCTATAAACTTGACCTGGAGTATACACTGACTTCTTCTGTAGACATCCTTACACCTTTAAAAATTTAACATTACTGGGCAGATTTTTCCTCTCAAATGTTTCTGGTTGTTTGGATCCTCTCTGCATGACCTCTTACCATTCTGCTGAAATCAAGAGAACCTTTCACCTCCACAATGAGTAAAGAGCATCCCCAGCAAGCAGTTAGAGCAGTGGTCAGTCTAAGACTTCTAAGGATTTGTAGGTCTTTTAATCAATGTGATAGTTTTCTGATTTGTTGTTTATAAAATACAAACTGATCTTCCAATGTATTTCTTGAAAAACATTGTTTTGAACTAGAGGCACTTGTCCAAACAGAGTAAGAAGGGAGTATAGATAATGTATTGCATGTATTGCGGAATGCAGCATGGTTGTGTAAGTGGACATCTTTAAAATTATTGCTGCACCATACAGTGCTATTTTCCTATATTGGTGATTAACAAAAAGAACACACCTTTTTCTTTCAGCAGTAGAACTAATTTTGAATAATTTATGTTTTCAGCCTGTCTGGGGTGTAGTCAATAAAGAACAAAATACAAAGCCCCTGCTTATTTAATTCAGTCCACATCCTTTATGTATCATAATAACAATAAAAAAAAAATCATGTCCATGGACATTGGCATATTAGAATAAGTCCAGAGGAGGACCAAGAAGACAAACAAGGGGCTGAAGCACCTCTCCTACGAAGACATACTGAGGGAGTTGGGGTTGTTCAACCTGGAGAAGAGAAGGCTCCGGGGAGACCTTAGAGTGACATTTCTGTACTTAAGGGTGGCCTAGAGGAAAGCTGGGGAGGGACTCTTTGTCAGGAAGTGTAGTGATAGGACAAGGGGCAACTGTTTTAAACTAAAAAGAGGGTGGACTTAGGTTAGATATGAGGAAAAAAATATTTCCTATGAAGGTGGTGAGGCACTGGAACAGATTGCCCAGAGGAGTTGTGTCTACCCCATCCCTGAAGGTGTTCTAGGCCAAGTTGGATGGGGCTTTGGACGACCTAGTCTAGTTGGAGGTATCCCTCCCAGTGCCGGTGTGTGTGTGTGTGGAAGTAGGTGTTCTTTAAGGTCCCTTCCAGCCTAAACCATTCTGTGAATCTATGTGTCTATGTCATGCTGACTTCCTGAAGTTTCTTAAATTGCTAATCAACTCAGGTTCTCTTATTCTCGTAACAACTGATCCTTGAATCTTTGATGGCTTTGGGTCTGAGCCTTCATTACAGCTTGTGCTTTAGGAACTGAGGTTAGTAGGACTGCATATATAATTCCCAGCTAGGGTTTGGACACTCTTCTTGGCAGACATCAGTGTCACTGGAATTAATAATTTTCAGATCTTACTATGTTATGTATTCATTTTTTAGGAGAGCTTTTATGGAATTTCACAACTTCTTCGGCATTGATGAGACTTTCAATGTTTCTATATTTGCTTATCATCCTGTTGCCAATAATTCCTTTTAAATTCAAATAAAGAACTTCCATGCTAACCTGGCTTTCTGATTCAAAGATACATCTTTATACTTTTCTCTCCTTTTCCTCCATTAGGACTTTATGTATATTTGGATTTTTTTTTTCCACTTCTGTTTTAAAAAGCACTTAGAATATGCACAAATAAGTTTTCACAATTATAACCAGAAGTATGGGCCAAGGTAGGAGAGAACCCTTTATATACACACTGAAGCACAACACTGAAGTTAAGATGGCACAGATGTGTACCTCAAGATCAAAAAGAAAAAAATATGATGGGAAGGGGAAAGTTGTTGGTTTTATGTCCATGAAGAATTCTTCTCAAGGTGTGCTGGTACATCTGTTGTAGATTTACCTATATTTATACTGACAGCTTTAGAGATATTTATGCAGGTGAGCATCTGTAGATAAAAGATCCTAGCAGGCAGCTGTGATGTGAAACAAGGTGGTGAGATGCTCCTATCATAGTTACATATTTAACATAATAAGAAATAACATAAAAAATGACAGGAGTTTTTCAGACATTAAGCAGCAGGCTTTCCCCTCCCCCCACAGGACTTTGATAACATTTACCTCCAAAACACCTCGGTTTTTGCAGTAGTCTACAAAACAACCCCTGGCAAGATCTGGCTTTGACTGATTCTTCCTGTCCATGTAGAAGATATCTATGAGAAGGTGTTTTTGTTGAAGCTTATTATTATTTTTTATTGGTGAAATGTTAAAAAAAATAAATCTTTTTTATAAAATATCAGCCCAACATTAGATATAAACAGATATGCTTTTGGTTTTATTTTTTAGCTGGCATAAAAGAATAATTATGTATCAGTCTCTTCATCCACCTTGTCTTGTGGGGAGGGAGAGGGCATTTTTTAAACCACAGAGGAATGGAAGTTCATTCAGCTTGTTTTCTGTTTTCTAAGGATGATAAAAACTTATATATAATTTCATCACATACTTCTGCAATCAACAGCACCTTCACCGATGAAAACTGACCTTCATTTCTCTTACCATCGTAAATCCATTTCACAGTCTGATATGGTTGGTTGAATTACAAACTATTACCTTAGATAGAGTCTGATTTTAGACAACACCGTGGTCATCATAGGTGCCATCACTGGGTATCTCTGTCTTATAGGTGATTGTCACAATAAATCCAGAATAATTAAATAGGTTGTTTAAAGTTTACAGGCTGCTTTATGTGCACTGACCCAACATATAAATAAAGTAATAAAGTAATAAAAAGCAGTGCAAGTTGAGCTTTAAGTGTGTCCATATCATGAAATTATTTAATAATATCAAATATGAGCACATGTAAACACTGTAAGAATATGACCTACAGGTCTTGTTCAACAGGATCTCTCCACGAGCTGATGCTATTGCTCCTGTCATTGTTGTACTTTCTGGAGTACAAATACTCATTGGGGTGGAGGGGATAGGGGGGCAGACAACATCACAAAATGCCATTCATGATGAGCCTGTTGCAAATGTCACTAACATTAGATATGCTCTGACATACTTTCATTTGTGTGACTGAATCCATTGCCATTCTACATCAGTGTTAATCAAGTCAGAGTTGGTTTCCACCCTGCTGCATTACTTCTAACATTCACCACATAAAAAATATGATTGCAAGATATTATAGTCACCATAATGGTTTCCGTTAATTTCATGAAATTTACCTTAGTCATTGTCTAGGGATTCCAGAATTATCCTATTGCTGAAAGAGAAAGGCTACAATTACTGAGCTAAAGTATACTTAAATTTTTCCAACTTGACAGCTGTTTGCAAGTCAAAGGAATTTTAGTGGAATTATGGATTTTTTTTTTTCAGAGATTAAAAGAAAATATATTTTTTTCAACAACACTTAAGATTTTTTTTTCAAAGATTTCTAATTGTTTTCCTGAATTTCAGACTGGGGTGAACAAGTTCTCTTTGGATTTTTAAATAATTATTTAAATGTTAAGAGCTTTATCTATCTCTTGAATATAATGTTATAGCATATTTTAAAAAAAGGCATTTATTTCTGTAGATTTTTAAAATGATTTCTGAGATGTCTTTTAGAACCATGAGCTTTCTTTTCTTTCTTTATTTTATATGTTCCTGGTTTCAGGAAGAAATCGTTTTAGTGGGAGAATGATTTAGCCTGTGACTTTGGAGATTTAAGTTCTGTTTCTGGCATAACAATTGTCTGTCACCATGATTTGTGCAAGTCTGCTTTTTTTTGAGTACTTTTGCAGGAAAATTCATTACATCAATGTTATTCCATATCATAGGTTAATTGCCACTATACGCTTATTTTCCACATTCATTCAGACACATTAGTGTAGAGATGTACTTATTTAAGATTGAAAATGTTTTCTATGTCCACAGTACAATAACTAACTACACATGAAAGTATTTCTTATTGAGGGACTGTACTGCCCAGCTTTTGCAGCATGAGTTTGTCATGCCAGGAGACACCTCTATTATTATTATTATTATTTTTATTTTTTTTATTTTTTTATTTTTTCTCATTCATGCCTTTTCAGAGGCGTCCAAACTGGAGGGCCTCTGTAGCATTTAGCATTTGTACTTCTTTTGTATGTAAGCTTTACAGAATTGAACTAAATTCCTACTGAAGGAGGCACTGAAGGCACAGCTTTTGGAAAGGAATATTCTGAGATTGTTTGGTCATTACCTTGTGATTATCTAATATGTATTGCAAAGCCTGTATAAAAGATCATTTAGAGTCTTTACACTCATGATAGAGTTACAGAGAAGAGTTGAATGAAGATGTTTTGAACTTTTTGATAACAATTTTCAGTTGTGTGAACCTTGCATTTCATAGAGTCTTTGGTCACAAGGTCTAAAGACCCTGCCAGCTAGTGGTAATAGCATAAAAGTCAAGTTTTAAGTGCTAAAGACCTGCCCCTGTGTGAATGGTCCTTTCTTTTTATATCCCCCTTAATTGTGATGAAGTTGAGACCCTCAACAAACTCTTGCCAGGAAATGCAGAAAGATTTCTGTTAGTTATTTGTTGCTGCTTTTCCTTAAATTATTTGTTATAATGTCTAATGCATATAATTCTCACATAATTCTCACAAGAGCATTTTATGCATTCTTAAGAACATGAAATATCACAGGCTTGATTTTAAAATGCTTGGTGGGCACTTCTAAAGTCAGTCATTTTGCTTACAATAAAATTTACATTGACCTTATTGACAAAAAAACAAACATCACATTTATGAACAAAACTTTTCTTCCATTCTATTGAACACCTATACACTAGTCTAAAAGATGTTCTCTTAACTACACAAGATTTTAAACCTATATATTCTTTTTCCCGATTCCTAAGTCAAACCCAAGAATATATGGACATTTTTACTGGATTTAAGTTACCCACATACAACAATGTGGCCACA
This sequence comes from Cygnus atratus, assembly GCF_013377495.2. NCBI lineage: Eukaryota > Metazoa > Chordata > Aves > Anseriformes > Anatidae > Cygnus > Cygnus atratus. The sequence goes on along the minus strand of NC_066365.1, from coordinate 63,550,895 downwards.
ATCTCTAGCTGGGATATAAGATCCCAGGCGGAACTTAGTCTTATCCAGTCACCAAGGCCATGAGCATCAGTGTCTCTCTTTCCAAGTGACAGTTCTGCTTGCCAGCCTACTTATCTCATTTATTCTGATTGGAAATTTGTCCTAAACCTAAGAAAACTTTCCAAAAAGTTTGGAAAATCCTGCAAAACTAAGTTAGCATTTTGCTGCACTTTGTTTCTGTCATCTCTAGGTCTCAGTATGACTTATCTCAATATCTTTAGTGAAGCCGAATACCCACAGCATATTAGTTCCTAAAATCCTTTTATCTGTGAAAGGTAGAAATTGTAGGTTATATCTCTGAGGATTGTAAGTTGGCCCATCCTTTTGGGAAGGTGAACAATATTTCCTTTGTGATGAAAGTTCTCATCCTGTTTGACAGAGAGGAGTTGAACTGGAGAGCTACCTTCACATGAGAGCTACCTTCGCATCAACAAGATTACTTAGGCTTGTGCCACTATTGACAGTTGTTTGTATCCATCCCTAGCAAAACAACTAGAAAGACACAGAGGTGTATGGGATAGGCGTCATCAACTTCTGTATCTGTGTTTACCTTTTAGAACCCAAGTTCAATTTGGCCCTTGTTAAGGTGGTATAGCCTGACGAAAAGCCTTGAATTCAGAAAAGCATACTGAAATATCATTCTGTTCAAATTGTAAGATGCATTTTATTACTCTAAGTCATACATGGTATCTGACAAATTTAATATAAAATTATTTAGTATCTGATGATTGAAGAAAAAAATAATTTCTCACATCTCTATCCTGTACAGCATATTTAAATGGAAACTGTGCAAAACCTCTCCTTTTTCACTTTCTTCTCTTTTCCCAAATAAAACTTTCTCTGTTCCTTAGGAGTTTTAGAAGTTCTGCCTGATTGTTATTTTTATTTCAAATAAACCAGCAGATCTTTGATTAAATAAGCAATGATTTAAGGCAAGCAGAAAGACTAAGACTTTAAAAACAATAAATCAACCAAAAAAAATGCATGCATGTTTTATGGATTAATATCTGGGATATGTTAATTAATGTACTCTCTTGTGGATTTCAAGAACATGGAGATTATTCTATCTAAAATGAAAGCATGTGTCATTACCTCCAAGAGTTCCCAGAAGCCCAGTAACGGTGCTTAATGACAGCACAGCATGAATGTGAAGCAGCTGTGAATAGCTGTTTAATACTATCACTCTAGGCTAACAATGTAACAAGAACTAGCTAGGATCAGAATATCTCCAATGGATTTTCTGCTTATTTTTATGAGTCATTAATAATAATAATAAACAAAAGCCCCTCATCTCTCATCAGACATCCTGACATAGCCTGGCCTTTGTCCTGTGTAGTTTTCCTGTTGCAGAAATAATTCATCTTACTTTTTTATCTCTTGCTGACACAAGCACGCCAGTGTGCTACATTATTAAACCAGTTGTCTCACCTGACTGGACTTTAAGACAGAATTCACTTGCAGCCAAGTGAAAAATATTTCACCTCAAAGGGGAAGACCTGTCTGCTTGGCTGTGTGTAAAATATGTGCTAGAATGCATGCAGCTTCTGAGGCTGCCTAGCTGTCTTTTCTTTGTGCTGCTGTGCTATGCTTGCACTATCTAGCAAATACTGTAAGCCTTCGTAAGGTCAAACAAGTGTCATGGAAAGCAGGAAAGAGTAAACTTAGCTTTGGCAGGTGCTTCTTTCTGAACTGTTTCTCGAAGGAATTATCTGTCTACCTAAAAGCTGCCTTTTGTTGGCTGCTTTATGACCCTTGCATGCTGCTGGTGGTTGTGCTCAATGCATCATGGTGACAGGAGCAGGAGGGAGCTTCCCAGGGAACTGAGGAAGGGCCAAGGAGATGGCAGAGAGCTGATACTCATCCCTTAGGGGACTAGAACTGTAGGAGGAGAGGGGGGCTGAGGGAGAGTGGTATCACATTTCTTGAGGCACACAGTGTGGTACTTGCCTTCCATTTCCAAGGAGTTATATACTACTTTAAGTACCAGTGAGAAAATGCTAAAAATATTTCAAAGATAGGAAAATAAATGTTTTTGGAGACATATAAATGATGAATACAGAAACAGCATTATTCCTTTGGCCACCAAAATTTATATTTACTTCTTTAGGTCACTCTTTGCCTACCTACTGAATTCTTGCTCTTGAGTTTACTCAAAGGTTTGCATTAATCTCTACAAGTTGACTTCTGTGTCCTCTTCATTTAATGTAGCACAGAAAAATGAAACAAGAACAAAATCACTTTTCTTAGTAGGTGTACTAAAAAGAAATGAGGAAACAGACTATGCATATTCATTAGTAAATGCTCCTCTAAGACGTCTTATGGCAAGATAACATGGAGGGATAAATGAAGATCCAAGCATTTTTCCCCCCCTTGTTTTAAGAGAAACATATATAAGTACAGAATTATATGCATTTCTCTGCATATGTTTTGTGGTTGTTACCCCATTGCTTTGGGCTGTTGGGGTATGGTTAGAGCTAGGATGGTCCTGTAGCGGGAACAAAGCTGAAACCACAAGTGGTGGTTCCCTACTTGTATTTACTTCATCCTGCAACCTAGGTTAGGAGGATAGATAAGACTCATGCTCTCTCATTACCCTGCTGATAGGCTATGGTTACATATCTCTTATTGACAAACTCACTAAATGGAAAGTAGATATTCTGCACTGAGGTCTGTATGTGTATCAAGATTTATACTATTCCTGGAACTTAGAATTCTTATTGAAAATCAGGCCCTAAGGGGTATACAGAAATAGTGAAGCTCATCCCCATCCTGCTTCAAACAAGAGTGTGCTGGAGTTCTGGCTGGCACCAGGGAAGATGTATTTTGGGGATTGTGTGGAACTCAATTGATTTGGTTGTGATAACGTGTCAGTAAAAAAAAAATAAAAAAAAGTGGGTTTTATATGTCTCTCTTCAGCATTCTTGCTGTCATTCATCACAGTAAATTTTGAATAACAACATGAAATCATTGCATATGTCTACCATTAACAGCAATGCTTCTCCCTTGCCTGTTTCAGGCAATTCAGACAGTAACCTAGAAGAAAGACTCAGTCCTGGTCATAAGACCCCTTCCAAATGATCTCCAGCATTGGCATTGCCTTTCACATGAGTGATGTCCAGAGTGAACCATGGTTTCCCTGGTATTTCTCTGGCTTGGGAAATGATTTCCTGGACTTGCTGATGTGCTTTTAAGAATTACTTTTCTTTTTCCTTTGTTAGATTGTTAGACATGAGATGGAATCTTGCACACTGTCCAAGAGTACAAGAATACAATGTTTAGGGGCCTCTTTTCCTGGCTGTTTTCCCTCTCTTTTGATCATTCTGCCTTTAAATAAATAAATAAATAAAAGAAACCAAACAGCTCTACTAAACTAGATAGAAGAGAGTTACTTGTTTGCTGTCCCAAGAGCTTCATTCCATAAACTTCGCTGTGTTGGGCATAAAGCTGATTGAAAACTGGTCTTCTAGGAGCAACCTTCCAAGACAGTGCAGATTAAAATGCTTGAAGTCACAGTGTGTGTTTTGACCTCGAGTAGTAGTCTTTCTCAAGAATATCCTAGGTCTGACTTGTGAATTACAGCTGTGAGAGGTGTTGATTATCATGAAAAAATTGTAAATTATAGACTGGCAGAAAGAGCCAAAATATAGGAGTTTTCTCAGTGAGAGACAAACTAGGAAAAAAACAGAGAAATTGAAGTGATTCTCTTACATATAGAAGAGAAAGCCTAGGAAAATGGCTGAAGTTCAGTATACTACTTTGTCTTCCCTGAGTCCTGGCTCTGTTTGTCTTGTGTCTCACCCTTCTTTCTCTGGGCTCCATTCTCTATTCTTTCTTCCCACTCATCCTTCACCTCATAACCCAGCTTTCAGTTTGCCTTTGGCCATCTCTATTTCCTTGCATTTCCAAATGCGGCATTCTCCTTGGAAATTCAGTAGGCTGTACTTTGAGTGCTGGCATCAATAACTTATTCAAAGTTTGTTCATGTAAGCAGCAGCTCCACATGACCATCAAGATATTAATACATTTATATTTTTCACTTCCTCCTAATCTTATGGACACTGACTGTACTCTTTGCAAAGGATCAAGGAGAGCTGGGCTGCTTCAGAAGGGAAGACCAGCCAGGAGTCAAAGCATGAAACACAGCAACTCAGGCAGTGACAGCATCATCACCAATCAATGTGCAGTTTCACGTGGCCAAGGTGAGCAAAGCAGAACTGATGACAACAACAAGCTTTAAGCAATTCAAGGATCTCCTAACAAAGGCAAGATGGCAAAGGCAAAGGCAAAGGCTGTTGGTTATATTTTTATTAAAGGAAAACTGCGTAGAGTTGTGAGCTGGTTAGCCCACAAGGTTCCTTACAGCTACTGCTCATGATGGTGCAAAATGAGACTTTAGGCTTGAGAAATTGAAACTTACCAATTTTTATGGTGTTAGAAAGGACATGGAAGGACCCGAGAAAACAATCAGCTGCAGCCCTGCCCCAGAATAACACCTTTGGTAATTCCTTTAATTTCCTTTTTTTTTTAAAAAAAAAAAAATTTATTACAATTGCAATGAACAATGAAATCATTCACAAATGCTGCCAACTATGTCTCTAAATGATTTTTTTTTTCCTAATAAGTTTAGGCAGACTTTTTGGCCTCTGGAAAAGACATACAGCATTTCTGAACATCCTACCAGCCTGTTGCCCTTTCTGAATATTTGCAGAGCTATCTTAATAATAAGGACCTAAATAATTCATGTGCAAATTACGACACTGCACCAACATTTGGGTAAGCAGTTACTGACAAAAAATAGCAGAGCAGCTATGTGTTCCCTGCTGCCTACTTGTAATTAGAGTTGAGTGAGAAACAGAATCATGTTTCAAAGAAAATTGATTTGATGATATTCATTGATATTTTGTGTTTCCCGTTTAAGAATAAAGGAGAGCTCTTTCTGTGCTTACTAACCTGAATCGATTAAAAGTAATATTGCTTTTCTATCATAATGAGCATAATTATGTGTGCCTGAGATCCTGTTAGAGGCTACTTAGCATACAGAAGAATATCTTACAATAATTAAGAGGGACACTGATGTGAATCTAAAAGGAAGATAATAGTGGGAAAATAACGTGTTTATTTAATTTAGATTATCTACCAGCTTAGGTTGGAATTTGACTGTGATACATGTGATGTGCATGGGGAGAACTTTTAATAACTAGAATAGTTAACTAATGGAACAGCTTGGTGGAATATGAAGCAGATTGTTATTCCAAGGCCTATAAAATAAAAAAGATATCCTAAAATATATTCTGTGGAATGACCAGATCTAAGGGGAGAATGGTTGATGTTCCATGGGATGTCATGCTATCTGATCAGATAGCCAACATATTTCCTTCTATCTTTTTGCTGTGAGAAAAAATTCTTATGCAAAATACATGTACTAATCCAATGTTTAACAGAAATGAACTGTAAGATGAGGTATTTCCTTCTGCTATGCCTAAAGGGAGTACAAGCATATGTAGAGTTAACATGAATAAAAAAATATATATATATTACTGGAGCATCAGAACTCCCTCCAAGTTCTTTCTAGCTAATAGATTTTTCTTCACCTAGAGAAATACCACGTTTTTCAAAAAGGAAGACAGTCTGAACCTGCACAAAATTTTTATAAGCTTAAGAGCAAGAATAATTTACAATGTGTTACTTGGCTGACTAATATACATTATATGTAGCAATGGTCTGAGCCTACTTTTGTTGTATCAGTATTCTGATACAAAAAATAAAATAAAAAATAAAATAAAATAAAATAAAATAAAATAAAATAAAATAAAATAAAATTGTCCTGCATTTGATGACTTTTCCACTCAAATTTACATAAGAGGTTTAGCACCAGGAGCGAGTTTTAAAAGATGCTGCTAAAAAGTGCATGTTCAAATCAGAATGTGACTGATCCCTCTTTAACACTGGCTTTCAGTATAGCAGCTATTGGAAATGGTATGCAAATGATGATGTCAGAAAAAATAAAACTGATAACAGTGAGCTTTAAGGCAGAAAGAACCCAACATAGAGTTGTTCGGAGCCCTAACTTTCTTCTTTATGAGCTCATCTTGCACCATTATTTTGATAGGGAATGCTTGAAGAGTAGTAGGAAAAAAGGAGGTCAGGGTAAATGTGATTATGTACACCTTGGAGCTCAGTATTATTGTGTTTGATGTCTCCTGGATTCTTTTGAAGTTATACAGGATCTCATGGTTTGCTGAGAAACAGCCAAAGCATGCGCCTAGTCTGATAGCTCTGACTCTTTTCACATGTGTTTTTATAGGTTCGGCTTACATTTCAGACTTAAAATCTGTATTCTGAGTTGTTATACCACTGAGATGAATGTCTTTTGACCTATATTTCTGGTCTGGACATTTTTGGTTGTCGTTTTTTGTTTGTTTTCCAGTGGAATTGGAAGAGAGATCATCTTGTGATTTGGATACAGATTTAAGTCCAGTATTTCATATGTGTTTGACTCATCTGAAGAAACATCTTAGATTTTGCTAACATGTAGATTCTTACAGACCAAAGTAGAAAAGGACTTCGAGCAAAATTAAAATAAATATATTTTAAAAGTTGTATGAAAAGGAAAGAGGTTGTCTATTCACGTATAGCTATAGGAATGACTTCCACAGGAAGCTAATAAATTGTATATAGATGTGTCATGACAGTACTTGACATTATGACATGGGAACCACATATATCATGGATGTTTATTATCAGCTTTTATTTATGTTTTTTGGCCTCTTTTGCATGCATAAAGGACCAATACCACTTTCTGATGCCATGATAGAATTGGTGATGTTCCACTTAAATTTCAGCAATATTTCAGAAGTCCAATAGTACCCTTTTTCACCTTTTAAAACCTTCCTGTTTGTCACATATCTAAGTGGCTTAAGCTAGCAATATTTTTCTCAATATGGAACTAGCAAAAGAGAGCTTATAATGTAGATGTGTATATATGCATACAGTTGGTGAGACTGTAAAAAGTATAGTATGGGTATATTTTGACTATATTCATCGTTTGAGTGCATTCTTTATCTTCTTACTAAAGAGATGAAAAATTCAAAGAACAGTTACAAAAAAATTTGGATGGTCTCTGGAAGATGAAACAGTTAATGCTGGAGAGGGTACAAATCCCATCATACATTTATGTGAATAATAAATAAAAGGTAATGGCCCATTATCACAAATACACTTTGAGAACAAAGAATGGTTTATTAGGTTTACCTTGTTCTGTCATTATGGCTTTCTATTGTGAGGGCCATTCAAGCATGTAACCACTGGCGGCTTTGTAAAAGATAGTAAAGTTTATTAGTATAATAATGGGCAATGAATAATACTTGAGAAACAGCAAATAGGCTGTAAAAATTGTATAAGGTCAAAACTGTGTTATCAAAAGTTATTGTGGCTCCTTTGAAAGAAAAGTGGACTCTCTGGTCCAGTCTTTTTACCTAGCACATCACTTAATAGGTGAAAAATGTTAAATACTTGATAAATTAAACCCAATAGAAAAAATACAGCAAATGACATTTGGATCATTCTCCTGTAGAGATTCGCTTGTGACTTTGTATCTGTGTTTCATGGCTTTTTCTCATATCCATGAAAGTAGTCTAGAACTTTTTGTGTTTTCTGGGGGCTAGAGAAAGAGCATTTTTGACACATTGAAAAGGTGTGAGTGGCTTTGTTATGCTTGCATACTTTCTTTTTCAATGTTTCATATTCTTCCACTTAATTCTTTGCTCATTATGAAGCAAGCTTTCTGCAATCATCCTAAGAGACTGGATTCTTTCATTATTATTTTTGTGTGCTTGCAGTGAGGCTACTTTGAAGTTGGCATTATCTCTGTTCGGTGGAGAATCCCATGGTTTTGGAAGAACTGTCAGGTGGCATAAAGCCTGGACACTTATCCATCAATTCCAGCTTGGTCAGACTAAGTTAGGCTTATTTTTACAATTTCTGAAAGAGTTTTTTACGTGGCTCAGCTAACACTCTGGGAAATACCTGTGAAACACAGTAGGAAAGTCATATACTCATGAAAATAATATTGGATACCATAGCAGCATCCAAGTCAGATGAGTTACCAAGTAGGGACCAATGGCCATGGAGATTGAGTAATTACTGGGAAGAAAGAGAAGGCAAAGAAACATATTTCTAATGTTAACACCAAGTTCAAATCACATTCATTTGAACTGTTTTTCCAAAATAAATAAATAAATAAATAAACAAATAAATAATAAATAAATAGAACACCCCCCCCCCCCCCCCCAAAAAAAAAAGTGAATAAAAAATCTATCTCCACCTCAAAGATTTTCAAGAAAATCTCTATTGCTTGGGGGAGATGTGTGTAGGGAACTTGGGAAATCTCACCATCACTTCTTTTGGGGAAAAGTGCCCAGGAAGACAGGTAGCAGAAAGAGTCTTCGCTTCTCTCTGAGACTCAATTTTCTGTCTTGTTTTCAAAAGTGTATTTTCCTCTGTATTAAGGCGGATTAAGTAAAACTGGCCAGATTTCAAATATGAATTGACTGTACTTTGTACATTTTGTTTTCTTTTTCTCCTTCATAATTTCTTCTGAAATGTCACACTTTGGGTGTTTACTGCAAAAGGCTTGGTAATGGGTTTCTTGCACCAGTAAGATTTGCCTTTGTAGTATTAGCTGACAATTTTCCTGTTGCATAGATGGTCATGTTGAACAGTTATGTTGAACCAGTATGTCCTGGTTTCAGGTAGGACAGAGTTAATTTTCCTCCTAGTAGCTGGCAGGGTGCTATGTTTTGGATTAGAATGAGAAGAGTGGATTAGAATGAGAATGAGAAAAGTGGCCAGTTCTCTATCTCTATACTGATTCATGGATGGTAGCAAATGCCCTGTGGGAGTGGTTACAGCAATGGAAGCAGAACAACTGGGAACGCCGGGGCAAACCCATCTGGGCTGCTGCATTGTGGCAAGATATTGCTGCCCGGGTAGAGAACCTGGTTGTAAAGGTACGCCATGTAGATGCTCATGTGCCCAAGAATCAGGCTACTGAAGAACATCAAAACAACCAGCAGGTGGATCAGGCTGCTAAGATTGAAGTAGCTCAGGTGGACCTGGACTGGCAACATAAAGGTGAATTATTTATAGCCTGATGGACCCATGACACCTCAGGCCATCAAGGCAGAGATGCAACATACAGATGGGCTCGTGACCGAGGGGTGGACCTGACCATGGACAGGTCCATTTGAAGAAGCCAAATGAACATAATCTTATATTTTAATCTCATTTTGATGAATACTATTAAATAGTTACATTGAAAGAATACTGGATTTTCTAGTTGTGATGTACAAATGTTCATAAAAAATATATGGAAATATATAGTGAAAACACAACTAGATTTGAACCTGTTCATTAGCAGCCCAGCTCTTGGGAATATTTGACCTAGATCTGCCTGCTAATAGAACAATTTCATAATGAATCAAGAGAAATTTTCATAATGGATGAACCTCACTTTTGTACTGAGGTCTGAGCACCACCTCTATCCTTCTTAAGTTCTGTCTTTCCTGACTTAAACAATATTTGATCTCATTGCTAGCCTCAAGCTGATTTTTTCTTTATTGAATGAGTTTAATTTTCTTGATGTGAAGAATGTTTTTTCCTTCCTTCCTTCCTTCCTTCCTTCCTTCCTTCCTTCCTTCCTTCCTTCCTTCCTTCCTTCCTTCCTTCAAGATACCATAAACTTTCCATAGAGTGTACACAGAATTTATAATATATAGGGACTGGGAATGAGAAAAAATGGAACAGATATTTAGAGATTCATGTCAACACAGCTTTTTCAGTCAAACCGTGTTCCAAACTGGAAAAAAAAAAAATCTGTTATGTGGATTTGAATGAATAAGGAATTCACTGAAACAAATGGCAAGGTTGTTTATCACCACAGGAGAGATGCTTGGTTTGTGCTTGGTGGAAATTCACTCCTGAGTAGAAAATCAGGTAGGTAGATGCACTGCAGCTATCCACAGTAGCACTTGGGAAGTCGGTTTAGATGGTAAACACTTTTGAAACAGCTCATTAAAAATTCTTCTTCTGACTCTTTTGTCTGTGAGAGCAGCACATTGTCTATATGTGCTCTGACTGACTGGCAGTCAGGGCCACATTTGCTAATAAAAATAAATGATAATGAAAAATATACAGTTAAGTGGCACAAAACGTAGCCCTTGGGGAGGGCTTCTGTTGTGTGCACTGGCACCAGAGTGCTGCATAATGACTGCAGTATCTGCAACTGGGGAGTAATTTCACTACTGGCATCTTAAAAATGTTTTTAAGAAACGGCCATGGACAAGAAGTGAATCCAAAGTTAATGTTTATCCGGCTTCTCTGCCCAAAGACCAGATTCTGATCTGATGCCCGTTTCATGGCAGAGGACCTAAACAGTTTCTTCTAAGGAATGAGTTCCAAATTAGTACCTCTGATTGCAGGAAGGGACTGGAAGACTGGGATATGTACAATGGGGTCCACTCTGCAGACTCTTGTTCTTAGGAAACTGGGACTATTTTTTCGTTTGATTAAGGGCAATCTCATGGACAATAGAATCCATGTTTCATTTTAGAGGGTATCATGGGGAACAAACAAACCAACAAAAAAACTGTTTCCCAAATATTTGCAAGTGCGGGTAGTGAAAAGAATGAAGATTTTAAAAAGAAAAGGCATTTTTTTTCTAAATGAGATTTGGAAATAGCTGGAGAGTTGGTGAGATGGAAAGATAAGAAGGCTAGTTTAGAAAAGTGCATACACACGATAGAGCTCCCATCCCAAAAGGGACATCAGAGAGCTATAACAGTGAAAGCAAGAGAGAAGACCAAGTCTGTGTACATGTAAGTGAGGTATTATAAAAGAAGAGATCTAAAGAGGTAAGTAAGTAACATAAAACAAAACAAAACAAAACAAAACAAAAAAACAACAGTGAAACATCATGGAATGGTTTCTTCATGCATAGGCTGTACTGCAACTAACTAGTGGGTCTGCATTGTTTGAACTTTAGTTTGTTGTTGAATTCATGGTGTTTTCATTGTGCATTGTTTTCATGGTGCACCAAACAAACAAACAAAAAATTACCGGCCTTCCAACCAAGTGTATATATATAGTATATATAAGTATATATATAAGTATACAGTATATAAGTATATATAAGTATAGTATATATATATATATAAGTATATATATGCTTCCTTTAAAGCTCATTTCCCCCCAAGAAAACTCTCTTTAGATTGGGCCAGAGGAAAACAAAAGAGATGGAAACTGTTGAATGTAGAAGACTGTGTTCCAAGGGTTTTAGAGCTTTCAACTTTAGTTTCTTTCTTTGCTATCAGTTTGTTAGCCATTAGGTTTCATTACTTTTGTATTTCAAACCAACTTCATGGAAAATCATGCTCATGCCATTGTCAATCTTGATTCTCAAAATGCTTAAGAGAAAAACTACATCTGATTTGCTTGTTTTTCTCGTTACATTCAGGTTATATTTTGATATTGAGACTATGTAATTGAGTGTTCCACAACCCAGGCACTGGTAGCGAAACCATCTCATATACACAGAATTCTGGAAAACATTACAAGAAACAAGCAAATATCAACCGGATATGTATCAGAGCTGATTCGGTGTTCAGTATAATGATCTGATCCCATCTCCTGGTCTGATCTGATGGCTAACCCTGCTTTGAGCAGGAGGTTGGAGTGGAGACCCCCTGAGGTCCTTTCAACCTTGGATGATTGTTGATTATGATAATTATTAGTTGCACCAAAGTTCACACAAATAACATAACAAAGGAAAATGGCCTATCACTCAGGGGTTGATTTTATGAGCTGTCTTTAAGTGCTAAGTTCTCTTAACTCCTACTGATTTTAACAGAAGCTGAGATAACTCAGCAAGATGTGGGATAAACACGAAAGAGTTCAGTCCAGTAGACAATTAAATCACAAACTACACTTCTAATTTCAGACTGGGTCTGAAATTGCGTGAAGTTTAATGAAGCATCAAGCTCTCCAGATAAGGATTTGTCTAAGAGCAGTTCCAGTTGTGGTAAATGGATAATGTTGTTCAGATTGATTAAGAAGAAGTTATCTGATGGGTTGGGCATCTCGTTCTCAATGAATCACCAAGCTGAGGAGGCAGGGGGGTAGTGGAGACAATATAGCTAAACAGAATATTGGTAATGATGGGTAGGGACCACCTGATTACCATGGACAAAACAAAACTTTTCTGTACTTGCTAGATCCTGAGACAGAGATTGAGGTAACTGAGAACCAAATTATTATTATTATTTTTTTTTTGCTACTTCCAGCTTTGTTGACGGAAGAGATATTATAACATACCCAGAAAGAATTAACATTCCAGTATCCAGCTTTTAACTCAGAGCCATTCACAAGCTGAACTACAGGCAAGTCTGCAAAATAGCCTGGTGTTGTGGTTTAGCCCGGCTGGCAGCCAAACACCACACAGCCGTTCGCTCACCCTCCCCCCTCCCTCTCCGGGATGGGGGAGAGAAACGGGAAAGTGAAGCCTGTGAGTTGAGATAAAGACAGTTTATTAAGACAGGGAAAATAATAACAATAATAATAATAATAATAATAATAGTATTAATAGTAATAATGTGTACGAAATAAGTGATGCACAATGCAATTGCTCACCACCCGTTGACCGATGCCCAGCCTATCCCCGAGCAGCCGGCCCCCCACCCCGGCTAGCCACCCCTATATATTGTTCAGCATGACGTCAGATGGTATGGAATACCCCTTTGACCAGTTTGGGTCAGCTGTCCTGGGTCTGTCCCCTCCCAGCTCCTGCTGCACCCCCAGCCTGCTCGCTAGCAGGACAGAGCGAGAAGCTGAAAAGTCCTTGGCTTGGTGTAAGCACTGCTCTACAACAATTAAAACATCAGCATGTTATCAGTGCTCTTCTCATCCTAATCCAAAACATAGCACCCTGCCAGCTACTAGGAGGAAAATTAACTCTGTCCTACCTGAAACCAGGACACCTGGGTACTGTATATGTCAGAAATAGTCATTTTAATTTGTAATACTTATTGATTGCAGGAATAAAATAAAGCACAGAGTTCAGTAGTTGGAGGAGGGCTGCTCTCCTTCTTCAGGTTGGTTATTCTTGTCACTCTTCTTTCTCTTCTCAGTTTTGATTCTACCACTATTTGTGCAGCTGCAGAGTGAACTGGATCAGAGAACTGATCAGATTAAGTTTTTTTTTTTTTTTTTTTTGGATGACTTACTTTTAACTTGGCCCATTCTCTGATTCACTGCTCAGCTGCACAAACAGATACTGGTAAAACTTAGTGAGCAGATAAAGCATGAACAAGTCATTAGAGGGGGACAAAGGTGAAGCAATTAAGGATGAAGAACTGTTACAGAAAAAAAAAAAAAAGGTGGAGTCACAGACTGAAAATGTGATTCCTCGGCAGTTTAAATCAAATTAAAGGTGAGCTTGCATGGTTCTACTTTCTGTTTTTTTGTGACCTGGCTTGTGATGTTAGCTTATTCTGGTGGCTCATGGTGTAGTCATGCAAGGGAGGAGAAGGAATGCTATAGACCAGATTTTATCAGATTCTGTAAATTCCCATGGGACCACAGCTTTTGTCATCAAAGTGACTTTTATTTGCCATCAGGAGAAGGAATTGTTACCAACTGGTGAAGTACAGGAATTATCACTTTTCTGTCCAAAGAGTTGACACGGTCCTTAATTCTGAGTTTCCCCCTACTAAATATCTCCTATTTAAGTCTGAGAGAAATGAAAAATAATGAAAATTTTGATTGGATAGATTCAGATGAAAAAGAGATATTTGGACTTTTGAACAAACTGCCCAGCTCTTCAGCACATTGGTCCAGTCTGCCCTCAGGAGAAATGGGAATGCATACAAATTTTACGGACAATATTAAATCTGATATCACAGATGTTAGAAAAAGAATGAAAAATCTTTCAGTAATCCCCAATAACCAGTACAGCAGAGATGGCAAACCTGATTACTATAATACAAACCACAGAAAAACTTCTGGTGCTGAGATAAGTCCAGCTGGGAACCAGGAAGTCCTGAGAACTTGAATGACCCATTTCCCCACCGGAAATGAGACAGAGCTGTCTCAGTTGTTTTAAGACGTGCAGAAAGTTGTGACCGAAGTTGAGGCCACTATTTGTTTTGTCATTAAGAACATACAGAGGTTTGAGGTGGTGGTATCAGAACCTTGTTCTAATTCTGCAGCAGCCAGCAAAGGAGCCAAGCTGGGGGAAGAGCAGTTAGTTTCTGCAACATCTGACACACAAGATGCATCACTACAGTTGTCTGATTTCAGCAAATTGGCATTCAGCAAAATGGCCAAAGGAAAACCATTGATTCAGAACATTTCCAGTGACCACTAATTAATGGAACACTGTCTTCAAACCTAATATTTGCACCTTCAAAAGTAGGTTGACAAACCAGAAAGATCTAAACAAATATGTCTGTGCTGAACCTTTTCATTAATCAAGGTCTGAAATATCCTACTTATCAGAGGAGATCAAAACTTTGAAGTTTTTTTTTTTAGTTTTATTATTTTGTAGACAAATCAAATTTTTGAACAGTGAAGTGTGATAAATTCAAACTACAAACATAATGTGACTTTTATTTTATTTCCTTTATTTTTTTTTAAACAAAGTAAGTAATAAATCACTGGAGCAGCTTATTCTGAGTTAGAGAGGTTTTCTTCATCACTTGGACCCTATAAAGACTGGCTGTCTTCCCAACAGATGTTCCTGCACATCCAATAATGCATTAGAAATATCTCTAGGTGAAGGAAGATCTCCCCTTTCACCTCCTCCCTGCCCCTAAATCCTGCACCCTTGCTAGAATGGTCTGTTTTCTATGATATGACTTTTTGGTTGAGTTTACACTGCAGCTGACAGATCCAGGCTGGGACACAAGCAGAACTGCTGCTGCTTTGCTGCCACTGGAGACTGGGCTGCCCCTGCACACTGCAGGGATGGCTGTAGCAGCATGCTGCATAGCATATGCTATACCAAAGCAGAGCTCTTTTCAAGTTGCTTCCCTTTCCAGGATAAAAGTCAAAGGAAGAATGTGGCTCTGTGATGCTTTTTACCCCAGATGGGATCACTGTACTCCAATTGAGCCCTAAAAGTTGGTAGGAGGGTTAGTATGAAGACATGGGGGAAGAAGCTGAGACTAGAACCAAACTTGACTTTTTGTATCATAAATGATGTTTTAGTGTATGAAAAATTACTAGGTGCTGTGAACAGCCTTATCTGTCAAATTCAGTAAGTTTTACTGAGTTACTCTAGATGAGGAACTGTCCCTTTTCTTTGTTTGCTTCTGTGGAAACAGAAAAGCAGTATGTGTGATAAGGACATTTACAACTGTGTATCAAGTTAGGTGCAAAGACTGAATGGCTGAGACATGAGAGATCAATGCAAGGAGACTAGTCTTATTTAAACCTCTATTAATGTTCTGGGAACTTGTATTCTCTTAATGAAACATCCAGGGAATAAATTAAAAGTGATAGGAAAAAGAGCAGAAAAAAAGTAGTCTTCCTTCTAGGATAAGATTAATCCGGGACACTGCTAGCTAAAACTTCCCAGGACATGTAGGAATATATCTAGTCAGTGCAAGAAAATTGGAAAAAAAAAAAAAAAAAAAGAAAAATTGATCCTAACTAACTTGAAAAGGGAATGAGTTACAAATTATTTCTGAATTTTCAAATAGATGAGTGCGAAAAACAAGCAATCTAAATGTGTTAAGCCACTAGCTAAGTAAAAATCTACCAGCTGAATAGTGTTTTGTGCTTTCAGATTGTCAGATTGATTCATTTTATATATAATTCCGGTAATTCTATTCTTCCTCCCCTTTCTCTCCCTTCACCCCCTGCCACTCTTCATTCTAATTTTTATAAAGGTAGGACATTTCTCAGAGGCTTGAATTTCAGGCAGTTTTTTTGCTGAAGTCATTATCTCTTTAATTTCATTCCTACTATTTTTTCAGGGAAGTATATCTAAATTTGTAATGTCGCATGTGGTATTCTGTTTGCTGAAGGCAATCATTCTCGTGATGAATTTGTATGTGTGGGATGAAAATATGCACATCAGCTTCATCAAGTATTCCATTAAAATTGGGCCATGGAGCTCAGCAAAACACAGCAAGGTATGGTGGTGAATTTATGTTGGATTGCACAAATATTTGGTTTAGATGCATGTTGGCAAGCAATCAATTAATTTTATAAACTGTAAGCCTCTCTGTACCAAAGGAATAGAAAAGAGTCTCTCCTCTCACCAGACTTTTGGAGAGGTATACAGTGAGCCTGCAAAAGTGGAAATAGTTTTGTAACTAGCCATAAGACTGAGAGGTGTTAGGGGACAACAATACTGTTTTGTAGCAACTCATTAGATTGCAAAATTTGTTTTCATTCCATGTTAGAATCCACTTTAAATTTTATTTATTTATTTTTTTTTTGAAAAGGGAATAGCATGTAATATTATTTATTTATTTATTTATTTATAAATTAGGCAGGTTGGTTTTTGTTTTGTTCCTTCTCTTCTGTGGTATGAGACCCTGGATCACAGAAACCTCCAGCTGACAACTTTGTTGAAACAGATTTGTCAGGTTTTCATTTTCTTACAATGTTCTAGCAGCTGCACTGTGTGGGTGGTTGGTTATTAAATGTACCTCTCCTACATGGATGCTCCAAGGAGACTTCAACAGTTCACTTAAAAGGAGGGGACTCTCTTCTGCTGTGTCTTCTTCAGAGACTGTCAACATGAGAAAAAGCGGCTACCACACTTACAAAAAGAGATAAAAAGGAAGTGAGATAGATTGTTGTCCATAAGTCTCAAATGGAAATATTTGATTCTTCACTTTTAAAAATATTTATCCATGCTGTGTTTACAGGTTGGATGTTCTGATATAGCTGTTAGAAATGTAATCATATTGTAATATGCAGAACTGTATTAATTTTCATGGGCTGAAGTTCAGTACGCTTCTTTGCCTTTCCTGTGTTTCCTGTGTTTTGACTGTGTCTGCCTTGTCTCTCTCTTTTCTTTCTCTGGGCCTCAATTCCTCTTCTTTCCCCTTCCTGCTCTCTTTCTTCCACCTCATATCCCAGATTTCAGGTTGCCTTTGGCCATCTGTATTTTCTTGCATTCCCAAATGTGGCGTTCTCCCTGGAAATCCTGAAATCCTGCATGCTGTGTTCTGAGTACTGGCAACAAAAAAGAATTTACTCAAATTCTGCTCACTGAAGCACCAGCTCCACACAGCCATTAGGATTTGAGTAAATTTCACTTTGCTGCCAGCACTCAGAGCAAAAAGCTGCATCAAGAGAAAACAAAAATAGCGGTAAGCTCTAAAAGGATTTTCTGAACAAAAATTAGTTCATTTATATAGCGTACCTTATATAATTTCAAAAGACACATTATAGCTGCTGGGCTGTTAGGTTCATGATTCTTCTTATTCTTCATCAACATTGTGGAAGTTATTATCCTGACTGTACCTCAGACCATTTTATTTTATGAAACAATTCTATTTATAAGATTAGAGCTTTAAAACCCTTTTCTACTATAGTTCTTATGTGACACTAGCTAAGTTAATTAGCAACTTGGCTTCATTTTTTCCTTATGTAAATGAACACAACTAATTTTAACACATTGATAACATTCCAAATATGTTTAAAGGTTTTGCTGTACTGGTGTAGATGTGTCAGAAGTGAAATAACCAGCTCTGGTTGCAACAAAGAACTATGGTGACAGCATGATCCTGTGTGAAGCCCTGGGAAATACTTGGTGGTAGAAATCTATGTTATATAGCTGAAGTGCTGTCTGTACAGGACTGACTGAATGGGAAGCTGACCTACCTGGGTCACACATCCCTTGGACTCTCCTGTAACAAGTAAAACCCCTAATTCTGCCTTATAAATCAGGAATCTTGATCAGGATTAGTCATGTCACTCAGATAATATTCTATCCTGTAACTGAATAACTTCAGCTACTTCTGGCACAAATATGGAATCTGTTGGGCTAAATAGAAAATTCATTCTCCCCTTATGCTCCCTAAAGTCTTCTAAGACCCAGTGTCCATAATGAAATTTCACATACTGCGACTGGGGAACAAACCACAGCCAAAACAAATTTGTTTTCCCAAATCAGATGAAAATCCGTGTAAATACTTTTGTGATATCTGCTAGTCTTCATCATGTGAGTGACTCTCTGATAGATATGCAGTCTGCAGTAGGACAATTTGGGAACATGTCATATAGGCAGGATAAAAAAGTAATTGGCAGAAAGATTCTCTGCAGACTTAATGCACAACTATGGCAACAGCTGCTTCAATTTTCAGCTTGTTTTTCCATTCATTGCTTCAAAGCAACAGAAGAAATAACCTCTTCTCCTGTGTAGTTTCAGTGATATAATTCTGCCATGGTGACAGAAGAGAAGAGAAATCAAACTGGTCTAACCTAGGAAATGCAATTCTTGAATTAGTTAAAAACTCACTGTGGGGGCTTTACAATGAGTATGATTTTATATATATACATATATATATATATTTATATATTTATATATATTTATATATATGTGTGTGTGTGTGTGTGTGTGTGTGACTGTATTATACCTGAAAAAAAGATACGTAGAGTTTTGAAATGGTGTCTTTTCAGATTCATTAGCACACATGCAGTCATGTGTGTGAGGATGAGGTGATGATATAAAGTATGAATTTTCCTACTGTATAGCTCACAGAATACCCTTGCCCCATCCTCCAATGGGATACCATTCAATAAGTCACTGCAATGAAGGAAAAAAGTCCCCTCTAGCAAAATCAAAATTGCAAGATGAATAAGATTTGGAAGGAATGAATAATGACTGTCCCCATTTAGTTACAGGGCTAAGAGGAACAAGTCCTGAAGAACTGTTTGAGCAGAATTTAGGTAATGGGTTCAGAAGAGTGGTCAAAAAGCTTCCTTCAATCCCCATTCCCTGTATCTGATTCACTGCAGGAATTTAAGCTTCTGAGGTTGTCCACAGGGTCTTTGCTGAGCAAAGCATTAAGGTGCTTGTGGAACCACTAAACCAGTTTGAATCCAGAGAGAGGTACTACTAATCTGTGGTCACAATTTACTGATAATATCAAGAGTTCAAATAGAACAAAGAATATCTTTTGAATAATCACCTTGTGGAGACCTGTGCTGTGAGCCTGCCTCAAACTTGGGGTGCCTGAACTGACACTCCAAACAGTCCATGCAGCAAGTTTCAGAGATTAAAGGAGGTTAGGAGGAGCCCAAATCTAAGCTGCTGAGGAAGTGGGGAACACTACTATACTGTGTGACTGGCAGCATATACTATCATACTGGGACTCATACATCAGTGCTTGGCCATGGCCAAAGAAACACAACATCCTTGTTGCACAAAAGATGTTGAGACAGATTTACATGGACAAAGATTTTCTAGCAGGGTCCATAGCTGAGGACAGATATTGACTAAAATTGTAAAAGTAACTTTTGGGAAAAAAAGAAAACAAACCCCCAGAAAAGCAAAGGAGGACAGAGAGTAAAGTTTTCCCTTCCATTCTTGTCCATCCAGGGAAAGACAAAGGGGTGGGAGGAGGTGTTCCCAGGTAGGCATCCTCTCCTGGGTGTCACCTCCAGTGCTGTAGCATGCCCACATAGTACTTTCCCCTTACTAACTGTGTAGTTTTCATTATGACACAGTGATTCCCTTTTGGGAATTCCTTCTTGTGATTCAGTTAGCAGTGGCTTGAGCATGCTTTGTTCAGGGCGACTGCTGTATAATACTTAATATTTAAGGGCAGTGAAAGCAAGGTAACGGGTGCCCTAGTGTGGAACAAAAGCTACAACTGAAAGGTAGGAATACGAGGTTGAAGATGAGGTGATCCTCAGCCAGTGGATCAATTCTCTTCCAGCTGTATCTAAACACTATGCTGCAGAGTTAGACCCCAGCTTGTTCACGGAACTTTGGCAAAACGGTCATTTAGTTGTCTGTATGGGAGCTGTATTGTTTTGGCCTCATTACAGGCACACATAATGCATGTATTGCATGCATGCCATGGACCTGAAACCTTTCCAGATGAGTTCAGATAAATAGCAGGTGAATAAGGTAAAGGCAACCACTAAACTTCGTCAGGTTCTGTCATGAAGAATTAAATGATGCTGAATGACAATATCATAAACGGCAGCAGGTACTTAAAGCCATGTGAATATAAAGAAAGACATCCATAATTATTAACATAAGGGTACATAATATAGTGATAAATTAGGCAGAAAATATTTTTTTCTTTACAAATTTAATTGTGAAAACAATAATTCCAACAATCCCAATGGCATTAAAATCCTACTTAAATTTCCCTTGAGATTGATTCCTTCCATCTCTTCTCTGAACCTGATTTGTTTAGAACTTCCAGTCCCTGGTATTTTAAGCTTTTCCATTTTTAAATTGGTTCAGCCAGTGAGAAATGTCCTTACTGCTACAAAAGCCTCAAAGACTGTGGATAGGGAATCAGGGGAAAATAAAAGTATTGAATTATTGAGCAGGGGAAGCAGTCTACAGCACCTATTAAAGGCAGTAGAAAACATACAGAGACAAAATTATACTCCTTACAAAATGGTACCTGTGTTTTTAGCCAAAATATCCAAATATAATATTTTCAAAATATTAAATAGAGTGAAAACTATGCATGATTGATGGAAAGATTTATTAAGCCATTTTCAATATTATCTGTCAAAAGTTTAATTTTTAACATCTCATGCTTTACTCAACATCACAAATAAGAGCACTTCCACCTATGCAATTGATTACAGGATTTTAATGTGAGGGAATTTTCCTTCAGACATAGCCTAGACTTTCTTTTTACTCCTTGTATTTTCTCTTTGTATCCCCCAAGCCCATCATTTCATTTACTTCCTGTGTTATTGTGGTAAATACTTCCTGTTCATCCTCATTACAAATGTTTCATGTTGGGATGTCTTCCTAAATTAGACTGGAAATTGTTATTGGGATTGTGCAATTAAAAATCGTGATAGTTCTTATTTCTCTTCCTATTCTTTTCCCTAAGTCTACTTAACCCAACACCAAGAGGGATCAAAACCACAGAACCAGTTAGTACAACAGCTGAGCCTGAGTCTTTCCAAAAAGTCACCCTTATGTCTGATATGAACAACTTGTCAGGAGACAGCAGTTATTTAGCAACTTTTCATAATTCTCACAGGCACATTTTAGCAACCTGCACTTTCCTCTCACAGTCCCTTTCCAGCCTCACTCCAAATGCAGTTTGGAGTCACTTTGACTCACTCCCAACCCTAACACAAATCCTATATCTCTACATATAATTTGAATGGGGCTGGGAAGGGGCTGCCAAAGAAAGTAGCAGGCTTCAGAGTTCTGAGAACATTTTCACCTTGCCATGGCTTGGGTCTTGGGCTAAGGCCAAGCCACAACCTCAGATCTAGGTTCAAGTGTTGGTTTAATGTTATGGTTAGGATTAGTTCTGTAAGAGAAGGAAAACTCACAGCAGCACCTAAGTGGAGTTATGAAGAAGTTTCCAGAGGAAAGGCACTTGGAGGAATTCAGGAAATGTATGAAAAACATGGAGATATTTGATGAAATATTTATAGTTCTTTGTACCCAAGGCCCTGGGGCTTGTATTTGGCTACAGACTTTTGTTTTGTTTTGTTTTGTTTTGTTTTTTGTTTTTTTTTTTGGTAGCTGGATATACATTGTATTTTGTTTGAAAGATGCATCATAAATATAAGAGGCATCCCTGCTTATGCTGTCTTTGCAAGACATAGCTGTCTCACTAGCAGTCCTGAAACAAACAGCGTATATATCAATATACATATGTTCCTGACAGAAAAAATAATCAATGTAATGGAAGTAGTTTATATCCCAGAAGAGATCTTTCTGTTTGAGAGATTCCAGACCACGGTAATGGACATTTATCATCTTTCCAGAAGCTTTGAAATATTTCTTATTGCAGTCTTCTTGCTTTTATTTTTCTCATCTCTCTCTCTCTCTCTCTTTTTTTTTTTCTCTCTCTCTTCTCTAGTCATGTCTCCTATTGAATGTGCATCTAATCAGGAAGAGATTTTGCAATATAATGAGATGCAGTGCCACCAATAATTAATGTCATTCAACTTTGCAGCCATGATTTTCTGTTTCCTTTCATCTTTGGTAGTTATTTACCCCTGCACAAAGTGAGTATAACACTAACAAATCAGATTGCTTCTTAATTTACATATATACAATGTCATTGCTTGAGAAAACAGTACTTACATGAGTAAATGAACAGTTAAACATCTGACTTACCATTTGCATCTGCAATCATAATAATGGTTTGTATAAACTGTGCAATTGTGCGTGTGTTTTTCTGTATGCACCTGGCTTATGGTTCTCTTCACCTCTGTTGCACATATAGTTATGAAAATTTAGTATCTAATGTGTTTTGGTCCCTATAAAAAAAAAAAAAAGATGACACCTCCATCAACACCATTATTTTGAGTTATTTATTGAATAGGTGTATAATCTGAAATAAAGACAATGTCTAAGAGTTTGCCACATCTTTTGAAGGAAAAGAAAAAAGGAAAGAAAAAAAGAAAAAAAGAAAAAAGAAGAAAAGAAGAAAGAAGAAAAAAGAAAAAAGAAAAAGGAAAACAAAAAAGAAAAAAGGAAAAGGAAAAGGAAAAAGAAAGGAAAGGAAAGGAAAGGAAAGGAAAGGAAAGGAAAGGAAAGGAAAGGAAAGGAAAGGAAAGGAAAGGAAAGGAAAGGAAAAGAAAAAAGAAAAGAAAAGAAAAGAAAAGAAAAGAAAAGAAAAGAAAAGAAAAGAAAAGAAAAGAGAAAAGAAAAGAAAAGAAAAGAAAAGAAAAGAAAAGAAAAGAAAAGAAAAGAAAAGAAAAGAAAAGAAAAGAAAAGAAAAGAAAAGAAAGGGGTGGAATTTTGCTGGATTTCCCTTAGTCAGTTATTGAAAGGGATAAATGTATGACCATACTGTAAAGCATAACTAGCTGGCAAAATTGTACTGAAATTGATAATTGACACATAACTATGTTATTGCGCATGAGCTCATGTACTGATTCTCACTGAATTGTAGACTGTTCCATAATCTGCCAGTTACATATTTAAACGGCAGAATTCCATGTGGTCACTCTGTGAGTTGTGTGAATTAGTGAAAAAAAATACTGCTTCTCCTGTATATATCAGTACATATATGTATGTTATATATGTATATGTTATAAATATGTATACTATATATATGTATATAGGTATATATATAGGTGTATATATATATGTATGGAAGAAACTGACCTTTTAAGAGGTCTTCTGTTTTTCATCTGAGTCTGTTATGCATTGCAAAGCAATTGTCAGGATGAATGTTGCCTGCTGTCCCTGAATCTAAACTTGTGTGCTAAATCAGTTCAAAGATATAAATTTGTTCCAAAATCTGTATCCTTGCTTTTGTCTTCCTGACTAAAAAGCAACTCAAATAACGCAGATTTTTGGATTTATGTAGGGATTACATGGTATGTTAACTTTGTTCTTATCCTCTGCAGCAAGGTGATTTTAATCCTTTTAGGGTGTATACAAGGGATGCTTTTTGATCTACTATATGTTGCTTCATTACTGTTGCTAACAATGTTATCTAGGGTAGGTAGATGGTCATTTTAAATCTCGTGCATCTAGTTTCCTGTGGCAATGGAGCTTAAAAATCTGTTTTAGATATTTAATTCCCACAAGATTCCATCAAACTCAGCTTATTTGAATACTACTGTGATTCTAGCCATGCAAGGTACTTTAGTACTTAAATTTACTTTGGACTGATCTGGACTTAAAGCAGTTCTGCAAAGGGGAGTCAAAGGTAGACCTGGCATTCTCCTCTATTTCACACATTACTGTTCTGATAAGAACTTCAGTCAGAACTGATGTCATCATTCATAATGGCAAAACATAAAACTAGTTAACATCACAAAATTTCCATCATGTGATAACAGATGTAGTGTCATTTTAAGCCACATCTAATTACTTTAATTGTGGTAAAAAGTTATACATTTTTTTCCTAAAAGGTGGTAAAGACTAAATGCTAACACAGTATATTTTCTTTATGCAGATGATATTGAATATGAACACTACTTTAATGACATCATATGCTGCTTTCTTTTACCGAATAGACAAGCTAATTCAATAGGAATTATTCTTACTGCAGATGCCTTCCCATTGAGAAGTTAAACATACTGCATTTTACAGTTTTGTGGACTGTTCTAGTTTAAAATTAATTATAAAGGGGGAAAAGGAAGTCCAACCACAGCAAAAAAAAATGCCCAGTAATATGAAGACTTTCTTCAATGTAGTAACAGATCCATTTGAAAGAGTAATCATTGATTATTTTGGGAGTATAGTAAGTCTTGCCAAGCAAGATATGTAGCAGGCCTCAAGGAAGCTAACAGGACAAACTGAATGAAGTACAGTGGCTGCTTATATAAGTAGGAAAGTCTTGAGACTCATTCAGTTACATGAATAGAGAACTTAATAAAGATGTGATCATTCAATTTGAATACACCTTAGAACACAGTCTGACCATATCTATTTTTCAACAAGAAGAAGAAAAAAAAGAAAGAAAAGAAAAGAAAAGAAAAGAAAAGAAAAGAAAAGAAAAAAGAAAAAAAGAAAAGAAAAGAAAAGAAAAGAAAAGAAAAGAAAAGAAAAGAAAAGAAAAGAAAAGAAGAAAAAAGAAAAGAAAAGAAAAGAAAAGAAAAGAAAAGAAAAGAAAAGAAAAGAAAAGAAAAGAAAAGAAAAGAAGAAAAAAGAAAAGAAAAGAAAAGAAAAGAAAAGAAAAGAAAAGAAAAGAAAAGAAAAGAAAAGAAAAGAAAAGAAAAGAAAAGAAAAGAAAAGAAAAAAAGAAAAGAAAAGAAAAGAAAAGAAAAGAAAAGAAAAGAAAAGAAAAGAAAAGAAAAGAAAAGAAAAAAGAAAAAAGAAAAAAGACGAAAAACCGTATTTTAAATGCAGAGTGTACGCAGCTACACACTGGCATGCTCAGAACATATTTGCCAGGCAACTGGAAACAGTGTTGGTTAGTGGTTTGGGCAATGGACTGATACTTAGAGAACTCTGGTCTAAGTCCAAGATAAATTGGTGACTTGCCAGGTCATTTAGCAATTGGTGTCTCAGTTTCTTCAGCTTCAAAGGCAGAAATAGCATTTATCTTGTAAAGCTCTCTGGACCCCTGAAAGCAAGCAAACTATCCATGAGGTAAGTATTATTATTGAGTCTTTGTGTGCAGTTCTTACTATTTTGTTTTATTATCAAGCACAGCTTGACAAACTGTTCAGTGAGATGGTTCTTTTAAAGCAAAGGGATTTCATCCTCCCTGAATCCCCAACAATACAAAGTGGTTAATAACGTTAGACTGAAGACTGTTCTTATACCGCACCTGATTCTCTAGACCTCAATTTGTGCAGCTTTTAGTAAGGAAATTCTCTCCTCCTAGGACATCTTTATTGCTTCCAGTTAAGGCTTTTGCAACTTCATCGCTGTTGGATCTATCTCCTTGTTTGTCTTGATACACTTGAAAATTCATGCTCTTCAACAATCATTAAACACTTGTAACTTCTCAAATTCCTCATCTCTACATAGGTGGTTGTCTGGGATAAATTGTGGAGTACTTATATCTCAGTGTGAAAATGGGAACTTTATAAGAATTTAAATTGTAAAAACAGCAAGGTGGTTCTTCTTTTTGAAATTGAGAAATTTGTAGTTCTTTCTGGGCAATATATGACAATATCTGAGAATACAAGATTCCCACTCACATAGGAAAGTGTCCATTTCCTCTTGTCCTTTCACTGTGTACCTTTGGGAGAGGACTGTGCCTCCACTTTCTTTACTTCTTTTCATTATTAAGATCTCCTCTGAGTCTTCTCCTAAGGCTCATAAACTATGTGCTCTAACTCCCTATCTTAGTGGACTTCTCCTGTACTTGTTGTGGCACATCACCGTCTTTCAGGGAACCCAAAACTGGACGTGGTATTTCAGATTTGGGCTCACAAATGCCAAATAAATGAGAACTTAAAATTGACCTGACCTGTTGGCTACACTCTTGCTAGCACAACCTAGTATGTGGTTGGCTGCCTTCTCTGCAAGGGCAATTTTTTTTATTCTTTTCATGTTCGTGTTGTGTTACAGAACTGAAGCTTAAGCAATCAACATCCCATAAACTGTACATTTATCGCAGCATAAACTCAAAAAATAAAATAGCAATCTGCAATCTCTTGAGCCCTAGCCTGCAGGGTGGCTGCTGTGCAAGGATTCCATGATATCTTGCTATTTCAAAATCAAGAGATGAGGCAGAGGGAGAAGAGGAGCTGCAGACCATTTGAAATGACTGGGTATGTTTTAAAAACTTCAGATAAAATTTGATGTAATTGGGAGATTGCTTTTCATAAAATGTTGTTAATTTCAAAACAAAATATTACCTGTTTATTATTAAGAATAGCTGAAATAAAATCTCTAGGTTAATGTCAATCCAACATGTTATTCCACTCCTGACCAAAGCACTAGCTTCGCTTTTGAGATGCAGTTTGAAACTGAAAACCTGAGTAGCTACAATGCCACATGAACATTTTCAGCCCTGTATTTTATAATACTGCTGAAGCAGTTACGACTCTAAAATGTCAAATATTTAATCAAGCCTAAATGGAGAGTTGGTCTTGATGTAACTCAAGGAATGTGACAACCAGCAATAAATTACATTTTTAGATTGCCTGTATATAACTGAAATATTTAAATTCAATATTTTAACAACTTTAGAATTTACTGTTCAACTTCCAGTACAAATAACATTTAGAATAGCTTGCCAGCTTTTTATCACAGATGTCTGATTCACATGGCTACTCTAGTCTGGTCTTTAAATAACTGCCTTGTGACTACATTCTTAGCCACTTTTTGTTTGTTATTTAAATTCTGTCCAAGAGACAGTATAATCCTAATACCCTCTATGCTTGTACGGCAAATTTGTAAACATTTTTCCTAATAATAAAAAAAGATATTCATATTGTTTGATTAACAGTTGTATATTTCCTCTGAACACTTATTTATTTTTTATATTTTTATAGTGTTTACACTGGCATATATTTATCAGATCAGACGAGAAGTCCATCTCATGAAGTATTTTTCATCTAAATAACTACATATTACACAGCGAGGTGTAAAGGAGAATTATATAGTATATTGCTCTGGGCAATTTCTTTTCTTAAATCTGGGCAGGAAACTATAATAAAATTTTATGGTATCAAGGATCATATATTATGCCATCCAATTTTGTGGTAATATGATCCTGAATTTTTATTGTCCTTTTGGCTACTGTTTTAAAGCTATCTAAATTTTCTTCATTTTTAACCTGTCTAAATCTAATTAATGAAAATTTTTGTTTTCTGCAAAATTTGTTTTTCATTCTCTTTTTACAATATTTGTAAATAGATTAAATGACATTATCGAATTTTTCGAACTGTAGTAACCACTAACCCTTCCTGTACATAATTTGTTTTATTTCCATTGTTGCAGTCCTATGAGAAAGCTGTATCTATCATTCAAGATATTATAATTTCCTGAATATCTTCTCCTAGACTTTTCAAAAATCCAAGTGGATTTTTTTCCATTCCTTTTTGTACCTTCAGCTGATAACTCGTCAGAAATTCTAAATAATTAAAAGACACATTAGCCATCTGACTTCAGGACAGTTATCTTATTCTACGTATTTAATAGTTAGAAACATTATGTCAAATATTTATTCTGAAATAACAGGTACAGTTCTGTAATTCTAGAAATCAGCCACATCTTGGTTGCAAGATGGATGTTACTATGCTTTAGATCTCTGATGTGGTAACAGATCTTTGGAACGTAACTCTGGTAAAAAGTTTGTGGGCTTCAGTTTTAATTTAATTTCATTTAGGGTTCATGTATTCACAGCAACGGACAATACGTTGGCTTCTTGTTGTAGCAAGGCATGCTCATATATATACCCTTCTCTTCTGCACCGTATACAAGCATCTACATTTTAATCATACATGAAGCCCAGTTAAAACATTTTTTGCCATTAGTAGTAAATTTTGACATTACTAGTTTTTTGTTGTTTTTTTTGTTTGTTTGTTTTTTTGTTTTTCATTGCCCTAGCAGTTAAAACTTGTCTGGCCTGGCCAATTTTAGCTTGTTTTAGAAGTGTGTAATTGTAATTAGTAGCAAATATCAGCCTTTTCTATTAATCAGGGCAAAGAACTGAGGTTGCTTTCAAGTTGTTGTAAGGATCCCCAGCCTCCTCCTTCTTTCAGAAGCCTGAAGAAGTTGACTTTAGGACCTAGAAGAGCAATAAAAGTGAGAGAAGCTTCAGAGAAAAGGCATAGATACTTGAAAGTTAACATATAATTTCCTGTTGTATTTAGAGGATTCTTCTGGAATACTTAGATAAATCAAGCCATATGGATCAGTGTTATTGTACCTAGACAAAATAACAGCTGGCTATTTTATTTTGATTAGATGATATATTATTAATTTTACTAACAATAAATTCTTGGCTATGTACCCTTAGGTGATCCCCTTTTTATGATAACAAGATGTTGGTATAAAGCATGAACAAGACTGTCAAAACCTCAACACTAAGTACATGACAACCTTTGAAAACGTAAGTCATTTCATTGACATTAAAAAGGACACTTCCTGTTCAGTTACACAGGTGCTTAAGTTATTGTTATTATTATTTTTCTACTGAGTCTTAACAGGATGTATTTTCATTGTTGATGCTAACTCTTAATGGAAAATTAAAGCCGGAGTCTCCCTAATGAGTAGTATCTGAGCTTAATCACCTGATAAATTGCAAGTGCTGTTTTTCTTCTAATGCCCTAGCAACTCTATCAGTGTGGTTGCCTCTTTTTATCTTTATTTCTTTATTCTACTCTCTTTGTTTCAGTTATTATAGTCTCATTTGCACTCTCTCCCCTGACATCCTTTGATATACAATCATAAGAAATCATGGGCAGTTTTATAAAGTTCAGAAGTTGTTTTTTTTTGTTTGATTTTTTTTTCTTTTTCCAATTATACTATGGTTAATACCTCATTACAAATGTTATATCAGATCCCTTTTGTTTGCAAAGGGTAACCTCATTCAGTGCTACGGAAATGGTAGCAGCAGAAGGGACTTTTCATCATCAGTCAGAAAAAGCCCAAAACAATTACATCATGATATTCTATTAGTATGCAAAACTGACTTACTGTTGTGAAGACTGTGGCTTTTATTTTGTTGTGGTGACTGAATCCCACATAAGGATCAGGGTGAAGTTATGTGAAGTACCACACCAACATATAGCAGATGTTTAGATATTTCATGTAATATACTGTGACCCAATGGCAAAATATGCACAGATCTTCCCATAAATTCATGGGGAAGGAAGGCTTGCAACTGACACTTCAGCTTTTTTTTTTTTTTTCCTTAATTAAAGGGGAACATTTCACTATGAAGAAGAATTTCAACAGTGTGTTTTTTTCATCCTAAGGATGTTCAACATTTTACGTATACACAATTTCTTCCTTGATTGTGAACTATTTCTGAATTAGATTATTTGTCAGGCAGATGTAAATACTCAAAAAGACAAGCAGGAAATATGACGATGAACCTCAGGTCAAATTAAAAAGACATCAAGTATCTTACACGTTGTATTTAGAATTGTTGAATAGCCTATTGACCATGCTGTGGTTGTCGTGATGGCTTTTGTCTAAGTAAGTTGCTTATACTATAAGGGAATCCAGTGACGCTGTCAGATATTATAACGTCCTCTTTTTATCACTACTCTGCGCGTGTTGTGTTTATACTGTTGTCACAAATCACGCTGAACTTAAACAAAGGAAATATGGCAGCGTACAGAGAGCTGTCTCTAGTAGATGGGTGAGCGCTGTTACCTAATCAGCCAGGAACAGCTGCTTGTGTTATTGAATGTTTTGGTCTCCGGCTGTTTTAGAAAACTCCTACCAGCACTGAAGATTAACTCCCTTTTATGTGCAAGTGCATCTCATGACTTCAGAGGTCCTTAATAACAGCAACGCTTTTCAATTTTATTTTATTTTTTTTGGTAAATCCTTCATAACGTTAATGAAACTGCCTTTGTTATAGTAATGGAAGTTGTCAAAATGTAGTGAAAATTTGCTGTATGTCTCCAAAATTCTGACCAAAACCAAAATCTCCACGCAACATCATCCAGATAGGCAGTCTTGTGTCTGCTCCTCCACATGGGTGTTAAATCTCTTACTTTGTTTTCATACTGTGGTGCAGATTTCTCTTCTTGTTCAGTGCTTTTGGGTCTGATCAGCTTGAATAGCTGTTGGTATGTTTTGTGGTTCCTAGCAGCTGTTACTCTCATGTGGTTTATTTGCTAATTTCTCCTTTGATTAAGTTGCTGGTTTCCAAAAGCCTATGGATTTCAGCAGTTTTCTATTTTGTGAAAAACTTCAGGTAAAAGACAGCAAATAAGGTAAAATATGCCTAAAAATGCTACTGATACATTCAGCATACAGACTTTAGGAACTTTAATTTTAGATTTGAAAGCACATTCCTAATATTAGGCCCCCAAAGCAATCCAATGATGAAAGTAAGCTATGAGAAGTAAGCACTTTCTAAGTACGATTTTTTTGTTTTGTTTTGTTTATAATGGAAGACTTCAGGGGATAAATTTTTGCACCTATTTAAATAATGGCAGAGCTTGAGTATCTATTCCCAGTGAAATGGTTTCAGAGCTGGAAATAAAGTTTAAAAGTAACTCAGTGCAGAAGATTACATATCTGCCCACCAGGACCTTTCCCTTTTTTTTTAATGTTCTTCCTAACTTGAACAGAAAACAGGAAATATGAGATTTCCTGTACAGCAGAAGTATGTGAAACATTGCATTTTGGGAAACTCTGACATAGAGCTTTTAAAGTATTTCTGACCACACTGTCAGTCTTGTTACGAGCCTCCCTGTAAGGTGGCTGGCATCTGCAGACATCTTCCACTCAGGACACAGGAAGCCTAGCAGGGAGCCCTCACAGCCAAGGGAAATGTGCAGGTAAATCAAAAATTAGAAGAGCTCTGCTTTTCTGGTGGGTTGCCAAGGGAAGAAGGAAATGGCATCCTGGCAGCACTAGTCTCTGAGCTGTCCCCTAGTTGGACTGATGTGAGATGGAGATCTTAGTAGTGGAATGACTTGAATATCTTCAACACACCTTTTTGCTGGGAAAATAACAATTTAATCAATTGTACTCTTGAAGGAAGTATACAATTTTGAGCAAGGTTTGTTTGTTTGTTTTTTTTCCCCCAGGGAATATTTTTCTGCTCCACAATAAAGTTTTGCATTGAAAAAGTCAAACCTTCTGTATTCACAAGTGTATGCGCAACATGGTGGACTATTTAGTCCAAAGTGCAATAACTACTTAGATATTTATATAGAGCAGAGGATCTTTATGTGGTATTGGTAAGAGAGAACCATTCAAAAACTTCCAGTGCCCAGGGGACTGGGAGGAAGCAGCTGTCATACTCATGAAAGGAAGAATAGCAAATCAAGTATTTGGAATGAAGTAGGATCCTCAGTAGGCCCCCTAACTTCAATGCTCTCAGCAGTGCCAAGCAACTCTTGTTCATTTTTCTGGGTTTATTTTATTTATTCAGAGAGGGTTTTTAAATTTTGTTTCCAGGTTTGTTTTGTTTTCTTTTGTTTTCCTGAAGTCTTTTGTTTTGTTTTGTTTTCTGTAGAGAAATAAAAATATTTATGTAAACTTTCCAAACGTTAAAAAAAATAAATGTTTTATATCCTATTACCTAGTTCCAGAAACTCAAGCTTGTAAATGTTCTCTGCATGGTGGCCAGTTCATATCTTGCAAATTCTCAGATGTCAGAGGAAGAAGAAATATGGAAGAGAAAAATTGCAATTGCTGTCATACGTAATACTAGCCACCTTAAAGATAGTAGAGAAAGCTACAGTCATGCTCTCTTCTAACCCTGCCTGTTGCACTGGTGACTATATCTTACACAACAGGAAGCATCTTACAGATAGCTTTCTCCTCCTAGCCATCCTTGGACTGCAGAAGACATAGATGTTAGTGGGGGAGGTTGGTGCTCTGCATCATATACAATCCAGAATTCTTGACCCAGTCCTAAAACTTTGTTGTACAACAGTTCCCATTGAAACAACAAAGCTGATTATATATATTAACTTCTGCAGGTTAATAATTTGCCAGCTTGTACTTTCTGTGTTTTCTGTAGCCCTTTCTAAAAGATTAATTTTTGAAGGTATTTTAGTGCCCAGACCTACAAAGACATTGAAGCCTCACAGATTCTCAGGATGCCTAATGATACGGTTGGGTGCCTATGTACTGAAGCTCATTGCGATATATAATTACATTCAGTAGGGGATCCAGAAGCTTTAAAAAATGTTTATGCATTTGAAAAAAAACCATGACATTTCTGTTAGAAAGGAATGAATTGAACTTCTGTCTCTGTGAAGAAAATATAATGCAAAGTTTTGGCTGGGTACTTCCAGCTAGCATGGCAGTGTTAGCTTCACTAAGTACCTTTCACAAAAGGTTTCCAGATCTCCAGCAGGGAGCCTAAAGCCCTGCAACTGTGGCTTTAGGTGGCATTTTGGAGTTTATGGCTCTGTGTGGGTTGTCTGAAACTCCAGGGAAGATGGGTGACCTGCCAGTAACCTGGGCATCATTCCATAGAAGACCTACCTGGTTCTGTCAAATTGTTCATCACATTCACTTGTTCTTGTAGAACAGTTCTATACTGGCATAATATTCCAATTGAAAAAAAATATATTTAAAAATCTAGCTAACTATCAGGAATGGGAATATCACTGAAAGCTGTATTTTATCAGTGGGAAGGGCAGAGATTCAACTCAGCTCACCCTTCCAGTGATTTGCAGGGACAGGCATGAAGTTAGGGTTTCTCCCTGGGCCAAGCCAAAAAGAAAGAAATTAACCTTCTGGGCAGAACCATTAGTGTCGGACCACAGTCACAATGAGTGTTCAGCCAAGCAAGAGTCAGCAGAGACTTCAGGAATATATTTAAGTGTTGTGTAAACTTTGGCTTTTCTAAATATGTTTGCGTTTTTTTTGGATATTTGGACAGGAGTGGTTCTTCCTCAGTGGAGAAGTACTCATTGTATGCATGTAAAAACATTAGTGACATTATTAGCAGTGGTATTGCTTTGGCAAGAAAGAAGTGCTGTTTGTCATAAAATGAACATCCTCCAGCTGTTCTGCAGAGCTTGTTTCACCTACTACTTTCTGAGCTGCAACAGTCATGAGTTATTTTAAATTTGTCACAAATAAACACGAGGCATTGTGCTCTCCCTTGTTAGTATGGAAACTAATGGATCAGGCCAGGTTCTGTGCTGCTGTTAATTGCTCCATCTCTATTTGAAGTCAGTGGGACTAAATAGTTTCCTGCTAACAGAGGATTCAACCTTTCATTTTTTTCTTTTGGCACACAGAAACTGGTTATACTGAATTGGAAACCTAATTTATGAAGTTCATAGATTTGGGCTGAGATGCTTTATATGCTAACACTGGAGCTCTTATCTTGTATCCTTTCCCATTGCTTTCACTGCAAATTTTAACCTCCCATTTCTATTCCAGCCTGATAGTTTTTGAAAAAAAATCAGCAAGTCTTTTAGCAAGGAGGGGGTGTCTGTTTCCTTCATCTTTTGTCTCCAACATTCATAAGAAGATTTCCCCCATCACACCTCTATTTCTAGTGTGTAATCTTTTATACTTCTATTCAAATTTTCTATTCTCTTTATTTTCTCTTTCTCTGATTCTGTTTCAGGAATCTTACCAGCAGCCACATTCCCTGTACTTTGTCGCTGTATGATTAGAGTTTTATTTCTAGTTATTATCTTGCTATGTGAATCTTTCTGAGGATATCTATCATCTAGAAATGCATCTAGTCATTTAAGATATTTCAATTTCTGTTCCCTCCTCTCCACCCTCTCTCCACCCATCCTTGCCATAAAAATTCAGAATAGTTTGTTTGTAAGAATTAATTCTTTTTTTTTCTTTCTATTTATGCATAATCGGTTAGAAGATCTTGCTTTAAATAGGTCAGACATTTCACTGATAATTGATTATTTAAGGTATTTTTTAATTTTTATATGTCTATAAATTCATGAAGAATATATTACTCTGCTGTTGTCCTGGTTTCAGCTAGGATAAAGTTAATTTTCCTCCTAGTAGCTGGTATGGTGCTGTGTTTTGGATTTAGGATGAGAATAATGTTGATAACACACTGATGTTTTAATTGTTGCAGAGCAGTGCTTACACTAAGCCAAGGACTTTTCAGCTTCTCACACTGTCCTGCCAGCGAGGAGGCTGGGA
The DNA here is from genome assembly GCF_013377495.2 of Cygnus atratus. Taxonomy (NCBI): domain Eukaryota; kingdom Metazoa; phylum Chordata; class Aves; order Anseriformes; family Anatidae; genus Cygnus; species Cygnus atratus. Next base: position 63,516,427 of record NC_066365.1, on the reverse strand, counting down.
GTGCACAAGGGGCTGGGAGGGGACAGAACTAGGACAGCTGACCTGAACTCACCAAAGGGGTATTCCATACCATATGACATCATGCTGAGTAATTAATATGGTGTGGCTTGGCAGGGTCAGAGGGCTGCTGCTCGGGGCTGGGTTGGGCATTTGTCAGTGGGTGGTGAGCAATTGCATTGTGCATCACTTGTTTTGTATACATTATTATTATTATTACTATTATTTGTTTGTTCATTTATTTATTTTCTGTCCTCATAAACTGTCCTTATCTCAACACACAAGCTTTTCTTTTTTCTGATTCTCTCCCCCATCCCAATTGGAGGGGGGGAGGGGGGGGGATGTGAATGAACAGCTGTGTGGTGCTGAGCTGCTGGCTGGGTTAAACCACAACAGCTATCTACATTCGGACCTTTTCTACCTTTAAAACTTCAGTTTCATTGTGACATTCCATTTTATCTGACAAATCCTTGAAGTTCTTTTAGACTTCTTTAAAGATTAATAGCTGGCTAATTACAGGTGTATAATACTAATGTTAATGCATATGTTTTTCTAAAGACAGTGACAAAAAGGATCTTTGTAATGGTTTGGCTAGAAAAGCCTTATCTAGAGTGCTAAAATGTCACTTGACTCACAAAAATGTTCTGGGTTTAAGAAACATGATAGAAAAGATAGAAAAGATACATTCAAGGGGAGATAAAAATGTTAACCTCAATCATTTTAGTGATATATTTCATAAAAAATCCTGCAACCAATTTTATTGACACATACTGTAGAATGGTACAATATACTATGAGATTCGAGCAGGAGGTCACTAAATGGAGTGCTTATGTAGGGTCACACTGGAGTGCTGATGTAGGGTCAAGAGGTTTAAATGGCAGGGGAGATAGGCATGGAAATTTCTTAAGCTTGCATAATTTTCAACACAGCATGTAAACATATTCTGAAACTGTATACATGCTCCTGGCATGGCTGTACCTTGTAGAGCAGTTGGTGATTGGCACGCTGAAGCATTCTGGGTAGTTTAGGACACCACCACGCATATCCATACTGCATGGCAGCAGTGTGGTTCAAGAGGTGAACTGTGACAAGTTCATGATTTGCTTTGAAGGCTGTGCTAAGAATGCAAGGATCACTACTCCTCCAGAAGCAGTGAGAGACAGGGAGCAGTTTTCATTATAATGCCCCTGAAGTGTTGAGCGCTGCAGCAGGCCTCCTGCCTTGTCCTAGATGGAAAAAAAAAAAAAAAAAAAAAAAAAAAAGGCAGAAATTCCTACCTACAAAAACAGGGAAATGTTTCTCATACACATGACAGAATAAAACTTACTGTATAAGTAGCATATCAGGATTTGTATCAAATATTATTCGATTGGGTTTACGTGGCCTCTGACCTCTGTGAGCAGAGCCCAGCAGCTGCTCCACGTTAAATAAGGCCCAGTTCCAGCTGGCTCCAAAGGGAACTGCTGTGGCCCAGAGCTGAGCCAGTGAGTGATGCTGGTTGGGCCTAAGGAAGAGCAGATGTAAGAAAGAGAGAGGCTGCTGTGACACAGCAGCAGGGAGAGAGGACTGAGAAAATGTGAGAGAACCAGCCCTGCAGACCCCAAGGTCAGTGCAGGAGGGCAGGAGGTGCTCCAGGCATGCAGCAGCAGCAGTTCCCCTGCGGCCTCTGGAGAGGCCCCTGGTGGAGCAGGCTGTCCCCCTGCAGCCCATGGGTCCCACTGCAGAGCGGATCTCCATGCTGCAGCCCGTGAAGGAGCCCCCAGTGGAGCAGCACCTATTCCCTGTTCCCCTGTGCCACATGGGGGGAGGAGATAGAAGGCAGTGGATGTGGGGGTGTCTTCAGTTTGTTTTTCGTTTCTCTCTGTTCTAGTCTGCTAGTGATAAATTATATTAATTTCCCTATGCTGACTCTGTTTTGCCTGTGTTGATAATCGTTGAGTGATCTCCCTGTCCGTATCTCAACCCTTGAGCACTTTCAATCATCTTTTCTCCCTCTTTTTCTCTGAAGAGGGTTCTTGCATTCTTAAACTTCTTGCATTTTAATGGTGTTTAAATAATAACCAAACCAGCTGAACTAAGCACCAGAAAATAATTCTGCCTTGAAATCGAGCCATAAAAACGGTCTATTCAATGATATCTAGGATTTCTTCAAATAAAATGTTTGGCCAGGTAATCTTCTTAATCTCTTGTCTCTTCTGAAGATGTACAGAAAATTTGGAAAGAAAGTGGGTGAATACAGTATGGGGTTTGGAGGCACATGTGAGGAAATCATCCTTGTTACTCAGCAACCCTGGTTACATGAACAAGTTAAATAGTGGAACATTATACTGAAGGGGTAGCACAATGTGAAAAGAGGGGTAACCCTGTCCCAGTAATGACAACTTCATTCCTAGATGAGCATGTCTTCCTGAGGGAAACATATTGATTTTCCCCCTTATTTTCTAATTTATGAATTTATGACTTCCTTGTTAATTTTCAAGTAATATTCATAGTCCAGATTATTGCTTCAAGTTTTACTTTGCCATTTATGGTCTAATTTTAAAGGAAAAATCTATCTTCTAGGAGTGATTAGAGAGAATTTCATATTTATTTATTTATTTATTCATAGTTTTTGATCCAAGAAATGTGTGTGTCAGTGATGTTCGTCATGGGCTCCCAAAAGGAGGAAAAATGACTATCCCAAACCTTCCATTTTGTAACCCTAGAAATGAGATGGAGTTGCAAATAGAGCAGTAAGTTTCTAAAAATTGAGTTCTATCGATTATACAGTGCTGAGAACAGAACTGTCTTTAGTAGAATACTGTGCTTGGGGAAAAAGTGTATTTTCAATAATTTACACTTCTGCTCTATTTAAATACTTCTTTTTCTTAATTTGTCTTTTTTTTTTTTTTTGAGTTGTCTCCTTTCTTCATTATTTTATTATTCACTCTGTTTTTGCTGTTCTCTTCTCTGAAATTCAAAAAATTTAGAGAAGCAGGAGGGGAAAAATGACCTGGTAAAATGAATTTTGTTGATGACTGTGGTATAACATCCATTGTTTAATCAACTGTAATACAAAAGTAAAAGTAATAAAAGGTAGCCAATATGATACCAAACTTTCAGAAGAAACAGAGAGGATCCTAATAAGCTAAGTGAATGAATCTGGGTCTTATACTAGATAAACATGTAGATTCATTCCCCATTTTTGGCTACTTAACTAAATAACCACGTAAGCTCCAATATGTTTTTATACATTAAATACAGGTTAAGGATTCTCCTAGAGAGAATGCAGAAACATTAAGTTCATAGCCAGCTAAACACACTTTATACTGAATGATGAGTATCCTATGCATTAGAGTTTGTCAAGAAATTATTATATATTATCTGAAGGAAGACACGCTGTGTAGAGGGAACTCCTATTTCACACATCTACTAGGGGTCTTTTAAAGTCAAAGGCATATCAGTAGGGATGATCAAGTGATCAAGCTAATATTGTTGAAGAAAGAAAGCTTTCACAGGAAAAAAAAAAAAGTCCCCTCCTGGGTCAGCAAATGTTTAAAAGATATGTAACAAAGGGTTGGAGTATATGCTTGGTTGTGACAATAGAAGACAGTTAGAAATGATATCCAACTGCTATGTAGCATATTAAAAAATCTGCAGATGGGAGGAATGAGGAAATAAAAAAGTTTTTATATGATTAAAATTATTTAAAACAGATAAATCTAAAGCTGACTGTCAAGAGTTGCAGAAAATCCTCCTGCAACTAACTGATAGAATGGTGAAACTGACATGAAGCTCTCTGTCATAAATGCAAAGTAATGCAAATGGATAAAAATAGTCTATGTTAGTATACAAGTAGCTAGGGCTGAAGACCTATTTTTTAGTGTGTATATATATATATATTTTTTTTTTTTTAAGGAAAGCCTAACAGTGGAAAGAAATGAAACACAAATACTCATTAAATCTTTCAGTGCTTAAAAGAATCTGAAGTGAAACTCAAGTTTCAACTGCATATCTTTAACTAATCTTAAGAGTATGCAGCATCTCATAGAGATATTGTCAGTTACTTTTCACTGATACAGCTTCTAATGATAGTTCAGCTCCAAGGACAGAGAAGAAGATTTTCAAAGCTGCATAAGCAGCAGCTGGGCTCCAAACCTCACTGACTTCCAGTAGAGATGAAGTGCCATGTAAACATATGTGTCTTTATTTACCTCCGCCTCTCCACCACCCACACACAAACTAGCCTAGTTTCTTATCCACACTGTGTGGGCAGAGAATGGGAAAATAGCTCCTGGGAGCTGATCCTGCTCTCTTCTTGCAAGAAAGAGGGAAGTGTTGATTGTTCCTAAGGTGCCCTGACTGCATGTGATGAACAGCAAAACTCTGCCCTGCGAAGAGACTTGCACATCTTGCTTCTGTAACAAGGGAAAACGTGGGTCAAGTGCCTGGGTGCCAGCAGACCCACAGGTATTATACTCTCTCCTGATGAGACTTCTTATCCTCACTTAACTAAAGAGTATAGATTAGGTTTAGCGTTTTGTCTCTTCCTACCTTATCCTGATACCGTCAAGCTTCAAATGGATGAATTAGCTGCCCCTAGTTAATCAACTTGGCAATTTGAGTTGAGCATTATCAAAACCTTATTCAAAGCTATTTACTAGCTTTCCATAATATGAAAGCATGTTTATATCTATCAAAATATACATACACCTATCTAATGCTGATTGAATAACAGTTTTGGTGGTTATTTAGAACTTCTAGAAAATAAACATTTCATTTATTCTAAAACAATTGTACTCAACACCAATTACTTTATATTTATTTAAATTATTATTTTTTAATGTTGATATGTTATCAGTGAGATCAAAGGACAAAAGCCCCCAAAATGTTTCACGAAAGTCAGTGTTTTAATTTTAAAAATACTTTGCAATTTTTTCCAGATATTTTAAGATTGTAAAAATGAAATGACTATCCAATGTTATTAAATATTTTGCTCAGGAAAAGAAAGCAGTGGTTGTAAAATCTCACTGTATTTCAAACAGTCTCTCTCATCCTCAGAATCTACTATTAATATTTTTAGAAGGTGTGACTTTATTCCAAGTTTCCACCTTGAGGGAGTTTTCTTTTTATCTTGGCATTACAAACCTTTGAAAGGAAGCATTTAGAATGGAAAGCATGACAGATCTTTTAAATGGAATATGCAGCTACTGAGCTCCACACTATAATTACTGTCATACTGAAGAAGGTTAAATATTTATGAAGAATGTGCTTTTTATCATTCAGTCTAATTTTTAAACCTGAATTCTGTAATTGCATTGAAATGCCAATAATCAAGGGGGGTTCTTTCTTGGCAGGCATAAGATTTTTACCAGTCTCATTTATTTGTGAAGCATGGCCAATGGAGGTATAAAAAGTCTGTGAAGTTTTTTTCATTTTGGACCAAAAAGTAAGTTGAAAATAGTTCTGCCAAATAACTTTTTATGCACTTTCTAACTGGCTTTTCCCAAAGATTAGAAACTGGGCTCCCGTCCTTTAGGTACATTGAGATTTATATTGGGTCTCTCTGTGTATTATTTTCACTAGATTTGGTTAGGGTAAATATCAAAGTGAACATTAGTCTTACATTCTTCTAGCATAGGTTGACATATTGAAATCATACTATAAATTTCTAGAGGGTTTCAAGCCAAAACCTACTTTCTGACCCAAATTTGTCTGATGCTTTCACTTTAATAAGTGTTTTTGAAAACCTCATCCAAATTCTGTTTTTAACAATGTTATTACAGAAAAATGTCACATCCTTTTACAGTTCTATAATCAAACTACTAATAAATAGGGAAAAATAGTTCTGTTTAATAATTTTATTGATTCATATCAATCAAGTAGTTTTAATGACAGTTTTATGTAAATTAAGCTAGAAATATTATGCAAAGAGGTTTACTAGAAAACTTAGCCTAAAGAATGTATTGACTGTGATCTTATAATCATTTTTTTTTAAATCATCTTTAATTTCAAATGCATTGTTTTGTCTTTGGGAAACAGGGAAAAAAATCACTGTCACATAAAATGGGCTCTAGACAGAAATCAGACACCTAAATCTAAATCACCATCCAAATCCTGCTAGCACAGTATCTGCTTAAACCAATAAATATTTAAGTGTTTTGTTATCATCTGATAGCTTCTCATGTGAGGTTCCTAAAGTCCTCTCATTTGTACAGACACAGAACGGAAAATGTAGTTCTCACCTAAGCTAGGAGGTCAGAAGTTGTGCAGAGCAATGCCAAAGTCTTTGGCTTGACAGAGAAGGATGTTCTTGTTGAATGTCATTCCAGCAAAGAGAAATTGGAGAAATCTGAATTGGGTCCCTGTCAGCCTTGCTTTCTAGCTCTTTTCCTTTCATATATAGCTGCTGGAGGAGAAAATGATGGCAGTGTGATCATTTTTTATTTTATAGACTTGTGGCTAATACACTTACCTGGGAGGTGATGCTTACCAAAGAGAAAAGGAGTCCTGGATTTGATTCTTGATTCAAGGACTATTTATGTGTTAACATTAAGCAGGTTTTATTAAAATAATAATAATAATAATAAATATTAAAACAATAATACTAAAAAAGAACAAGAGAAACAAAAGAAAGGCAAATCATAGAATCATAGAATATTCTGAGTTGTAAGGGACCCACAAGTATCATCAAATACAACTCCTGGCTACACACAGGACCACCCAAGAATCGGACCATGTGTCTGAGAGCATTGCCCAAATGCTTCTTGAACAGCTCTGTGCCATGACCGCTGCCCTGAGGAGCCTGTTCCAGTGCCCAGCTACCCTCTGGGTGAAGAACGTTTTGCTAACACCCTGCCTGACCCTCCCCTGTCCCAGCTCCATGCTGTTCCCTCGGGTCCTGTTGCTGTCCCCAGAGAGCAGAGCTCAGCGCCTGCCCCTCCGCTCCCCTCGTGAGGGAGCTGCAGGCCGCCATGAGGCCTCCCCTCAGCCTGCTCTGCTCTGGGCTGAACAAACCAAGGGACCTCAGCTGCTCTTCATATGTCTTCCCCTCCAGAACCTTCACCATCTTTGCAGGCTTCCTTTGGGCACTCTCTAGTAGTTTTATGTCCTTCTTATGCTGTGGTGTCCCAAACTGCACACAGTACTTGAGGTGAGGCAGCACCAGCGCAGAGCAGAGCGGGACAATCCCTTCCCTTGACCAGCTGGCAGTGCTGTGCCTGATGCACCCCAGGGTATGCCTGGCTCTCCTGGCTGCCAGGGCACACTGCTGGCTCATATTCAACTTGCCATCAACCAGAATGCCCAGATCTTTTTCCATGGGGCTGTTCTCCAGCTCTCCAAATGCTTAGATCAGAGTGTGGTACAAACCTACTTTTGCTGGAGTCCATCAGATCACTGGCCTCTGCATTCTGTATGCTTTTACACAGAGCAGCACAGTTTCCATCAGAGGTATGGAGGTGTGCAGACCTCTGTTGGGGACCTCTCCAAATGTGGCTTTGAATGCACTCAGGCTAGAGAGGGCACTCCTTCACAAAGTATTGAAGTCATTGAGAGAGGCTGGGGATCTAGTTTAACTGAACTAGCTGCCTACTTTTAAGGTAGAACATCTCAACTATTTTAGCAGTTGATGGATAGTGTATTTAGGATGTTACTCATCTTATCCAAGAACAGATGTCTGAAAAAAAGTCAGGTCAGCCAACCCCTACAAATGTCTATTTCTTTCAACTGTCTGGAAAGGGACCCTGACACAATTTCCTCAGCCACGGCCATTTAAAGCTATATGGATGAATACTACACATCGGTATTCATAGGAACACCACCAGGACGCAGCTTTGTTCTAAAAGCAACCAAGTCCTCCTCAGCTGTGCAAGAGGTATGCCCCTGCCCTGAAGAGGAGATTCTGGGCCCTGGTTCCAGGAGAGCTGGAAGGGCTGTCCCCACACTCACAGAAGTGAGCACCCCACAGTGCAGTGTTTTCTGCTGGGTACTCTATGCAACTCTGTACCAGCCATGCAGTGTAGCCTTTCTGAGAGATCTGAGATTCTTGTGTGATAGACAGAGAATATAGAGCTCCAGTTTCTGGTGTGAGTTCTACTCTGGGAAATGAAGTAAGGTAAGCATTTACATCCAAAGTTGGCCTGGCTTTTCACAACATACAGAAAATATTCCAAAGGGCATAAGCATCTTACTGGTGTCAGTGAATTTGAATCATAGAGCATCTTGCATTTAAAATTAATTTTGCTCTGCTTCTTTTGATTGCAATTTAAGTAACTACTGAGAATTGAAAAATATATATTAACTGACATTTATGGAATGCAGTTGCTTCTTTTAAGGCCATAAATCTGGGAATATATACTTTCAGAATTTGTTATGTATCTAATGTTCGATTCTCTCTAGTTTTTTTTTTTTCTTTTCTTTTTTTTTTTTTTCTGCTGCCAACCTGAATGCATAGAGTTAAATCATCGGAAGTGGCAACAAGGTTGTTAAAGAACTAAGCAGTGATGGTAGAACAATGACACAGATAAGGCAGCCTCAGGTATATAACTTCAAAGACTTTTAGATATGAGCGTCTGCTAGGCTATTGGGAGAAAAACTGACTCTGTGTAGGCTGGAATGGGGTAGTCTTCCTAGGGCTATGCCTGGTTAGCAGAGATCTGAAACTTCAAATGCTTTAGAAAAGGAGAGGGGGCATGAATAGATTAGGAAAGGCTATGGGGATGAATCGATGAAAAACTGACAGACGACAAGAGATATGGGAAACACCAGGTATGGTGAGCTGAGTAAGTTTTTTTTATTTTGTTTTTCCTTGTTTTGTTTTGTTTTACCTTCAGGAATGAGGTTAGTTCAATTCAGGGGAATATACAAAGAATCAAAGCTTTCACACAGTTCTGTATATGTCCCTGCCTTTCAGGAATTCATGTTCTGCTTCTTGTTTTGCAGGTGTGACCACTGTGTCGTCATATAGATACAAATCTGCAGGCATATTTGTGAAAATAGTCATGACCAACATCTTATTGTCACTCATGTAAAGCCTGGGGTAAGCTGTGGAATCCCACCCAGGAGAGAAGGAATTAAGGTCTAGCAACTTTGAGGTATATTTAAGAAAATCCAAAAGAGAGTTTTAGATATTTATTAGCTGTGACACTGACATTCATTATTTCTTCTTTAGCATTAAATTAAAAAAATAAAGTGTATAAATCTTGATTTTTCTAGAGTTCAGGCTCAAAAAAAGGCAGACTGTAGCCTGGCGAGATGATGATAGATGACTTGGATTGTGTCTGTTTCAACCAATGTGACCTTGTACAGAAGTTGTCCTTGTTGGGTAAGATAAAACTAAAAGCTTGTTTAACCTTTGTTATCCATTCTCTATTCACTTTATTTTTCCTCTATTCTTTATCCAGCAAAAGAGGATTTCTTGCAAAGCTATTCTTCTGCGCCCTTTGCTGATTTACATTCACAAGTGCATACAGGGTTAACTTTGAATTCTGTTTACAGTGTGTTAACAGCATCGCATTACAATTATTGATGATTAGGTTATGGAAAGTGGAAATGCCTTTAGATTAACACTTTTGTCTCCTTTTGTCTCCCTTAAGTTTGAGAACAACAAGAGCTGAAGGGGCAATAAGTGATGAACCAGGTTTCTAGATTCAGAAAAATATACTCAGGATAAAATAGGTTATAGTTACTATAGTAAGCCAATAATTGTTCTGCTTAAAATGTGCTACATAGTCTCTTTGTTCTTCAAAATAACTTCATTGTCCTTGAAAGCCTAGGCATGATATATGAACTATAGAATATTTGAGGATTTAAGAATAGATAAACCTCTAAATATGAGTTTTAGCATTTAAGAGGAGTCCCTTTTACATATCTAGCATAGCTTTATCTGGGGTCTGTAACTCCAGTTACATTCCTTCAAAACTTACTAATTTGAAAGACATTGGCAGATGGGGGTGAATTGGAGTAGTGATAAGCATTAGAAAGATAGAATTTAAAGTGTCTAATTTACATGGTCTTGCTAACAAAACTGTTTAGGGAAAAGTTGTTTGCTTACAAAATCTTCATAGTGAATGTTATAGAAAATCCTAGGATGTCACTTTCCAGAATCCCAATCTGATTTCACACTTAAGTACTCATACAGTTTTAAAGAAAGATGGTGAGTTACCTATAGTTTTATTATTCTATTTTGGAATCTTGCCTGAAAACTGTGATGCAAGCATGTTCTAAATTACACTTAGCTGAAAGTATAGCACAAAATATTCAGTATTGCATGACTGGTTTTGCAAGTAAAGCTGTGAAGATTTTTGTTATACATCATCTGGACGTCTGAAGTAATGTTGTCAAGGACTTTCAGAAGTTGTTTAAATCCTGTACATGTTTTTTTACAGCCAGCCAGGGAGAACGGTGATGGAACATAACTTTTGCAAACAGTACAGTAAACGGTATGACAAGCTGCATTGGTTATTTTTTGCAAGAAGACAATGAAGTACATCATGCTACCAAGTGTATAAACTTTTAAATGATTTGATGCCAGTTCATTTAGAGGAAATATTAATTTTCATTCTGATATTCACCCACAAAAGTCAAGCAGAAAAATACTTTGTTTATTTTATGGGCCCATTAACTATAGAATGATGACTTACCTTTCCTATATTTAATCCTCAGAACAGCAAACAGTCTACAGCCAGATCTGTTCAATTACTCTCAGTGATTTAAAGGAACTTTGTTACCTCCTACAAATAAAATATCTATACAAGCACTTTAAAAATATTGAAGATCTCGATCCTTTCAGTAATTTATTATTTTATTTACAAAAATTTTCAATTGCTATATTTTATGTACCCATTTGTATTTTTATTGGCTTTATTAGAAGTAGTAGTGTAGTGCTATCTTTAGCTTAACTTAGTTAAATCTATAAATCTAATAAGAATAATCACTGTAGGAGATCTTATCCTTGACCTCACTGCTGCAGCACTTCTGCTTGCCTTTTTCTGCTGCTATTCATGATTTCTACAGAAGCAGCTAGAAGCAGGGCAGTGACCCCCTTTTGTCCTTATTTCAAGGTTCACCTAAAGCTACACTTTGCTTTCCTGAATCTTTTTTTTTTTTCTTTTTCCCCAGCTGGCAATCAAGTCAAGTGGTCTTAGTACACACTCAGCAAAAATAGCACCATCATGTCTTAGTGATACCACACCCCAGTGATTTTGAGAGAAAACATCTATTGTGTGAGGTATGCAAGTAAATAAAGCCACCTCATGAAAGAAATGAATTAAAACATCACTTTCTTACAGGTTGGCTACTAACAACTATCTCTCAAGTTTGTGCTAACTTTCCCCTTTTCCCCTTGAGCTGATCTATAATGATAACATCATGTGTCAGGAGAGAGCCCTTTAGAGGACAGTTCTTGATCTAGACCTAATTGAGGAAAAATAGAGATTCCACATTATTCCTGTGGGGATGATACAGACAGAGCTATTTTCCCCTTTTTCCGTGAGCATTTGTATGAATTATGCAGTAAGAAAAAAGAGAAAAAAATGGTTAGCAACTTCACATTTATATATCCTGTTGTCTAAACATCTAAACATAGTTGTGGCCTTGCTCTCCAGTTTATGGAAGACTTTGGTCACCATGTCCGTCATGTTAGAGACTTCTCTTATCAGATCAGCATGGTCCTCCAGACATGTTTTGTTCAATAAAAGACAGTGGCTGTGGTTGCTTCTGCTTTTTATTATTTTTATTAATTTAACCTGGACAGTCAGAGATTGTCTGTGGAGGCTAAAAAGCTGCTAGGAGGTGATTAATAGATGCCTTGCAACAGAATGATGGCTGTTCTCACAGTCCATGTTTCAATCTGCAGTTGTCTGCTTTGTCTTTTTGCTGTATTGCTTCCTTGCATAAGCTAATTGCCTTTTCTCTTAGTAGCAACTTATGCATATTCTTTTTGTTTCGTTTTGAAATATGAACTGGAGAGAAGAAAACTGGCACTTCCCTTGCATAAAGCATTCACTCAATACACTAGAACAGATTAAAAAAAAAAAAAAAAGATACCTTCTTTACTGATAGACAAGCTCCAACAAAGCCAGAAGAAAAATCTGTTTTCATTTGTACACCGTCTCTCCATCATGCTCAAGTTACAGCTGTCAAAATACAGGTAATTTAGTAGACTTTTCTAGGGATAAAAAAGAAAAATAACTTGATCCACTACAAATCTTTAGTTCGGGCTGCAGAACACAAAACCCATGAACCATAACTGCTGGGACTGTCTGCATCCTTCTGCTGCATTTAACTTCATTGTCTTTTCTGTGATAAACTGTAAAGCAACCTATCAAGTTAGCAGATTATTGACTGTCCTGCTGGAAAATTTTAGGCATGGTTTTAAATTAGCTCTGTAAAAGAGGAACAAGTCAAATCTGTGCAAGTTGCATAGCACGCTTTGGATTGATAGGCAGTACCTAAAAACTGAAATGTGCTTTTTGAGTGGAGGGGATTTTATGAGACACAAGTTGCTTCATGAACACCAGGAGTCTAGCTAATTTATACATGATTGTTCTTGTTCTTTGAAAGATATCTGGCTCTAGCCAACTCTGCTATGGATTTTTTTTTTCCGATTATATGGTTCTAGCAGCTAGTTTAGGATTCTTTTCTGAGATCAGGTAGGGAAGACTTCAGTCTCATTTTAATACAGTCCTTTACACCATTTCAGAAGTGCAGAGGGACTATGGAACATCTATAAATAGTTTCTGCCAGTCCCCTTTCCATAGAAGAAAAGTACGAAGTATATGAGAACCAAGTGTGTTGGCTTTAATGAATTTGTGTTGATTTAAATGAGTTTAGAATCTGGTTTGTTATCTGCAAAAGTCTAGCGTATGTCTAATTTCTGTATATTTGATTTGATGGTTTGGGTTTCTGCTAGTATTTCACTTCCTATAATGCTGAATCCCTATGCAACTGTTCCAAAGAAAATAGAGCTGAGGTAGGTTTCCCCAGCAGTATGGTTTGTTTCCTTTTTTCACTTTTGCTTAAAGAGAAAGCAAGACTTTTCAGGAAAAGTTTGTCTAAGCTACAGAGGGCTTATCACTGGAGACGTCATAGACAGAAAAATGATACTCCTTACACTGAAATGACCTTTCTTTAAGTATTAGGCATCTCTAAAGATTAGAAGATTTTATTTTCATCACTTTAGTTTGTAGATATCTTAAATGTAGTATTTTTGTATCAGCTATGGACTCTTTTTTTTTTTTTTTTTTCCCCAGGAGGTAGAGCTCATTTCCCAGCAAGAATATTCACAAAGCCTTCACAAGGCTATCAGAGACACAGTATTCAAGCACCTACATATAACCTGGTACTTACTTGCTTTTGACATTTTTGAAAATTGCTTTTTGAAAATCCCAGTGGTTACTTTTCTGCATTTCCAGATACATAAATTCTTTACGCTCTTACCTATCAACTTCTGACTCGACCAATTTGCAATGTAGTGTCCTCACAGACAGGTTTGGAGGTCATGCTGCTTCTCACCTAGGGTGTTTGAATACTATTATGTCTAACATCTGTAAAGATGCAAAAATGAGCTATGGGCATTCACTCCATTTAAACATTTTTATCAAGTGCGTTTGTCAGTTCACAGGTTGGTCTGAACAAGAAGCTCTAGTGGATGAAAATAACTGCTGAAATGTAGACACCAGGGCAGTGGCGTCATAACACAAAGCTATGTGTGTATGCTCAGTGGCTAAATGGGCTTTATATTAGCCCCTACATAGGCCACAGTGTGCCACTTCTCTAGTTGTCTCTGCGTGGCCAACACTTTAAAGCAAAGGTATTAAAAAATATCCTGATGCAATTCACAGGATAACTGCCCACAATGTTGTACCACCCCAAAGAACACCCCAAAGTACAAGTAGGAGGCGAAGAGATGGGAGGATAGGAATATCTCAAGGCGCAGTAATACCTGAAGACTTCTTTAGTTTAATTGGCTAATTTTTTGGTGGCAATGTTTGTAGGAAAAGTTGTTGCACACTCAAGTCTGATCAGAGTTGCATGTGTTTACAGAACTGAATGATGACCTGAACCAAGGACCTGATGCAGCTGAAAATAGTTTCTGTTTGTGTTCTCTTTTGGCTGAATACACTCTTGTTCTGGCACAGCTCTTACAGCTAGCCAAAGGTGTTTGGACAGCTTGAGCAGTATCTTTGAAGGTCTAGCCATGGCCGGTGTCTGCTGAAACCACATTCTGCATCACTGGTTTGGGGAAAAAGAAATTTAGAGGGTGACATCCCCCAGCAAGCAGTTATTACTAGACAGTCAAACACAAGAGATGATGGTTGGTCTGCAAAGAAATGGCTGCAACTGGAAAGAGACAAGGTTGTTTGGTTAGTAGCAGCAATGCCAAAGCTGTCTTCTGAATAAGGTAATCAAGAGTTTATCAGCAATATCAGTGTAATGTATTCCTGCTGTCTGCACTGGGCATGTTGTCCTCCCAGCTGGTTCAGCAAACTGTTTGTAGGACAAGCATTTATACAGGTAGAGAGCTCATTGTAGTAAGCCACTTTCTCCTTTATGTTTAAAACATCATTTCCAGTATATTCACAGATGAACAGACCAGTTCAAGGCTAGTAACGTGGGGTGCAGAAGAAAAAGCAGTAAAACACAGTGACAGTAAAAACTCCTGCTTGTGATATGTTAGAGGAACCATACTCTGCAGATCCCCATAGCATTTGTGACACTACTTTCACCCTTGCAATGAGAACAGGAAGAGCTCTTCCCTTTCCTGAGCTGTCAATCCTTGTTCCATTTCATGATATAAAATCATGGCAATCCATTTTTTATGCATTACTGTATTTGTGAGTAATAGTACATCCTTTCCTTTATTTACCATGCTTGAAATTTAACTTTCTTCCATAAGGCTGTGGAAATAAAGTTCTTGTATGAGTCACAGAAAAGGAGCATTTGAAGCAGTTTAGCATTTACTTTTTTTTTTCCCCAGTTTATGAATGTCTAAGCATTAGCTGATTCAAGTTTATTAAGTATGAAAAAGCACTAGGATTTTATCACCGCTTGATGTTAAATAATTAACTTAGCAAATGAGTGCCAACATCATAAAACACAATATGTATGATATTGAATCTGTATCTATATTCAATAATAAATATCTTATGGCATTCACATAACTGAAGCCCACACAAGAATAAGGAAGCTGCCAAAATAGTATCATATCCAGTTGGCTTATTCAGCAAGAAACCAACTGGTCCACAGATGCTCTTTTTTCTATGAGAAAATATCCTCTTTTGCAAGTCTCCTATCTGAAGAATATTTAATATGAACTCTTCTCCTGCAGGCTGTAAATCATTTATTCATCAAACCCTTTTATTTGTAGCAGATGGAAAACTTGCTACAAGTTTAAAAACAAAAAAGGGGAAGATTAGACAGTTAGGTGAATAATAAGACTAATTGCATTATACTGCACTGACTTTCTAAAAGGCCTTATGGCAAGGGAATGAACTGATACTCAGATGAATTTGGACGCCTTTTCTCTGTTTGGGTGGCAGAGATGAGAGCTGGACAATAAGCATGTTTTTCCTGAAAGCCCTTATTCATCATATGTAAGGGTGTGAACAGAGGGAATGAAGCTATGATAAGATGTTCCCCCATATCCACTTCTAGTGTCCTTGTCATAATGTGGCTGTCTAGCCCTGGTCCCAGCCAGTGTGATGTACAAAATGGACCAGTTGTTCTCTTTCTGCAGTGTGTCCTTTTTCCCTCCCTTGCAGACCAAATAAGCCAAATTTTATTAAAGTTAAAAACATATCCGAGCAAACATATGCAAAGTGCATTTTGGACTCCATAATGCTATGCTTTCCCCTTCATTTGAACAGCATTCTTTAAAAATACTTTCAGATCATGAATTTACTTTCTTACAGTGTTAATTTAATAGTTATAGGACAGATATGATACAGCAGCAGACTGGGGAGGAGAAAAGAATTTCACAAAATCCAGTAGTAAGAGATTCCCTGAGAACTCTGCCTGGTGTAAAAAATACTGCAAGAACTCTGCCATTTGATAGTTATCTGATCTCAACTGCACTAAGTCCTGGAGGCTGGCCTGCTCATTTCGAGGAAATATGACTACAGATCGTTATTATTATTATTGTTGAAATACTGTTGACCAAGAACCCAGGAAGGGAGGGCATGTTATTTGCTCTGCTGTTTTTCTGTGTATTCATACAGGTTCCTGTTTCTGTAACCTGCATTCAAATTAATTTGTGAAGAATTTTGCCATTCATTTCAGAACAGCCCTTTGTTTTAGCCACTGTGCCTTCATAATTGAAACTGTGTGTCTGAGTTGTATTACAATTATTTTTTTTTTATATTAAGGGATTCCTCTTCCACCTGCTCTTTGGGGTTGGGATCTTAGACCATGTTTTTGCAGAGCACAATATCTGCAGAAAGTAAAAAGATGATGTCACTATGACAGTATTATTGACTTGGAAGTTAATTGAAGGCATTGCTTTCATAGACAACATAAAGTGATATCCAAGTCAAAAATTTCATGTCCCATATCATTAAACAAAAATGTTTTCAGCCCAGTGAGACCAGCTGTTCCTGCGCATCCAGCTGCTCCCCACCCTGACTTGCATATTTTATATATCCAAGAAGGCATTTAAAATCTGCAGCATCACTGTTGAGATTATTGCACTATTCACTTAAAAACCGCAACAACTGTTGTGTGGGAGTTAAGCAGAAAATTTACCTTAGGTGGGTTCTTGTTGCAAGAAAAGAGACTACTGCTCTCCTTTACTAATAATCTGATATACATATATACACTTTCTTTATTTTTGGTAAGCAAAATATCTTTAATTTTTTTCCCCACTCAGATAAAATCTTTGCATAGCTTCTATCTGTAACTGGCCTTGCCAAAGCAACTGAAACATGAAGGAATTAATACTGAACATACAGTCTTTCCAACGTAACTGGAAACTTCAGGCAGAGTCATGAATACAAGTTATTGGAGTAAGAATGAGAAAAGAATAATGCTACTTACAGCTGTAGGGGAAATACTTGCAAATATTTCAGCTGGTATGTACCTACTAGCAAGTTCAATACACTTTGTTTACATACGTTAACCTATCACTTTTTACTGTGCTTTTTATTACTTTATTATTGTATCAGATAACATCTATTAATATACTCCTTTAAAATTTTATTCGCAATGTTAGTCAAATTGGGACTTGGTTGTCACAGACTTTGAAAAAGAGAGAGGAGAAGGGATATTCCCCAGAGTAGTAGTTTTGATATGCAACCTCTTACTTGTGGGGTGGAAATGTAAACTTTCTTAAATGTCTGGTCAGCCATGCTAGATAAAGCAGAAGAAAAACATATGGAAATATGCACTACCCCATCTTACTTTCCTTTACACATTTGAAATCTGTGTGCATGACAAGAAGAAATAGGAATCCTGTTTTTCTGCTGAACCTAATCCTGAAAATGCATATAGACAAGGAAACGTGAAATGATCAGATCTGCGTCCCAAAGCAAGAAAAGATATTCAGTGGTGGTAAGTGTCTCACACACTCATCAATGAATGTAGCACTGCCCTACTCCTGGTGCAAATAGACTCAAACAAGATTTAAAAAAGGATAAATTTTTTTACTGAGGTGTTCCAAAACAATCTAGATTTACTCAAGCACAGTAGATGTAATTTCACACATAAGATAAGAAAAAAGGTGTAAGGAACAGCAAAGGACACATGAAAGTATCATGCAGCACCAACAGTAGTTGTATCAATATTCTTGATGAAGTTATATATATATATACATATATATATATATATATATACACGTGTGTGTGTGTATATATTTACCTAGGAGACTTCTTTCATTTCCCATACTCTAGAAATGTTCATGGAATAATCAATATAGTTTAAACTTTGTCCTCTGCAAATATAATATCTGCTTTCAAAGACTTACACTAATCTACATTGTAAAGCAAAGGGCAAGACTTAGTCTTGGAGTGCCACCCTGATTAATGGCTTGATTGGCTTTTCTTCTTGTTAGTCAAGGGGAGTGGTAAACTTTGAATTGAACATTGGATTATCATAAAAATGTTGTATGTGTTTTATATTTGTAAGAGTGATTACAGAGTTGGCTAGCAGCCCTGAAGAGACAGGCCTCCAGAGCTACACCCAAGTAGTTGTACTTTAGACCTGAGAGGGCAAAGTTTAACAAGAATAAATACCTGTACTGCTTAACAGTGGAAAGGTATTTTCAGATATTAATATGAATAAATATGGCATGACTTCAAAGCTCACTGTCTATGTTTCTACAATCTCAACCAGAATGTGCATCAGCCTGTTTCTTTTATTATCTCTTCACTTTTTTCTGTTTGATTTTTTTGTTGTTCAGCACATTTTAAGAAAATACAGTGATGCATGTGTGGAAAGTAAATGCAGCTCCTGTAAAACAGAATTCACACTCAGAATGATAGCTTTAAGCATTGTGACCCTTGAATTTAGGGAATCTGTGACCAATAAATTTTACCTTTATTACTAGTGTGGATGTGATTTTTGTCTATTCCTGTAGTAGCTACCACACAGCTAGCTGCGCAGGCTCCAGGGTGAGGTACAATCATGCCATTCCTGCACAAAGCATATACATTTGGTTATACACACTGTCTGTGGGCCCCTTTGCACTTAGGGTCGAGGGCATGAGTACTGTAAGCTCATGCTTCAGCATATTCCCCATTCCTCCTCCTGATCCCATAGAGAACAAGGCATAAGGTCCTAATACTAACAGTGACCTGATGGTTCATACTCTACTTCTTGTTCTACAGAGATAAACCCATACAGAGGTAGGGAGTGAGAGGATGTGTCCTGCTTAGTTACAGGCAAGATAATGCTATCAAGTAGCATTACACATCTAAAAACATTCTCAGTTCTAACATCAGGTGTCAATACTGCTGTGGCATTCACAATTATACGCTTACGTCATATGCTGTATCGCCCCATTTGTGTGACCTGCTGCACGTAAGCTTGATGCATCCCTGTCTTCTTGCATTCAGCTGACTGACTGAAAAGGTAGTACCGACATGGCCACATACCCAGGCAGCATTTCTTCCTTTCCCAGCAAAAAGTTAGTAAACGTGGTGGACTCAGTCTGGGGCTCTAAGAAGGCAAAATTGAAGGTGGGACTGTACCAAGGTGGGAAGTTTTCTTGTGGGCCAAAATCTCTTAGGTCCAGATGGTTCCTACAGAGTTAGCAAGGAAATGGGATAGTAATAAGTGGCCAAGAATATACTGCCCCTCCTTACACAAAACACGCAGTACTCCTCTTTTCAAATTTTAATAGGAGCATCCTGGTACTTTAAGCCTGTTATTTTTTTGTATCCATCTCTTGCAAAAGATTCAACATTATTGCCACCAGAACATGTCTTCCTTTGTTGTATATTCTGGATCAGCAATGGACCATGCAGGCAACAACCCAGTAGCCAACAACTGATTTCCACTCAATCCACTAGGCTACAGCTGAATTCTTAAGTAAAACTTAACTGGAGTCTAAACTGAAGTTGAATCCTAACTTCTGGCCTTCCGAACTAGAAACTGATGAATAAACAAAAAAGGAAAGATGCAATTCAGAAAATATTTTATTGAGTACAATACCATTTCATTTTAAGCTTTCATCAAAGGTCTACTTTATAAAACAACACCAACAACCTCTCTGAGGTTGAATACAGCTTGGGCAGGTGCACAAGGAGCAGGAGAGAGAGGGGCAGCATCTTCAAATTTTCATGCAAGCAGCATAATATAGGATGTTTGCATCCAGACAGTACCTTGTCACAGTGCCCAAGTTTGCACCATCTCACCAGGAAAAATTAATGCATCTACATTTAAATTTTATAAAGGATTGTAATAATCAGTAGCAAGTTCAAATGTACAGGGTGTTGCCACTGAATGTTCAATGGATATACTCTAGCTCACAACAGGAAAATTAGGAGCTCATAAAGAACATATTGTAGTAAGCCCTGTGTGGAAACAAGATTAACTCTAAGATTAACTCTAACTCTGGAGAATGATGGCTAACAGGACAGCAGAACTAGTGTAGATAAGGAGAGCTGTAATTTTTACAGATGTACTAACATCTAACTTCTATTTTTAGCAGATGGAAGACCATAAAAGTTCCTGGGACTGGGGTTAATTCCATGACACACAAGGCTGGAACGAGGACTTGGCTTCATGTTTCCTGGAGGGAGACTAATTGAACAGTAGTCCATGAGCACTTTCCAGTTGCATGAAGCAGCTGCTCATCTCATAGAAAATAGCCTTCACTAGGGTACAAGTGTGTTAATATTTAAAAGAATGAAGCTGCTGCTTTCTAGAACATAGACCAGCTATTCTTTTTTCCAGTGTAAGTGTTGATTTTCAGTGATGGGAAAGCATAAGTGTGCTATAAAATTCAGGAACAGTCATAAGCAACCATTAAAATTTCCCCATATTGTTTAAATTCTTCTCTCAGACCTCTTTCTTTCATTATGAAGTATATGTACGTTCATCAACTGTAGAAAATTTTCAGGTTGACTATATTTCTGCACTTAATTCTGGATTTTTATGAGCTGGTCCCCACAGAATCTTTAAAAAACTGCCATGAAACTAGCATGGTACTGCCAAAGAATTTGAGGAGCAACTGTTATAGCATTAACTATAAAGGTAAGTGTACAGCTGTTAACATGTTTTATGATACAGAGCCTTCCATCATCCTTTGGCTGTGCATATCCCAACATGTGCAAGAAGTACCACTTTTTCAGGAAATAATTTTATAAAGCAGGATGGAACAATTTTCAAATTACAACAATATTTTCAGATGAGAAAAGAAATTAGACCACATTTTAAAGCAAGAAAAATAGAAATGTAAAGCTTAGCATATTCATTAGCAATTAGAGGAGAAAGTCCAGAATAGTCCAGAAAGACTGAAGTATTCAAATAATTCTGAAGGGTTTTGTTGAAATGAACTTCTTATTTATTAAAAAGACAACACATTCTCAAGAGAGCATCTTCTGCAGTGAAATAATTTAGTTTCTTCATATAGACACATCATACACAATGTTAACAACCATGAAAAACAATACAAAATGCTTTCAAATTTAACAAGTAGAAAAATATAACTAGTATATATGGCAATTGTGAATCTAATACTGTACAGAAGTATTTACGGATTTTTACAAATAAATTATAGCATAAATGCCCTTTTTAAAATTTCTAGATGTACACTGGAACATAGATTCTGAAGCTCACCACTAACTTGCAACTAATGAGTGCCAGTCAAATGTTCTGCCAACGAGCTCAAAAAATTTCTTGTTGGGTTCATGGAAGTATTCATGCAGTTTCTCGAGTAACCAGGTATCTACTTGTGGGTGCGCTCGTCCTTTTGACTCATGTAAACAACGCTCCCTCCCACTGTCCCTTAAGCAGTAGAAGCCTTTAGTTTTATTGAAATAAAAGTTTGAAGCATTTATCTGTGGTGATAATTTCAAAAATCTCTCTACCTTCTCTATTTCTGGAAATGGATCTTTGATTAGCTTATCCCCATCTACAATGTGGATATGATCAAGGGGAAAATACTTCAACCAGTTTTGCATGTGAATGTAGTATAAGCTTCTGTTTATTGCCTTGTAGTCCACATTGAGTTCACCATCTTTAATCAGGAATTGTTCAATGGATGGATACGGCTTGTGCTTCTGCATGTGGTTATAGAACACTTGGGTGTAATCTGACAGTACTCTCTCACTCGGGTCTCTTAAAATAAGGAGTAGTCTCATAGATTGGTTCATGTTATAAACTCTTTCAGGCACTTTAGGTGATGTGAAATACGCTGGAGTTTTTTCCACTGTGATCTGATGTGGATAAGAGAATGGCATTTGATTAATATACCACCGCAATCCATTTCTGTAATGATCTTCCCAGTCAAAGAAGTGAACTTCACTTTCTGCTGCTGCAATATCTGGATGAAGACTCAACATCTCTAACAAAGCTCTCGTTCCACCTTTTCTCACTCCAATAATGATAGTCTGTGGCAGCTGCCGGCATGATCCATTAGAATGAATGTTTTCCTTGAAGTCATTTTTTTGAGATGTTTTCTTTAAAAGCTCTCTCTGAACAGACTGAGCAGAAGTCTCAGCCTTTGAATTTATAGCCGGTCTGGAAGGCACTATCTGAGGTTGAACAATAAGCAACACAGCTCCCAGCAGAAAAGCTGCCATGACAGAAGTTCTTAGTCTGGTTTCACTCAAGCAGGTAATGGGGCATGGAGTGATTTCCACCGAGAACAACCTTTAAAATTTGTTTTTGTTTTGCTGAGTGGATGCGTATTTCTCAAACGGAAACTTTGCTGAGAGAAAAAAAAAAGAAGAGAGGCACATTATTTTATACTCTGATATATCACTACTAAAGCCACACTGCAAGTATCTTTTGATTTTCACAACTGAACAAACTTCTTTAGCTTTCCCAATTCTAGGCTCATAAATCATTGGATAGAATTAAATTCTTTAAAGACAGGCACATAAAATAATGCCACGAGAAAATGATTTCCAGTCACCAGGAGACATGAACATTCTGAATAATTTTTTTTTTGCACCCAAGATTCATTGAGGTAACTTTTATTATTTTTTTAAATCTGATTTCAGTGGAATTGAACCACTACTGCGAGAGATTTTTTTTTTTGTATTTGTTTTTAAATCTGCAAGAATAGGTCTATTTCAAGAATAGGTCTATTTTAGAAAGAAAACCTAAAAAGAAAAAGGTATGGGCTTGAACAAAATAGCTTCCTCAAAGATGGTCTTGTAGTCTCCTAAGGGATCACATGATGGCAATCTGAAAGTAAAGCCTCCTGGGGAAAAAAGGCTCACAATATATGAAGAGAACTTTCTACAAAAATGTGGCCTTCCCATAGAAGCTAAGATGAGCTCTTGGTGAGTAGTAGACCAAGGAAAAGGTGATTTTTTGTATGATTTTTAAGTGAAGCACTCGTTTGCTGTGCTTAGGGTCTCTGAGGAAAGTCAGGTGCTATGCACTCTGCTGCTGCTATAGTACTGCAGACTACAGTAGGACTGCATCAACAAAATGCAAAAAGAGCTGTGGTCCCAGTTCAAATACTTAGGAAAGAAGATACACAACGGATATTGCTGAAGATCATTTCCAGAGTCTGGCAGCAAGCTGCTGTGATGTAAACATCTTTACTCTTTATCAAAAGGCTACTAAATACTAAAACTAAAAAGATCTTCAAAAGCCACCTGGACATGGTCCTGGGCAACGTGCTCTAGGTGTCCGTGCTTGAGCAGGGGTGTTGGACCAGATGACCTTCAGAGATACCTTCCAGCCTTAACCATTCTGTGATTCTGTAAATTCAAGGTAAAGGTCAGGTTTCCTAACGCAATGTTCGAAATGAAATGGTAATGGCCTCACATATAGCAAACCTGTTAGATTGTCATGTTATGAGCTGGCTGTGTATACAAGCTCCATAAATTTGGAGGCTTTCTGAAGTCCTATAAGCTCAGCAGAGGCCGGTGTAAGTATGATTGTGGTATTGTCTAACACCATGTAGAACTAGAAGCCACAATGGCAGAGCATCTGACTGCTTTGCCTTACTAGGCTACTGTAATTATAACTTTAAGCTCAGAACAATGTGTACTGTAGTAACTACCAAGGGCTGAAATATGAGATTACGTACGAACAACCTGAGGAAATGCAAGGACTGGGTTTTGGAAATTCTCCAGAGAATCTGAAAAGATACTAATGACTTTTCCACAATAAGCTAAGTCCCTGTGTGACAAGGACTAATGATGTGTTTCCAAGTGATGTAGAAAGTTGTTTGATAGCTTTGCATTTACAGAGGTCATGACTTCATCCTGAATGAAGCAGGCTTGCTTCCTGATGTTTGCTACTGATTATTACTTTTCTGCTTTCCCTTTTCTAATCACTTTTAAAGGGCTGCAAGGCAGTGGTATTATTAGGAAGCAGAAATTAGGGTTGGGAGGAGAGGGAAGCAAAGGCCCATGATACACCTGAAATCAGAGCACATGCTTCTCCAGGTGCCTGCAGGCTTTGGGTTCATGACCATGCTCTGTACTGGACACAAAGTTGTGCCCTAGGCTGTTCTGTGATGTCTGATATGAGAAAACTTTGCAAAGGAATTTGTTGTTCTCCCATTTTTAGTCACTGCTAAGAGTTTTATCTGGTTGGAGGAGCTACATTTTGGCTGTCATTAATTTTCCACTCTTTCCCTGTCTTCATCATTCTCAACTAAATCTATTTCAGTTTCAAGAAGAAAATCTCACTAATGGTGTTGTGGAGGGGTGGACTGGGTGACAGACAATTCAGAATAGGTGCATCTGTGCTTCGTGCTGGATGTCCACATTGAGCTATGCTTCCACCATATTTAGAAGCAATGTGAGCATGTGGTTTAATTAGATCAGTGAATGATGGGCAGCTCAGAACATAAAAGCAACAAAACATCAACTCTTCCTGAATTTTAAGGTCACAGATTAAAGGAATAGCCACTTACTGCAGAGTATATTTTAAGAGTTACAAGCTCCATAAATAGTAAGCCTGAGTCGTTGTCCTAACACCTTAATGGAAAAGCATAATAGGATTTCAGTGAGGAACAGGTTGAATTGATGTTGAAAGGCGTTAAGTAAAAGCCTAATAGTAAGAACCCTTATTTCTTAGCAGTCAGATTGAAATATACTATGCTAGCAGCCAAGTTGCATGCTAGGCAGTCTTCCTCTGGAAAGATTAACTTAGAGCTACTAGTCTCGGATATTAATGACAACACACTGCTGGGAACACTTTTTTTTTTTTTTTTTAATTTTATAAGCTATGTACACCAATTCATTGGGATTGTTTGTTTTTAAATTCATAGTTTGCATAGTACTCAGCTGCCAACTTTTTTTATTCAAGCCTTCCCATGGCGGAGTACAGCATGGGAATGTTTGAGGGAAATAACACCAAAGGTTTCTTCTAACTGTAGCTCTACTCTTATTTTGGCTGGCATCACTCTTCAAAATCAGACTTGCAGGATATTACAGGTGTGGTACCAAGGGACTGACATCAGGTAGTCTTAACTGAAATACTTTGGGGGGGGAATATTATTTTCTAAGTAAACAAAACAACTGTCTTCAGTTGCAGCGTGAGTCCTCATAATAACATGGAAGTATCCTCTAATTCAGACATACAGAATTTGATTTTTTTCTTCCTCCCCAACTATTTGTTCAGGTGCATATCACGCATGTATCAGGATCTGTAGCATTTACTGTCTTTATGCACACCCAATGAACCATGTCAGTAATTATGCCATTCAAAGTACCTCCGTGCTATTGTTGCTTTACTTGCTAGCAATAAAGCTTTGTCTGCCATCTCTTTCTGTTCCTCTCATTTCTTTCAGACTGTGTAGGTCTGATACCTGGACCAATTATTGTGTTGTGTTAGACTAATGCAACACAATGGACATGAGTGTTCCTCTAAATTCAGCACAAAACATGTGTTGTGTAGGCAAAGTGGTGTCCAGGAATAAAACTGCATATAAATTGGTTGCTGTTCAGCTTTCTTCTCTTCTGCCCTCTTTAATGCTTTATGCAGATCTACAATTTGGTGGCTAGAATTACAGCAGTTTATATAAAATGATGCAAATGTGTATTCCAGAACTTTATAATTTGTGGGTCTGAAAAAACTGTTTCAACAATAATAAGCATGCACTGAAGATTTGATAGCAGCCACTCTGCCAAATTACTTTTCTGCTTTAAGAATTCTCTTCACTGCCTCCACAAGTCATGCAGAGCATACATGACTGCACTCAGTGACTTTGTATTCCAGATTAATACAGAAATTTAACTGACAGTCATTACTATTGTATTTGCTACAAGTAAACGAACAAGTTGGTAAAAGAAGCACAGTTTATGCTAAATGGCGTTTTGAAGATTACACCAAGACTGTTCAAAAAGTCTGATTGCTTTTTCTTAGTCTTTTTTTCAGCTTTCTCCAATTAATTAGCTAAATGTGCCATACTGTTTATTAAACAAGATTCAGTGTGGACATTGCCAATCAAATCAGCTTTCATTAAGGTTACAACCACTTCAAAAGTAATAGTAATTTAGAAATAATTGGAACCTTTTCTCACTAAATGCAGTATGAGGGGTACAGCTGTCATATTTCAATGACTTTTAAGTATATCACAGTGCTCTTTGAAAGATGTGTTGCTATTTTGTCTCTTCTGACCATCTCTCAACACACACACGCACAGCTGCTGCCAGGACACTGACTGCAAGAACTACTATATCCTTACCATTCACATGCAGGTGTCTTCACTTTCACTAAACAGAAGCTGTACCTTTTTATGGTCCTCCAGGGAGTGAGGAAGACCCCGGTAAGTTTCAGGCAATCTCACTTTCTCTCATTGCAGAGCTGAAGCCCTTTGCTGGGGGGATCTTTGCATAGACATCTACAAAAACCCAGTCTGGCCCAATTGAGAACTACAGGTCAGTTGCTAAGATTTGTCTCTAGAGGGAGATCAGAGCTGAAAACTGGAGGGAGAAATTTTGCTCTTCACACTATGCTTGGCACTGTACACGTGACAGAACCTCAGGACAGTTTGTGGGTTTTATTTTCCTTTACCCTAAAAGTGCACATTTGGGCACTCAGTAGTCAGACTAACATTACTGGTTAAAAGTAGTCAGATTGACATTGCTGGTTAAAAGCAGCTGTGAGGTACAACTCAGATCTACTGCACTGGCTTCTTATAACAGGAAAAAGAAATCCAAAATCGAGTTAACCAACCCTCCAAACAACCTCCTACACTGATGAAGAGTCAGTGAACTGAACATTTGTATTCAGGGTCACATTTAAAAAAAAAAAAACTGAACTAGATCAACTGAACTTGAAATTTGTCAAGTCATTGATACAAACAGTATATATTCCTACCCTCCCAGGATAGATGGTATGTGCCATAATATATATTCCTCAGTTGTTTATATGAGCTCTTTCAAGTGACATTTTGTCTCCAGTTAGCATAAAACACACGGCAATCACTTACAGCTTAGTCAAGAGCTTTTCCTGAACGGAAAAGGAGCAATTTTTTTTCCCCATTTGATCTAGTTTATAAAACAGCAAAATGCAGAAAATATTTCCAAGGAAAAAAATGTCTTTAACTATTAAACTGCCTCATAAATGTCCTCTTCATGAAGAAATGCTTCCCGTACTTACTCCACACTGTTGTCAAATCACATTTTAGGAAAGTTTTAAGCAACATCTGCCAATGAAATGTTTAAACATAGTTTCCATTAATTAACTATATGCAATTGCCTATTTTAGTAAGTGCTATAGAGAAAATTATAACAAGTCAAATAGCACTGTATACTACTGAAACCATAGATCTCTAGGTGCATAAACTATTGATCTCATTATATATTAAAAAAGCCAGCTGTGCATTAAGAGGGGAGGTGAAAAGATAAGAAATTGTATTAATCTGTATTAAAGTGCCTAAATGATACTGCCTAGCTACTTAGACTACATTTCATAAATTATATTAAAAAATACTGCTTAACCAGAAGAGATAAAACCATGGATTTAACTTTTATAGTCAGCATGTTATGAAATCTAATCATAATTTCAGTGTGGTTACGATGATATATCGTCTACTGGCTCTAAGACTTCAGAAATATTCCTAAACAATTCTCTAAATTTTGGTTAGGAGGACTTAGCAAGCTGAGAAAGGTTGACTTGGTAGGAAGTATTTTTGGCTGAGATCTGCTCTATTTCTGCACCTGCTGTGATAAATAGAGTTTATACAAATTAGCTAGGTCACTGGTTCATGCCTTCTAAAGGAGGAGTTCAGCTCCAGTGTGAGCAATAGCGTAGCAAATTTATAATAGACTGTAGTTATATATAACATGTACTCTTTTTTTTTTTTTTTTTTAAGGTCAGAAGGGACCACTGCAATGTTTCATGCCAGGAAATCATAGACATTTTTAGAAGAGAGAATACCTTACATTTCAGAGAACCTCTTGCAGGTAAAAGGAAAATGGGACAATACAGCAGAATAAAAATAAACCTGAGAAGCTCAGGATGCACAGATATTTTTTGTACTGAATGCTCGTATGGAATCCCCTTACTGCCTTCTTCTAGCAATTGCTTAATATCTTGCAGTACTCAAATGTCGTCCTTCATAAAGGGAGCGGGAAGTATACTGCATCAGTGCCTTCTCTGTACCCTCATGAACCCAAACATTAAATTCAAAATCTAGAAGTTTTCCCACTTCCCAAGCAAAATGGGTCACAATCTAACTGGGAAGCAGAGAGGTATTGCACAGTCAATAGAGTTGATTTGTAATTCATTGAAACCTTCCCCAGGAAATTAACCTGCGTGAAAGAATGGCTCTGTCGTATCTTGTTCCCCTTCCATACAAAGGCTCACCTGAACTGAATGGATTGAAAAAGGGAACACAGCATATTCAACAATCCCCCTTTCATTACCCCTGCCAAGCAACTTCTTACCACTCTCTGTCAACATGGGCCGTATCTCAAATGCAGCAAGTCATTGAAAGCAACAATAAAAACCAGAAGAATGAACAAACAAACCAACCTCTATGTAACCTTAGAGATCATACTCCAAGCTGATTTATGTCTGCCACCCTCCTGCTACTTGACTTCAGATTAATACTGGAGCAGAGTATTGGTGAGGTCGCCACTGCATTAGACTTAGCTAAACCAATCCATTTACTGAGTGAAGCACTGCGTGGTGACCTGGAGGGAACCCTGATGCTCTGGAGTGAGAAGTGAAGTGACCCAGCAGGATCTTCCATTTTGGGCTGCCCAAGGATATTCTCAGTTTTCTTGCGCTCTTTAATTACCAAAACTTCAGGGAAATGCATCAATTTGGGGTTCTGGGTAGCATTTCTGGAAGAGGGGAGGGAGAGATCCCAGGCTAGTCAAAAAACATTTCTGTCTTCCTCTCTGTATCTACACATGCATGTATTCTTATGCATTGGAAAACTGTTTTTCATTTACTCTGCTTTTCCGTAAAGTCTGTGTAATAACATGGTTAATTTGGAACAACCAAGGTAGCATCCTCAAAAGGAGTGGACATGGCTCAGAGCCAGGCAATTCTAGGGTCAGAATTTGCTCTGTTAAATTAGTGCCTTTCCACTGCAGCAGCTGGCTTTGCTTCACATGTGTAATCTGCTGCCAACCGGAGGCATTCATTTAACGATGTAATATCAAAAACCTCTGCATTTTCCAAAAAAAGAGGGAGGAAAAAAGAAAGGTGGGTGCGGACAGGGTGGATAGGAAAGAGCTAACTGAAGCTGATGTTAGTAGCTGCACTCTTACTGAAAGGTGCTCATTTCTGAGCAATGTGGGAAATACACTTGTTCAAGAGCGCAAGAAATGCTGGCAAATAAAATATAGTAATAATTTATAATTTGCATATTAAGTTTGAAAGGCAGTTTTAGCAAGACAATTTATGGGCATATACTGAACTGAACCTGTTCTACTAAGGGTTCCTCTTGCCAAATACACTGCAGAGGCTTGCAGTGGGAGTGGGCAATGAATGGCTCTTCCGTGCCAGAAGGATGGTCCCTGCAGGCACCCCATCCCCATGCCATTTAAGCCTGGTATTTATGAGACTTCCCAGATATTTAATTATTTTTTGCTCCCCAGTATCCGAAAAGGAAGTCTAGGAACAGGGAAAGCCTTGAACTCATTGCACTAACAGAGAGGAAGGAGTCATACACTTTAATTCCCAGTCAGCTGAGGTGATTGAATTGCCTGTACCTAGCTGGGTGCCCTTCCCTAATCTTTTGTATGACTAAAAGACAAGTCCAAACCAATACAATGCCCTGCCAGAACTCCTGCCTCCTCCTGGCATCCTTTCACCCCCCAAAGACTTGAACCTCTCACAGCCTTAACCCTGAAAAACACACAGAGAACTACAGTGCCCCCATGCCTGCCCTGTGCTAGTCCAGGCAGTTTGCCTATTCCAGGCAAAACAAGGGTGAGCTCGAGTTCACGTCTGTGCCCTCCAGCCTTGCGCAGCTTGTCAGGCTACAGCCGAGCACACTGCACCTGGCCAACTTCGGCACTCAGCATGGGAGCAGATCAAAGATGTTCGGGGGAGCTTTTGCAAGTTGCTCTGCTGTCAGGTAGGAGCCCTGCGCTCCGCCACGCCACTTCCACACCCTGCCATTCTGGCTTTGCATGCCCTTGTCATTTAGCTACATGAAAAACAAGGCAGTAAGGAAAGAGAGTGCCTAGGGGGCCAAATCCGGATGGATCTGCAATTCAGGCCCTGCTGACCGCTTCCCCCACTTTCTCCCCATTCTTTATTTTTTTTTTTGTCCTCCCTCCCCACGACAAGCGAAACCTGCCGTCTCCTGACTCAGTGAACAAGTGCAAGCACCGCGGTGCTGCAAACGGGGCAGGTTTCTCCGCGCCGCTCCCCGGGAGCAGGTGCCGCGGGCAGCTCAGCCCCGGCAGCGGCCAACCCCCGGGTGCCAGCGACCGGACACCCCCCCGGGGGGCACCGCTCCCCAATTCCCCCACCACCCCGAAACCGGCGCCCCCATCTCCCCATGTTCCCCGGGGCAGCTCCGGCCGCTCTCCGCGGGACCCCCCCCAGCGCATCACTCACCGCGGGGGCGCGGAGCCGTGGAGCAGAGCCCTCCGCGCCATGCCATGGGCGCCCGTGGGTGCCGGTACCGGAGGAGGAGGCGGTGGCGGAGCCGTGGGAAGCGCTCCCGGTGCCGGCGGGGCGGGCAGTGCAACGAGCGCCCGCTGCCGCCCGCTCCCCTCCGCTCCTCCAGCGAGCAGCGCCCGGCGCCAGCCCGTTTGTACGGCCCCCGCTCCGCCCCGCCGCCGCGTCAGGCACGGCACCGCCCCCGGCCCCAAAACAGGGCTCCGGCCCCAAACACGGGCCTGGTCGCGGTGCCGGCTCTCTCCCGGCCGCGCTCCCCTCGCCGCCAGGCGCCGCCGGTCCCCTCGGGGCCAGATCCGGCGCCCTGGTGGCGGGGTGCGGGGAGCAGGAGCAGCGCGGGGGGGCGTGTGTGTGCACGGATCGGCACCCAGCGCACTGCCGTGTGCGGGGATGGGCTCGGGGGATGCGGCACCGGGGGAGTACCTCGCCGCGGAAAGCACCCCCCCGACTGTCTCCTTCCGTAATCGTAAAAATAACACCGGTATATATACGGAATAATACCTCCCTGTCCGCTTTCGGTTTTATTTACTTCGCGCATACCTCCTGAATGTTTTTCTGGGCTTCACAAGGTGGCTTTGATTTTATTTACTTATTTATTTATTTATTTCCATTGAAATGCTTTTTGTGTAGCTAGAACGTAAAGCAGGATGGATGTCTTGAACGTAAGAAATGTGGCTTCCTAAGGGCAGTGGAAAAAATGCTTTCCAGGGATTTATGTAAAGTCATAGGGTTAATCCACTGAAATAGGTCTCTATTTGCCAAAATGTGATACATATATATTTTTCAAGTCAACATACGTTAGAAGTATCATTATCATGCTGCATCTCTGTCCATTTATTCAGCAGACAAACTCTCTTGAAATTTACTGGTAATAAAAAGACAAAAAAAAAAAAAATAATCTGGTGGGGGAGCTCATTTCTCAGTTGATTTTGGTCACTTTAGCTCCCCGCCCTCCTAAGGGGTTTCATGCAGGCTGGCAGTTGGATCTCCTGTAGGAAAGTGGTGGGCTCTTCCTAACGATGCTCAACTTGTACTGCTTGTACGATGCTCAACTTGTACTGCTTGTACGCAGGGCTCGGGGCGGTTTGCCCAACGAGGTAACTTGCATAATAATGGCTCAGCACTCCCCTAACGTGCTTGGATGGCAGCCCAGAATCTCTCTGCAGCCGAGGGTCAGTATAAGATTCCCTGATTTACACTTTTTAAAAAACGTTTTCTGTTCCAAACTCTTGCTCCTGTTCTGGAGTTTTACTACCGTAGCTTTCCTTTGCAAAGAGTGGCCGCTTGTTCACTGGCGTGGCTGGAGAGCTGTTCCCTGATGGCACGTCATTTTATTGATTCAGGGGTTGATGTTTAAAGTTCCGTCTGTGTTGGTGGAGCTGTTTGCACAGGCGTTGCAGGGCTGGGCTCACGCTGCACGTGTGTGCCAGGCAGGAGGCTGGCAAGAGCCGGACCTCCGCATCTGAGAGGGCTCATAAGGGTACCTAAGTTAGTGGGTGAGGAAGTTTAAATTGCCTCTCCTATCTCTGCTTAAAGTGGGCTAATGGCCCACTTTTTGCAGGATACCATGACCATTGGCTGTGATGTGTTTGCTCTTTGCGCACTCCTTGAGTTGTGGTCAGTGGAAATGTCAGGTCACACAAGCTTTCCGCACCAAAAACCAACTTAGTGCACTACTGCTATGTAAAAATTGCATCATGTGGATTTTCTTAAATCCTTTTCCTTCAGTCTTAGTGTGTAGTGGTATTGTAACAGGAGTCACGGCAATCAGTCAGCGGAACTCTGTTTTCTAATTCTGACTCTGACTGAGGAATGCAGAACAAAGGTGCTGTGTTTATTTAAAGTATCACCAGCAATTTCAAATGGATTAAAGGACGTAGGCATGCGTGGGGAGCTATTTTATTTATAACTGTTTGTCTGCCTCAGCCCTGAATAGGCATACTTTTGTAGGGCCAAATTAATTAGTAAAATAAACAAGTGAAAATCTGAGGAATAAAAATCGCTCAGTTCTGTTTGTTATCTCTAAACAGAATTTTGTCAAAGGTTTTCAGGAAACAAGTACAAGGAAAGATAGGATACTATAACTATGAATTTCTTTTATTCAATGTTTTTTGCATATTTAGCAGTTAAGATATTTCCTGTATTTCAGCTTCCTCAATCATTTCAGTGTAATTTCTTTAACAGCAATAGACATTTGCAAATACTGAACTTCTAATTTTTAATATGTAAAGAGAATATTTCACTACTGTGTTTATTACCAAATAAACAAACAAAAAAACCCCACCACCAACAGTAATAGTCTTTTTATTTGTATTTTAATATATTCCTTTATGTTTCAGTATAAACATGAGAGTTTGAGAGTCCAGTAGAGAAACAGTAGAGAAATTTCATTTGAGATTAGCTTTGCTGATTAACTGTGCTATTTATGGCATGATAGCGTGTTTTGGTCTTCTTGCAGGCAGGTGAAATCCAAGATGCTTAGGGACTGTTCAACAGCTCCAGCACATGATTCAGTCATAAAGGATCACTGTTTCTTCCATGTGATCTCTAGATCAGATACTGTGATATCTATTTCATATTTAATATTCAGTCTTGATATAGGAGAATCAAAAGGTGAAAAAAAATCACCATTTCTTTAGGTAGTTTGTTCCAATTGTGAACCGTCTTCAGTATCAACAACAGAAAGTATCTTCACCTTTTAATTTGGCAGTATCTAACTGTAGCTCCAAGACACTGCTTTATATTATCACCTTCCTAGGTAGATTAAAGATATATTTTGCCCCCAAATGTACTTTCTTATTCTAATTAAGTACCTTCTCAGTATATTTTTTTTTGGGGGGGGGGGCAGAGGATAAGCTAAAGAAAGGGATCTCTTACAGCATCTCACTGAAAGGCATTTTGTCTAGGCACAAGTAACTTCAGTTTAAATTTTTTTTCTTCACCTTTCACAGATTTTCATGAGTGCAATACTGATCCTTAACATTCATATTGGAAACATTTTCACAATGCTTTGATAAGGAACCCCAATAGCCAATATGGTTTCAAGATCTATCAGTTCCCCAGCTGTTAGGCTATTTCAAGTGCCCTTGACATATAGTCCTTACTTTTTCAATTCAAATGTTCTGGTTACTAGATCTGATGCTTTATGAAAGTCTTGATCTGTTCTGACTGCATATTTCTCTTTATCAAGAAACGTTGCAATTTCCTCAAAGCAGAATTGTTTAACGTGATGGTGGCAGTGTCTCTTCAACTGTGAGAAAACTGGTAGAAGTGATACAGTAACTATACATGTGCTGTATTTTTATTCTGTTGATTGAATAATGACTAATCTAGAAAAAGGAAATGAGAATTCTTAAAGCCAAAAGAATAAGAAAGGAAATTAAAATTATCAGTGCAATGTTGCCAATATTCATTTATGCTTCCCTCGTTAGTCTGAAAAGGAGGATAGTGAAAAATGGGGCCTCTGATGATACCGAAATTCCATTATATCCTGGATGACTGGCATGTGTCATACACTGTAAAGAAAGAGGTGTTCTGCCCATGCAATAAATGAAACAGGAGCCTGCTTAGAGAAAACAATTCTGAGATACCCACTCATTCAGAGCCAGGGTCAGAAAATCTGGGGACAGGGCTGGAGACAGGAAGGCACCAGGCTTCCCTGAGCAGATGTGGGATGCCTCTGCAGCGGCGAAGGAGGAGGTGATGACTCACGGGAAGCAATGCAGCTTCCAGGAGGGGCTGCAGCGCGGATGGACCTGGAGGTGTGCTTTGCAGCTGGCTTAACAGCTCTGGGACCCGCTGAAGCTGATTCAAACACAGCCTGGATAGCAATGGATTCGTGTTGCTGTAAGCACCAGTGAGTGAACTCCTCAACCGGGTTTGAAAAGTTTCTTTCAAACCCTGTGCCACCACTCCACTGTTTGTCACAGTGTTTTGGAAATGCAGAGGTGGAAGACAGCTGAAGAAGAAAGCATAGGCATGAAAATTACTTAATTGAGCAATACTTAAAGCTTTCTCTGTGTGGTCTCCATTGGTGCTGCCTGTTACATAACAAAGTGTACATTTGTCAGATCGAAGGAATGCAGTTATGACTTAAGCAATTTAAGACAATTCAAGCTCACGGATTTCTAGGTTTGTCACTGGGAAACACTCAGGGGAAGGCAGGAAGGAAGTAGTGTAATACAGGAAGATAAGGGAATTCAGAGGATGAGTTGTAAAATACATTTAAACAGATATATATTCTAAAGTTATTTTAAATTTAGGAAATAACAGATATGTTAATTCAGGTCTAAAATGTCAAGAAGATGGGTCGAATTCAGGGCTAAAATGAAGAAATGACATTGAGACATCTAGACATGAGAAATGCACCATTTTGGTGTGAAAAGCAAAGGGCATGAAAAGCAAAGGAAAGTATGGAACAATGTTGTATATGGTTGGGAGTGTGAGGTTATAAGCCAGCCCTTTCTCAGTTGAAATACATTTACATTTTTCCCCTTTCCTACCATTTTTCATTTTCCGTTATCCCCAGGGGCAAGAACTTATGAGGTTTTGAGGTTGGATATGACAGCGTTGCTTGCTGTATAGGTGCATTTCTGAAACCTAGGTGGAAGGGAACTCTTAAAGTGAAAAGGGAAAAGGAATGGTAATTCAGTGATAATATTGAATTTTCCAGTGAAATAAATAAAGGATTAGTTTGAAGATTCCACATAGCACAGCTGAGAATTTGATTTGAAATGGTCTCTCTTAAACACGCAGTAATGCCATTGCCTGCTAATACATTTTCTCTAGACAGAATATTCTCAAGTTTGTACTTCAAGCTCCAGGAGACGAGGACTGTGGAGCACTGAGGTTTATACTGCTGTAAGTAAGAGGCCTGCCAAAATCCTGTCTTTCAATATAAACATATAAGACCCATCTTTTCCTTTCCATAACTGAAGTGCTGCTTGTAATAAGAAACAGGGATTATTACTTAGTGATGCAAGACTACAGATGATGGCTTCTACACGATCTGAAGAATTTTTGGTTTAACAAAGTAAAGGGAAAATAAAAGATTAGTAGTAAATTGACAATGGATGAGATCCAAGTTCCAGAAGACGTGTCAGACTTATTACAGCTCTGCAAGCAATTAAGCCTTTGCCTTTGAGAATGTACCCCTTTAAGGTATGGAATTGCTATATAAAAAGAAAGAGGATAGATACACAGTGATAATTGGTACAGGGTAGTCTGTGTGGGTGACAAGAGCTCAGGGCAAGAGAGGCAGTGGTGAGCGTGGAGTAGTTGCTGCAGTGCAGATTTTCCCATCTTTCTGTTCAGGGTGACATCTCAAGGCAAGCAGAGCCTCGTAAGGACAGCAGGGCTTACAGGTGCTGAAGAGAGCCGGTCTGTCCTTCCCCCTCCCCATCTTTGTGGTGCCAGACACATTTTTCTGGGTGTCTTGAATTTGCCAAAGCAGCAGAAAATGACCAGTGCCACCAGCAAAGAGAACTATATCCTGCTGCTTTCATTCTTCACTGAGGCTTTGCCCCAGCTAGATTCTGCACAAGACAGCGTGTGGCCGAGAGCTGGAGAGAAAGGGTTAGGATCCCTGTTTTCAGCAGTGCCTAACCATGTCAAAATGTCAATGTCAAAAAACCTCTTGTGCTATTTAGATTTATTATATGTTCAGCCTGAGAGACATACGTTTTTCTAGTCACAGCCATGTTCAAATATAAGGAAAGAGCTAAGTGGTCTCAAAAAGACAAGTTAATTCTTTACTCAGTCTTCTGGCTACTCTCAGTTAGGAACACCTGGCCTTGAATTATATTAAGAGTAAGATTTTAATGCTCTTCAGAATTACAGTGTTACGCTATTTCCATCTCAGTTTTTAGAGTGTTACTGTGATTGAGAATAGTGTTCTGCATTTGTGCTGTCCCCTTTTGTTTTCCTGTACCTGCCACCTGCTGGAATATATTTTATTAGAATTTTTTCTTTTTGTATAATTTCTGCTTGCTTTAGAAGCAAATCCCTGTCACGCCAATGTTGTATGATCTGTGAGAACTTAATGGTAATAGGAAAGAACTAATCTGCATATTCTAATTGAAGCATACTCTACTGTTTTTCTTGCTTAGGTGAAGGAAAGGATTCCAGCTGAATGTTTTCTCTGTGACTCAAATACAAACCTGCATAAGGTAGGTTATTTCTTCTACCTGTTTCTTCTAGTATTTCTTTTATTGTTAAGGGCTAGACTTTGCCTAGCCTCCAGTGTGTGACATGGGTAGGGCACAGAGAGCAGAAAACTGTGCCACAGTTGTCTAGGAGCCTGATAGCACCGTGGTTATGAAGGCACTTTGCTCCCCGTTGAATTGTCTGGGATGTCTGCCAGCTTTAAAGGGACTAAAAGTGAGTAAGGAGATGGCCCACATTCCTTTCACACAGTTAGCAGGAGGTGAAGCATACTGTGTGTTTTCATAAGCGCTGGGGAGCGATGGGACACTTTCTAGCCATCCTTTCCCTATGCAGCAGGATGTGTTACCTGCTCAGGACCAAGGCAGGGACCGAGTGTGCAGTCATCTGTCCCCTGGGTTAACACTACGGGGAAAAAAATTTTGTGTGTGGCCTCTGCTTATTTCAAATAGAACATAACGTCACTAGATGGACTGGAAGCTTAAAGCAAGCTGTGATTGCTCTTAACACTAAAAATCATTTAAGGTGTTGCAATAGCTACAGCACAGCAGAGGTATGGTTACCTTAGATGCAAAGAACATGCCCAGGCACCTGTATGCTTTGTAGTCTTTATCAGACACTGTTCAAGGTTGAATGCTTTCACCTAGCAGATTATATCAAGCATAACTGTGTTCCTTTAAGGACACTGTTGTGTGTAAAAGACTTTTTTTTCCTTTCTTTTTTTCTGTGATGGTCTCTAACCCTTAAGGCTCAACTCTGCCACTCTGATTCAGATCGTTACCTAAGTTTGCAAGGGATTCCACAGAAATCAACTGACCTTGCAGAGAAAGATATGTTCAACAGAGAAGAAGAAAGCTTGATCCAGGCTCTTATTAAATACAACTCGTATATAACGTAGGCTGGTCTATCATTGCATATAGCTAGCTGCCTCTAACATCATTAGGATTTCCAGGCACAGACCAATGGGGTTATGAGTTCCAGATATAGAGTGAAGTCCGAGGAAATTACATGACCCAAGTTGCAGACATAAGACAAGTTCTGTGTAAAATATTTATTGCTCCAAATTATCGTTGTAAGGGTAATAAAATGAAGCCGTATTTGTAAGTTTCACAGTGATATATTTTTATGAGTTTAGAACTGCTGTTTGTATAAATTCAATAGAAAAGCTGTTTGGACTTGTTTCAAATTTCTTTTGCTACAGGGGAAGAACATTTATTCCCTATTTCACTTGTTAGAAAGAATGAAAAGCAAATCTTTTATCTGCTTACTAGAAACTACAGCTTTAATGAAACTCATTACCTTTCTCAGTATGGCTGTTTGAGTTGTATAGAGATGGAATCATGTTTCCTAGATATTGAGGGACAGGGCTGACACCAGCTCTTTGCAGCCCTTTTTAGAAGGTACAAACTAAAAATGGTTAGACAGATTCAGCTGAAATATCTACCCAAATCATATAGTCACATCAGAATACTTCAGCTGAGAATAGCTTTTGCTGGAGATTGAAGGAAACCAATTTGTTTGTGAAATCCTGCCTAGAGATTCCTAAGTTTCTGGGCTTGATTCTTTTGCTAGTTACTTAGCATTCTGGGGGCTGGTTGCGTTTGTGGGGTCCCTAGGTCATCCTGTCTCCCTGGTTGCAAGAGTGTCCACTAGCAGCCCTCAGACTTGTTTAATGCTGAACAGAAACAAACAAACAAACAACAACAACAGAAAACCACCACCACCAAAATTTTGCAATATCAAAATCAACAGAAAAATCGTGTGACCATTATCTGCTTAGCCATAGCGCAATGTGTCTTTCATAGGGCCACCCTGACTGAAAGGCAGCTGGACTGGACTGACTGAAAGAAGTTTTATTATATCCTTAGGACTGGCATCACTGCAAAGTTCCTTTATAGAGTTGGGGAGGAACCCCAAACCACTACCTTTTCATACTCACTGTTAGAGTAACACTTGGTTGTTCTGGTCTCATTCAGGTCTTGTTCTGATTCCGCATTTCAATGTGCTTCGGGTTGCAAAGGTGGTAATGCCTTTAGAGTGTGCACTGGCTGTATAAGGAGTCAGTGTTCCTGGGATCGTTGTTGGAGATGTCCCAAAGTTTTTCGAGAAGCCATATCTTATAAGCTGGTAATTTTTTTTCAGTGACAGAACAGAAAGTTGATTGCAACTTCATCCTTAAGGAGAAAAGGTAACATGTCTGAATTTCTTTCTTTTTTTTGTTCTTTTGTTTTGTTTTTGTCTTTAATTACAGATTTGATCTAGTGTTGTACTGATTAAAAACATAAAATGTTAAAAATGTCATTTAATACAACAGTAACCCAGAGCTTTTCTTGAAGACTGTCTTCCTGCCCCACAGTTTTTGTCCATGCTTCTCTGGCAGTGATATGTTTCATTATGATGACCAGTACAGAAAAAAAGGGGAAAGAAATACATTTTCAGTATTTTTTGAATGAATAAGTTGTTTTTTTTGGGTGTTCCCTACCACTACCCAAGGAAAAATGGATTGTTTTGTCTCTCCATCTTTTCCTCCTCCCTACTTCTCTCCCTTAATGAGAGATGTGTTTGATAGATTGCATTTATTACTGGATTGACTTCTCAAATAGCTGTGTATATATGAATAATAACTGGTTTGCTCCAAGGCAGTGTTTCATAAAAACTGTCAGTTTTAAAATTCAACCCCCTTTTTAGGCTCATGTATCTCTGTGTAAACACCTTTTTTACCTCTCCTTCCACCCCCTTTTTCTCCACTGCAGGTAAGATAGCAGCATCCCAATTCATCTAGTTCAGTAAAATGAGAAGTAACCAGAATTACAAGCTGTAAGTGCTACACCAGGGAGGGAATAGCTAAATAGCTTTAATTGTGGGCACTGTTCTGCTACTGTTTGGCAGAGTCATCATAAGCCTGCTTTAGCAGCTACCAGCAATTAAAGGTATCTATGGCTAACTAATAAAAACTTTTATCTCTCTCTTAACACAGTTACAGACTCACAGTTAGAAAAACTGTGTTAGAATAATTGTTTCATCTGCTTTTATGCTCCAGTTTTGTAGCCCAAATTAAGAAACTCATTTTGTCCTTACATTGCAACAAAGCCATAGTAAAGGTGAGATGTAGTCATTTCTCTGCCATGGGTTCATATATTTCTATCCTTTATTATAGATTCTTCCTCCTTTATTGTAGGAAACATTTCTGTCACATTAGTCAGTCATGTTTCTCTGTTAAAAACACATTTAGACATTTTTTCAACAGAGGAGTCTTTCATGCTTAAAAATTCGTTATTAGGACTGGTAGGTCTTTACCCACAGAGTTAAAACCTACTTCCATTTCCCACTTAGAAAGTCTGAGATTTTGTAAAACATAGATCTAATTACTTACTTCTAATTCCTCACAAGAATAGATTTTAGTGTTTAAATTTGCTAGGCTGGTGTTTCTGTCTGTGTATACTTGTATATACTGGAGTATATTTCATTACTAAAATATGCCTAGCTAATATATTTGTATATAAATATTTGTACATATGAATATTTACATTTTATGTAAATATCCACATAGTGGATAATGCAGCTTTCTAGCTTCATTTTTTAAACGTTTTTTTTCTTTCTTTTTGTTACAAAGATGAAATCTCATTTGTTTAAAATGTTAGCATAAAATAATTCTTCCTGTTTGTGAACATCAGCTCACACAGTCTTTGCTCTAAATCAAATGAAGAGAAATGTAAGCAAAAATGAACTGGAGTTAATTAAAGGGTATTTTTAAGCAGTCTCACTATAAAAAACTATTAAAAAATAGACTCCATTAATGAGCTGCAGCTTGATTAGAAAGTCTCTTTAAACCCCTGGCCTGTTCTCAGTTCTCTGGGAGAACAGCAAAAAGAATTGTGCGGTTTTATTGTGTAGAACTCATTAATGAAAGAGTGCTAATGCACACTGGCTACCCTGGTAAACTGTCTTATATAAGCCTGATTCAACTAGACAAATGACCTGTTTTTAAAAAGAGATGGAAACGTTTGCAGTAAACCTCTGGGCAGACAGATGTGCAGAGGGGATATAGCTACTACAGAAAAGATGTTCATTCAAATTCTTCAGACACAGAAGGTCAAACATGCTTAGTTAAAAGTCAAAAGAAAATCAGTATTTGGGACTAAATACTTTTCTGAATGCGTAGGCTAAATGCCTCAGCCACGCTCTTGAGATGTCAGTGGACTCTGGGCAGCATTGTTCCCTCTCTCCTGGAGAGGAGCAGAAGTAATCTATGCTGACTACTCCTGATGTTTTTCTTGCCCTTCATGTGCCTGGAAATGATTTCCAGGTTTAGCTCCATCACCTTCCCAGGGATCAAGGTAAGGCTGAGTGGCCTGCAGTTCCCCAGGTCCTCATTCTTGCCTTTCTTGAAGATAGGAGTGACACCTGTTTTCCTTCAGTCTTCGGGCACTTCTCCTATTCACCATGGCCAATCAGATTATTGAGAGTGTCCTGGCAGCTTCTTCAGTGCTCATGAGTGCATTCCACCTGAGTCCATCAACTTATGTATGTCCAGTTCGGTGAAATATGTCCTGACCTGATTCTCTTCCACCAAGGGTACGTCCTCCTTGCTCCAGTTTTTCTTCCTGGTCTCTGGGACCTGGGATTCCTGAAGGCTGGTCTTGCTAGTAAAAACTGAGGCAAAAAAAGACATTGACCCCCGCCTTTTCCCTGTCCTGTGAAGCTGGATTTCCTGTTTCATTCAGCAGTGGTCCCACATTATTTTCCATAGCCTTCCTTTTATCACCTATGTACTTAGAGTAGCCCTTCCTGCTGCCTTTGACATCCTGCACCAGACTGAACTTCAGTTGCATTTTGGCTTTCCTAAATGCATCTCCGCATGCTTGGATGGTGTATTTCTGCTGGGTTCCCTGCTTCCACCTTCTGCATACTTCCTTTTAATGTTTTGGGTTTTGCCAGGAGCTCCCTGCTCATCCACACAGACCTCCTGGCATATTTGCCTGACATCTTTCTCATTGGGGTAGTCCACTTCTGAGCTTGGTAAGGTGGTCCGTGAATATTCACCAGCTTTCTTGCATCCCTCAAGGTCCTTATCCCATGGGACTCTCCCAAGAAGATGTCTGATTAAGCCAAAATCTGCTGTCCTGAAGTCACCAGTGTGATTTTTGGGTGGTTCTGTGTGGAACCAGGAGTTGGACTTGGTGACCCTTGTGGGTCACCAAGTCCATCTTTCCTAAAGAGTCTGAATCCCTGCATTGCAACACCGCAGTCGTGTGAGCCATCCACCATGTCTCTATGATCCCAACAAGATCATAGCCCTGCAACTGCATGCAGATCTAGCCAACATTATACTCATCTACAAAAGGGGCATGAGAGAAGATGCAGGAAACTACAGACCTGTTAGTACAGCCTCAGTCCCTGGAAAAGTTATGGAGAAGATTGTCCTGGGGGTTATTGAAAGGCAGGTAAAGAAAAAAGCTATTATCAGGCATAGTCAAGAAGGCTTCATCAAAGGAAAGTCCTGCCTTAGTAATTTGATCTCCTTCTATGATGTCACCTGCTGCATGAAGGAAGGGATGGCAGTAGATGTAATCTTTCTGAATTTCAATAAGGCATCTGATATTGTCCCCTTGCAGCATCCTTCCAGACAAATTGTCCAACTGTGAGATAAACAGGTTCGTGTTATGCTGGGTGATGCTGGCTCAATGGTAGAGTTCAAAGGGTTGTGACAAATGGGGATACATCTGGCTGGCAGATGGTCACCAGTGGTGTTCCCCAGGGCTCAGTTCCAGGGACAGTTCAGTTCAACATTTTTATCAATGATCTAGATGCAGGAGTGGAATGCATCCTCAGCAAGTTTGCATATGATACTAAACTAGGAGGTGCTGATGACTCTCTGGAGGAACAAGAGGCCTTGCATAGAGATCTGGATACACTGGAGCACCGGGCAATCATCAATGTCACGACATACAGCTAAGGCAAATGCCAGGATCTGCAGCTGGGATGGAGTAATGTTGGACATAGGTACAATCTGGGAGACAAGCGGCTGGAGAGCAGCTCAGCAGAAAGCGATCTGGAGGTGCAGGTCAATAGTAGGCTCAATAGGAGTCAGCAGTGTGCCCTGGCAGCCAAGAAGACAAAGCACATTTTGGGGTCTTTTAAACACAGCATAGCTAGCTGGTCAAAAGAGGTGATTCTCCTGCCATGTTTTGTGTTGGTGCGGCCTTATCTTGACTATTGTGTGCAGATCTGGGCTCCACAATGCAAAAAGGATGTTGAGGTCCTTGAAAGCGTCCAGAGGAGGGCAACAAAGCTGGCAAAGGGGCAGGAAGGCATGTCCTATGCGGAGGGGGGAGGACACATCTCACATCTAAGAAAAAGCAAAGAAAGTACTTTCTTTTATGGGGAAAAAGCACTTTCTTATATGGGGAAAAGAATCAAGCACTTTCTTATATGGGGAAAAGAACCAAGCAGAATATTGCAATCCATTTCTTCTACCAATAACTGCTCCCATTTTCCAAGTTGTACCCATGTCACAAGGAAGAGGCCTAATATGTGACATTTAGGTGGTTTTCCTTCAACTCCGCTCTTATATGCATTCATACACTTATGACAGTTCATGCCTATATGAGATCAAAGAATTTCATATCCCTCTTTGGTTAGCTACTTGGGATGCAGGAGGACAGCAGTCCGCAGAGTTTCAGAAAAGTTGTTTCTTAGGGCCAAGGAGCTTATCTGATACTGGGAGAGATTTGTGTGGTAAAAACTCTCTGTGATGTTTCCACTCTCCAGAATCATTCTAGGGCAGCTGGGAAAGATGGACCTTACAGGTTGGCCAGGAGAAGTCTCACCTAAACCAAAGTATTTAAAAGTCAGGTACCTAATATAAACCAGGTGATAGTCAATCACTTAATCTGTGAGAAAGTCTTTCAGTGAATAAGTCTTTCATCTGACTGTATTTGAATGTCTTAGAGCTATGCAGCCCTATTTTCCAAATTTCCAGTTCCTGCAGATTACCTTGAATACCAGTTACAAAGCTGGCTGAGTTTTTTGCTAGTAGCTGTATAAATGTTTGCTACTGTTGTGTGAGTGTGAATTTGACCCAAAGGAATGTGTCATTCTTTGTGGCTTTTTAGGAATGCAGCATAAAAATCTATGTGAAGAGCTGCAGTAGACAGTGCTATTTACTCTGCCGAGAGGAGATGCTACAGAATGTTATGAAATCCTCCTAGCCTAGTTTAATCTTTCTTCTGTGTTCT
Organism: Cygnus atratus; assembly: GCF_013377495.2. NCBI lineage: Eukaryota > Metazoa > Chordata > Aves > Anseriformes > Anatidae > Cygnus > Cygnus atratus. The sequence goes on along the minus strand of NC_066365.1, from coordinate 63,472,331 downwards.
CCCACACAGTGTTCAGAATCAGTTAAGTGACATGAAGAATATTACACATTTTTTATAACAGATGGGGGACATCACTTTTATGGATTTGAACAATTCATTAAAAGTCAGGTTTTGCTATGATTCATCTTGCTGTGATTTTTTAATATCTTATCTAGTCTCCCTAGTCCAGGCTGGTTCTAGTCTAAGGAGGGAAGCGAGGGAATCCTTTCACAGGTCCAGCAGCAGATGTCTGCATAGGAAATGCCTTTTCTATCCTTCCTCTTTCCTTCAGCGGGGAAATAAGAAGATTTTGGAAAAAAATAAACTGCTCCCTCTGTGCCAGGTGATGCTAACTACATATGAAGGAGGAGACAGGCTGCATACATTCAAGTTCTGTAGAAATGTTTTCATCCTCTACATTCCCCACATTAATGGGCAGACTTGGGCAAAATGGATTAGTACATTTGAGAGTACAGTGAGAACTCTCTGGAGGGTTTTATCAAGGCTTGATCAGGGCTAGGAAAGACCGTTAGGTGGGTTCTGGGATGGGGCGCCACAAGCCATATATGCCAGCCCAAACAGTTTGTTCCTCCCTGCCCACCTCTGTGCCACCCTCTTTCTCCAGAGACCTCTCATCCTTCCCTGTATAACCAGTCCTTTCCACTCTATCAACAACTGTATCCATAGAACGATCAGAATGTGTTATGACACATACCTGACAGGGTGTGTCTTCTCACATGCATGTGTGTAAGTTTAGGTGAACTAAGGATGTTTGCATCCCATATTACATAAATGAGCACATCTGTCTCATGATAGAGGAATATCTGCTTTTTGGGAAAGTAATAGGCACATAAAAGTAAACAGTGTTCATGTGAATTGGCACATACTTGCAAACAGACATGAATGATGGCAGACATCTGCAGTTTGATTACAGGATGGGTGCATATTTGCATACATGGCAGGGATGGACCATAGTGTACAGGAGTCATGTATCTTCATGAGAACTCTGGTAACATGAAGAGTTGGACGTGCAGGTCACTCATGACATATAATTTTCATATCACAGGCCTCTGTGTAATACTAATCCCTTTCCGAACAATGCTGTCTGAGACTACAGGTATGGTTCATGAGGAAGAAATGTCGTGGTATGGGAAGCATTCTGTTTTGATACATCTCACCTCCAAATGCTGCCCTGATTCTGCTGCAGCTGAGCAGGTAGCAACCTATGCCTACTTTCCCCAATAAAGTGTATTGCACAGACATTCAGGAAGAGAGCTAATTTATTGTCATCTTTGCAAAGCTGAAGGTCCCCCAGGGAACTGACTCTCTCACACAGGCTGGGCAGTCACTGTCCAGGACGTGACAGGGTGCTCTGTTGTAAGCCCGCTTGCAATGGCTTCTTGGTCTGGGTTGGGTGAGATTCCCCAGACTCTGCTTTTGATGAATTCCTCTAATCCACCTTGCCCACAGTCCAGAACACATGTACGGTTCCTCCACGACTGTTCCCAGGTGTGAGGATCAATTCCCACTGTCTTCTTCATGTGCAGTGTACTCAGTTCTCCCCAGAGAATCTCTGGGCTGAGCAGATTCTTTGCCCCAGTGCCTGAAATCGTCACCCAGGCCAAACCAGTGCAAGGGGAATGGAGTGGGAAAGTCATTTTTGTATCTGCTGTTGTCTTCATTTCCTGCTGCACAGGAAGGATCATCCAGAAGAAGACATTGCTACTGCTGGGGGGTTTCATTTCTTACATTCGCTCCTTTTCTTCCAAGAGAATCTTCTTGAGAATACAGTTACGGTTCATGAGGAAGAAATGTTGTGGTTAAAGACCAGACCAACAGTGTAGAGACTAAATTTATTGGATGCCAAAACACTTTAATCATAGATGTATGCAATTCTACAAATTGTACAACTTCCCTGCCCCATGGGAGAGACAGTGCCATCTAGAAAAACAGTTGGGGAGTTAGTGTAGTGGTTCCAGTGGTTCCAGCTGTATGGTACATAGCCTTGGGGCAGGTCTGTGAGGTCCATGAGTCTCTCTGGGGATTCCCATTCCATTCTTAAGTGACTGGACACTGATACTTACAGCGCTAGATATAGAATACCCGATTCTTGGCTAGTTTGTTCAAATTCCCTTGGCATCCAACAACCATCTGTCACTAGTGCTCACAATCTGCCCATCTCAAAGGCTTTCAACACAGGGACTCTCACAGTGCTTCAGGAGTTGTTTACACTCAAGGTACTCCTCTATTTTTAGAACTAAGTTATTCCCATATCCTAGAGAGTTGACTAAAGTTCAGATGTTAACACTGTTGTCAACTAAGTCTACTCCCTGTCAACTGCCACAAGGAGCAACTTTCTAAGTTTGACATACTTCATGCTGAAGCTGGTGAGAGCCATTCCATTGTCTTCAGGAGGCATTGCATTTGACCCAAAGTAACAGTGTCTAAATACAACGTCATTTAATACTTGCACTAAAACCCCACCAGGGTACAGCAAATTCAAATACTATGTCTGTCTGCAAGTACATTTCACAGTTTATTAATTTAATAATACATATGTGCGCATACATACACCACACATATTTGTATTGCTGAAAAGAAATACAGCTGGACAACTTGATTCAATCTGCTCACTGATTTTATTTCCCTTAGACTTCAATGGCATTTAGTGGTGTCTCTGCTGATCAGTATAATGTTCAGCTCCACGCAAGATTGTATTTTATCTTGGCTCCAAATATGTTTTCAAATTAGAATGATGATGCAGATGGATCCTTGTCTCAAAGCCATATGATTGATTTCATCTCTGATATTCTGCTCCATCAACATGCAAGGAGTTATTCCTGACATCAAAGGGCAATCTGTTTACATTGGGAGTGCAGAATATCAGAGCTAAGCAATACAAAGAAAAAAAAAAAGTAGTAAAAAAGAGTATGGCACTCTCTTTGAAACAAAACAAAACACAAAACTTATTAGGAAAGCCATACAATCCTCTCCCTAAAACAATTACCTTCAATGCTAAGAACAGAAAATAATTTGTAATGGGTCAAACCACAGATCAGTTTAGACTGCTGCACCATCTACAGTGGTCAGTTTAGGTTACTAGAAATAAGATTGGGTCAAGCAGACAATGATATAGTTCTCCTCTTGTATCCCTTCCAAAACAAAAGTTTAAGAGGATTTCTAGAATGCGGACTAGTAATAGTCCTACTAAATTTAGATGAGGCTATAATTTCTCTGCGATGTAACATGTAGACCAGATTTTAAAAGATGCAAACAGTAACATAAAATACAAAGTGTTATGAAAGAACTGCACTCAAGTTTGTAAATTAATACATAGTTATGATATATATTTTTTTTCAAATAATAGGAATTGTGATGCAAAAAGTGGTTTTCTTCCATTTTGATTTGGAACATAGTGGCATATTTGATTCAGAAGAATGTATTTTGTTATTGTCAATGTAAAGGATGAAAATAAATAAATAACCCAGATTTAATTCTGACCTTGACATTTATAGTTAAACAGTTTCTTTTTTTTTCACTTTCAATTCAAAACAGATTTTATTTGATGACCTAAAGATATTTACTATTACACTGCCATTTTTATATAGCTCATATTAGTTCCTTTTGACTGATATGAAATAATAATAATAGCACCCCTTGAAAAAAAAGACTAAAATGGTGAATGTGAACTAGCCCGACAGTGAGAAGGAATACAGGAATGGGTTGGGCAATATATCATTCCTCTGTGTAATACATAACCTTATCGCCTGTGCATCACTTATTTTGCATTGAAGATCTTTCTCTGTGTTTGCATTCCATACAAATAATGAAGTACCTGGATTAGTCAGCTCTTGATAATGGATTGTTAAAGAAAATTGAGTTTCTGAAATATAAAACATTGTAAAGGGAAACAATTATTTAGTAGAAACAGGTGAAGTAGTTTGAGAAACTATATTTCTTTGTATGTACTGGCTCCAACTTCCCTGAGGATCTAAGTCTGTCTTGGAGGCTTGGGGGGGGGGGGGGAGGTGGAGGAGAGAGAGAGAGATTCAGAAACTATTATTTAGATTTAAACAGAAGTTAAAAAAAAAAAAGTAAATAATAATAATAATAATAAAGATTTTAAAAACAGTGACATTTAAATAGATAGGTGTGCAGGAAAGGAATACTGTAACACGTTGGACTTGCATTAGTTTCAGAAGATTCTTGCCACAATGCATTTCATAGAATCATAGAATCATTCAGGTTGGAAAAGACCTCTAAGATCATCTAGTCCAACCTTTAACTTAGTACTGACAAGTCCACCACTAAACCATGCAACTAAGTTCTACATCTACACCTTTCTTGAAGACCTCCAGGGATGGTGACTCAACCACTTCCCTGGGCAGCCTGTTCCAATGACGTACAACCCTTTCAGTAAAGAATTTTCTCCTAATACCCACCTCACTATAGCCTTTAAGGCAATGGTACAGCACAATAAGGTCTACCCTGAGCCTCCTTTTCTCTAGGCTAAACAACCCTAGTTTCCTCATCCGCTTGTAAGACTTGTTTTCTAGACACTTCACCAGCTTCCTAACCCTTATTTGGACATTTCCTTGAGAGAAGTTTCAGTTTATGTCCCTGATTTTGAGTGAGGTACTGTAAGGCTTTGCTCAAAGAGGTATAGCAAATTTTCCCCAATATACCATCTCTAAATTTACTCTGGGGATGTCTCAGATGCAGAAGTGTTTGCACCATTTCTGCTACACGGTTGTGGTGATGGCAGTGTTTCCCAGAAATGTGGCATGTTCTGCACAAGTGACTGCTTTGAGTCCAAGACACCTCAAAAGCTCTCTGTAGCCTTGCTGCATACATAGTAACACCCACAAGGGTGCCATATTTCTGTCTGTTCAGCATGTGCAGAACCGTGCATCTGATGCATCCCTGAATTGTTGTCTATATGGTACATTTGCTGATGTCAAATTGCAACTCCACAATAGCTGAGATTTTCAGACACGTGACAGACTGGTCTGTGCTAGTGTTTGTGGTTTCTAATCATCTATCAAACATCAGAAATTCTGTGACAAAAATACAGCTGCCTGTCCAAAGTTTTCTAGAGGCAAAAAGAGTGTATGTCAGTAAATGAGAACATGCCCTGAAGTCCCTTAATGTATTATATCTGTCTTGTTAAGGTGGTGGGGACCTGAGCTCCTGGGTTGAGAACGGGTATCTTTGATCCATCCACTTCTGACTGTAGGCAGGCCACCCAAAAGAATTCAAAGTGTGAGACATGATGTGGCCCATGGATGCCTTACTCTTGCTCTGCCATCCTCTAAGACAGATTAGCTTTCTTTGTGCTTGTAAATATCAGTGCGCTCTTGGTGCCTTCATGATACTGATAGGTGGGAGGTGGCGGGAGCCCTGTGGTGGGATGGGGTTTCTGCATGGCAGGGTCTCTGTTGCTAAGACACTGGTGTGAGTTGACAGTGGTTCAAGAGGTGTTTCCAAATGGTGATGAGCAGGTGTGGGTGGAGCATGCCTAGTGCTGCAAGATGCTCATTCCTTATGTGCCTGTCTTAACTTCAGATGCAGCTCACACAGAATCGAAGTCACAGAACAGTTAGAATTGGAAGGGACCTCTAGTGGTCATATGGTACAACCCCTCTGCTCAACCAGTGCCACTGTTGTGGTAACATGGAAGGCAGCTAAACACCACACAGCCTTTTGCTCACTTCACCCTACCCCCACAGTGGGATGGGGGAGAGAATCGAAAAATAAGGGTAAAAAAATCACGGTTTAATAGGACAGAAAAGGAAGGGAAAATGCCAATAGTAAAGATAAAAGAAAGTACAAAGCAAGTGATGCACAATGAAATCCAACACCACCCACTGGCTGATGCCAAGCCAGACAAGGAGCAGCCTCACCCCTCCCCCAGGAAACCTCCCCAGATTTATTATAAGATTATTATCCAAACCTCCCGGATTTATTATTGATATGACCATATTTCATACATCATATGATATGAAATATGCCTTTGTCCACTTTGAGTTAGCAGGCCTGGTTCTGTCTCCTCCTAGTTTCATGTGAACCCCCAGCCTCCTCACTGGGAAGCATGAGAAGAAGAAAAGTCCTTAACTTAGTGTAAGCACTGCTCTGCACCAACTAAAATATCAAAGGGTTAGTAATACGAAAAGAGTTGCTTCTTCTCCTGTTAGTGTGCACTACAGAGAAAAGTTTTACTTCCTTGTCTCTCTGTTCCCTCCCATCAGGTATTTATACACAAAGACATCTTTGTCGAAAAGGGAAGCAGTCTAGAAAACTGGAAAAGAAAGAGAAGAGGGGGAGAGGGGAAGCATTCTGTTTTGATACATCTCACCTCCAAATGCTGCCCTGATTCTGCTGCAGCTGAGCAGGTAGCAACCTATGCCTACTTTCCCCAATAAAGTGTATTGCACAGACATTCAGGAAGAGAGCTAATTTATTGTCATCTTTGCAAAGCTGAAGGTCCCCCAGGGAACTGACTCTCTCACACAGGCTGGGCAGTCACTGTCCAGGACGTGACAGGGTGCTCTGTTGTAAGCCCGCTTGCAATGGCTTCTTGGTCTGGGTTGGGTGAGATTCCCCAGACTCTGCTTTTGATGAATTCCTCTAATCCACCTTGCCCACAGTCCAGAACACATGTACGATTCCTCCACGACTGTTCCCAGGTGTGAGGATCAATTCCCACTGTCTTCTTCATGTGCAGTGTACTCAGTTCTCCCCAGAGAATCTCTGGGCTGAGCAGATTCTTTGCCCCAGTGCCTGAAATCGTCACCCAGGCCAAACCAGTGCAAGGGGAATGGAGTGGGAAAGTCATTTTTGTATCTGCTGTTGTCTTCATTTCCTGCTGCACAGGAAGGATCGTCCAGAAGAAGACATTGCTACTGCTGGGGGGTTTCATTTCTCACGTTCTCCCCTTTTCTTCCCCAATGGATGAGGTCAATGTCCGCTGCCATCTGTGAACCCCACAAACACAGCGCTTTGCATGAAGATCTCTGTTGATGTCCATAGGTTAACAACACTTTGAGCCGGTCTTGTAGCTCCTGGAACTTGTGCAGCACCTGGGCTTGGGCAGCTGGTTCCAGCACCAGGCATTGCGAGAGGTTGAGCAGGATGGTTGTTCAGAAGAACGAGGGTAAGACAACCTCCTCGGTCACCCTTTTATTTCCTAGGAGGAAGGGTCAATGGTATTTCTCCTCTAGGCAGCAGCATGGGTACCAGAGGATGTCATCCAGCTGCAGCAGGAAACCTCCTGTGCCATCTTGGCAAGGGTGTCGTCATCAGGAGGTGCATCACAGCTGCCTTTGAGGAAGAGGTGGAACAGTCTGTGCCTTCCAGGATATGGTGCAGAGCTGTGGCATAGGAGGTAGAAGCTGTTCTGGCAGGCGTGCCTCGCCGTGAGCCTCAAGAAGCGCAGCTGATGGTCATGACGTGACGTTGTCTCTCACGGCGTGCTGATGGTGAAGCCAGTCCCTGCCTAGTTGATGCTGCAGCATAAGGAGTCCTATTCAGCTTGCTGCATGGCAATAATCATCTCGATGAAGATGGTCCTCTGCGAGGCGTTTGTCACCTGTAACTTGCAGGAATGGGAGGAGGGCAGCACCGTTAGCTGGCAGTGGTGCGACATAGGCAAAAGCACCCAGGCCTTTTTCACCATCTCTTGGACCCAGGAGGCGACTTTCTCCGTGTCTAGGTAGGACTGGGTGCAGAGGGTGCTTAGGAGACACGAGGCCTGATTCTTCCCCAGGTTGTCATCAGGATGGTGGAGGATGCACTTCATGTCCCCCAGCAGCCTCTCCCTGGAGCACTCGCACTTCCGTTCTACACGAATGCCGGAGTGCCTCTTTGGCCGCTGCCCTGTGGGGTCCAAGTCGAGGAGGAAGGAGAACCCGGGAGGTGGATCCAGGAACACGTGCAGGCTGTAGAACAAGCCATCCTTCTGGACATTCCAGCCGGTGTAGGTGTCGTTCATCCCCATGTCTAGGTGCAGCTGTGGCATGACAATATTCTTGGAAAGCATTCGGCAGATGCAGAGGAGGTCTCCTACTAGCTCCTTGCACATGATGGTCAGTTCCTGCATGGGCCCAGGGGTGAGCTTTTCCAAAGCCATGAAAACACGCCGTGCACCACTGCGGTCTTTTAGCTCATTGTCCACTTCCCCCTCCCCCTCACTGCTCGAGCTGATCTCCTTTCTGCTTCTGGCAGACTTTGTCTTCCTTCGCCTGGCCAGCCAGCAGAGCCCGCAGAGCACGACGAGAAAGGCTCCAACAACGGCCCAGATATGCCACTGCTGGAACACAGTGGAGAGCGTGGCTCCCTCGACAACCACCTTGCGCTCCATCTTGTCTAGCAGCCGAGCCATCTCCTGTCTCAGCTGCTCCTCACGCTGCCACATCTGCTCAAGCGTGGACATGTCAGCCTGTTCGTTGACATGCCCCACATACTGGCTTCCCAGCACAGACAGGGCAAAGACAATCCACTCGGCCACGGCCTGGAGGAGGGGGGAGAGAAAGGGGGTTAGTGGGTCTGGCTGGGAGGGATCTGGTGGCTGGGGGAGCGGGGCTGGTAAGAGGGGTGGTCCTGGAGGGGGCAAAAGCAGAGCTTGTGAGCACTGTGTAGCTGGGAGCCACAGGGGTGCCGGCAGGCTTGAAGGGGACACAGGCCCCGGGCAGAGACTCCCTGGGAGTCCCTTTACCCTTGCTCCCAGCCCCTGTGGCAGCACCGTGCCCTGCCTGCGGTGTGGCCCTGAGTGTCTGGGCCCCAGGTGCAGGCTCAGGACCCCGCCCCCCCGATGTGTGCCGCGGTCCTTGCCCAGCCCAGCCTTCCCCCACACACCATATTCACCGATCGCCCAAGTCCAAATGAAGCGCACTGCCTGGCGCTCGCTCCCTTGAGGACAGCTCTCCATTGTGACATGTCCTCTGACATGTGACAGGCGTCAGAGCTGTGTCACAGACGCCCCACCGCCCAGCTGATGCACAGCTGCCTTGGGCACCAAGGCCCCGGCACCCACAACCTACAAACCCGAGAGCAGTGAGCTCCCCGGGGCTCCGAACCCCCTCCAAACTGCTCTCAAAAATAAAAAAAGGGACTTGTAAGCTTGCTCCTTCCCTCTTCTCCTCTTGGGTGACTTCTGCTGAGGTAGGGCTGAGTCCTACATGGCCTGCTAACCAAGAAAATGCACCTTTTGGCTGTGCGTCCACCCCTAGTCGTATGAAAGGCAAGCTGTAAAGACTTAGCGACCAGCAGTGTTAGGGCCCTTTAAGCTCCCATACCAGTTGCCTAGACAGGATGGTGGGCACTCGTTTGAGCGTGACAGAATAGTTCCGTTGGAACGGACCCACAACGATCACCCAGTCCAACTGCCCGACCACTTCAGGGCTAATGAAAAGAGAAGGCATATTAATGAAGGCAGTCTCCAAAGGCCTCTTGAACACTGACAGGCATGGGCACCTGGCCTGATGGCTGCCGGTGGGTCCCACCTGTCCCAAAGAGGGAAACGGACTCTAGTCCAGGAGCTGGCAAGGGTCATTGAGAGGGCTTTAAACTAGGTATGAAGGGGGATGAGGGGGAAATGAGGCTCAATAGTGATGAGCCTGGGGGAGCAGTCCCAGGGTTGAGGGTGAGGGCAATGATGTGACTCAAGTGCATCTACACCAATGCACGCAGCATGCGCAACAAACAGGAGGAGCTGGAAGCCATTGTGTGGCAGGCAAACAATGAGGTATTGGATGGGCAGCAAAGGTTCTCCTTTCTCTCCATCCTGATTCTTACTAACCCGACGCATCAGAATCACAGAATGGCTGAGGTTGGCAGGGACCTCTGGAGGTCGTGTAGTCCAACCCATCTGCTCAAGCCGGGCCACCAACTGAAGGTTGCCCTGGATTGTGTCCAGATGGCTTTTGAGTATCTTGAGAGATGGAGACTCTACAACCTCTCTGGACCACAAGTGCCAGAGAATATGCACCCACGGAGTAAAAAAAAGTGCTCTCTTGTGTTCAGGTGGAATTACAAGGTTTTTATTTGGTCCTATTGCTGTCAGTGTGCACTACAGAGAAAAGTTTTTCTGCCTTGTCTCTCTGTTCCCTCCCATCAGGTATTTATACACAAAGACATCTTTGTCGAAAAGGGAAGCAGTCTAGAAAACTGGAAAAGAAAGAGAAGAGGGGGAGAGGGGAAGCATTCTGTTTTGGTACATATCACCTCCAAACGGCGCCTTGATTCTGCTGCAGCTGAGCAGGTAGCAACCTATGCCTACTTTCCCCAATAAAGTGTATTGCATAGACATTCAGGAAGAGAGCTAATTTATTGTCGTCTTTGCAAAGCTGAAGGTCCCCCAGGGAACTGACTCTCTCACACAGGCTGGGCAGTCATTGTCCAGGAGGTGACAGCGTGTTCTGTGGTAAGCCCGCTTGCAATGGCTTCTTGGTCTGGGTTGGGTGAGGTTCCCCAGACTCTGCTTTTGATGAATTCCTCTAATCCACCTTGCCCACAGTCCAGAACACATGCACGATTCCTCCATGACTGTTCCCAGGTGTGAGGATCCATTCCCACTGTCTTCTTCATGTGCAGAGTACTCAGTTCTCCCCACAGAGTCTCTGGGCTGAGCAGATTCTCTGCCCCAGTGCCTGAAATTGTCACCCAGGCCAAACCAGTGCAAGGGGAACGGAGTGGGAAAGTCATTTTTTTTTGTAGCTGCTGTTGTCTTCATTTCCTGCTGAACAAGAAGGATCGTCCAGAAGAAGACATTGCTACTGCCGGGGGGTTTCATTTCTCACGTTCTCCCCTTTTCTTCCCCAAGGGATGAGGTCAATGTCCACTGCCATCTGTGAACCCCACAAACACAGCGCTTTGTGTGGAGGCCTCTGTTGATGTCCGTAGGTTAACAACACTTTGAGCCGGTCTTGTAGCTCCTGGAACTTGTGCAGCACCTGGGCTTGGGCAGCTGGTTCCAGCACCAGGCACTGTGAGAGGTTGAGCAGGATGGTTGTTCAGAAGAACGAGGGTAAGAACCTCCTCGGTCACCCTTTTATTTCCTAGGAGGAAGGGTCAATGGTATTTCTCCTCTAGGCAGCAGCATGGGTACCAGAGGATGTCATCCAGCTGCAGCAGGAAACCTCCTGTGCCATCTTGGCAAGGGTGTCGTCATCAGGAGGTGCATCACAGCTGCCTTTGAGGAAGAGGTGGAACAGTCTGTGCCTTCCAGGATATGGTGCAGAGCTGCGGCATAGGAGGTAGAAGCTGTTCTGGCAGGCGTGCCTCGCCGTGAGCCTCAAGAAGCGCAGCTGATGGTCATGACGTGACGTTGTCTCTCACGGCGTGCTGATGGTGAAGCCAGTCCCTGCCTAGTTGATGCTGCAGCATAAGGAGTCCTATTCAGCTTGCTGCATGGCAATAATCATCTCGATGAAGATGGTCCTCTGCGAGGCGTTTGTCACCTGTAACTTGCAGGAATGGGAGGAGGGCAGCACCGTTAGCTGGCAGTGGTGCGACATAGGCAAAAGCACCCAGGCCTTTTTCACCATCTCTTGGACCCAGGAGGCGACTTTCTCCGTGTCTAGGTAGGACTGGGTGCAGAGGGTGCTTAGGAGACACGAGGCCTGATTCTTCCCCAGGTTGTCATCAGGATGGTGGAGGATGCACTTCATGTCCCCCAGCAGCCTCTCCCTGGAGCACTCGCACTTCCGTTCTACACGAATGCCGGAGTGCCTCTTTGGCCGCTGCCCTGTGGGGTCCAAGTCGAGGAGGAAGGAGAACCCGGGAGGTGGATCCAGGAACACGTGCAGGCTGTAGAACAAGCCATCCTTCTGGACATTCCAGCCGGTGTAGGTGTCGTTCATCCCCATGTCTAGGTGCAGCTGTGGCATGACAATATTCTTGGAAAGCATTCGGCAGATGCAGAGGAGGTCTCCTACTAGCTCCTTGCACATGATGGTCAGTTCCTGCATGGGCCCAGGGGTGAGCTTTTCCAAAGCCATGAAAACACGCCGTGCACCACTGCGGTCTTTCAGCTCATTGTCCACTTCCCCCTCCCCCTCACTGCTCGAGCTGATCTCCTTTCTGCTTCTGGCAGACTTTGTCTTCCTTCGCCTGGCCAGCCAGCAGAGCCCGCAGAGCACGACGAGAAAGGCTCCAACAACGGCCCAGATATGCCACTGCTGGAACACAGTGGAGAGCGTGGCTTCCTCGACAACCACCTTGCGCTCCATCTTGTCTAGCAGCCGAGCCATCTCCTGTCTCAGCTGCTCCTCACGCTGCCACATCTGCTCAAGCGTGGACATGTCAGCCTGTTCGTTGACATGCCCCACATACTGGCTTCCCAGCACAGACAGGGCAAAGACAATCCACTCGGCCACGGCCTGGAGGAGGGGGGAGAGAAAGGGGGTTAGTGGGTCTGGCTGGGAGGGATCTGGTGGCTGGGGGAGCGGGGCTGGTAAGAGAGGTGGGCTTGGAGGGGGCAAAAGCAGAGCTTGTGAGCACTGTGTAGCTGGGAGCCACAGGGGTGCCGGCAGGCTTGAAGGGGACACAGGCCCCGGGCAGAGACTCCCTGGGAGTCCCTTTACCCTTGCTCCCAGCCCCTGTGGCAGCACCGTGCCCTGCCTGCGGTGTGGCCCTGAGTGTCTGGGCCCCAGGTGCAGGCTCAGGACCCCGCCCCCCCGATGTGTGCCGCGGCCCTTGCCCAGCCCAGCCTTCCCCCACACACCATATTCACCGATCGCCCAAGTCCAAATGAAGCGCACTGCCTGGCGCTCGCTCCTTTGAGGACAGCTCTCCATTGTGACGTCCTCTGACATGTGACAGGCGTCAGAGCCGTGTCACAGACGCCCCACCGCCCAGCTGACGCACAGCTGCCTTGGGCACCAAGGCCCCGGCACCCACAACCTACAAACCCGAGAGCAGTGAGCTCCCAGGGGCAGACATCCCCTCCGAACTTTCATTTAATGGAAGTTCTGGGGGAGTATCCATGACTTACACAGTGTCGTAAATTTTTCTGAACCCGGTGGCCCTACTCCACATTGCCTTTATGACAGTAGCTTTTAGGGGCCATAAAACAGAGGCTGTTCTGCCCTTGCTTCTCATTAAATCTGCCCCGGTAGCAGCGAACACCTTGCAGTAACCCTGGCCTGGAGGGATTCACCACTGCAACAGATCAGGCAACGTCTGGCTTGTACCTGTACCTGGTGTGATCTCTTCAGCTGCTTGTGAGATACAGCTTTGGAGGTGTGGGGGGAAAGCAGTACTTTGCACATGAGCAGTCTATCAGCAGCCAGAGGACTACTTCCTGAAAAATTGAATCTCCAGTCATAAAATTAAGACCTTTTAATTGGAATACAGTAACCCAGCATGCTCTATAGGTCTTTCTGTGTTTCTTAATGGGATGATACTCCATCTGAAAGCAGCTCCTTGGGGAGATGCAGCAATAGCAAGGGATGAAACTGATGATTGTAACAGTGTCCTTTGAAGCAAGTTTGCAAGTACCAGGGGGTCTGGGTGGGCTCTCCAGAAAGGCCAGAGAAAGAAATATAAGAACTGGTGATGCTAAAATACTATGCATAAATCTAATCTTTGCTAACATACTTGCAAGTGCAAGGTTATTTTATGTCCATTCAAATGTCCAAGAAAAAACTCAGCCTTTGGCATTTCTTCCCAGAAAGCCAGTAGGAACCCTGCTGGCTTACTGGGATTGTCCCTTTTACAGCAGGATCACAAGCTGGCTTTGCAGCATGGTTTCTTTGAGCTGACTGTGAGTGTTTGTGTTTTCCTGAAACTTTCCATCTACTTTACAGACACAGTGGGTCCTTCCTTCCACAAGTGAACACATCTGGACTGTACATTTAAAGCCCTTGTGTAAAGTCTACTACTCAAACTAGCTAACAGTGTAAATCTTAATATGATCAGTCAAACAAATATTTTTTAAAAGCTTTTCTGTATAGTGTGACCTAGGGAAGTTCATTAGCCAAGTAAATAACCATTTGGTGGTGGTGTTTTTTTTTTTTTTTTTTTTTTTTCCCCCATTAACAGTGAGTGATTTCTCTGTAAGTGACCTACAGTACTGCTTTCTGGGAATAAAGTAGTATTGATGAAGAGAAGAGAATCTAAAATAAATAAAAACTTTCCAGGAAACTTAGAAACAAAACCAGAGCACTTAGGTGTCTCTCTTTTTATATCCTTTAGAGTGACATGCCTTTGTTGCTTTGTCTTCCTTTATCTCCAGGTCAGAGGAATCATGCAGTACATTATAACTGCAACACTGTTTTCATTTTTCTCAACATCTACGCGTAAGCTATGCCTTTAAAAAAGATAAATTCATCTTGTGGCTGCCTGCTCTGTGGCATGTTATATAATTTGATGTATATTTATTTATGTCTTTCCATTGCAAAGAATGACAGTTTTTACCAAAAGAAAACAAGGCATTCATTCTCATTTGTTTAGGGTTCCAAGATGTATCTTTGCAAATAATTTGTCTCCACAGTTTGCTTGAAGACTGAGAATAGGAAATACAGATCTTGGATGAAGAATATGACAAAGCATGTAGCACTGGAGATAATCTTTTATAATCAAGGTTGGCCCATGATAGACTGTGCCTGAAGTTTTCATACAATTATGCTTTTCTGATGTGCAGAGGTAAGTATGCAACCATTGTAAATTAATATTCAGCAGATTTGTTAGCATGCAGACCTTTGCAAGATAATCAAGAGAGCACTTACAAAGTATTGCAATAATAAATTTCTTACAACAGATGTTCCTTAGCAGATTTTATCTATGTCATTTCAGTGATAAATTCTTCTGACTTCTTAATCTTTAACTACAGTTACACGTTTACCTTTGGTTGTGAGAAATAAAAGGAACTGATAAGAATTTTCTGAAATTGATTTGATTTATCTGGAGGTCACTGAGTCTATGACAGTGAACAAAACAAAAAAACATCAACAACAAAAAAAGCCCCTAATATTTACCATGAGGTTAGAAATTATGTAAAACAGTTAGTAAAATGATTAGATCCTATAATAGGAATTCTCCAAATTCTTACTTCAAGTTCTTTCAAGGTATTAAGCCAAAGGTCTAAATCTAACCTTCCTAAGAGATATTATCCTCTGTTCACTCTTTATTCAGATACAATTTTAGTCTAGAAGACAGATTAAATGTGAGATTCACCTCACATATTCTTTACTTTCTAAAAATACGGTATATACATCGAAACACTCATCAAGGCTGTCTTTATAATTAATATAGAAAAACTATTCTAAATGAAAACTTATTTTATATGCCTTAAATAGCTGTCTTAAAATGGAATGAACCATATCTAAAGTTGCTTAACTGTCGTGTTTACTCTGGCTTGGTAGTGACAGAACCACAGGGTCAGTTTTGGCATTAATTTCTAGCTACAGGCTTTGTCCACAAAAAGAAGATTTTTTCTATTTGCTTGGATGCTAACTGTGTCTTCAAAGCAGTTTCTGCCCAGGGATATCCTTGGCAGCTAAGCTTAGACCTACCTAGATCTTTGAAGATATGAGAATTGCATACCTAAATGCTATTGAGAAAGCATTGTTCTACTTGTGTCTTTGCAAAGTATAGCTTGTAACAGTATTTATTCCCTTCTTCCCACCTGAAACTGAAGTTTGTTAGAGACATAAATAGGAACTGTTAATTTTTATTAGAAAATTAAACAATGTCAAGGAATATTTTAGCCCTGATGTCAAGTGATGTTGTCTGGTCTTGATCTTAAGATTAAACTCTTCCTCACAAACACAGTGGCAAAGTGCCTATTGGAAGAGGTCCTTGGTTTCTGTTAATACCCAACCTTTGCTGAGAATTACTTGAGAGACTGCTGTTTGGCTCTGTCCACTGTAGAGGTGGATCAAACAGCAAGGAAAATCACATTTTCATGTCAATAACACTCACTTTCATTTTTTATTTTACTAATATAGTTGTGGAGATAGAGGAGACAGATTCTTTAATAAGAGTAGCTAGATTTTACTTGTCTTGGCATGTAGAGCTCTGTGTACCTCTTATCTGTAAAGTAAAATTCTGAGAAACGTCACCTAAATTATATAGATATTTATGAAACTGTTTCTTTAGTCTTTACTGTGGCCCCAGGAACATAGCTTATAGTGCTCTGCAGTCTGTAGAATTTTCTACCGTACAATGTGAAAAGCATCTGTAAAATGGGAAAAATAAGCAGAAAGGTGTACAGTGTCATTGCTTCCATTTCTCCAGGGTGGTCATGCACTAATGATGGAGATAGAGAAGACAGTAGAAAAGCAAGCAGGAAACTGTAGTATTTTCTAGGCCTGTGCACTTCTTTAACTTATAAGATCCTCCGAGTGAAGAAGAGCTGGACTACAGCCATTATAGAGTGCTTTCAGCGATGATACTAGAAGGATATACAGCTGCCAAGACATTATTGAAATTATCTAGATTCTGCATACCAAACTGAGTTGAGCTAATGTGAAATGTATACCTTTTAGTCTTTGCTCTTTCCCACTAAATGTATATATCAGCAAACTTCGGGCTGGGAGATAGGTTAATGAGATGCTTTCCTGGGGGGGGGGGGGGGCGGGGGGAAGGTCATTTGAAACCATGGTGGCTATTTGTTAAAGATGCTAGTAGAAAACAATGCATATGAAGGGAAGTGCACTAGGGACAAGTTCATATCTTTTCCTTCCTCAGGAGATATTTAAGAAACCCAAGACTGATAAGAATATGGGCATGTCTGAAGTTGTTTAGTGGCTCTTACTGGATTTTTCAATGTTTTACTCTGAATGAATCTGAAATGTAGTAAGAACTTGTTTGCAATCAAAACCAACAAGAAGTCCTGCCAACAGACTGAGCTGCTTCAAACAAACAGCACCAGTTTATAGGTTCATAAATATTGGGTGCAGTGCTTTGAAAACTGTATTGAGCATTCCCAAATGCCATGGTGGCAGCTGAACAAAGATTAAAAGAGTAATGGGGGAAAAAAATCCAGATGCCTGTGTTTGTGGGGAAGAACCTCTCAAGCAGAAAAACTAAAAGACAATCTAAGCTTAGTTTATGTATAGTAGTTTGAAGAATATATACACTTTACCCCACACCTGATTTTCTTTTGTTCTGAGAGAATGAGGTGACTCTAAATAATATAGCTCCCTAGAGCTCATAAAACAGAGGAGACAGCCTCCACATTAGGGTGTCAATAAGTATTTATCCCAAGAATGAATAAATTTTTCACAAGCTCGGTGCTTATTTTCTGTCTGGTTAATAATAGGCAATATGCCTTTTGTTGGCTGTGTAGCAGAGCTGAAAAAAGCAGTTTGTAAATGAAGGCACAATTCAAGGTAGGAGGAGTAGAGGAATGGTTGGACTGTGCCTATTGTGTAGTATTGCTTTAGCGGACTACACTTTTATGACTGCTGATGTCACTTTGGAGTGTTTTTTTTTTTTCTGGATTGATATTTGAGATAGTAGATTTGGATATCAGAAACCTAGGAAGAGCCTTCTTTCTGTATCATGATCATGCTGAATTATAGTTATCTGGCTACTTCCATATCTAACAGCTTTCATATCATAATTTTTGTAGATAGAAATTTTACGAGTTCATCTAAGAAAAGCTTAGAACTTGGAGAGGATTTATTCTTGGTTGCTGTGAAGTAACTACAACTCCATGCGATAATTTTCACTGGTTTTATTTTCTGTGATTCACTGTAGTTTACATTCTCAATATGAATGCATCTTTCTTCAGTGAAACACTTTGCTGGTCACATTTAAAATGGAAGAAGGGAAGGCACAGAGGATTATCATAAACTGAGAATGTAAAGTCTTTGGGATGTAGTTTTGTTTGGAGTAAGGTCAATTTTAAGATGAGGTGTATATTGGCTTGTAATAGAAGGTTGAGCTCAGGTTGGAGTGAAAGGATTTAGTTGAATTTGGATGGGTTTTCCTAATTAGTTCGCAGTATGTGTATATTTTTTATTTTTTATTTATTTTATTTGCATGGTAATAAAGCATGCCCAAATTTCATAGCCATTCTGGAACTAAGAGGTAGACTTCAGACCATGGCTTTCAGTTAAATTCCTATCAATCCTCAAATCTGAATAACCTCACATCTTAAGTCTGTACTTGCAAATAGTTGTTTCTTTTGTAGGTACATTTTCTTAAAATTACATTTAGAAGGGACAGTGTATACATTTGTTGACATGTGTGGTATTCTTCTACTTGCATCATTTGTTTTTTGGGGAATCAACATAGTATCCTGACACACTGGGAATGGTGATCAAATGGCTTTAGAGACAGAGTGTCTGAGGAAGGGTGAGTTAGAAGCTGCTGTTTTGCAGAGACAATGGAAGTTGCTCTCCGAATTACTGTTAGTTCTCCAGTCTGGTGAGATTCGTGAGTGTCATAAAATGAACTGTGCTACACTGAGAGTGCCTTCACTGCGGCTATTCAGTATGAATAAAGGCAAGTGACTGATTCTGTGTAACTCACAAGCAATTATAGCAGTGAAGGTGAGAGTGGGACTGTAAATAATCGAAGTAAATGAGAAGGCAGAATGCTCTTGAGCTTTTCTCACCTAACAACACAGAAGTGAAGGGCAAGGGTAAAGCAGTTTACACTAGTTGAGGAAACTTATTAACTTATTCATTGAGAAGCAAAAGCAAGTGAAAGGGCACCTTCCACATCAGTATTTGAAGCAGGTTGTAATAGCATTTTTAATGAGGATGAGGCATAGGCAGAAAGAAGGGTTCATCTTTCTAGAGAAATGATCACACAGGATTGCCTGGCTCATCGCATAGTGCAACAGCAGTCCGTCAGGTAGGAGGTAGACTTGTGTGACTCCTTTCAGAGATGCAGACACTGAAGCCAGGCATAGCTCTTTGTCACGACATTGCATGTCACTTCTTCCCTTTAATGAGTTGATCTTAGTAGGAGATAATGTTTGCCCATCTAAAGTAGGACTGCTATTTTGGGCAACATTTAGAGCCTAACCTGGGTCAGGCAGTTGTGTCCTAATCCAGCCTGTCTGCTCTAATGTGGTCCTGCCAATGTCTTCCAATGTGATACAAGAGAGTCTTGGCATCCTATTTGAGCTCCAAGCTGTCTGTAAAATGTGGACAATATAATTTACTGTATAGTCAATCATTCCTGTTGTTAAAATATTACCTAAATATTGTTAATGGCTGTATATGTAGCAAAAGAATAAATTAAAATGATCTCCTGAAAAGTACCAGCTCCCATTCTGGCAGTGGCTTCAAATCTCACTATTGTGAATCTCTGTTTGAAAATCTTTCTTTGGATTCTTGTGTGTCAGATTTGAGCAAGGGTCAGACTTTGGCTCAGAAGCTCAGTATTGCCACATGCATAAGCAAGAAAGGACGTTGCAGCTCACTCACTAGTGGACTTTGAGGCAGTTACAGATATCTCAAAACAAAACAACAACAACAAAACCACCATATTGCTTAATGAGTATTTTCAAGGAAAAAAAGATAATATTCACGTTGATCTGTGAGAAATTTGCTGTGGCCTGTAACAAATTCTGAAATGTGGCAATAACCTGCTGCAGAGCTGGCCCCTTATTTAAAAGTTCTGGTCTTCTGCAGACAGTCCTGCAAACGATGGACTGGAATGTGAAATAATTAGGGGGGTGAACATTATGGAAGTAATGTACTTAAAATGAAATTTCTTCCAAACATAAAACAGTTAAGGTTTTCCCTGAAGTGCAAATATTTTCATCCCTTTATTGTTTTCTTCCCATCTAATTTAAATGTGGAGAATTTAATTATGTATTCAAAAGCCCAATTCTTAAATATTTCGTTAAGACTAGATACCTGGCTCCGGTAGTATCGTGTGAAAAAGAACTCAGCTGGTTAATTAAATGCATTATTAAGACGTGTCCAGGGAATCTTTTGGATTGGCAAAGTCAAAATAATCAAAAAAAGAATAGGACAAAGTAAAGAGCTTGCATGATATGAAGAGCTTGCATTATATGAGAATTTGAATTCTGCATTTTAATGTTTTGCTTGTAAATTGACTGAAAATATTTCCAATCTAAAGATATATTTGTATATATGTATGCGTATTTATTTTATATATGTTTTATAAAATAGTGTGGGGATTGCTTGCTCCCTCAGCTAGGGAAATGTGTAGAACAGTGAAGAGTGGAATTCAGTACTCCACAGAGATGGTCTGCTGTGAAGATAATCTTATGAGAAAAATTATCAGATCTTGTCTGGTTTGACAGCAAAATTAAGAATGAAAGGGGATATGAAAGGGGCAACAAACAGGAGGAGCTGGAAGCCATTGTGCAGCAGGCAAACTATGACCTAGTCGCCGTCACGGAAACAGGGTGGGACCACTCCCATGACTGGAGGCTACAAGCTCTTCAGAAGGGACAGGCAAATATGGAGGGGTGGTGGCGTGGCTCTCTATATTACAGAATTGTCAGGAAAGGTGATGGAACAGGCCATCTTGAATGCAGTGTATGCAGGACAACTGGGGGATCAGGCCCTGCCTGACTAACCTCATCTCCTTCTATGACCAGGTGACCCACCTGGTGGATGAGGGAAAGGCTGTTGATGTAGTCTACCTAGACTTCAGCAAGGCCTCAAGTTGTGCCAGGGGAGGCTTAGGTTGGAAATTAGGAGACATTTCTTCTCAGAAAGAGTAATCAGGCATTGGAACGGGTTGCCCAGGGAAGTGGTGGAGTCACCATCCCTGGGGGTGTTTAAGGAAAGGTTGAACCTGGTGCTTAGGGACATGGTTTAGTGGGTGACATTGATAGTAGGTTGGACCAGATGATCTTGAAGGTCTTTTCCAATCTTAATAATGCTGTTTCTATGATTAATATTTAAGGATTAGGAGAGGAAATGCAGGAAGGCAGATGAGTTACTTAGGTAAAGGGCAAATTTTTGCATTAAAACAAATGGGTATGAATGGTTGTGAAGGATTATTTAGTCTGGAAATAAAGAAAGTTTGTAACAATCAGAGAAAGAAAATCCTTGAACTGGCTCCTAATAGGAATAATAGGGGCCAAAAATATCTAATTATTTTTGAAGATAGAAATTTATGAGATAGATTATAGGGTGTAGGTACTTAGGATCTGAGGGGATGGACTTGGAGTATGAGGATATGACTTCTGATTCACTGTTTTTGTACAGTTATTATACTGCTGCAACTTTAAACGTTTGAGCTGGGAACAGAAGAACAGCAGGAACATCTGTGGCCTCTCAACAGGGCACCTGTGTTTAAATCATTAAACCACCTGTTTAAAAAGGTGTAACTAATACTATCCTAACTCATTACAGATAAGAATCTGGCTGTAGGTGTCACATTGGATTAATGAAAATAAATTAAATAAAGAAATAAAGTAAATAGTTAAATAATTATATCGATAAAATCAAAAAAGTATTCATTTTGGAAACTTTAACCCGCAAAGCCCTCAGTGCAAGTAGTTCCCTGGCAACAAAGAATGTTCTTATATAGAGCAGCTTACACTGAGTGAGGATGCCAGATCTGGGCCAAAATCAATTAAAATCAGGGAAAGTAACAGTTGACTTTGTTATAAGAAAAATAACATTTTTCTTCTTTCTTCCTACTCCAGAAGAAAACCCGCTACTAGGAAATTAGTAGATATTTACCAGCCTTCTGCCTGATTTTCATTTGTTTGTTTCTCTCCCTACTTAAAGTTGAAGGCTTTCCTTTCAGAAAATAGTTCATAGGCTTGCATTTACTGAAAAAAAAAAAAGGAAAAAGAAAAAAAAAAGGGAGAAATAGAAGCTTTTCGACTTAGTTGCCTAATGAGTAAATACATTGCACAGAATTTCTCTTTTGTCTTTCTACTTCTTTTGAGTTCTCTCTTTTTGAGTCGAAAACAAAACAAAACAAAACAAAACCACAAGAAAACATTCCACCAACATTTTTTGGCTGTGATCATAAGGATATGACTTTCTGGTCACTATTAGCGTGTGCAAGCAACATGACAGGAATTGTTCTTGAGTGCTGAAAACCATCATACAGACATTTGACTTCATGGAATACCGTCTCATAAAGACATTTAAACTGTAGTACAAAACTCACCGAATCAAAGGTTCAGTCTTGCTCCTTGCTGGATTTTTAAGACATTGTTTTGGTTTAAAACTTTTGCACAAAACTCCCTTTAAAAAAGTAAAAGCATCAGTACACATTTTAAATAACTGTGTAATTTCTTCTTTTCAAGTACTCTGTGGTAAAACACCTGCTCTTACTTAAATACCATAGCACAACTTGTTCATTCCTGCTCAATTCTTTTTTTTTTTTTTTTTTTTTTCCCCAGCTAACCTTATGCAACAACCAAGTATCTAACAAATAAGGTGGTTGTTTCAGGTTACAAGAATGAATTACACCTTTTGCATTCTACCTGCACGTCTGTCACTAATTTCAACTTTTCACTGATAGTTCACATGTCACCGGAAGAGATTTGCTCAACTTTCAACTTGCCTTTCATGTAAGCTTACAGTTTACAGATACAGTACAGGTCAGGAATCACGGCCATTTATAATTTCCTGTACACCTTAAGGAAATATAATGCAACATTGCTAAGGAGTGTTTGTTATGCAGTGAACTTTCCAGCTTGCATTGAGTCAGATTAGCCTATACAGTTTCACTAGATTTAAATCTGGGTTTCTTGAATAATGAAAAAAAAAATCTCTTAATGAAATAATCCATTGGTGTTTCCGTATATAAAGGTCCATGACCAAATTCATATCTTATTTAATTCCACTGACATTTTTAGACTCACACCATGGATGAATTTTTATTGTTCAGTGTACCCTGTCACTATTTTCCATATTAATATTAATGGAATTGCCATAGTATCTTGGTTTTTCTTCTAGCATTATAGCTATGCACTCAATGAATAAAATATAGCATTAACAAGATAAATAACTGAGATTGGCATGTGTATGTATCCAGTGTACACAGAAAATGTTGGCATTTCACTATAACTGCTTGGGGAAAGTTTTATAATATCTAAATAAGTAAAGTCAGGTTTTCGTTCTCTAATTGAGTTCCTGGCTTCTTATATATATATTTTTTTTAAAGTTTTAATCTTTACTACAGTACAAACCTAAATCTGCAGATTTGAAGAAATTTAGAATACAAAATGGAAAGTCATGATAGCATTTATATATTAACCAATACATATTCTTTTTCTGGGGACAAAACATGAAGAGTTACCAGAGTGGTACTGATTTTTCTTTCTTTGACTTTAAACCAGTCTTCTGCTTTCTTGAAGTTAAATATACAGTTTTGGCAAAACTGTGACACTTGTAATGTGAGCACTGCCAAGTAGTGTCTTTTATAGCTCAAGAGGGTGTGGAGAACAGGAAGGAAACTACCCAGTGTAGCATCTTCTCTTTGCCTCATCTCAAGGATTAGGGGTGAGCAATATGTTCAGCCCTGCCTTTTTTGAATCATTACCCATGCTGATAACATTTCATACTCGTTGCACAGGAGTAAATGGAAGGCAATGAATAATCTGGCCAGTTTCCTATAGGCTTTCCATCAATTCTGGAGTCAGATGGACTAGACAGACCATACCTGTCTAATGGGAATTGTTCTTTCATGCCTGCACTATCACACTGTTGCCATTTCCATTCATAAGCTGGATAATGGCCTCTGCCTTTATTACTCTCCATTTCCTCCTAAACCACTTTTGAACTTTCATTTCTCAGGCCCACATGAACCAGTGTAGTTGCAGTAGTTTACTAGTGGCTGACAGCCACTTGGTCCAAAAGTCTCTGCCAGTATGGCTACTACTGACACAAATTACACTGTATTATTGAAATACACTTATTAGCTTGAAAACCCTATTTTGGTACAAATTTTATCACTTGTTTGTTTTATTTTTCTTCTATGGAATTGATAAAAAGGTTGACAAAAGACCAAGGTAGCTTATGAGCATAGGGAAGCTAATGTCATTTTTTGAATTGAGAAACACAAATGCTTTTATGTAGCCTTATTCATTACACCATCCTCCTTATGAAAAAGCTGTAATAGTACAGAATGATTTATCATGGAGAAACCGGTGTACTGTCATCTTTCTCCTAAGAGGATTCTGATGTGGTTTGTGCAATACTGCATTCAAAATCAAACTAACAGTATTTATTTTCCAGTATCTCATCTGATTGAATGAATAACCATCACATGAACTAAGGGCAATCTGCATGCTTTATAGGCAACTAAGTTTCAGGCAGTTGTGAAATAATGAAAAGTAACACTTAATAAGAATGCCAGATGAATATGTCAAGCTAAAGTTTTTGAACAATGCATGAGAAGGAAAAAGTAAACTCTAGATTGCACATTACTTCCTACAGTAAAGTTGAATACTGTTTGTTTAGTAGTGATTATTCATGAGACCCTAGAGTTGTGTACACCTGAGATGTGACGCTTACACAGAGTTTCTGTTCTCCAATTAAATGTGGCATAAGTATTTTCTCCTTCACTCTTTTCTCTGTTTTTATGTGCCTGATTTTTTCCCCATTTACTTGCAAATGATGCTCTCCGTTTATGTCATATGTCATACTGTGGGCTCTTGTTTTACTTACTGCACGAAATAACATACAGACTCCATTTGTATCAAACTGCTGTTTTTTCTCTCTCTTAAGACAAATACTTAAATAGCTACCCCTAACTACATGCTCTTATTTATTTATTTATTTATTTTTATTTTAAAAGTGATCTTATTTCTGATCGTGCAGCCTTCCTTTCAATGTGTTGTTCTTTCCTCTGTTCTTCATGCAGAGTACTACAGTGCCCTTTCCCATTCTTTCCTCCACTGCAACTTCTAAAAATAATCATCCATAAAATTAGCTATTGAGCTTTATTGTTACCAGCACAGTGAGATTAATAGTGGTGAATATACTGTACCTCACTAAAAGGGTGCCTTAAATTGTTTGACGCATCTCCCAGGACAGTCAGGGAGTTCTGAGAAACCCCAGTGTTTCCTGTTACTCCTTCCACAGTAGTATGGGTCTGCATTGATTTTTCCAGTAGTCTGTGCCAAACAGGAACAATTTAGCTTGTAGGGAGGTAATAAAATAATCTTTACAAGTAATGAATATACTAATGTGGGTCAGAAACTGGATTTGTCTTTGTGTGTGAGAGAGGATCTGGTAGCTCACTATCTTTCAGAGAAATTCTAATTTTTTTTTTTTTACACAGCTTACTTTTATTTGGGACCACTGAAGGATTTCATTTTTCTATATCACTTGCTTTCATTTCAAGAAGGTAAAATTTATCATTTTAATAAACCAAATATTTCAGTTCAACCTTTTCCTGTGCTTATCTATGATTTTTCAATGAAATACTACACATCCTAATATAAATTAACAACGAAATCAATATGAAATGCTTTTAACATTATCCAAATGAAATAATTTATCATTTCCAGAGTGATTTGAGAAAGCTGAGATGATTTTTTCAACTTCTTCCTTTTAAACATGTCACTGAAACAAGCCTGTACTTATGAAATTTTCCAGGATAGTAGTGTTCTCAGTGAAATGAATTTCCTAGAAAATGCCTGAGATCAATCCTGGAGATTAGCCAAGAAATCTAGGTTTTGAAATGTAGCTCTGGGTTCCAAGCTATGTGACTTTATTTTTTTATTTTATTTTTTCCCTCTCAGGTACAATATTAGTCTTAAACTAGGTGCACATACCATCACAATCTATATTGCTCCCAACCTTAGCTTCAGGAAAGTGTACATAGAAAAACAGCATGAATGACCTAGGCTCATATTGTCAGTACTCCAGTGGCTGTGTGAATATCTCCTCTGTTTCTTTTTATTGCCTTACTGTCAAGAGTGCAATGCATCAAAATTGCCACCAAGTGAAGAATTCATGTTTTGTTCCAGGTGGTTTTTCGTTTTCCTGTTTGTGGAGGGTCAATGTGTCTAAAAATAATTGCAGGACTTTTTAAAATGGAGACTGATAAGTGAATTGCATTCGGCTGAACAATTAATTTTCTGTGAAAATATGAACACAGGAACATCTTCTGACATTAACAAATAAGAGCAATAAATCCTTCTGTTTGCTCAAGATATGGTTAAAGCTGCTTCTATTGACAGTGATAGCTGTGTTATTACAGGATACTTGTGACTTTGCTCTTCATGAGCTCCTTGAGTTGTATTCATTCCTCTGCTGTCATAAAAGTATATATAACAAAAAACTACACTACCTGTGTCACTGTAATTGCCATGGTCAGACGCAGTGTAACATCCTGGCATTGAAAAGAGCTAGTAATTCTGTCAAAAACTTGAGAAGTCTCACTGTGAAGAAGGAACGGAGAATGGAATTTTGTGAATTTTCTTTTTAAATGTCAGTAGAAACTACTCTCTGAATTGCGTGCCTAGAAAATTGTGTATCAAGCCTCACAGTAATAATAATAATAATGATAAAAGTATGTCTAGTGTAAATGTCTTCTCTAGGTCTTACCCTTTACTAAGGCTTGCAAATATCTAAGCCTTGCACATGAGAGAACCAATCAGGCTTTATTCTAACATGTTTCAGAGGCTCACAAAGGAAAAACAAACAAACAAACAAACAAACAAAAAAAACACAGAGGAAAGTGTGTTCTGTCTAGACCTTTCTATGGGTTGTTGATCTCTGTGTAGTTCCTGGGTCAAGCCTTCCACGTGTAGCTAATCCTGCTCTGCGTGTATCGTTTGCTGTGTTCCTTTGATGGACTCTTCCAAAGTGGTAAGTGGTACTTCTGTGTTTTGTTTTTGCTGTTGTTGTTTTAACAAGCAATGTATTTTATGGGTCTTCCATTAAAAGGATGTATTTGGTTTGAAATTTAATTGAATAACTCTATACCCAATTACAGTTACACTTAAAGATGTGGCTGAAAAAGCATGCTGTTATTGTGATTTATTACTAGTCACATGCTGTTGCAGTGCACTAAATAGCTGAACTTTTCAAGGAAATTGAAAAAAAAAAAAAAGTACTTCTTTTCAGGAAAGGGGGCTATTAAGAGACAAGGTATGCATGAAAGGCAGCTCTCCTACAAACAAATGTCCACTATTACTGGCATGTTTTTTTCCATCTGAACAGAAAATCCTTCTCTAGCAGAAAGCCTTTACAGATCAATTTAGCTGTGGAAATGGCTAAGCAAAACCATGTTACCCCTTCTTAGTCTATATCAATCAGCCAATTACATAAAGTAGCTTGCATCAATGGTCTAGATGCCAAACATTCAGTTAAAGATGCTTCAGATGGAGTATGCAGACATGATTGCATTTAATGCGCTGAATATGCATCTTTTTAGTTTGAAAGAGGCCTAGTTCAAATACCCGTAAGCACACTGGACCATGCAGAAGAAGTAGAAAATTACTTTTTCTTCCATGAGACATTTTCCAATAGTATTGCAGTTTCTGAGACCTATGAAGCCACCTGCTGGTCAGGTTTTTACAGTGACCTTGTTCATGCTATTCTCACCCTGTCAGAGTCTTGGAACAAGTTTTAAAAAGTCTTACATTTGTAAGTATTATTGGCTTACACAAGTAGCAAAACCTTGAAGGACCTGGCCCATACAGCATTTCTGTAGTCCCTTCCAGCTGAAGGGTGAACTCCATTAGAATACTTCTGGGGAACAAGGAATTATGTTCAAGTTAATTTTTTCCCCAGCTAGTTCATGCCCTGCTGAGTTAGGTGGAAGTGATTCATAGGTTGCTAGTGGTGCATGACAGTAAAATCAATTACACTGCTCAATGGTAAGATAAATGCAAAAAATGATGATGAAAGAATTCATGGATTGCTTTTTAAGGGAGCACCTCTATACATTTTGCAAATGCTTCATCAAACATCACAATGAATTGGCTACATATGAACAAGTTGCGATAAAAGGCAGGGGACACAGGAGGCTGGCAACATGCCTCACAAGAGCCTTCAGGTGTCTGAACTTCCATCATCACTTCCAAAGTCTCCATGCAGTGCTGTGACAGCTTATGGAAACCTTCGCATATCTTCAGAACTGACATGGTAGTACTGACCGATTGCAAAAAGAAGCCTTCCCTTAGCTGTATTGCTCAACAGTTGTATGTAAAACTAGCCCTTCAATGCTTTTGTAAAATATTCTAATATCTTAATATCTTTTTTCTTTTGCAAAATATCTATGTAAGTTTGAAGTGTGCAAATACACTGATTTGACATCATGTATGGGCCTTTTGTTTTCTTCTAGCGTAATTCATTAATCAATTCAAGATTAGTAATTAGCCTGGAGAACAGACAACTCTTGCAGTACTCCAGTCAAACTTACTTTTTCTGATCGATGTAAAATTCACAGCAGTCTTTTAAAAGTAAAGATGTTAAAACAATAATTGACAGAATAAACAATAATAGAAACAAAATTCTCTGACTTTAGAACCATTTTTTATCAAGCAAATGAACTGATCAAATCAGTACTTACTAAGTTTATCAAGCAGCTGCTTCTAAAACAGATCAGACATTTTACTGCTAAAGCGCAGATTTCCTTGGCCACTTAAAAAAAAAGTATAAATGCAATAAAATGAAGTAGTTCCACTGAAATGCCACCACTGATGTCAGATGGATGTCTCAGGGTTCAGATGAAGGTGTACATTACAAAGAATTCTCTCCCTGTCTTGGAAGAAGTTAAAAAAATGTCTGGTCATGTACCATTTTCTGCTGGCCTCTCTTCACTCCTTGTTTTTTCTCGTAGTGCCTGGTCTCTGATTCTGAAAAGAAATTTTGTCAAACGGGCTGTTGCATGGGAAGTGTGCTTGAAGAGTATTTTTCTGTATTTTTTTTTCCAGTTACCAGTAGAATTTGCATTAATCTGACTAGTTCTTGACATCCTTGGGAAGCACCTATTGATGTTGGGCAGACATTGCTGAAGCAAAGAGCCGCAGTGAGGTGGAAAGACCCAGGCTGGGCTGGGCTGTTGCCAGAAACAATACAGCCATATTACGGTGGCATTCTGTACAGATTAATTAGCTCTGTCAAGAAGCAAGTGCCACACTGTGCTAACACGGCTACCTTTGTTCTGCAACTTAAACTGACTCATTTAGTCCTGTCTTAGGTACCTTTAGATAAGCATGGTGTCTTTATCCTCAGAGTACATCGAGGCCAAATGACTCATTCTATACTTCTAATCATTTCTGGCAAGTTATGGTCAGTGTTAATCAGCAACATGAAGCAGATGCTCAGTGATGGTATCATCATGCTCTTACTTGTATCCACCTGCTCAGAGGAAAACAGCTGACCTAAAGTCAGCTCCCATCTCTGTCAGTGCACATATGGATCAGTGCTCTGAGCTGCTCGTTTCTCATCTAGAAGGTGTCCAACAGCAGAATAACTCTTTCTGTCTCAGGAGAGGTTAGCGAAGAGCAGGTTAAGTGCTAAACCACTAATTCAAAGGAGATCTCACTGGGCTGGATCCCTGATGACTGAAATACTGCAGGCTTGGGTATATACTTGTCAACTTGCATAATATATGGGGAATGTTGATTCACTTTGTCCTTTCTTTGGTTTTCCTGTGCTGGTCTTTTTATTATCAGCAGTACTATTACAGCCATATAAATATTTGGCTTTGGAACTAAGCTGATTTTGGACCCAAGCACTGTGGAAACCAAGGGGATGTAGGGGTTATGTAGTTGTCTCTGGTGCTTACCTGGTGAAGCTTCTTAAGCATGTCTGGACACGTACCAAGTCTGTGCATACGTTCTTAATGTGAAGACCAAATCTGCAATGCTGTGCCAGAAAAGACCAGTAATATCTGTGAAGGGGGAAAAGAGAGAGCACAAGACTTGGCCAGTCACAGTTAGACAGTGAATGCTGATGATAAAATGATAACTGCTAATTGGGTGTAATGAGATAAATGTCTGAGAAGATACCCTCACCAAACAAGTAAGTCAAGAGGCCAATCCTTGTTGGCAGGGAAGTTCTGAGTGTATTAATACTCATGTAAAACAGCCGTAGGGAAATGAATCATACAGCTGAAGGTTGCTTGAAAACGTCCTGTCACTGGGTGTGCTACTCTGAGGAAGCTTTGTGTGCAGCACAGTGAGCTAAATTAATTTCAAGTTATTAAAGTGAGAGGAATTTTTTGAATAATCATCACTATATAATGACCTAGATGACAATGGGTAGGTTAAAAATAAGAAATGCATTTTTGCATTTCAGGGAAATGAGAGTAGCCTTCCTCTGGGAATCAGGGAAAAATTGAATGTGAGGAAGAGAATTTCCAGCTTTAGATCTGATCATCCTTTCCTCTTGCAACCTTGCACTGTCATTAACACTTTTACAAAGGGATGTGAAGCGGTATCATTCAGATTTTGTAAGGTTCATGCTCTAATTTCTCTGGTGTGAGCATGCCCAGGTCAGCATAACAGAGATTCCAGTTCTGGGTTTAGAATTCTTTTCAATGTCCCCATTTCGGGGGAGAATATGTCACAGCCACTGTCAAGAAGATTACAGCTTCACAGGTGACTGAAAAGTATTGCATGATGTAGAACTGGGTTCACTGGATTTCCATAACACTGTGCTTAGAGACATTATATTCTTATATAACCATTTGCAAGCAAAAGTGCTTATGAATTGGAAAATATAAATGACAGTTCTCAGTATATTCTGTTATCTCTGTCCTAGTGAATGATACGGAGTTGTTTTCCCAGACAAATGACATTGGAAAGTGAGAGAAAGGTGTGGGCAGGAGGAATATGCAGAGTTATGAGGAATCAAGATTTTGTTCTCATGGCTTCTCAACTCTGTGTGCAGCCAGGGAAAGTGTGAGAGAGACAGGGAAAGAGTCTTTTTGCTCTTTCTTTCAAGTTGTTCAGTTTTTCCTGACAGTGCAGATGCTCTTCTGTGTCTGTAGGCTGAGGGGATGAGAATGAAAGATGTGAATTTTCTGCTATAAATTATCAAATTGCAATTGCTGAGAATATTATATTAGTAACATTTCATTGCAGCATTTTTCAGATAAAAATATTTACAACCAATGTGGCTATCCAAGAGTAAGCTGTGTTTGTCACTTTTTGGCATTCTGTCCATGTGAATGGATATTCCACTTAAATGAGGCTCTGGACCTAAATATACAGATAAATATTCTTTGGACACTGGAATAATAGAGAAGTGTTTTTTTTTTTTTTTTTTTTTTTTACTGTCACTCACTGAAAATGATCTTTATTTATTTCACAAGCTGAAGAATGAGGGAGCAGCTGTGACTCCATCTTCTGTGAAGTCTCTATTCGTACTGACGTCATATAATCTAGTAAATTTAGGAAAAAAAATTACCCAAAATAGTAACTAGAAATGACAGACTAGTGTTTTTGAAGATTTTGGTGCTTTTTGCCTTTGGCATTGTTTCTATAGGATTGGGAGGTAACCAGAATACGGAGAAAGGGACCTTTGATTGCTTAATTGAATAACATTCTAATAACTGCAGAACTCAACAATAATGAAAAATGGAGGATCAAAATGTTCCAAAAGGATTTACATCACTGAATCTGAAGAACCTGACCCAAAGCTTTTAAAATGTTTCCCTAATTAGTAAAAACACTGTTAAAAATCTTCAAGCTGTAAATGTATACCTTTCTTTCTGAGCTATGCCCTTAGCTTTCACAGTAACATAAATAATTCCTCTTGTTGGATTTTTGCTGCGTTCCATTTTCTTTTTTTTTTTTTCTTTTTTTTTTCCCCTCTTTTTTTCAGAAATGGCTGCTCGTTCCCTACCCAGCCTTTGTTATTTATGGAGATTGATCATGTTTATTCCTTACACTTAGCTTAATGACACCAGCACACTTAACCTGTAAACCCAGGCTGTTTCAGCTGGATGGTAATTTTGCTGAAGCTGTCATTAAGGTGTCACACTAGATTGTGGGACAGCTAATCTGTACCACACTGCTATAGCTGTTGAAGGCTGAGGGAGGGTCCTTGCTATGCCGTTTGCCACTCTTGGAGGAAAAGTGCCACTTAATAAGACATAGAAAGAGTTGTTCCATGGTTTCTCATTTCCTCATACTTCAATTTTATGTTGGGGAATGTTGATGTTACCCGATTGCAATCTCTTAATTTTCAGTTTATGTGGTTGTGTCATGCCTTTGTCCAGACATGTCTAAAGTTTTTGTCCAGACCCACTTTAAACTGGGTAATTCCATCTAATCATTTATTTCCTACAAGCCCATTGAGTGCAGCTGCTCCTTAATGGCCTGCAGTTAATACGTCTGAAGTGTCATCCAGGGGAACTGTGTCCTTCAAGAGAAGAATTTAAAATTCACAGGTACCTCAGGAAAAAGTCAAGCTCAGCAAGGTTCACATCTGACACCTTCAAGAACCTGTCACATCCTTGCCTGACTGGGAGCCCATGATGTAATTTATTTGACTAAAATAACTGAGAAAGCTCTTGAGAGAAATCTTTTCTCTCAGTCAGATTGTGAACAGGCTAAATTGAACCTAAAATATTTGACAATCCGATAGCTATATGGGTAATTATAACCTTAGCCTCAGTAACATCTATGCACTAACTTTAAAGGGGTCAGCTTTCACCCAATGTCTGCCAAAGACCTTTTCTAACATGGCATTTAGTCTGCTAACCCAAAACAGATCCTGGGAAAGGCATACTGTAATAATGTGTCTGTAGTTGATTTCCTCCAGAAAATAAATAGTTTTCCCTGAATCCATTCAGGGAAATGGGGTTGTTAGCAAAGTGCATTATTAGCTGAAGTACTGTGTACAGTGACTGTGATAATACATGCTACAAGTTGTCATTTGTAATCCTCACTGTTTCAACTGACTGTCTGCTCCTGGCTCAGGTGTTGAAAGGGGGTAAGAAAAAAGAAATCACATGCTGTCTTGCTTTAACCTCAAAAGGACAGGATGCTGGCATCTAACAATTACAAGAGCTTGACTTCTTTTCTACTGTAAGCAATTTTTGCAAGTTCAAAAACTGCTAATGTATGAGTGAAAAAATCCATACAGAATTCTAAAACAGCAAATAGTTGAAAGCCAATATGTCTTCAAGGAATATGAAGAAATGACATTTATCTACAAATACGTACTTCCCCAAATTAGCACTGCATGTTGAATTCTTAATATATATTATTTATCCTGAGTGGGGATTTTGATGTATAGATTTTAGAAAAGAAAGGTATCAGGAAAATAATGGTTCTCCACTGCTCTTCTCATTCTCTTTAAAAAGAGCTAGAAACAGTTGACCTGATAGGAGATCTAGCTAGCAAAACCCTTAGGAGAAATACTGAGATTGTCCCTCTTTACTTTCCTAGTCTCAGACTCATAGAGGTAAGGGTGACCTTCAGGACATGAGATGGGGACAGTGTGAGCTTGTGTACCCTTCCATGCAAAAGCTAAGCCAGCCCCTAAACTATACAGGTATATCTGTGCATGTCATAGATATGAAATGCAGTATTTTCCCTCAGTAAATTTATAAGAATAGATTAGGTATTATATAATAAGCACTTTTTTTTTTTTTTCAGTACTGTTTACCAGTCTGTAGATAATCCCAAATCCAATTCATATCTTAGCTCTTTTATATAGTGCAGTGTAAACATATTAATCAAAATAAATGCATTTATGCTGTAAGGCTATGTTTTTAGCAGTGTATAACTTTGCTAAATTTAAAGTGTTTGGGCAAACATTTGTTATGCTGAATGTTTGACTCAGGAAATTATTTTTTTTAATGTTTTGGCCATTTCTAAGAATGAAGTTAGGAAAAACACTGTTTCTTCTCTGCACCAGACAAAAAATAATCTCTGAATTTATTTGTTTGCTCAAAAGTTCAAGGGCTTTCAATCAATTTAATTATTCAGTTTATTTGTCATGGTAGTTGACAGATGTGTTTACCATCTGTGAAAAATCATCTTGTTTTTGCCAATTTCCAAGAATCTAGAAAGAATCTAGAAAGAATCTGATTTCTTGCGTGCTGAGTGAGGTCCAGGACAGTTGGTCAGTGGGGTGGTTTGAAGACTCCCCTTGGACCAAGCATACTTTAAGTTCAAATAACTCCTGCATGGTGACTGGATAGGTTCTGTTACATCCCTAAAGAACAGAATGTTGGGGGGGGGGGAGGTGGGGAGGAGGGGTGGTGGTGGTGGTGGTGGTGGTGGTGGTGGTGGTGGGGTGGTGGTGTTGAAACAGACCTCCTCTTACAGCTATTTCTCTTTGCTCATCTGGGTCACAGTTCTGGTAGGCATAAGGGCTCACAGATTTGATTTTTACTTTTTTTTCTTTCCTTTTTTTTTTTTTTTCCCCTCAATCATTAAACAGTAAAGCGTAAGCAACATTGTTACTTCATCTTGTATTTGTTAATGTTGGTATTCATAGAGGGATGGAATCTCTGAAACTAAGTGCCTAATAATTTTGACAGGGAATTACACCAGGACCTATGAGCCCATCTGGTGCTTAGGCACCCACTGCACTTACTTCACAAAACAGGTCTAAAATATTAAAGAAACAAGCTGCGGAGGAATAATTCTACATTCCGTGCGGCTAAGAATAGGGCAATTCCCACATACTTAATGAAGAACACAAGCAGAGATGGTCAGTGTCTGCCCATTGCTGTGCAAGCAAGAATGGGCACAGAAGCACAAGCAGCACCCCAAAGAACCACCAGCATTCTTGTGCTTATTGTGTGAAGCAGATTTTTTAGAAACGAGCATGTGACCATGTCATGAAACACTGTGTGAGCATGTAATTTAGCAAAATGCAACAAATTATCTTGTGTCACACTATTTGACTGCACAGACTTTGCCTTTACAGCTTTACATCAGTGGTTTTTCGGGGCCTTTGTTTCTGTGTGAGTTTAATGCAAATAGTAAAATGTTCCACTTTTTTGATACATTGAAATATTACATACCACAATGTTTAATTTGTGTTAGTCATAACTTTTTTTTTCCAGGAAAATCAAAGAATAAATGTTTTCATGATAACACTTATTTGTGTATTTCCTTTATGTTTAGGTCTTTATCAGTTTCTCAGAATTGAGCTTTCTCTGTAATTCTGAAAGCCTTTACAGGGTACAACAAATCTTTTTGTTACATAAGAAGTAGAGAAGTTTTCAAAGATAAGAGTAAATAAGTCTTCAGGTTGTTCATGCTGATAAATCGCTGTGTTGGCCACAGTGTAAACAGAAGTACTTTGCAGGCCTTCTGAGTTTACAGACACAGCTCAGCAAAGTCTCTGCTAAGGAAAGGAGGGTACATGAAGTTCTTTGGAAAACTCTCTCTCTGAGTGAAACCTGCTAGCATCTTCACCAGTTTTGAACCTCACTGGCATCACTGGAAGTGAAAGTACTCGTGGCCTATCAGCCTGTGATGAAAGGACTGTTATTTTCTGGTTTGATCCCAGAGTGCCAGAGATCACCTTGTTTCCACAAGTGGGCCCTCCAAACTGTGGTGTTACCCTATGCTCATATGAATGTGCTCTGAGGCCTCATTCCCTGCCACTGAAGTCAATGAAAAGACAGGGACTGTAGTCCGGGCGACACACTCAGGGCAAGCTAGTAACCTTACCTTTGCATGGAACTGTAGAAACAAACAAACAAACAAAAAACAGATCTTTGAGGCTAAGCATTAATGTGGCACTTTGAGTGAAAAATCTTGCAAAGGCTTCTTTTAAGTTTTTGTAATAGTGTTACTTATTTTTTTGTATTCTTAGACTGGAGCAGAAAATGTAGTCCCTTCTCAGCATTCAAAGCCTGATTCTGCCTCACGATTTTCAGTTTCACAGTCTCACTATGGGAATTTTAGGTATAGGTACATTACAGATTTGCATACCTCATCATTTTAGAGCTTTTTCTCTAGTAACATGGGAAAGGAAAAGCTAAGCCTGCCACCAGACCTCACTGAAATCTGGCATGAGTTTTAGTAAATGTGTCTTTGTTGTGCTGTCCTTCTAGTTTATGTAATATAGATCTGTATGCAAATAAGTAATACACCATATGTCATAGAATTGATATATGCTAACTGCTATAGCAAAGTAGATGTATTTTAAGGTGTAGAAATAGTACTGCATGCAAACTGAGTCATCATAAATAAATAGTACAACTGCAGCAATGCCATACCACTGCCTTAGCACCTCTTTGGCTTAGATGGACACAGATGTAAATTACTATAGCAGTTAATTTATAGAGCATGACATATAGCAAGATGAAATACAGGCCATGGTTTTGAAATAAGTATGCTGATGAAACTAGTGAAACTGTGTCCGAGAGCAGTTACAAGTGTATTTTTTGGAAGGAAAAAAGCCCACAGCCTGTACTTGCCAGGGATGGTAGTTTTTGTTTTATCAGTTAAAGATGGAAGTTTAGATGGTATGAACAGACAAGTGTAACTGGTCTGTATCTTTGTTTTCTCTCTGCCTCTGATCGTAGTGGTCATCTTAATAAATTAGTGTTGCTGTCTCTGTAGATAGGATTGCGGTGAGTCTATGAGTCTCTGAATCAGCTGAGTGACTAATTTGTGGGTTTAACAGTACCAAGTTATCATTCACTGAAATCAGCTAAAATTAATGACCCAGCAGTATTCTTTGACTATAGCCTATTCTACTCAAGAATAAAAATGAAAACAGGAAGGTTATAATTTAACAAGTACATTTTCAACACTTTTAACAACGTTGAAGAGTGTTCTCTCTTGTTGTTGCTCTTATGATGCATTTTACTGCTAGGTTCAGATTTGCACATCAGCAAAACTTTGAACGGAATAAATTCTCTTTCTTCTGTTGACTTCACTGGAGTGGGCGAATTGCACATACTTGATATGTGTTTCCCTGACCCTGAGCAGGAAGTGGATTATACCAAAGCTATTGTTCTCTGTGAATACCGCCAGGTAAATAAGTAATTTGAGTGGCATTAATCATGCAGAAAGAATTCAGACTAACAGGGAAGTTATGCCTTAGGAAAGAGTAAAGAAACTTCCCAAGTACCTTAATGACTAGAGTTGAACAATCAGGGAAATAAATGTTAATAACCACATTTGGAAAGTACTGAGATCCAGTGCTCAGCATCCACTCCTGCTGCCACCTTTACAGGTCAGATCAGCAGATTCCTAGATTCGTGTCAGTACATTGGGAACATGGCCAGCTGAAAGTGACACAACAGTAAGGTGCTGTGTTACACCTGGCACAGGGTAAAAGCCTTGCTGGGAAGGAGTTTAAGGGAAAAATGCAAATTCCTCCTTCCACTGCATGGAGGATTGAGTATATATAAATATAGCACATTTTCTGTTACAGCAAAAGCAGAACCACAGATAAAGTACAAACAAAAGAAGAATGCTTTGCCTATATTGTATTCAGCTAACCCCTGCCCTTCTTACTAAATCAAGAGATTCACTTTTCTAGGTGCTGTGCAAAGGTAGAGGTGAATAACTGTCAGCTCTCAATAAAATGAGACTTCAGAGACTAATTAGGAAATTGTATAGAACTAGACACAGGTAAGTGTGCTCTCTTCTCTCTCAGGTATTAGATGGATGGTTTGTGTTAATTGGGGAGAAAGGTGCGGAACAAAAGAAAAATTCTGATTTTGGTTTCATTAGTGCAAATATGGGCAAATTTTGGCAGCACCTATAGTCTTTGGCCTGGAAGTAATCCTGAATGTATTCCTGATGCACACACATCCTGACCTCATTCCAGTCACAAATAGGCTGGTGCAGTGAGCCTGTTTCCATGGAAAGAAAATCTGCTTGACTATGCCAGCATGGACCATGGTGCGCTCAGTCTCTGTGGCCAGCTGGGGATATGGATCTCACAGGACTTTGCAATATATACCAATGCTCAGCATCAATAAGAACTCTTAAATTGTTGTTGTCAGCTCTTCCTATTAGGGCAATGTGAGCTTAACAGTTTGCTGAGATTCTTGCAGTTATTAGAATTTAAATAGCAAGATT
The DNA here is from genome assembly GCF_013377495.2 of Cygnus atratus. Lineage (NCBI taxonomy): Eukaryota > Metazoa > Chordata > Aves > Anseriformes > Anatidae > Cygnus > Cygnus atratus. The sequence continues at coordinate 63,434,470 of NC_066365.1, read as the reverse complement.
GATTGGATTGGAAGGATTCTCCTGCTGTGAAATTTCCTCTCTGTAAAACAATTTTTTTTTTTTTTTTTTTTGCTTTAACCACCTATGCCTTAGGTTCATCATGTACAGCAGCATGAATTCTAGAGCAAACTAGAGGTGAGACATGAGACAAGGCAAAAAAAAAAGAAAAAAAAAAAAACAAAAAACTTGATCCTCAGTTTGCACTGACTCCACAAACTCAGCTGGTCTAAATAAATGAAAAACTCTGAACAAAAGACATTTTATACCGGGGAAAATTTGCATTTATACAGCTTTTTATAATAACAAACATACTTTGTTTTCTCACAGGGATTCATTTTATGTCCTCCCTCAGATACTTGCTTTCATCAAAGCTACATTGTTTAGTACACCTTTACCTTTCCTGACAGTGGTGTACTCTGCTGTTGCACTTCCTGCATTGTGTTAAACTGATGAATTAGATTTGTGTTTCACCTTTTTGTTCTTTTACTTTTAAATGATATATGCTAATCCTTTCTGGTCTTGGATGTCACCTAGACCCACTTTTGCTGTATGTTCTTGCTTTTGGCTTAGTTTGCAGCTCCTTCACTGCACAGTCTTGCTTTTCAAGTAAGGCAAGCACGACACTCACAACAGGTTACAACACTGTCCTGACTTGGGTTTTCTGCCTAATTTGGTTATGAGTTGGCTTTGCACCAACATGCATGGATCACATCACTCACTATCAGTGGGAGCTGTGCAATTCTGGATTCTTTAGCTCTGAACCTGGCAATTGATCAAGGAGATTTAAATAAGGTTCACTCAGTAGCTATAGCCTTAGTTTGTAATTGTTTATGTCTACAACCTTAATGTCTTAATTAAACCTTCAGCACGTTATTCCATCTTTTGTGGACTTGCTGTTTCATTAGCTCAGCTGTTAATTCACCAGTATTTTACCCATCTTCTGCTTAATGTTAAATTGTATGTGATTTTCCCCGGTTAATTTCCTTCTTGAAGGCTACAATATCACCAAGTCTTTGAATTTATTGTTTTCCTGATGTTGCTGGCTGGGTTTGTGGATTTTCCTTCTTTTTCTTTGCTGCATGTAGTGTACTAAACCTCAGTGGGTTCTTTCTGATGACTTCATCAGCTCATAATACTATTACATGTTCAATATTTGCACATTTCTGGATTTCGTAGCATTTCACAGCCTACCAATTGGACTGTTTCTAAGCAATTATTTCTAAATTGTTTCAAACCTCCGGAAAGCATTGTTTTAAGGTATTAAAGTATATTACTACTACTAAAGATACTTTTTGGCATAATAATTAGAGTAAAACTTTAACCAACAATGCAGCCTTGATATTACCTCCCCATGACTTGGATGCAAAACAAATGTCTGTAAACTCTCCTGTTATTTTACTTTAAAAGTTGGGAGTCTCCAATTTTTGCCATCCAGGTGCTCTTGCATTTGTCAGAAAACAATTCCTAATTGATTAAATTTTTTGAGTCATTATCACTTTCCTAGAAACATACATTTCTACAGACATATGCATATATATCTATATAAGAACTAAACTAGAAGATAATTTTCACAATGAATAGTTGAGCAAGAGCAAAGACTGCTTGGGAATAAAAGTTAGATTTATTCAGTTAATGGATTTTCTTCATTTATTCCATCATATTGATTTCATTCTGATAAATCTAAAAATTTTCTAAGAATTAAGAGTTTCCATTCAATTGGAGATCATAAATAGTGTTCCTATAATTCAACATGGTATTTCTAGGCTGCCTTTTGAAGTTGATCTTTGTAATATAATTGTATCTGCTGCAGGCCTTTTTTTTTTTTCTTTCTAGAAATGAAAATAAAATTAATTCAATCTGCTTAGTTGAAAGTCTTGTATGCAGTCATTGGAACTTCTTGTGAAGTACTTCCTAACTTAGTATGAGGAAGAATTACAAAATAGTCTTGGAATTTTGATTCCCACTGTCACATTCTAAATGAAAAAAACTGTCTTTTGACTTGGTGCTTTGTGCAGTCTCTGAGGCAGCAGAAATTGATGAGTTGAATGCTTTCAGTCAGACAAAATAATTTATTTGGCTTAGAATGGATATAGTCTTACATATCCTAACAAATGGCTGTAACTATGTTCCTGTTGTAGCAAAAAGGGATTTTCTTTCATTACTTCATGTTTTAAAAGAATTTGGTGAACATTGCTCTGTTATTTTAAAGAAAATGTGTAAGTGCCTTCTTTTAGCAGATGCTCCACTCAATAAGGTGAGATGCATTTAAAAAAATGTTAAAGAACAGAGAATTTTAAAACATGACTTAGACATAGATGTGTAGTTGTCTAGTTCTAAGCACTGGCACGCTGCTTCTACTGTCATTAGCCAGCTCTGTGGTGTATGGTGGAGATGGTCACTTTTTTGGTCCTTGTAGATGTCCAACTCATGCCATGGACTCTAATGAGTATGTGAATCTGCCACTCATAGTTTGTTTTTCATTACTGGGAACATCTGTCCTTTAGATGTAGGAATATATCTTTGGATCTAGCCATTAATATTTCATTTGAACTGCAGATTTGTTGGTATTATTCAACAAGAACATCTGGTCAGTGCCTTATTGGATTATTGCTGGAAAAACTGTAGAAGACTGATTTTCAAGCATGCACTAAAAGAGTCAGAAATGAACAGAGTTACTAAGGTGCTAGAATCAATAAAAGAGAAACAAGGCAGTATAGAGTGGGAGAAGAGAAAGTTCGCATTCAAAGACTTTCAAACATTAAGGTTAAAGCCTGTCATTCACTGAAAGAGTTGTATAATATTAGACTCAGGTTAAAAAAGAACTGTCTTTATTTGCCTCAGGTCAAAACAAAAAGAGAACACCCTAGAATACAAATAATTTTTCCTTTATATACTATGAAGTGGTCTAGAAATAGGAAATCCATTAATTCGGTTGTGCTTTGATTTCCGCATTACACAGAAAGAATTCCCAGCACCATCAGTCACAGAAATGGAAAGGAAGGCTAGGGTTTACTGAGTTTCTAAAGCATGATTACTCAACTCTACGTCCAGATTACACATAAGCTTTCAGAAGTTTCACGTCTTCTTGCTGTAATTAAAACTTAGTAATATTTCTGTAGGAAGTTAACTAGGAGGACCAAGAGAACTGTAATTAAATGATCAGAAAAGCTTTGTTTAGCATATTTAAGAAAACAGGTATTAGTTAATACAAAATCAACAGGAAAGTCTGTGGGTAAAATTGAATTTGAGGCCTTAAAAAAAATGATATGAAAAACAGAACTGCAATTTCTGTATTTTTTTTTCTGTAAATTTAATGTGTGTATAATTATTTTTCTGTAATGTAATTAGAGTTGCTGGTTAATAGCTGTGTTATTATGATTAGCCTGAATTCAAAGAATGGAAACACTAATATCATTGTGTGGAAAATACTGTGATTGTTTAAGCTTCTTGCTATTCACAAGTTTTGAAAGAGCAGATTTTCCCAGGAATGCTGTGTTTCAGAGTTTAAAAGCCTTTTGAAGCTACTACTAAACTATGGAAACTGGTGATACTTCTGAGACCCTGAGCCCTAGAGTGAGGCTCAGTTGTACCTTCAGTCCAGGTTAGGATGAGAAATAGACCTACACAAACCCTTCCATTAAACTTTTGGTTCATGGCTTCTGTAAAAGGAAAATCGTGTGTCTGCTTCACAGAGACATTATATGTGTGCTCTAACAGGTGTTTGACCTGAAAGATTCAGGGAAGATGAGAGTGTGACAGGTCAGCCTTCATACAGGAGCTCTGTCTGTGCTGTGCTTCAACCCACTGAGCTGTGCACCAGCCTCACTGAACTGCCAGCCAAGGCACCACAGCAAAGCAAGTACATAAAAATGAAGGTGACTGCATTTGAATGCCTAAAGTATCTTAGTCCAGAACCCTACACCTTCCTAGTACCTAAGTAAACCTTGCTTTCAGTGGATATCAGACATCTAAATATGAGCTATCTCTATGAAGATCTTTGGAGCTGGTATTTGCAGGCTGGAGTGGAGGTCCCTGGTCCCCAGTCTGGAGAGGGGAAGCCAGGTGCCCAGGTTGAGTATCTTGCAATGTCTGCTGTCAGTGTGCGTCATTAACCTGGAAGGTAAGACTGTGAACAGCATCAGCATAAGACAAGTTGTCTTGCAAGAGTGCCCAGTTTAGCATTTTTTTATCATAGAAGAAAGAGTGGTTCCTGTTTCATACACTCTTTAAATATAAAGTGATTTGGTGAATGCAGTGAACCCACTGATGCATTGCTGCTTGGTGCATCTGAACCAGGTGACTTCCCCAGGGAATCTGCTTTTTGCCTCCTTTTGGGTATAGGCACTGTTGGACCTAATTTATTACCTCTGAGGAGATTCTTCAATGATGACTTGTTTCATGGTTTCTCCAAGTTGGGACAGCTGTTTGTAAAGACAGAACTGCAGGGCCTAAATAACTTTCATGGCAAGTTCTCTGAGAATTTATCTTGCATATGTTTAGGTAGAGGGATTAATATTTTCTTCTTTTTAACTTGGTCCTAGGTACCAATATGTATAGATACATATATATTGTGTGCCTATTTGGAAAAATAAATATATAAGAAAACTCTAGTCTGTAAGCCTAAAGCAACAATTAGGTGTAAAATTGAGTTCTCTTCATGTTAGTTTGATGTGTTAGGATGAAATATAGTTGCCTAGTTTATTTGGATTGCATGTTGTCCAATTATTGACAGCTTTCTCAGCAATTATTTTGTACTTCCTCTCCTTGAAAGTGTGTCTTTAATTTTGGAAAAGCTACATTTTACTTTGCTATCTGCAAACACAACGAATTTTTTTTTTTTTTTTTTGTGTGTGTGTGATACACTATCAACATTTTTATGATGAATTATTATTTTCTTAGCCAGAAATAATGATGTTAACATCCTGAAAATTAAATTGCTTTTCCCAGTAGCTCAGGAAATTAAGGTAAAAGAGAAGCTTTGTTGACTGTATGTTCTCATAGGCTGGAAAGATCCTATCATAATATGCTAAGGAAAAAATCTGGAACACATTTGGCACAATTTTAGAGAATTAGAGTCAGGAAGTAGATAGCTCAATGGAGTTGAATAGAAGTGAAAGGAAGTAAAGAAAAATCTATTTGAGAGAGACTGGGTTTTCTACAGCTGCCAGATTAAACTGTCAAAGTAATTTGTTACCTATTATATATGACACTTGGTTCAGATGTAGAACAGGGGATGTAAACGGGTTCAAAGGAGCAATGAATTTGAATTCCACACCGTCTGCTTTTCCTTCACAGTCAGGGGTGGACAAACTTTGATGAACATATGTGTACATGCACACACCATCCCCTCTCTCTCCCACCTCTCTCTACATGTGCATATAAAGCTTTTTTTCCTTCTTCAGCATCTCTCCCCATTTTCGCATGACGTTTCTTTATCTATTTTCCAAAATACCAAATGCCTCAAAAGGGAATATTTCTGGCTAGGAAATACCAGAAATTTCATGTGACTACTCTGTCCGAAATATATCTTTGAGAAATAGATACATTATTTTCTTCTGTCATTTGACATTCTACTATTTTCAAGGTTTTCTGAAGAAAAATTTAAATGGATACGTCAATAGTTTTATCACTGAAAGTGAAAGATGTTTTGAACTTTCTTACTTGAGACTGCTGACTGACTGAATATTGCTGCTAGCTCAAAGACAAACAAAAGCATTGACTTTCTTGCTTACCTTCTGTCCTGCTGGGTCTGAGAGCATCCGGGCCTTAATTCAGAAGTTTGTGACCTTGTAGCAGAGGCCATATGTGTATGGATTGTCTCTGAGTGCAGAGCTTTGAATCCAGGACCCTAACTTCTTGCGTGACTTTTCCAGCACTAAGAAATTATGCAAAAAATGAGACGTATCTCTTGTCTCCTTCAGCCTTGTGTTGACTGTGTCTGGCAGTTAAGCTCTGTTGGGGGCATATTAGCCATTCCCAGAACATGCTTCCAGGACTGGATGCCTGTGGCAATCTAGGTGTGAAGAGATTGTGTGATTTGCAAACAGCTTTAGTCGCCTACACGTCCATCTCTGTCTAGGTGGTGACAACTTTAGTTGGAGTCAGTAGCAAAACTGTAGATCTGTAAAAAAAGTTTTCAGCTCAAATCTAGCAGTTTTGTGAGAGACAATCTGTGTCTCCCATATTCAAATGCTTAATCCTACCCAAGGTAAAAAGTAACAAACGTTACTTTTGGGAGACCTTGCTTGGCACCTACTTCATGGCTGATAACTCCATTGGTGTAACAGTAGCATTGTAAATTGTGGGCTTTCAGTCAGTTCATATAGCAAGGTAAAGATATTACAGCTGTAGTCAGGAATGGCTCTGAGATGTTTTGTGAAAACCACATGCAAATACAAGGCCCTCCTGTAGCTAGGAAGGGAAGGAGACAATACAATGAGACTGTGGTTTAACAGGATTTTTTCTGCAGTGATGATACTGACCTCTTCACAGCCAGTCCTGCTGTTCTTTGTATTTGATCTTGTCCACATGCCGAAGGGCCTGCTGCTAGGCAGTACTTACACGAACTGCTGTGAACAGGGTCAGAGGTCTGGCTTGGTCATCAGGTTCATAGCGCAGCTGCACAAACAGTTTGGCAGATTTGAGGGCCCCATGCTGCTCTGAGGAGCGAGAGGAGGAGGCCACTCAGCAGTGAGGGAGCAGGCAGTGAATTCCCTAAGCAGATATTGTTGTGAACACTACCACATCACAACACAGCATCCAACATCAGTTCGAAGGACACTTAAGAAAAACTTTTAAGAGTGGTGCTTTGTGATGTGTGGTGCAGATTGCCTCCCATGGAAACTGCGTGGCAGAGCTAAGCAATTCCACCCCACCAGGTGTTATCCACACCAGTGTTTCAGTATCTAGGCTGGCTCACTCTGGACTTCAGTGAGGCATTTCTGAACTTGAATAGGTGACCACAACACATTTTATGCACAGGGTTCAATTCTCGAGTTAAAATGTAATGAAAACATGGCATAGAGGATGAAGCACCCACAAGAGGTATGAAGTACTGTTGCACAAAAGTTCCTTTTGTCGTTGTGCATCTACATGGAGATTATAATTGACTTCCATGGTCTAGAATCAAAGTTTGTCTGCTGAGGCACTTTCTGTGTTGATTGTCACATAGCTGAAAGCTTAAATGCCTTGCTTCGGAAATAAAAGTCATTCTGAAGAAAAGGGATTTTATTTTAATTGAATAACAGGAGTGGCAGCAACAGTTTCTCATCGGTTCTTTTATATTTTTAAGATTTAAGAGACTGGGGAATATACTCTCTCATTCCCATGTTATAAGGCCATGAGGAAGTTGTGGTTATGACCTGCTGTCATTTTGGAATAGCACTTGGTATCAGGCCTTCATTCTCCAAATGTGCCCATCCTCTCCAATTTACCGATTCCACCTTCTTCAAATACTGTTGTTACACAAGTAAGTTCTCAGCATCCAAGTGCTCCTGAGCAGGATACTGGCCTCCACTGTATAGAACAGAAAGGGTTGGTTTTCTTTTCCTTTCTTTTCCTAGCTTTCCTATACCCTTTGGTTCTCAGGTCATGTCAAGCTACTGACTCCTAGTTTGCAGTCCTCTTCTGATGCTAGTTTTTGTTGCTCACTTTTTATATTTTTAAGCACTAACCCACATGTAACCCTGCCCCCTCCTTCAGTATTGAAAAAACTGCCTCCTTATCATCTCTCAAATCACTCCTTCAGCATTTTGTGTTCTTCAGCAAGGAAAACTCTGATGCTTAAAACTTTATGTGCAATTGGCTGTGAGTGGACTGCTTATCATGCTGACCACCCTTATCTCACTGTTTCTTGGTACCCAGTCATCTGACCCTCACTTGCCTGTTGTATTTGCCTTGACTGTCAGCCCCTATAGAAAGGATACTCAGTTCTCATCTTTCATAGGGTAACAAAGAGCTGATTTGAGGATAAATGTTGCAGAACTGGGACTACACTAGATTATGATAATCTAAGCAATGAGTGCAGTGATGACCTTGCTAAATCTGTTCCATCTTGATACCATCTTGTGCATTGGCACAGTCAGGCTTCTTTGCTCCACTGCAAGAGTACTGCAGTGATGAATGCACCTCTCTGTTTCATTTTAAAGTTTTGATTGAAATTTAGACAAACTTCAAGTGACATGAATTTGAAAGAGACATGTTACCCAAATGGAACAATGGGGTAGTCATTGGTTTTTTTTTTTTAATTCTTTTCCTTCTTCTTTTTTTTTCCCCGTTTTTTTTTTTCTTTCCATTTTTTTGTTTGCTTTTTTGTTTGTTGAGAACAAAGCAAATCAGAACATGATAGAGTTATTCCAGATGATTAAATCATACTAGATCCAGTTCCTGTGGAGTTCTGGCATGCCACCTTTGATCTCAAGATTAGCGCAAGTTCATAATCGGTCTGGCCTAAAATCACATGGTTTTCACAAGTTCTTACAATTTACACACACAGACACACAAAAATGTTGAAAATATCAGTCATGTCCAACTTAGAAAAGATCACTTGTCTCTTTATAAACATGTGTGTTAATAAAAATTAAATACAAGCACAAAAGCCGATGAAATGTGATTTTTTAGCTAAGTGTTCAGCTAGATGATGGAATGAGAAGGATATCTGCCAGCTAAAGCCAGCAGAGAGTTATATACTACCCACAATTTCTTAAAATAAATAACGATGTGATTTTAATAGGGCCATTAAAAATTGGAGTGGTATTTTAACACCATTAATACTGACCCTTTATTTCTTAAGCTGACAGAGTGTGACCTAGAAGAAACCAAGCTTTGCAGCTGTTTTCAGTAGAACCTAAAGATGTAGCTACCTAAATTCTACTGGGATTTAAATTCTTTGGGATTTAAAACTATAAATAACTCTAGGTATCTTTGAAAATGATGGTCTAAACCTCTTTCTTTTGGATTATAACACCATGTCTATGACTGTTTTGTTTCTTCCTGCAGAGCAGTTAGTAGATAACAAAGGTGACTTGGGTAGTCATTTGTATGAAATGAAATGAGTTCACTGCGGATCTATCATTCCCATGACATTAATTAAGGCCTAAAGACTTTGGCTTGTCACTAAATTCCTCCCCCTCATGAATTTACAAGATACAGCAACCTAGAACTCTGACCTAACACACATCATTACTTAGACTATTTTCTGTGTTTTTTTCTTCTACTCACTGCTTTATTCTTTACATATTCAATACCACTATCAGAACATGCTATCCATTTAAAATTAATTATGACTATTTAGTTATATTGTGGTCTAAATGGTAAACCTGATTACAACAAGTTTTCCTAGCTGTGTTCAGAATATGTGTAGGTACATATATAGGATTTTGAAATATAAATAGATTAGTAAATGTACAGTTTACACCAGATTTAATGCATTTGCGGTGAGAACTGAGGGCTGGGCTCAGCAGCTATGCTTAAATCCAGGCAACTTGGTCTTATCCAGCCTTATTTGTAATTATACACAGGAGAAAAATAACTCCAGAGGCAGTGGGATCAAGTAGAGGAAAGGGGTTTTGGCTGCCTTAAATTTCATATCTGAACGCAGGAGCGTTATCTTTAGGAATGGTATTTGTATGGCATGTTACACCAATTTTCTTTTTGCTATAGAGAATACAGTGCACAAAGCTCAAGATCTTATGCCTTGGGGAGGATATCCTTACATTCAGGTGCAGATCTATAGATCTGCCCTTCTGGAATCACTAAAATATTGTGCAAGTCAAAGTTACCTTGGCATGTCTGCATTCAGTTATTCCTTGTCTGAATGTGGGACTAAAATCTTGGCAGCAACAGTTGTGAAGTTCGAAATATCATTAACTGGTGTGAATGAATGTGTGAGGATATATCATGGATATGTTTATGTACATTAAAGGTTTTTTGTTGTTGGCTTTGATTTTCTTGAAAATCTTTTCAAAAATTTGCAAATTAATTACCAGCATCTGTTTTCACATGGTAAACTTATGCTTTTCTTTATGCTAAGGTTTTTCATAGGTATTGATTAGTTATTAACACTCCATGTAGTAAACTTTATTATTTTAAGTACCAATACTTAGTCTCATCTGTATAAAACTATTTTCACATGCTTGCCAGTCTGAATAGATTCAGTGTTGCATGATATATTTAAACATTTAGTGAAGTTTTCATGGTGGTTGAGACACCTAAGAAAAAGACAAAATATCAGGGAAATGCAATTATCATGCTCTACACATAACTTTGTATATATTTAGTTTAATACAGCCAGTGAAGACCATGTCACCGATGAAAGAAAAGCTTTTGTTTTAGGGCTAGTTCCCAATTTACATGAAATCAATAGGAGAGTGTAATTCAAAATACAAATCTGCCCAAGAAGAAATGTATAGAAAAATAGCTGAGTACGGCCACTTTGTAGCAGTAAATTGCCAAGTAATTCCCAAGTGGGAATGTAATGTTATGAATGATTACATTATATTTCTCCACTCCAATCCAAACACAGAATCAATTTATTACAGTGAAGAGAATACAGATAAACTTGGGTAAAAATCACAAGCCAGATCCACTTACTTTTTTGATGGAAAAAAAAGAGATTCATTTTTTGTGCTTTATTTTGTTGTTTGTTTGTTTGTTTCACTGTGCATAAATCCAAACAACTGCTCCTCAAGAAAATTAAACCCTCAGATTTCAGTAGATCTGCTTGAAGTAAGGTGGAAACAAATATTGGAGTTAATATTTTTCAGTTTCAGAAAGGTTCATGACTAGAAAATTAGTAAAATTAAATATAATTTCCCCAGCTGATTAGAACCTTTGTCACATTCTAATTCACTTCATTTCATGATGTAGTTTAAACTCCTGTTACTAGCATGTTTTATATCTTGCCTGCAGAGCTCTTCTACACATTTTCAGATATAATCTTATTCTTCACTGAAGAAAAAGCAGATACCCTAGAGATAACCCCTTATAACTTTATTCTTATTTTCCACCAGGTCAGCATTTTCTTTAGGATCATGTATGTCATCAGTGTGTGTTTTGATTATTTCAAAGGCTGATATTTTTACTTATTTCCTTTTGTTCTTGTCTTTCAGTCTCCTGCTCAGATCATTATCTGTCAGAAGGTACCCGTTCACTCTGATTTGAATTAATGAGAATTTGCACAGAGAGTTTTTAGCTCTCCATTGATCTTGGCACACAAGTGTATTTGCTTCAGTTTTTGCTTTCAGTTTGCTTTAGTTTCCCCAGCATTCATGCAGCTTCATGTATCTTTTGCTAGAAATCCCTAACAGAAAAATTGCCATTTGTATTCAGAACTTTATCTGATTGTCTTCTTGTTTTCCTTAGCATAACAAACCAAAGAAGCTACTTCTATTAAGTGAAATAATATCAATTATTCTGAAGATAATAAATGACTATTAGCTTACTATATACCTTTTCAGGCTCACAGTTCTAGTAATTTCCCTATGGGAGATCACCAATAAAAATCTTTAGCAAAAAATCTACATGGAATTTGGGAAAAAAAAATTATGATCTCATTCAGAAAAATGTTGTAACCAAAACTTAAAGTATGAAAAAAACAAACCACTAAACCCTTGCTTTTCTACTATAATATGTGAGTTATGTAAGTGATTACATAATGTGCAAAGTTTTCTTGAAGGGAAAATGTGTTACTTCAAATTTTGCTATTATTATAAAAAAAAATAGTAATAAAAACACCAGGACCACATCATGTCTTTCCCCACAGCAAGCTATTTTCTTAAGAACTAAGATTTACTCATTGTTCAGACTCCATTTCAGTAGCTGGAACTACCTCATTTCACCTTACTTCAGTATAGGACTCCCTTCCTTAGGGTATCATTGAGTGTATGGATGGTTGCCAGACTCTGGTCCATTTTGATTCAAGGTCTAGATAAAGAAACTTTTTTTTTTTTCCCCACTGTTTTCATTCTAGCCAGAAAACTCCTTTCAGTGATATAGTGATTGCCCCCCAAAAATGCTCAGTCTATTCCCTCTATATTATTTTAAGACCTAAATCCATTTACATGCCTTGTTTGAAAGAAAAAGAAGAGCAAGAGCCTCTTTTCTACATGTTATTTCTTTCTGATTTCTTTCTGCCTTGTGACTTCTGCTTTTAGAAAAAAATAAAGCAGCAATGTGTTAGTGAAACTAATCCCAAGTACTTGGGGATATAGATTGGGCTGAAGTTTTAATTGATCAAAAGGTCCCTCTTTCTCTTCCAACTCCTTGCTCTACTCTGTACAAACAGGTTCTCTGACTTTGATCAACCCTCCAGTCTCCCATGTCACTCATGCATGTCATGATATCTACTATTCAAAGGAAAAACTAAGTGGCTGCAGTTTCCAATTCAATTATAGAGACAGCTTTCTTTCTTTCTTAAAATAACAATAATATTTCAAATACACATTTTTGTGTTCTTACTTTAGTAGTTCTCAAAGTGCAGGTATATGAGCTCCTCCTGGGAACACTCCTCCAAGGCAAAACTGTGACACTTTTGCTGTTGCCCTGTGTGAAGGACCTCAGGGCAGATTGGCACTGTGTTCCTCATCTTTCAGTTTTGCTGTAGAGGTAGAGGGAAGTTTTGTTGTTGTTTTTGTTTCATTTTTTTGCAAAGAAAAAAGTGGAAGAGGCTTATTTGTAACTGAGCAGGAGAGCTTATTTCCTACCAGTGCTACCTCAGTTCTTAATTGAATCTTTGGCTTTGTGGAAACTTGTGGTTTCCAGCCTAAGAGACTTTAAGGCTTTTTTATAAGTCAGAGGAATTAAGAGTGGAAGGAATGCTTAAAATTGGTTTTCTTTACCTTTATGTGAAATGTTCAGATGCAAGTTTATTTTGATCCCCATTCAGTTTTGAGCCTTGTTACATTTATAGCGTACTTTGCCCAGCTTTTTAATCTCATGCTTAAAACCTCTGCAGCATTTTTAACATAACCTAGGATGCCTTAAATGTCCTTGAATGTGAGATAATGTAGTTAAAATATATATATTTTAAAATGTATTATTATTAAATCATACCAGGTTCTTAACTGTATTTTTACATTGAAAGAGCAATAAAAACACACCATGGCTGGAGTGAATGTAGAAATATTGATTTTCTGTTTACACTGGCAAATACACACATAAGTGTCCTTTTTAAATGACTGTTCTCTCTGTCATTGTCCTCTGTGGAATGACTGTATCAATGGGATCAAGTAATTCTACTGAACATGGAAAGTCCAAAAATCTTTTTATTTATTTATAGGAAAAATTATAATAAGGGAAAAGGAATGTCAGCACACAACAGAAAAATGTCTATTCTACAAAGGCTAGGGGCTTTTCAACCCTCAGTTGGGAGTGATTTTTTTCTATGGAGATATTTAACCACTTTCTTTTCATTTTCCTGACTTTCTGTTAGCTTCCCCATGTCTGTTTTCTTCCTTGAATTTCTGGGCAGGGTTCCTATACCTATTGCCACACCCCAGAAGCTTTGTTGGTCTTCAACATACTGACCTGGGAGAATGCAGAATGAGGTTAGTGGCCATCTCCAGAGAGCTGGGCATCTACCAGCTTCTACCAGCTTCTACCAGCCCATCTTCATTACAGTCTGTGATCCCAATGGAGTTGGTTTAGGTTATTAAAGGCTACTCATGAAAATTTTTTGCTGCCTTGTTCCCATGCTTATGTGCCTGAAATTGCATCTACTCAAAGTCACACTGTTTTGAGTCTTGAAATATATTCCCAACTTTTCTTTGAATGTGTTGAGCTGTTCAGTCAGAGCAAATGTGAAGTTTCAGTGAAGATAATGCACTCAAAAAGTGCAACACTGATTTGTAAATGTCCTTAAGTGGCTTTGTATTATGTTGAAGAGCTTTTTAAGAGAAATTACAGGGCTAAAATCACAGCTTGCAGGAGAAAAGTAATATTAATATTATTTTCTTCAAGCTCTTGACCTGAAGAACTTGATAGGACAAATATCAGAATGTAATCATCCAGAATAGCCATCACCTAGGGGGTAGCACTTGAAATAAAGACTGTGGCACAGAATAATAAAATCCTGTCATCTCTTCCTCTCCCCCTCTGCCTCCCCCCCCCCCGCCCCACCCTCCTTTCTTTTTTTCCCTGCCCCACCCTCCTTCCTTTTTTTTTTTTTTTGGTCTTTTTCTTCTATTTCCTTTAGTCATATCTGGCATGGGTATGGCCCTTTAAGAAAGAAAATTATTATAGCCATGATCTGAGGATCTGAAGCTTATCTTTAATACTCCATCTTTTCCTATACTTTGTCATTGTCTGAATTCACTGTAGCAGTTCTCTCTATTTACAGATACCATCTCTAGAATGTTGCTGTTAGTTGTCTTCATTTCTTATGTTGCTCTAACAGGTCTGGAGACATTGCCAGTTTCCTTTTCCTTTTTTCCGCGAGATAAGCATCTAAATGCAGGAACTCCAAAATATAATTAATCCTGGCAATTTGTCACTATTACTGTGAAGTAAGGTTAGATATCTGGTTTTGACTAGACACCTAACTTTTAGATACCTAAGCCATTTTTTACACCTGCTTATTTTGGATAGTAAAGCACTTCACCAGCAGCTGATTTATATGTCCTGAAGTGCCTTAGCTGTCTTCAGTGAAGAGACCTTTGTTTAAAACTACAGAGTCAAATCCTCAGTGAAAAGCAATCATGTAACATCAAATGTTAAATTAATTAAATGGAATGAAAAATCAGATTCTTCTCTTCCATACTCTCAATATACATTACAATCAAATCAGAATTTTTCTGCATTGAATAAGTGGCAGGGAAAATAAATTCAGGCAGGAAATAAGATTAGAACAAATGTTAGGAAAAAAAAGAAAGGATGTAAACACCCTTCTAATTCAGTAATTCTTTACAAGTGGAGTAATTGTACACACCCATGCAAAGTATACAGAAATAAAATCTTTTCACCTCAGGAAGTGAGGTGAAATCATTTTACATCAATTTTGCACCCTCATATGGCAGTGAAATGAAAAGAGCAATGGCAATCCCTTCAGAAGCTCTGACTGCATGTCAGATTGGCTCCTGGAAGGCAAGTAAGCAGGGTACGTCACAGTCAGGCAGATTTGTCTTTCTTGCTAATTAGTTTAATAAGGGTAAAATAGATTAAGAGAAGAGTATAATCTTATTTATCTAATCAAAAGAGATACTAAATTTCTATATGCTTTCAGAGAACAGCCACTTTTCAAGCTCAAGGTGCAGGTGAAAGCCCAGCAATAGGCTGGGGTCCCCTCCTTGCTTGCTCAGGGTACAGGGGTCTTCCCAGGGGACACATTTTAGATGTGGATGTGACGCACAGTCCTCCTGAGAGGCCCTGAGGGAGTAGGGCTGGTCTGAGCTGTGAGAAGCTGAGCAGGAACTGCTAAGAGAATCAGAGAGGTTCACAAATGAGGCCTGTGGGGACATCACCGCTTCCACCCAGAGGAGGATGCTAGTCTCGGGGCCAGAGGGATCTCAGGCAGGATCCAGCACCCAGCTGGTGCCACGATGTCTTCCAGTGCCACAGGTGCAGGGAAGGTCTTCAGGGCTGGGAGAAGACTTGCTTCCTAGGCATGTGGTAGCTCAGTTTGCGGAGGGTGCAAAGGCAGCAGACCTCACAAGGTCTTAGTTTGCTTTGATTATGGTTTGAGGTGCAAGGGAGGAGACACCGATCTTGGTTCATGCTGGTACTACTAACATGGGAAAATGAGGGAGAAATACTCTGCATGGGAAATGCAAGCTGCTAGGCAGGAGACTGGACTCCATGACCTCTCTGGTCTCAAACACTGCCAGTTTCACTGCAAGGTCCACGAGACAGGCAGAAGTCCAGAGCCCCAGCTCATGGTTGACTCAAAGGTGTAGAAAAGAAGAATTTGGCTGTGTTGGGAACCGGTGAATGATTTGGGAATGTTGTACCCTAGAAAGATAGGCTTTACCTTAACCAAAATGGAGCCTAGTTGCTGGCACTGAGAATAATGCAGAAGATTATGTAAACTAGAAGCAAAAGGAAATCTGATAGGCATTGAGGAGCACTTGTTTCAGTCTGATGCAATCCATACAGAGGATGTGGCTAATGTTCAATGAAACTCCAAAAAGGCCAGGAGGGAAATAAATAAGAATTGCAATATACAGAGAAGGCAGATCAGATTGTTTACAGTACAAATTGAGTAGTATGTGCAATATTATGCAATGCTAAAAATTGTAAATGCTTCTACATCAATAGCAGAAGACTAAAAAATAGGACAGAAAAATGGAATAATTGGCATCCGTGGGAAATCTAATAGAAATCTTCTCTGAAACTGGTTATACGGAGGTAAGGAGTAGGTTACTATGTTGCTTGGACATCAATTTTGTAGAAAGTACAAATAGGATGTTTGGGGTGTGGGAGAGGCACAGAGCAGGAAGGATAATGCGAAAGTCAAATGCAATATAATATTGTTGGGAAAGAAGAGCACTGAGGAATCTATGTGGGTGAAATCTATCTATTAAGAAGTTAGCAATAAAAATGTATTGCAAGGCCACCTCCCATCTGATCAGGACAAAATAAGTGAAACTGAAGCAGCTGCAAAGTTAGGACAAGTCAAAATATAGTAGATTTTAACTACCTAGCTATAGTGCAGTGCATGTCATCATTATGAGATGTAGAAAGAAAACTCATCGGCTCCATCAGCTTGTCTCAGAACACATAATAAACAAACAAACAAAAAACAGACATTATCCTAAACTCAGTTTTACTCAGTGTTGAGTGGTACACAGGACCTCACTCAACTTTTATTGGTGGTGAGCCACTCTGTAACAATGATCTCAATACAACTGAAGTTAATGTTAGTATCATGAGGGAAAAAGACAAATAAATCCAAAAGCCAGATATTCAGTTTCAAGAAAGAGCACTGGATAAGAAAAAGATGAATAGTTAAAATAAATAAATAAATTAAAAAGTCAACCAGCCAGTCAAATAATCATATAAAGAATAGTTCAACAAACAAGAGCCCAGAGTATGTATTACAAGCCCAGTTAAACTGTGTACTGCAATTCCAGGAGAAAATGAAGCCATCAAATGAAATTTCTTCAAAGCTCAAGGGGAAAGCTATCACAGCAAATGAAGGGAAATGGAAAATGATACTATCTTAGGCAAAAGAACAGCAGTTAAAAAATGGTAGGTCTGCACAAAGAATGAGAAAGCAAAGCCTGTAATACATGACAAATAGGAAAAATAAAATAAAAAAATATTAAGAGGGATAAGAGAATTTGAAGGGTACCTTATAAAGACGTAGCCTATTGCACCAGACAAATGGTTGTTTAGCAATCCCAGCCTCCAAGAAAGGTCTGGATGGTACCCCTGTGACATCCTGGTAACTACAATCTGGTGAATCTTCTCTCCATCCCTGAAAAAAACAGAGAGTCTACGATAAATAAAGGATCACTGAATACATGAATAAAGAAGGTTTATTATGAAGGTTCTTGTAAGGGTAAAGCCTGTGTCACTGTTCTGGTGAGGTTCTTTTCTTTCTAGTTTACTGGGTGTGTTGGTGAACATAACATAACTCAATCCCCTTTGTCCAAACTAATCCAAATCCTAATACATTTCGATTTTTTTAAAAGCTACTGACAGAGTTTTCAACTAAAGGCCCTTGAGAAAAGTAAGCTGCTTTAGTGTTCAATAAAAGGTTCTTTTAGGAGCCACTATCAGTACTGGGGCCAGTTTTATTCAAGATCTTCATCAGTAACCTGGAAAAGGGAGTGAATTGTGAAATCTCCAATTTCACAGTTGGTAGTACATTATATTGGGTAGTCAAATGTCACGCTGGTGGTAAGGATCATCAAAATGACCTCAGTGAGTAAGCAGGAAAATAAAATGATAGATAAGCTTCAGAGGAGGTAACTGTAAGACAGGAAAAATAATCCAAGTCACGTTTACGTGATATTGCCTTAGAAGGAGACACTAAGGGGGTTGGGACTCTTCAGCTCAGAGGGAAGAAAAGAGTAGGAATAAAGTCTGCAAAACTTAGAAGGTGATGAATGAGGTATATGAAGAACTTTTATTCACCAAACACCACAGTACGAAAATGAGTGAGCAGTTACTGAAATCAATGGAAGGGAAGTTTAAACTAGATAATAGAAAGCACCCTTTTACTCGGTGGGTAGAGTATTTCTGGAATTTCTTGCAACAGGAGGTTATGGAGATGATATCAGCAGGACCATAAATTAACTAAGGAAAGTCATGGAAATCAGGTCTAGAGGCAAACTGTAAAAGCAAAGGCAGGGACATGCTCTCTAACATCACTAACACAGGGATTTTGGATGCTGGAAGTCTCTAAGGGAAGGGACTGCAGCTGATCACCACTGCTCTCCCAAAATAGCACCTATGATTGCCTCTGTTAGAGAAGAATATAGGTCTGGGTGGGCTAATGGTCTGACCCTGTATGGGATTTCTTCTGTCCTTACATTTTGTAAGTTTACCCTAGTTTGAAGTGAATATTTATTTCAAAAAAATATTCTTTTAATCTTTTAAGATTTGTTCCCCTTCATTCCAATTACCACTTCAAATGCTCACTATTAGAACCTGA
Organism: Cygnus atratus; assembly: GCF_013377495.2. NCBI lineage: Eukaryota > Metazoa > Chordata > Aves > Anseriformes > Anatidae > Cygnus > Cygnus atratus. The sequence continues at coordinate 63,415,878 of NC_066365.1, read as the reverse complement.
GCCAAGAATAGAGATTATTTCTACATAAATAAAATCAAAGAGAACTGGAATTTATCTGAAAAGCGGTAGAATGGAATGGGAAGAAGTAAGAAAGCAACACCTCCCTTCCTACCTATTTTGGGAACAGTAGTCATTCTTTGCTGTTATTTGATCACGCTGTAAACATCTGTGCTATTTTACACGATGTTCTCAATAGACTTAGTAAAATGGCCTACACAGCTAGAGTACCTTTACTCATTAACTGTCCTCACCTCCTGCCAACAGGTCTCCTTCTAACCTCTACTTTTTATTCTGGGGAATCATGTTATGAGAGCTACTTCTTTGTGGCTGATCAGTGTAGATAGGTTTTAGCAGTTCATCGTTCAGTCGCTTCTACAGCAGGAATAATAGCAAAGCAAAGACCTAGAAATGCAAGAAGGCCCACCACCAGCCACCTCAAGTATATCTTGAGCAAGGATCAAAAGTATTTCAAGACTAATCAGTCAGTTTAAAAGGTCAAGAGATTTTTATTGAAATCAAATATGCCGGTTCTTATAGTGTGCCATTGGGGTTTTTGAATTCAGTCAGGTTGGGTCGTTAAGCTTCTTTTCTACAATCCGGTAGCATTACACACTTCCTTCTTAAGCCAAATGAAGCTTTTCATTGTTCCAGGAAGTAGACCTATAAAGAACGTGACAAATATCTTAGGACATGGCAACAAAGGGAGCTGCCATATGACACCTTAAAAGAGTAATAAATGCTTGCTGTCAGCCATCCAGAGAGGAACTCTGAGTTTTAAAATATGATTAACTCTGCTAATAACCCATCCATAGGTGTGCAGGACAGCAGGAGGAACAGAGGATGTATAGCCCGCATATGTAGTTAGCCTCTCTCAGAGGATAAATAATGCTAATAATTTTCTCCTTGCTTTAATGTAAACCTGCGCAGACTCACTTGCAGCCTGCACATATTTACATATGCAAACCTTTAAGCTGTGAGATGCATTTTTGGTTACTTTACATGCACACATATGCACAGATCCCATATTTTATATTGCTTTGTGGACAGTTTTCTTAAATCCCATGAATCATCTGGATTCATGCCATAAGAGAAAATAGCAGGAAATAAGTTTTGAAGTAGGGCAGACTGGTATGACCTTCAGCTGTGTGGGTACAATTACCACTTTTCACAAATATATTAGCAAATGAAATGTTGCAATTTTGCTTTCAATTCACTGGTTTCATAGGGATGACGATGAAGTAACTCATAATTTATAACCAAGAAGTCAATTGTGACTTTTACTTTTTTGTCTATCTGTAGCAAAAACCCAGAAGAGGATTTAAACAAACACACTTATTTCTAAAACCAACATCCTCTTCCAAACATGTTTATGCATGCATAAAATCTCCCACATGGTATGGCCCTAGACAATTATTTACTACCTTTTGTGCCTTTAATTACACACAATCTGCAGATTAAGGAGAAGAATGTTTTCCAGAAGGGTACCTTGTTATTCCATGGTGACTAAGTGTCATTTGTGTGAAATGTAAAGTTCCCAGAATAAATAAAAAATTAACTCCAAAATCAGCAGTGCTTGCTCTTAACAATGGGTTCAGAAGGACAGAACAATAAATAGTATTTACACAAATTGCTTTCAGGAGCAAGTGGAAGAATTTGAACTACATAATTTTTCATTCAGATGATAAAAATAAAAAGATGTAAGGTGTGATTTTCTTTTGTCTTCTGTTTGGACATTAACGGGTTGTTCCAATGTGGAACAGTTAAAGGTGGGAAAAGAATTACATATTTTTTGTCTTCACACCCTGTAAAACAGAAATTGCGGTAATACATGACTTTGATATAAAAATATTCATTGAATGTTCATTGCAAACATTGGTACTTGTTAAGTACTTGTATAGACTGGACTAACAGATGTGCAATCTCAAAAGAAGGTAGTGGTACTTCTTAGATTTGCTCCAGAATTGCCCCTCATGCTTTGAATATTCTTTCAGTTTTGATTATTAAGAATAGCCAATAAACTCTTTTATCTTGTATAACATTACCTCAGAGTTATCATTTTCTCATTCACATTTTCAAAATGAGTTCCGTTTGTCAGAAATGTTGTATTGTCTTGAGAGAAAAGATGCACAAAGTAAGAAGAAAGAGAAATAAGAATATTTAAGCATATCTAAGTTATCCTGTAATTAGAATTCAAATAATTTATAGAAAAAAAATCTTGATACTTTTCAATTTCTGTCATAGCAGATGACTTCCATTCTGGGCTATCTTCCTGGAAATCTCCCAGCAGAAATGTTTTAAAGGTGAGTGCGGAAGAAAGTGGATTTAAAGAAATCATGCATGTCTTTATGAGGCAATAAACCTTGTGTGTGCAAGCTATCATTAACTGACTGTAGTCAAGGGAGCAGACAAAAGAGACAGTACTATTGCCATAGGTTGTGGTTTAACCTGGCAGGCTGCTCAGCACCATGCTCACTCCCCACTCTCAGTGGGCTGAGGGAAAGAATTGAGAAAGGTAAAAGTGCAAGAACTTATGTGTTGAGAAAGGGACAGTTTAATAAGAAAGAAAGAAAAAAAAAATAAAAGAAAAAAAATAAAACAAGTGCACAATAAAATTGTTCATCACCAGGTGACTGATACCCAGCCAGATCCAGAGCAATATCAGCTCCCCTGACTTGGCCAACTTCCCCTAGTTTTATTGATGAGCATGACATCGTATGGTATGGAATATCTCTCTGGTCAGTCTGGGCCAGCTGTCCTGGTTCTGTCCCCTCCCAGCTCCTGGTGCACCCTGAGCCTCCTTGCAGGCAAAGCAGCATGAGAAGCTGAAAAGTCCTTGGCTCTGTGTAAGCACCACTTTGCAATAGCTAAAACGCCAGTGTGTTATCAGCATTTTTTTCCTCCCAAATATGAAACAGCACCATACCAGCTACTAGGAAGAAAATTAACTTTGTTGCAACCAAAACACAGACATGGCAGAAGGGCTGAGTCCAGAGAAGAGTGATAACGTAATACAAGAACCAGCAGCAGGTTCAAAGAGAGACTATCCCAAGTCACATGCCTTGACTATCCTTCTAAAAATGTTGGGGGTTGATGTTTAAGCCCAGGACACAAGAGAAAAAGACATTGCGAAACTTAGCATGAGAAGAGATCACTGGAGTAATAGAGCACATAGGCAAAGAAAAAAAATAAATAAAAAAGAAAGTTATCAAAATTGACACATGAAAATAAATATATATATATTTTATGCTTGCTGGCTTTTACCCAGAAATGGCAAGTAATTCAAATTTTTAAGTGTTTATAGGTATTAATTCACAAGTCACTGAAAATGCATCCATTTTCTGATTGTGCTGAAGATGCAAGCAGAAGCCAGTAATACCATGTCAAAGGAACACCATCAGTACTGTGACTGTATTCAATATAACCAGTTACCAATGGTGTGAGAAAAGAGATCAGATGGATCTGAATAATATTGCTAGATTCTGAAATTAACTCTCTAGCTAAGGAGTATATGTTTATCTTAAATATTACTATACCTACATTGGTCACCCTCTTGATAATTTAGGGAGGGCTGAGTACGCATACAAATTTGTAAGTAAAGTCACACATTTCCAAAGTACCAAATAGGCAAATATTTTATTTCATGTGTATTTTTTATCTCTTGTTCAGAAATAATCACCTATGGTAATCACTTGTATAGACAAACAGAACTTTATTTTTAATAACTTTTGCTGGAGAAATAAACTCTCAGTTAAATAAGAAGTAACCAGAGCTAGGATCAGGCATTTATAATTTCATTCATGCTAGGACCATATTGGTCTTTGTGATCCCTTAGAAGGTGTTCTACATATGGAATTAGATCCTCTTAGATCAGCGTATTCAGGACAGACTTCAGAAAGTCTGTGGATTTACGTGGATGAACATGAGGAAAGGAAGAGCAAGCCCAGCTGACTCCATGAGTTGCTCGATTCACGTAAAATAAAAATTTCCAGTCCATGGGGAAACAGCAGTATCTTAGCACTTGTTTATATAGTAGATTAACATAATCATAGTCCTTTCGACTGAAAACTTCTGAAAAATCTAAAGATTAGAGTCCCGGTATAAGCAGCTGCAAGTTGAAAACTTTGGAATCTGGCCCTTGTTTTGATACCCTAATGAGAGCTAAGAAGTTTGGAAAAATCTGGCCTATGTTGTCATTCTGAATACTAAAAATATGGTTTTATATGTGCAATTCACGTCACTTCTGTATTTAACAGTACTCAGTGCAGCAATGCCACCATATGGTGTAGTCCTCTTAGATATATCAGTATTTAAATGACAACACCAGCAGGAGCTTGGGGAAATGCAGTGATCATGAGTCAGTATGTGGGCAACAGTGCCAGCTACAGACATCCCCAGAGGGAGAGTGGGAAATGCCTGTGGGAATTCATTAGTTTCTAAACCCTTCCCTGTTGCTTTCAAGCCCCTGCCTAATTTCTGTCTGTAGGATTCACCTTCACTGCAGTTGCGTGTTTCCTATCTTTTGAACACTGCAGGATGAGATTTTTTCCCCCTCACCTTCTAATAAAACAGGCCATATGCAAGTGAGAGGGCAAGAAACATGTAAGACTGACTCTAGTTTACACTGAGTTTTTTTCTGCCCAGACATCCTACATCCAAATGGACAGTACACACAAAGTGCAAAGGAACACTGTCATACTGTGATCCTCATCAGAGGACATTCAATTTTTTTCCAAATTCCATTTTTTAACAGAGCATGCATGAAACACACAGCAATTTTCCATCAAATGAAAAATATAAACCTTAAACCCAAACCTCACACAGAATATTTCCCTTCCTTATTTATGTATCTTCTCTTTCATAGAAAGGCTTGAGACCTGGAGTTAGACTTTTTCCATTCTCTTCCTTTAAAAGTTTATCTGGCACAATTTGCACATGTTCACAAGAGATAAAATACAAAGATTCCTTAAAGTTTTAGCATTCAAAGAGCAGATCTAAACTGCATTAACTCCAGTGTCTGGGGCAGCTCCAGTATGAGTATCCACTATACGCTTATTTCCCTCTGCATTTTCAAGTAGGTAGTCCATTTTCTAAGGTTCCTGTAAAGTGTAATCATACCCTTTTAGAAGTACCTGTGAAGTACCTACACTTAAAGTTTGTTTGTGATATGTTTGAGGATCCTTTGGACTGAAAGCTGATCTGTTAATGTACTATAACGGTTATTATGGACTTCTGCCAAAGTACATTAACGTCAATGGAAGACTCACAATTACCTCAGTGAAATCCAAATCAACCCCTTTTTCCTTATTACTTTATGGATGGACACAGATAAGTAAGCTGTTCTTACAAATATTTCCTGAACAATACGTTCTCATGTTCTCTGTGTTTCTCAATGAAACTGGAATTCTTTCACACAAACTATAAAGGAAACACTGCTTGTATCACTGGGGATTCACTTTCACTTTCTAAACAGTACAGGGAGACCAAAGATTCTTAAATGCAGATGAGTAAAAGATTTGAAAAAACAAAACCACCACCAACAACAACCAAACAAACAAAAAAAACCATTTTGGTTGCATATTTACTTTATTTACTCATTCACTTTATTTTAAAGAGACAGATCCAAGGAAGAAAATTTTCTTTCTAATATCATACCACTCTAACCATGTATCATGTGAAAAAAAAATATTATCATTATGTTTTTTTTACAGACCTATGCCCGAAACCTAACAGCTTAGCAAATTCCAGGTGTGTTTCTAGAGATCTGGGCAAAATAAACTTCTGAAAAGCTTTAGTTCTTGCTAACCCCAGTACCATTAACAGTGAATATTGTTCAAAAATCCCTTTTGTATATATTCTGCAGCCATACAAGGTTTTTGATACAAAGCATTCATCAGCAGTTGGAACAAAAACATCACAGAGGGAGAACAGGTGCTTTCATGGGCTGGTAGTATTCTTCCATTTCCAGGATCTAGAATTGTTGCTCTGTGATTGGCTTTCTGTAACCGTCAAATACAGCATCACTTTATCCCATTAACACTGGAATAACATTTATGAGTTTTTTTTTCTGATACTGACTAATTTAAATTGACCCAAAGGAAATTGATCAGTACCGTCTGATCCATATTGATTTTTTCAAACCACATCTAAAGCTACCTACATTTAATGGAAAGATGCCTGTTGACTTCAGCAAATTGTAGAACAAATATTATTAAGGTACATGTTCTTGAATAAGCAAAAAGGGAAAATGTAGTATTATATCCCAGAAACTTTCAGTCTCGAAATGTAGACAATACAGTACACTAGTCTTTAATAATGGGGGAACACTATTATTGTTTGCTGCTTTTTAATAATTCTGCTCTCTTGAAAAAGGCTTTCACTTCTGCCTGGGCTAACCACTGAGGTCATGGAATAGGGACAAGGCCAGAAACCCACCCAGAGTTATCCAAGACATATTTAAATGATCACAACATTGTTGTCACAAACAAAAACAAAAAAACACACATATACTCAAGCACACACACAAAGGAAGCAGTCATTTTAATAAATGGTGCAGCAGATAGGGGTGGTAAGACCACATTTGTGCCTTGAAGGGTATCTGAAAGTCTTTGGTAATGACTGAATCTTGGAAGTGTTGAAATTCTGGGTGGTCCCTACCACATATTGCCAGCTGGAATCCTGAGAAGTTGCACTTCCTCTGTCCTCTGGCTGCTTGCAGTGTTCATTCTCTTCTTTAGTCCTTCTACACAGAGAACCTTTTACTGAACTGGTATTGACTGGACACTCAGACACTCAGGTAAAATCTCAGAAAGATTCTTATTTTTATACTTTGCATACTCAGAGACTGTACTTATATTTTTTCAGGTAACCTTGAGCTGTAAACATATGCCTCCTACAGGCCAATAATTTTTAAACAATCCAGATTTTTAGTATCAATCAAAATATCTGCTGCCACTCAACACGTCAATGATAAATGCAGCCTGTATGATCAAATACTTTTCAAAGGCTTTGAGGTTAACATTGTCATGGAAGTTTGATCTATCAAAAGCATGACAAAGATGTCAAGGTGATAAAAAGTCTGTATTATGTTTTATGAGTAAGGTATGCAATTTTCTGCCCAAATTTGTGCCTTCTGGTTGACAAAGTTGTGCACAAATTTGGTACTAATGATAATGGAATAATTTTCAAAGGTTCAAGCACACTTAATATGTCCAAAGAGGAAAGATTGCATGTTAATGATCATGTGTAGAAAGAACTGCAGGAAGAATTTCAAAATATACAACTAAGATGTTAAACTCTGAGCCAGGAGTAGTTTTAAGCTAAATTCCAGTTCTGCCTTGTTCAGAAGTGATAAACACAGGGGTGTTTGATGTGTGCAAACATAGAGAGATGCAAGGACACTGACTACTTTGTGAAGGTGGCCATGCGCCATTGTATTGGCCATGTGTCTCAATAATAAATTAGAATTTATTGGGAATACTATTACAGAATTAGAATTTATTAGGAATACCTATTACAAGGAATAATAAATTAGAAGACTCTTAATAACAACAGAAGTACAAGAGGCATAGCAGAAAGATTTTGCTAGGCTTCTGAAACTGTGGGATACTTTATTTCTGTTCAGTTATCAATAATTTGATTAAGGCACACATATGATGCCTTGAGACTATCCGTTTTTGCAGTAAATAATGGTTGAAAGAAAGGTCTGATACAGACCAGAGAACTGTGAAATAAAACTGGGTGGATCTAGACAGTCTGTGAAAGAGAGCATTAAAATTCACTAGGCATTTTTTCTGGGAGCAACAGAAGGTTCAGATAAAGTTTATTTTCTGAATGTCTTAAACTCCTTAAGGTGGCTTAACTGCTAATGTTAAATGTGATGACTGAAGACAGTTAGGCTCAGCTGGTGTCACACAGCTATGTACAAAATGATTACTTAAAGCTGTGCTTTAGTTTGGATGATTGAACCTAATAATTTGTACAGCAATACCCTGGATGCTGCATGATCATCATGGATAAGCAATTTTCAGGGAGATCTGAATGTTCAAATTTTTCAGTGATACACCATTACTTTGTAGCACAATCATATCTTGAAACTATCAGGGCCTCTAACTAATTAGTAACTGTGGAGGAAAGAAAACTACCAATTTGTATCATTTCTGTATTTTCTTATATTTGAGGGGTTAATAATGTAAGTCAGAAGGTTAATTTGTTTTTGAAGGATTTTTTAAAAGTGTTTGCTTAATTTTATTGCAGATATTTTGCCTTTCATTATTATAGCTTTGAATCCAATGAGTTTGTTGCTATCCAAAAAAGAGGTAGACACTTAGAAAGATCAAGCAGTTTGGATAAAGCGTCAAGTTTGCAGATAGTCCTAAAGTTTTGATTTTAAATGTTAAATTCATCCTCACAACTGAAGAAAGAAAACATAAAAATTATGGTTTCGTGTCTGGAAAGTGATCAGCAGGCTTCAGTTGTTTGAGAATAGCTTTTAGACCTTCTTAAGGCAAATAAGCTTGATTAGCAAAGTAAACAAAGACAGAGAGATGTAAATATGGACATGTAAACAGTTAAATGGGAAAAAACTTTTCACAAGGATGCGCTCTGAAGTCAGGGAGGAGTAATGGGACTGCAGCAAGTGGTCTCAAAGTACAGTGACATGCTTGGTACTTCATGATACTGCACATTTGGACCTTGACCCAACAAAGCTCTTGACAATATGATGGTCTGTAAACTCATACATTTGTATAATATTTTCAGTGAATTGAGAGATAAGTCTGAAGGTTCAACGTAGGGAGCCAAAATTTTTTAATGTGACCATCAGGAGTCTAGGTGCTGATCATTTCTCCAGCTAGAGTAATAGTAAACTTTTGAAATGATGGAACTGTTTTTGTGTTGTCTGAAGAAGATATTCCTTATCAAAAGCTATCTATTCATTACACATTTAAACAGGTAGATAATGGTAATATACTATATATGTTTATACAAATCGAGTGATGTTATGATAACATTGAAGCTGAACTTAAGATTCATGGTTGTTAATGCAAGGTCTTCTACTCTTAAGATAAAAGGCTTGTTTCTATTGCCATGCTGCTAACTGTCATAGAATCATAAAATGGTTTGGGTTGGAATGGACCTTAAAGGCCACCTTGTTCCAATACTCCTGTCCGCTGTCCACGTCACAGACAAAGATGTTAATAGTGCTGGTCCCAATCCTCACTCCTGACGAACACCACTCATTACTGATCTCCACTTGGACATTGAGTTGTTGACCAGAACTCTTTGAGTGTGACCATCCAGCCATCCTCAACATCTAAATATGATCTTCCTATCATTTTGGAAGAATAGTGTGTGAAACTAAATGGTTCAAACTTATTCTTCTTTCCAAAATCCAAAAAACTCGAATCCCTGAATACATTGTCACTTGCAAAAATGTTTGGACCAGATCCCAAGAGCTTTCTTAGATGAATCCTGCAAGGTGATCTTTGTTTTATGTCAGAAATTAAGTGTGGATTTTGTTCTATACAAAACTAGTTTAAGATTTTTCTGAATTACTTTTAGGTGCAGTTTCCAATTAATTTTTCTATGGGAATATATACAATTTTTGGCCATTGTTATGGCAAAACCAGACTGTTTCTTTTGCTAACTTAAGTGCTAGAGTATTAACAAGTTTTAACAGGATACAGAGTTGAGGAAGCCATTATTAAAATAAACAAGATAGCAGTGGCAGGTTCTGAAAAGTACCCTTATTATCATTTGGTAAGGTATCAGAAAACCTAATATTTTCCTTGGAACACTGTTAGTATTTTGTACTTTATAGTTGTGATAAGGCTCTTTATCTATTGTATGTACTGAAAACTGCTGCAAAAAAACAAAACAAAACAAAACAAAAACCTTCTGGCTTTACAAACACAAAGACAAGGGAAGTAATGATTTTAACTGTACTTTCCATTTTGGTTATTGAAATTATGTTCTGTTGTACTTTGGATTATTGACCAGGACTAAATTATGCACATCTGAAATAACATTGCTTGCTTTTTGTGTTATTATTTATTTATTTGCTTCCCTACTTATTTATTTTCTGTGTGTTTCTGAGCTCTGGAGGTATTTAATGTAGGAATAGATTCAGGAGGTTAGTCTGTGAGTAGTCTAATTTTCTTCAGAAGAGAAACTATCTTATTTTGACAACTAGAAAAACAACCTCTTCATCCCCAAAAGTGTACAGAATAAACATAATGGAGTAAACCACTTTTGACACCAATCACATGTGCTACAGAGCTAAAAATAGCGGCTTTGTGTATGCAAACTTTTCCTTAATCTTATTTTTAAAATATTCTTTATATTTTTAAAAGAAAAGAAGAAAAGTTAAAAGTGATAATATTTAACCCCCTAAAATTCAAAAAAAACTTTTATGAATTTGTTTCTACTAAAGAAAAAAATAACTTCTAAAGATTAGTCTAAAGAGATTTGTAATTGTTTTCTGCATTTCATTACGAATTTATGCATTATGTCCACTGAAATAAAAGTGTAAATGAAGGTTCAGATAAGGTCTCAATCTGGAAACAAGCAGAAATAAAAAGAAGACCTTTGGGTGCAGAGGTGAACTGTTTGCAGGAGACAAAATGAATGGAAATTGTAAACTAGAAAGGAACTGTCCTTTCTGCTCTGAGGGTACAGGGGCTAATGGTGTGGATTCCCTGCTGCGGATTCTAGGTGCTGTGGCAATTCAGATAAAAATGTAAGTACATCGCAGTGGTGGCACCAGGGTGACAGGAGAGACTGAGTAACTGAATGTGGTACAAAAAAAAAAAAAAAAAAAAGCCAGTGAAAGGCATAGGGAATAGATAAAACAGCTGGAACTACACAAAAGGAAATTTTATTCTGCTTAGCACTAGAAGCCCTGGTTGCATCAGTCTGTCTGAACCTGAAATGCCTTCCATTATCTTTGCCTGGGACTCCAGCAAAAGGAAGGGAGTGGAGCTGCTGGGGTGTCAAAAGCAGATCACAGATCACAGTCTCCAAACCTCCTACATAGAATATTTCTGCTTCTGACAGGATGATCTTTTTAAACACAGCATATATTCGCTTCCAAATACACTATTTCCTTAATATCAGATGTGTTGCCTTGTGACATTTCCTCTACAAGAAATACCGGTAGTAACCATCTGTGTCTGGAATTTTTTCCCATGCCTTCCCATGATTATTTCCCCTATGACTTCTTTTAGCATTTCTTTTTTTTTTCTTTATGGGTCCATGTGTATTAATATATAAACTTAATACATAAACTATAAAGTTCCAGCAGGGAAAATTCTCTCTCTCTCTCTTTCTTTCCCCTCAATGTCTTCAGTCCAATGTACTCTTAATTACATGAATGCTTATTTACATTTGTTGACAGCTGATACCTGAATGCTTATATCCTGCCTGATACATCGCAATTATTCATTTCCTTTCTACTCTGTGATGGCATTTTCATAGTATCCACATTGTCTAAGCATGCTGGGTGGTATAAGACCAAGTGCCATTTTATGGATAATAAATGTACAGATTATTTTTTTTTTTTTAAATATGACATAAAAATAATGGAACAAGTTTTCTGTGAAGGGCAATAATACAAATTTCTATCTTGATCTTTGATTTTTTGAGATGATCCATGCTAGAAGAAAGTTCTTGAAACCTGCTCTCACCACTGCCTATAATGTTGGTCTCTAATTGGAGGAAGTTTTGCCCGGTATTTCAGAATATTCTGAAAAATATTTCCATAGTAATTGATAGGCAGTTTCTGAGAAAAACTAATAATTTGATCAAAACACTATTTTTTTTTTTCTGATTAAGTCTATAGGTAAGGCTGCTGCCAGGTTGGTATGAGAAGTGTTAGGCTTATGCTTTCACCAGAACCTGCCTTAGTCCATTCCTGTCCCACACAGTGGAAATGATTAACTGTTAGTTTGAATATCTGAGAGATATCTACCATGTCTGCCAGTTAATTTCCTCAGTAAATGGTTTTCATACACAGCAACTCTCCCTTCTTCCTCCCCCCCAACCAAAAAAAAAAAAAAAAACACAACAACAACAAAAAACAACCAAAAAAACTGAACAAAACCCAAACAGATTAAACATTGTCTTCTGTAGCCTGAAAAACAAACAAACAAACAAAAGATTGATTGTTATTGGTAAAATAAGATTATTACTATCATTACAGTACCAAACTTAGACAAGTCACTAGACACAGCTGTACTTATGAAGGGAAGATCAACAAATAAATAGACTAAATAGACAAAACAGTAGCTTCAAATCTGACTGGCATATTTGATTTCAAATCAGTTGACTTAAAATCAGTTAACTTAAACTGACTGCACAAAGTTACATGAGTCATGAATTTATCCCAAGATCTTTCTGGAGTGTTTTTGAATAACATGGTGTTAGTCTTTTCAGTTTCACACTCCTGTTAGCTTGGGAAAAGGTGACAACAATGGTGGTGTGATTTGACCCAGATTCATCCTGAAGTCACAGAACAGAGAAAGTTGCAAGAAAAGGGTATGCTTTACAATACAGTGTTACAGTTGTGGTGTTCTCCCCAACCCCCTCCCCCCCCACCCCCCCCCACCCTGTGTTACAGTACCATTTTTAACATATGTATAATCTACAAAGATAGGTATTAGTTGATATATATAAGGTATATAAGCTTTCTTCAAAGTTAATGTGCAAGAGGAGTAAGTGGTTTCAACATCAAATGTGTTTCTATATATAAAAAAATGCTGAATTAGGGAAAGAGAGCCTTTTAAAACTGCTTTTTACTAAAAATATTAAAAATCTACAAAATTACTTAGACACACACTTGGATAAATTCAGAAATAATATCTAGCAGAATCTTGTATCACAAAACTATTTCATCTTTACTATCTTCCTGTAATTGACTGCTATGTACTTACCCTTCAGACTCAAGGAGTTACTGTCACTATTTCTTTCCAGAAAGGTTTGTTAATTGCCCTTTATATTTTGCACAATAGAAGTGCTACAGCCCTGAAGTAGCCAGTTTACAGCTAATTTTTACTTTCTGCATCTCTTCAAGGTAGTTCATAAGTGTTAATAGCATTTGATATTATTTTTCTTTTGTCTTTTTAAGAAAGGAAAGTGGCACATTTTTATAGGCTCACCTTGACTCAGTAATACTTACGATTTTGAATTATGTTCTTCTTGTTTGCAGTGAGAAAATAGCCATCTAAATGAAACTATTGAATTTTAGTGCAAAGTTCTGGAGAGGTGAATTTGCTAGATTAAAATAAACCACCCTGAAAGGAAGCCCTTTTATAACATTTCAATCCTCTGCAGAACTTTCATCTTCCTCCTTTATGTTTAGGCAACACTTTCATCAGCCTGAAAGGCTGATGGTAGTCATCTTACCTGCTTACTTGTCAGCTACCACTATTGCAGCTCTAAACAACTCAGGCATTTCGGTTTTTCTCTCTATGGTGGGCTTTACAGTAGTTGTTGGGTGCCCAGCCATTGTTACTGCTACTCTTGTTGATCTCACAGTTTAATGTGACCACCTACTTTATCACTACCACCTACTCAAGCTACCAGTGGAAAAGGATCATGCCCTCTGTTGTATCTCTACATTTTCTGATTGTCTTTTGTACTTTATAAAAATAACAATCTCATCCAAACACTATTTAAGAAATCAAAGCAAGTGGAGATCTGGATGAGAGAGAAGGCCTTCATATACATTCATGAATTGTATCTGCACAGAAACTGAATTATGGTTTATGAAATGTTATGAAAATATTATGAATATTATGTATAATATTCTCTTCTGTACTTGCAGACAGTGTCTTGAAAGAATGTTATCAGGAATGTTATCAGGAATAGTCGCATCCCTATGTCTCCAACCAGTCCTTTTTATTAGTAAAAACAAAGCAGTACGCCTTTCCTCATTGGCTCCTCCACCACCTGTGTCAAAAAATTGTCAGCAATCTTGTAGAACCTTAACTTCCTTCCTTCCTTCCTTCCTTCCTTCCTTCCTTCCTTCCTTCTTTCCTTCCTCCTTTCCTCCTTTCCTTCTTTCTTTCTTTCACGCTTTGGTTCAAACAAAGTACCAATACTGAAGTATTTTTAACACTGCAGAGCTTGGAAGCATCTTACCTGTAACAAAGTTGTTACAGGTAAAATCTTACCATGTAACAAAATTGTTTGATCAGTGTCCTGGGATGCTCTGAGCAGAGATTAATGGTAGACAAGGCTCACCACATTTCTGGTGGATATGAGCATCCTCCTCCTAGGATATGAGAATCCTCCAAACTGATGCTTTCATGTCCCTCCAAGGTTAAATAGATATTTTCTGATGTTTCTGTACTAAACGTTTTGCAGAACCAGATGTTTTTGAAGTGAAAGAAATAGAGATTCTTTTTTTGGTTCAGTTAGTGATAATAAACTAAAAACCAAATGCAGTTCTTAAATTCAAATGCAACAGAAAGGAAGCAATTAAACTGGGTATCAAAACAGGGCCAGATTTGATATCCTAACTTCCAGTATATAATAATCAGCATGCAATTTCTTTTGTTGGTTAGAATTTTTGACATTTGAGACCATTTGCTTCATATAGTTAAAATTTTGACTGAAGAAAAATAACTTTATATTGGACAAAAATACTAAGTATGTGATGAACACAATATCCCCCCTTAGAGTCACAAGACTCATCTTTCTGCTTCACTCAACTTCTGAAGTCAAAAGCAATCTATCAGAAAGAAGTGTCAGTGCTCAGATGCTCTGTTGTTATGGTTTCATACAAGGCTCCCATGCTAACAAAGTTGAAGGCATCTTGTTTTTATAATTTTACTTGTTGAATTTAGTGAAAATGTATCTGGGCTTCTTTCATAGCAGTAACAATATCTGCTCTGAACTTAAATGACAAGCACAGAAAAAAAAAAAAAAAAAAGCACACCAGTGTTTTCTTTGGACAGAATCAGACTACTTTCACACATGGATAAATCTTGCTTTGGTATGGCTGAGGTTCCTTTTTTAACAAAATTGTG
The DNA here is from genome assembly GCF_013377495.2 of Cygnus atratus. Classification (NCBI taxonomy): domain Eukaryota; kingdom Metazoa; phylum Chordata; class Aves; order Anseriformes; family Anatidae; genus Cygnus; species Cygnus atratus. Next base: position 63,400,852 of record NC_066365.1, on the reverse strand, counting down.
TGTTGCTGACAGCAAAGAGCAAGTTCTTACTGCCTGAAGCCAGTGGGAGTTGTGCCTTTGACCAGAGTCAAAAGCATATCAGAGCACAGGTTATATCACTCCCACAAGACTCTGTCAGATCTGAGATACAAACCTTGTTCGGGAATCTTTCAGTTCAAATCTTCTGCTTTAACAAAATCAGAAATCTTTAACATAGAGCTTCTTATACAATAGGTCTCTGAAAACAGGCTAGGCATATTGGGCTAATTTATATTCTTACTTCCAGATGAGTTTTGTTTTAAGTATTACATTACAAACCAGGAGCAATGCTATAGATCCGAACACTTGTGAAATACCTTTAAGTAAATGGAGACGTATATAAAGAATGATTATGTATTTATGAACTGGAAAGGAGGCTGTACTGCAAATGAGATTAAAAAAAATAAAAAGATATGACTCATAAAAACCTGTTAGCAAGGACTGCATTATAAATTTCTGTGAAACTTGGTTATATTGAACAGTAATAATATGACTATACTGGATATGTACAGCCTAAATCAGAAACCTTAAATTCCGTATCCTGATACTTAATTATGAACATTGGTAATAATTTTTAAAACTATTTTTCAAGCCAAAATCCAATATCTTTTTGAGCAAAGTAAATATATTTTAAAAATTCTAGCAGAACCTCAGTCACCACTGGGGTTCTGCAGGTCTCCATTTTAGGGTCAGTTCTCTTTAATGTTTTCAGAAATGACTTGAATGCAGGACTCAAAAGTACACTGAGTAAGTTTGCGGATGACACAAAATTGTGAGGAGCAGCTGACTCTGTTGAGGGCAGAGAGGCCCTGCAGAGAGATCTTGACAAATTAGAGGGCTGGACAGTCACCAACCACATGAAATTTAGAAAGAGGAAGCCAAAGTTCAAGAAGCATTTGGACAATGGTCTCAGACACATGGTCTGATTTTTGGGTGGTCCTGTGTGGAGCCAGGAGTTGGACTTGATGATCCATGTGGGTCCCTACCAACTCAAGATATTCTGTGATTTTATGATTCTGTGCTTTTAAAAATTATATTGTGGGTGATCAGAGAACTCTGTCTTATTTCATGATCTTCAGTATTGGAAAGGTAATAAAAAGTATAAAACTTTCTACTTTTCCCTGTCAAAGCAAACAAGCATTTTTTTTTCTCCTTTATAAAAGTTTTCAGTTCTTGTAAAATACTCTTCATATTTTCAAGGTACTGCAAGAATAGAAAGAAGCAACACTGTCTTATCTTGCATGAGTCAGCCTTTTACAGATCACACCTCCCAGCTGCAAAAAGTTTCAAGTTAAATCTTATGCTAAGCTGATATCCTTTTTATTTTTTATTTTTTTTATTTTTTCTTTTCATATTACCTTTGTTATCCTTTACTTGGATAATGGGGAATTTCATGGTTTGTAAAGCAAAGAAGGAATTGATTCAGGTGTATTGGAATTCAGGTTCAACAGAAAAGGGTAACAGTTAGGGTCTGTCAGAAGACTTCAGAGCCACAAAATGTTGGTTAGATATGCAGAGCAGGTGGATATATTTTGCATTCTACTTCTGATTCTGCACATGCAGACCTTGCTTGAATCAGTCTGTTTTAGGTGTTACCATTTCAAATGAAGAAATCTCTCTGCTATGAAGTAATCTAAACCCTGGCACTGTTTTTGAGCCTGTAGATAAGAAGTGATGCTGTGAATTTGGTGATCCATCCATTTCAGTTTTTATGTTTATAGGACTTTGGCACGCAAAAAACTGTAGTCTGAAAAAAAAAATATATATATATATAATTGATTGAGCAGTAATTTTTGTGCATTTGTCAGGAATTCAAACTCATTTGCTCACTGAAGAGCCTTTTGACTTAGCTTTTATTAAACGGTAGAGGAAAAAGTCGTTCACTGTACTCATCAGAGAGCACATCTTTTATCCAGGGTTTTCAAAGTATTTTCCAAATTAAGCTTTCTGACCTTCTTTTGAGTTAAGTATCAAATAGGTGAACTGAACATTTTATTTTAGCACTTCTGGGTGAAACATATTGACTTGAAAGCACTGATCATGAAGAGAGGTGAATGCAGCTCCATGGGATGCAGGGCAACCCTCTGCATGGAACTCGATCAGGCCCAAGTCCTGCAGACAAATGGAGCTTCTGGCTGCCATTGCTGTATTGTACGTCACCTCCTCCACTTTTGGATACTTGTGTCAGCTCATGAGAGCCTTTCTGCTGATGTCAGCTCATTTGAACTGTTCTGCTGCTCACATTTTGCCTCAAGCACGTATGTGTGCCTCATCTGATATTTTTTGCTTTTCTATCATAAAATCTAGGCAAAAATTTGCCCTGTATCATTAAGCTTGTTCTTAGATATTGATCTTATTGTGTATTTGCCCTGATATATATCAGAACACATATATATGAACTGATTTTCTGTTTGCTGTGAAAGGATATTAGATATAATTAAAAATAAAAAATAAAAAATCCTGTAACTGGGGAAAGGATTTAGAATTTTGTCAGATATGTAGTTAGCATCAGAGTAAGTAGAGCAGCTGTGTTTGCAGGTGGTAGAGAGGAGAATGCTTCTTGGTTTATTCTCGAGAAAAATGGAATTCTAAAGATCTGTCACATTTTTTTTCCTTGGGTACTTTTGTCAAAGTTTGGGACCACATGGTTGAGTGAGAGAAGAAACAGAGTCATTCTTGTTTATTTATCAAAACTTTAGAAAACATGCTTTCCTTTGCAGGAGATTTTCAACTGGAAAGGTTTTTTGTTGTTGTTGTTTTTTATTTTATTTTATTTTATTTTATTTTATTTTATTTTATTATTTTATTTTATTTCAACAGGAGAGTTCCCAGCTTCTTTTCAGATACGCTCAGCTCAGAAATTTCCTCATAGTTTTTCTCAAGGTCATTTTGCAGTACCCAATCAGACGTGATTTTCTGCTGCTTCTCTCTCAACGTTCCAGTTGTTTGTCTTTTTTCTTTCTGAAGTGTTATGTTTATCACCAAATGGTGCTTTTAGTGAGTCTCCCCCAAGCCCACATACAGACCTCTGTTCTGATAAAGGTTATAATCCTTCCATCTGTTTGGTTCTATAAGGGATTTCAGCTGTTTTTCATATTTTTTTGGTGAGTATAAGCAGCTGTTTCAGAAAAAAAATATAGAAAATGTTCAGCCCAAATGATAACAATGTTTAAAATAATTATAGTATTGTAGAAAGTGGCATATACTATGAATTAAGCCATTTGTTGCTAAGATAAATATTTTATCTACTTTTGTTTGGGATGACTTGGGAAGGTTATGGTGAATTAATGCAGTCAGCTCAAACTCATGCCAATAAAACTTTTAACCCAAACTGCACATGCGCATATATTTCCTATATCTGTCCAGACTTTCCACACAGAAAAGCTCTCAGTGATTCACATGGAAGAACGAGGACAGTACAAATAACATGTTGGTTACAATTTCAGTGTTCATTTGCAACCCATGAAATATCCCTGGCACACAGCAAAAACAGACTCCTGGACCAGATGTCAGAAATGTTAATGTATGTCATTCAGGTCATATTTCATCTCATTTCTTTTCAAAAATAATTGAGTTTTGTTTCTGGCATTTTGGGAGTAAATGAAGAGATTTCCATTAACCGATAATGACCAACTTGAATGCAGGAAGCATGTTTTAGGGAATTCCTAGTATCGTACCATAGTTTTTGATGTATCTGCCTCTACACAGCACCCTTAGCTAGCCACTATAAACTGGTTTGGAGTATAAACTAGATCATTTTTTTAATGGTTTCATTTAAATTAATGGAGTTTACAAAGTATGAAGTTAGTTAATATTTCCCTGTCCCTGAATTTTCTAATGATAAAAAATTTTAGAAATATTTTTAAATAACAGTCTCGTTCACAACCTACATAGAATTAATCTTTTGATTTACACTGGTGCAGTATTTTAAAATTCATAAAGAACAAAGGTGTGTCTTACTAAATAAGGAATATTCTCTTTTGTTAAACATATGTGTTAGATTAAATGCCTCTCCTCATGCACTGCTTATCGCATTAGGCAGAATTCATACTGTCATAAGAGCAGATGGCTTGGTTTTATGGAATGTGTTTCATTCAAGGGAAAGGATTGAATAGTTTGACAAAATGCATTTTGTGGATGGATTAGACACAGGAGAGCGACTTGTGGTGTGTTGTCTATGGAAAACACCAATGAATTGATTTTAAGACATTGAGTATAGAATGGATTGGAGTGGCTTAAAACATGCACTTTGTTGATCAAACAGATTGAGAGGCCTGACAAAAAAAGTAAAATATGCCCACAGAACTCATTCTGTCAATGGGAATGTTTTTCATCTACCTGCATCCTCAACAAATTGTATTTTGTTATATACTTCATATGCTCCTAGCAATGCCATTTTCTCCCAATTTCTCTTTCCTCTGACAACAAAACGTGTTTGGTGAAATTTCTTGCTATGACAGATTTTATTGGAAGTGCATAGCTCAGCTGCTCCTGCTTAGTACATGCTTCTGGCCTAAAATGAGGGTCTGTGGTAAGGGCTCTGACGATTGGGCATTTGGATTCAAACCCCTCCCCTGCGCCAGGTTGATCCTCTGAAATGAGAGAGTAATGTAGAAGTAGCATCCCAGCAAGGTGTGTGTTTTGTGCTGAAACACCTGACTCGGGTGTGCAGAGTAATTCACAATGCTAGAACATCTTATGTTAATTAAACACCTAGGCGTGATGTTCAGAAAATCCCAAATGCTGAGTGAAGAGGCAGTTAGGTAAAGAATAATGAGCGCACTTGGAATCTGAGACACAGCTCCCATCCACAGAGCTCTGTTTCCTGATGCTTGAGATAACTTTCCAGCATAGGTGCCTGTGTCAGGCCAGCCCTTTCCTCCCAGAGGAACTGCAGTCTAGCAGCTCAACTGTTTAATGCCTAGGTTGTAGGAAAGTTCGGTTCATATTCACAGCATGCATACCTGATTTGTGGGTAACCTTAGAGAGCTTTGCCCTTCTTCTCTAACACAGAACTAGTCATGTTGGATTCCTGCTGATGTTGAGGAGGTAACAATAACAAGAGCATAAGTGATATGGATACAGCAGGGTTATCAGAAAGCCATAGAAAGTAATCACCAAAGGCTGAATAGGCTGTGCCCGAAACCTCTATGCAGAACTACTGTAAAAGAAAGATAAATGATCTTTCCTTTTCCTTTACAGGGGGTATTTTTACAAAGCAACTCCTGCTCAGATTTGCCTAGAAAAATCCAAGATCAATAAGTGATATGCAGAAAATTACTTTTTCCAGAACAAATGAATGAGCATAATTGAACCTTAATCCCAGATTACATTTTACACTGGGGCTGGTATTAGGTGAATTCAATAACTCCTAGATGGGATTGTTTCCAGAGAGAGCATAGCACTGTCTGGGGTCTGAAGTTAGGCATGACTAGATCCTTGTAGACCCACTTGCATAATATCTCTGAGACTCCTGAAAGTTTAATTTGAGAAAAGTATGTTATTGGCATATGCAGAAGCATTTGAACTAGCAAGCAGTCTATGGATTATTTGTTTTATTCCCTATTTCAGAACTGTTCTTATGCCTGTTTTGTATCAAACACTCTCATAAGAGTTCATAAAGCTGCATAATAGGGCTAAGTTGAAATGTTTATAAATTGTTAATGAATAATGTTAACTGACCAAAGTTAATAAAGATTCATTAAAATTTATAAAATAGGTCATGTATATTTCATTGCAAACATAAAATGAAGTACTTTTCCAAACATGGATGCTTCCTGAAACTTAAAATTAGGAATTTTCAGAAGCATTAATTAGTGGAAAGCTGAAGAAAAGGTTATGATGAATGTACATTTTGAACTATTTTGAATAACTCCTCTCTATAAATTCATAAATTATTCAGTAAAAACCACTTATGTAATATTTCTTAAAGGTAAAAGAAGTCTCCTTTCAGGCTTGGTTGCCCTTTCCTTAAAGCAAAATAACTCTGCTACTTTACTGGAACTAACAGAAATAAATTGATTTTTTCCCCCAAGGAAGTCATCTGTTACTTCCTAAAGTAAAGAAATACTCAAGGAACATATGGTTGAAAGGATTTGGCAGACTACTCTTTTAGAAGAAGAGATGTATATGAGACTGAAGCAAGAAACCAGAAAGTACCAGATTCAGCCGATAGACTGCCAGCATGTCTTTATCTAAAATTAAGTGAGCTTTTGAGTAAAGCATTGGCTAAATTAGACTGCTGTTAAGAGCAATTTGGCTTCTAAACACAGAAAAAAGTCAAACCTTATTATCTGGGTAAAAAAGAAAAAAAATTGCTTAGACTTAATTTCACGTAGTTGACCAGCATAGATGAGTCTTAGTCAGATGTTCAGTTTCCCTAAATGAATGCCTTGGGGAGGGGGGTAAGGGTTACTCACATGAATAAGAATTTCTGATTTGCATGTATCAGATCCAGAAAGGCCACAATAATAGCATATAAAAGCCAGTGAAAATTTGATATTTGGCTCAGCATTTGAAGTCCACAGTTCCTTCTGAAAGAAAGTCACCAACAGTAATAAAATGAGAATTAAAAAATCTTAAAAACTGAATTTGATAGGAATTCAAAAGGACTAATTATAACACTGTACATTTTGTACAGGCTAGAAGCTTCCTATTTTAGATTATTTCCAATTACTTTACATTTCTGCAGTGTAGGAATAATGATGTAGAGACTGATGTAATCATGATGCCCAGAGAATTTCAGAGACTAGGATTCATAGCAAGAGTCTACTGGAACGTTTGAATGTGGTTTTGTGTTTGTTTGTTTGTTTGTCTTTTTGTTTTCTCGAGAGCTGTCAACCTAGGTCAGGAGAAATAGTTTCTTTTGTCATTCATTTGTACCATTTGTGGGAAGAGCAATGACATTTGCAATTTCTGCTCTTGTTTAGATGCATTGCAACTTGTGTTTAAATGAAAGAGAGGAGCCAAAGAGCTGTTTCTTATTATTCTTTTTCTCCTCTGTTTTGTGTGGTAGACAAATTTGTTTTGAAACTGAAAGTGAGATGCTAAATTCCAGAGAATCATAGAATCATTTATTTTGGAAAAGATCTCTAAGATCATCTAGTCCAACCTTTAAATATTCTTCCGCCAAGCGACTGATATATGATTATCAGGAAAATAATTATGAGGAAAAAGCTACAATGACTACAATGAAAAGGAGATGCTATTTCCATGCAGGTATCAATGATGAGGTGTAGTTCATATTGCTTTTCTGCATTTAGAAGTATCTGGTCTCTTAAAAATGCAAAGAATTCTCTGTTTTCAACCCAAGGCAAATTACTAACAACCTCTGAATGTTATTGCTGGGAGGGCCCCTCCCAAAATGTGCCTTTTTTTCCTGTGTGGAATTGGCTGTTCATGACTTGTGCGCTTGTTTTCATGCAATATTGAGTGTTTGAGTAGTATCTTCACTCTGCTGAGCTGCAAGGGAAGGGAGCTGGCAGGCCCTCAAACAGCTCACATCAGCCTGAGTGTCCTCAAGAGAATGGGTGTGCTACTTTGAGAGGGGTCAAGATTTCCTGGCAGCTGAGAGCAAAGAATCTGTCAGTCAAGGAAGCTGCAAGATACATGCGAGGCAAAGGTTTCAGTTTACAGAGTAATACTGTTTTTTGTTGTTGTTGTTGTTGTTTGTTGTTAAAAAACAACACAATTTTAATCAGTAGATCTCAAATTGTTTTACAAAGGTGCTCAGTGCCTGTATTTTACTGAAGGCCCAAAGATGTGAACTGAAGCCAATGAAATGAAGAAGACAAAGACATAGTCAGAACATGCTTAAATCTCAGCATGCACTTAACCAAAGCATCTCCTAACCACATCACCTTACTTTGTCTCAGTACAAGCTCAGGGAAGTGTGAGATAGACAGTGAGATAGGAGTATCCTGCCTGAGCTGGGTCAGCTGCAACCTGGAATGAGTTCAGGTTGTTTTCTTGGTTTTCTTGTGAGCGATCTGTAGACTTCCCCAGATTCACATCAAATATTATCTATTTCCTTCCTCAGAGCATACATTTCTTATGTTCATATTGCAGAATTAAGCTAGCAGCTGATAATAGATTTTTCTGTTTGCTTAATTATTGTTTCCTTATATCTGTGTTATCTGATTTTTTATTAAGATTTCTTTCACTTTGCTTATTTATCGTTAGCAGATTTATTATTATTATTGTTATCATTATTATTATTATTTTACAAATGGAAATACATGACCTACCCCTCAGACAATTGTACTCATTCGCATACTGAATAACTTGGCAACATCTGGAAGAAAAGCTGGATGTGCTCAGAGATATTTTGATAGATATTTAACATTCTTTCAAATGCTATTTCTGCAGTGAACACAAACCAACTTAAAGGAATGTTTGGGGAGTCCAGTGTAACTGCAGTATCAAGAAGCATGTCCTCTAATAACACAAAAAGTCAGGGACATCAGCAATAAAAAGAACATAATATATTTTAACTGATCTATCCAGATAGCTTTCTCATGTCCTGTATTTCTAATAATACTCTTTCCAGGATAGCAGAGTAAAGTTTGATATTATCTGTGAGTCTCATCTTTACACAGTGTGATACAACAAGCATAAGGCTTATCTTTTGAGTTAGAAATTTCTGCAGTTAAGGATGTGGTTTTGTAAGTTATCATCTCTATTCAGACCCATTGTAGGAGACACTTTCTATAGTGCTATAAAGGACTCTTCAAAAGCTGTTTGCCTAATGTAAAAAGGCAGGGCCAGCACAAGAAAGCTTTTCTTCCCGATCTGGGTGAATGTCATTGAACATTCATTCTGTTTGAAATGAGCAGGTCATTTAAAGACTTTAAGTTTACTAGCTATGACTGACCCCTTACTTATCTGTCTGCTTTGAAGAGAGGCCTCTAGTTACTGAAGGCTTATATTATGATAACTCTTATCACTACAGAAATGATTTTCTTTAACCGAGAGCTGATCAGAACCACATTCTCATGCTTGCCTCAGGCTTCTGTACTCATAGAGGTAGGTGTGAGCAAGCAGAAGGCAATATTTCCAACTTGCACTTTCTCAAGTCACAATTCTATGCATCCACTCAAATTGTCTTCTTATATGACAAGTACAGAGCTTGCATCTGAAGCATATCAGACCTCTCCAGGTGGTTATATCAGTATATGGTAGTATTTAATGAGAACATCAAGAATTGAAAACAAAGAATGAGGACAATTTCTGTGAACATTGTCAGAGTGTCAGTGGATCTGTTTGATTTTGCACTGCTTTTGACATGATCAGAAAGAATTGAACACTTTAAAAAGATGTTGGAAATAAAACTTAGGTGATCAAGATGACCAAGAAAGGTGTGTGTTTAAGTGAATGAGAGATGTAATGTGTTGTTAACAAGTGAGACGCACTGACTTAGGGGCAAGGCCATCTAAACAATACAGTGTAAATTGGGAAGAGGCTGCCTCAGTGAGGATACCAGTTTGAGTTCTCTGCAGAGGGCGAGTGAAAGGGAAATCAGACTACCAGCAGCTACAAAAGAAGACAGCCAATAATGAAGGAAGTTTTAAAAGGTTGCATGTAGGAGGAATAAAGGTTGAAGTCTCTTGAAAAACTCACAGGAAGGTTAGGGCAGGCTAGGGAAAGATATGGAATGTCCAAGTAAGAGAGTCCTGGTTTAGCTTTGATAAAAATTAAGGTATGAGAAAGTACGGTGAGTCACAAAGATTGCAGAGAGCAGTAGGAAAGCTATGAGCTGTGGAGGAGAGATCCTTGGATACTGTCAGCCCAAAGTTTGAGGGAAATGAAGTAGGTGTTACAAGTTTCTTCATGTTAGGGAGCTGCACACAAAGGTGTGTGGGTCCAGTGTAGAGATGACCATCTGTACCTTTTTTCCTTCAGAAAAAAAAAAAAAAAGAAAAAAAAAGAGAGAGGTTATGTACCAGAAGACCAGAAGCTCACGTTTCTTGTATTGAGTTTTGGGGAAAAGGAAATTTCTGAAAAATTTCAGAAGATGGATTGTGAACAAAATGAGGTCTGGAGACCCAAGTTACAGGTCTCAGACTTAGTGAACTGACCAAGTGCTAGATGAGGAAATATATAATGAAGGAAATAGTTCTGGACCCAACTAAGACTCAGGAAAAGATAGTTCATGACCCAAATAATTTAATGTAGTACATTTTTCTGAGTGCTCAGAGATGTTTAATGTAAACTTTACTGTCATCCTTCATGACCCTGTGTGAATACATATACTGGTAGTATTAGCCAGTATCTAGGATTTCCTGCAAAAATAAACTATTAATACCAGTCTATTATGACATTTGAATGATATGTTCCTTCAGATACCACTGAGATTTGGATTAGGCTTCTACTTTACACAGTTTGTTAAGAGAATAGAGGTAAAAGAAATATGCCTGAATTAATGTCTTCTGTACACTCTTCTTCTGAAGAAGAACTATATTTTGGTAGCATTTGTATACGACAGTATGAAGGACGGAGCTCTATTGTTAGTTGCACAGGAAAGTAGGAAAAGGATTATTTTTCTCCTAATATTGCCACATCCCCAACATATTGAAAAATTTTGTCAACTCTGTGATTCCTTACGTATTTCACTCTCAAATCTTTTTCAAAGTGTTTTCCGTTGTGTTCAGTAGTAAATGATACTTAAAACTGTAAAGTTATTAGCAGTCTCATTAAATTCCATTATTTTCTCTGAATTACATAGGTGTCTCTTTGTTTCTGCATTTTTAATCTTTAGCCATTTTAATGTGTCTTCTATTGCATTGGCTTTTATACTTCTCTTCAATTGTGTCATTATATAAATAATGGTTTAAAATGTGTATACCAGAGGAATTAACAGAAAACATGTAGGGCTGACTACCCCTCTAACTGCAGTATAAGCCATTTCTTTTGTTAAAATAACTTAATTCTCTGTACTTTTTCCATTTTCTAATTTTCTTCAATATTTTTCCCTATCACAGTAAAATAATCATCTGTATAAAAGTTTTATTCGAAAAAAAAAGACCTCAAAGTAAATCTTTGTCATTTTTGTCTAGCCATTCACTAGTTTGCTATTTTCTTGGGGGGATAGGCAGCTCCAAGATGTTCTTCTCTAAGTGAGAGATATAAACTATCTGTTACCAAATAATGAATTTGTAGATATTATATAACCTTCATCCCAAATGAGTGATTTCAGCATCCAGTTGACAGTTAGAATCATTCTTATTCTTTTGATCATTCTTAAAATTTTGAATTATATTAGATATCTACCATTCCTCTTTTGCTTTCTTTATCAGCAGTGAGCTATCCATAACATTTGCCAAAGGCTTTCCTACTTCCCCTGCTACTTATTGCGTAATGATGGGATATTATTCATCTAGATTTGCTGTCTTGTCATATTTTATTACATCTAGTTGCCAGACTTTTTACCATCTTGTAATCATAAAATCTTAGTGTATTTTACTCTTTTCCTCAGAAAACTGTGCTCCAGTCTCCAGTATGTGATCTTCCTTCCTTTGTTCTTTTTCAGAACTAAGGCAAAGATGCATTTACAATCAGAGTAATATGTATGCTTTTTCTTCTGATTTCCTGATATACTTTACAACAAACCATCTTTGCAAGATTAAGTCTAGTTGAAAATCTGCTAGTGGCAGTGCTTAAGTGCTTATTTATTTGTTCACATTAAAAAAAAAAAAAAGTGTTTTCACTTAAAATACTGTCGAAAAGATGACATCTTGAAAAATATCACAGGGAACCTCACTGCTGCAAAATCTCATCTCATAAGGTAAGAGGCTGTGAAATACTATAGAAAACAGATCCCATCTCAGAAGGAAAGAGGTGAATGATTAGTGAGAAAAAAATGCGGACTGAGAATCAGATTTATCATTAAAACTTTTATATTATTTATATTGCTGCAGGACTAGGAGAACAAGTCTATCTTGCCCCCTATGTAAGGCTGACTCTGTATTAACACTAAAAAAAAAAAAATGAGGAAATGCTGCCAACATCACAGCCATTACCATATCACAGTTTTTCCTTACCATTTACAGGACTGCAGATACCTACAAAGAACAGGATGCTTTTAACAAGAAGTTATCCACCTTCAGGTGGCTGAAGGTCAAAATACTGAGGATGGACACTCTCCAGCTGCTGCTCATATGAAGATGCAGATATTAAATCAGAAAGTATTAGCACAGGCAAGCTCATGCCAATCTATCTGAAAATGTTTTCTATGCGTCTCTAAACTTCTTCATAAAACAGATGAACCCAAGACAAAAATTTAAATCTCTACAGAACTTATACTTCTACACTACACATTCTGAAAGATCCCTGAATTCATTGGTACAGAAAGTAATGCATTTTCATCCTTATAACTTTTCAAAATATCTTTATGTCCTTTCAGGATGTTTAGACTCTCTGTTTTAAATGATATTTTTGTCTTCACCTAAGTTCTTCCTCCTTTAGGTCTTTAAAAAAAAAAAAAAAAGCTAAGAAAAACTTTTAGACTGATAAGCTAGTAGCAAATATAGTTGTTAAAAAACATCGTTAAGCAATTCTGTGAAATAACTGACGACACATGAACTTTTTAATAGGTTAGCTCTGTAATTAAAGTGAGTTCAGATATGACCTGTAATTTCCTAAAAAATTGTTGCTGACCCTGGAAGAATTCAATAATAATGAACTTCCCACTTGCAAAATCACCTCTTCTGATGTAGCTGAATGCCAACTGGAAAACGAATCAGGATATAATGCAAATAGCTTCAGGCTCTTTCTTCATTTATTTATTTTTATCTCACAAAAGAATGATGACAATGCAATCTGCAATTCCCAGCAGAAAGCTATGTCCACTGTGCACCCCGTAGCCTCTCCAGCCACAGGAACCAACACAACTACCCAGACAGATCTCCCAAGAAAACATGCAGCCATCCAAGTCTCAGGATGCAGGGTGTGCTTGTGTTTTCTGTTACTGTCTGATGACAGCAGTGAGTACACCTGTGGGAGGTACACCCAGGTAGAAGAGCTGGTCAGCTTGGTGTCAAAGCTTCAGGAGAAAATGGGCAGGTTGAGGAGCATCAGGGTGTCAGAGAAGATGGACTGGTGCAATCATACTCTACTGCCCCTGAGACAGATGCATCAGCCAGCCACAACACATGAAACAAGTATCCCCTAAGCTCTCACCAACAGGCAGCAGGAGGGAACCTAAGAGACAGGGAGGAATGGAAGCAGGTTTTGGCTTAGGGTGGCAGGCAAATCCCCTCCCTGCCCACCTCACCTTCCCGGGTGCCATCACACAACAGGTAAGAGGCTCTGGAACTTGATGAACAGGCAAATGATGATATGGGAGGGAGAAAGGATTTTTGTGCAGGAATTAGCAGGCTGATTGGTAGAGCTTTAAACTAGATTTGAAGAGGGAGAGGGATAAAATCAGGCCCACCATTGATAAACTATGTGACAGCAAGCCAAAATCTGAGGGACTGCATGCCAGAGAGATCCTTCAGTCTGCTCCTTGAAGTGCTTGGTACAATGAAGCACGTTTGAAATGTTTCTACAACAACGCACACATCAAGAGAAACAAGCAAGAGGAGCTAGAAGCCTGACTCAAAGGTACACTGAATAGGTAAACTCCCTCCAAAATTGTGAGGAGCAGATGACTCTGTTGAGGGTAGAGAGGCCTTGCAGAGAGATCTTGACAAATTAGAGGGTTGGACAATCATCAACCACATGAAGCTTAACAAGAGCAAGTGACAGATTCTGCACCTGGGAAGGGGCAACTCTGGATATATGTATAGACAGTCTGGAGATCAGCCCTGTGGAAAGGGATCTGGGAGTTCTGCTTGATGGCAAGTTGAATATGAGCCAACAGGGCCAACTGTATCCTGGGGTGCATCAGGTGTGGCATTGCTAGCTGGAAGGGATTGTCCTGCTGTGCTCTGTGCTGATGCGGCCTCACCTCAAGTACTGTGTGCAGGTTTGGGCACCACAGCATAAGAAGGGCATAAAACTACTAGAGAGTGTCCAAAGGAGGGCTACAAAGATGGTGAAGAGTCTGGAGGGGAGGATGTTTGAGGAGCAGCTGAGGTCACTTGTTTTGTTCAACCCAGAGAAGAGGAGACTGAGGGAGGCCTCATGGTGGCCTGCAGCTCCCTCACGAGGGGAGCGGAGGGGCAGGCGCTGAGCTCTGCTCTCTGGGGACAGCAACAGGACCTGAGGGAACAGCATGGAGCTGGGACAGGGGAGGGTCAGGTTGGGTGTTAGGGAAAGGTTCTTCACTGAGCGTGGTCAGCCACTGGAACAGGCTCCCCAGGGAAATGGTCACCAGCAAGCCTGCCAGAGTTCAAAAAGCCTTTTGACAACACTCTCAGATATATGGTTTGATTCTTGGGTCGTCCTGTGTGTAGCCAGGAGTTGTATTTGATGATCCGTGTGGGTCCCTTCCAACTTGCGATATTCTCTGGTTCTCTGATTCTGCGTTCTTTGTCAATCATTTATTATGATCTCTTTTCCATCTTACTTCTTATTAAGTCCTCTTGATTAAAGTCTTTTTTTTTTTCCTCACCTTTGCTCATGTGAGAGTCTGAATCTCTGTAATTATTTTTTTTTTCTCTAGGTAGATGACTAATCTCTTTTCAATCAGAAAAACTAAGATATACCTCAGTGTGGGAGGCAGCTTCATTGCATACAGTCTGCTTCTGATGGAGCATTCAGCTTTCTACAGATTCCACTGCCAATATAAGTGGAGGTTCATTCACAGGGGAGTTGAGTGAGAAGAGTCTTCACAAACATCTTCTGAATCTTCAGTCATACTAAGACACCATAAAGCCACTAAATTCAAAAGGCCCTTAGGCATCTAGAACAGAAGTAAAATGTCAAATTCCAACACCACTTCTCAGTCTAGTACTAGAGTGTGGGAAAGGAGAGGGAACCTCTCCTGTCTTTCTTGTAAAGTTGTGTCATTGTGCAGGAAGAAATTCCAGATCTGTGAGATCAGAAGGAGAGAGTGCAAGGGGAAACTTGGTTTTGCACCTGAAGTTAGGAAATTCATCTCAGGGGAGGAAGCTTGGACTCTGTTCTCACACCCATATTTGATTTTCATTTCATAAAGAAAGTTCAAAATCTAGGACCCAGCTCCTTGGTGAGGATGCTAACTACTGTACCAGAGCAGTTTGCTCTTCCTGTGTCTTTCCTTTCTTCAAGAAGTATACAATGACAAATAGTGATGATGTTGCAGGAGAAAATGAAGAATACCTCCACCCTTCAAACTGCAGTTAGTGGTCAGAGCTAGGGTTTTCCTACTTCTTAGGGGAGTGTACCAGCTGCTAAACAATTTAAAAATGTATACAGAAAAGAAAGGTTTTTCTTTTGATACCTGCACTTTGAAGGATGTAAAAGGAGACATGTTTCCATTTCTTCCAAAGAATAGTTGTTTTTGTATTGAAAGGCAGACTCTGACCTTTTGGGTTGAACATATGAGGGCAGTCAGGTTCTGAAAAGACACAGCAGTCAGGATGCATGTTCTGTTCTCAGTATTTATTAGTACTACTTTTTCAGCATGATGAAAGAGTTTTCATTTTTATTTGTTTCTTGTGCCTTGTTTTTCTTATTGACCATGATAGGCCAAGAATGCACCATCAGGAACACCATACTCATGAGTGCAAAAATGCAATTCAGAGCCTATGTATCTTACTGTGGATTCAAGACTTCACCTGGGCCAGGGATCTGACAGTGTGGACAAAATCCTACGCTCTCAAGTCATTATTGAGTTTAGTCTCAAGTGTTTTTTTCCCAGAAGCACAAAGCAAATCTGACATGGAAAAGAGGTCTGAATCCCTACTTTTCATTGTGGGCATACATGTGGTGAATTTAATGAATTTAATGGCAACATCTTTCTTTTTCTGAAATATTTTCTCAGAACTCAGACTAAACTATGTCCATAATTTGTCTTAGCTCTCATTGGATAATGTAATTGAAAGTTGACCAAAAAAACAAAACAAAACAAACAGAAAGACAAAACACACACCAAAACAAACAAACAAAAAAAACACCAAAAATCAACACTAACAAAACTAAGAAACAAAGAAAAATGTATGACCACCAACAAGAAATAACCAGCCACCACCATCAAAATCCCAGAAAAGAATCTTGATTTTTCATGAAGAAGTTGTGCCACTTTGTCCATTTTGTCACATTATGCATTCCTCTAGGAATTTTTTAAATACTATTTTTGATTTCCTTTTCATCATCTTCTACTAAAGCGAAGTTCGTGGCCAGTAACCTAAAGAACACACAATTATTTGTCCTGCAATGTAGCAGATGGCTTTTATGAAACTACATATTTTTGTCATATAACCAATCACTGTGTTGTAAATATCTTCTGAATTATAGAACTTTCAGTTCTCAAATTGTTTCCAAAGGCCGTTAGTACAATTAGACTGATTCTGAATCTTGTGTATGTAATGATAATTGCAATGGAACTATTATTAGATGAAGATTCTTTGGAGTTGATAATTTAGAGGTGATTTCAAAATAGAAACTATTTATCATTACTATATCATTGCATTTTTATGTGAAGTATATGCTGCAAGACAAGATTTGAACTTTGCTCATAACCTGCTTATTTTATTACTGGAGAAGAGGAGACTATGGTTCAAGAAATTCATCTTACTCTCTGCAGATGACATTTCTAATGTTTCTGCTATTGATTCTGGTTTGACATAACCTTTTCTTTTTGTTGCCAGCACAATACTCTTTATGTGCCACTCAGTACTTGGTCACTGCACACTTGCGTAAGAGAGGAAGGGCAAAGCAGGAAGAGTTCTCTGGGGTAACACTGACATGGACAGATGCAGTCAGAGGACAAAAAGACTGTGCAGTGGTGATAGAACTTCTGTTTCTGTGAATGTACACATGCTCGTGTTTTTCAGACAGGATTTGTAGAGTCATTCTTCATCTGACCCTCTCATGGTGCTCTGGGGACTAGTCCCTGTGTTTTCAGGTGAATAAAAAAAGTCCAGATTCTTTGGAGCTCCTAAACACCCATGTTTAAGCACTTTAGAAATTAAAGGAGTGATCCTGGAGTACAAGTCCAGCCCTTCATAAGAGAGGCCAGAAACTTGGAAGGGGAAAACAGGAGGAGAAAAAAAATTTAAAAAAAAGAGAGAGAGAGAGAGAGAGAGAATTAGAATAGGAGTAAAATATGAATCCAAAATAACTCATTAATAAATCAGATTAAACTTGAGATGATAGCACTTACTGAGCTTGTTCATTAAAACATTTTTCTTATCTATTAGGAAGAAAGCCATAAATGTTGTATTGACAAAAATTCTTTGCAAATAAAAATTTTCAGAAGCTGTCTGGAAAGACAAGAAAAGAAATGGACAGGTTAATTGCAGCTTGGAATTTAGCACTGGAAAAAGATCATGACCCTGCAAATGGTTTAGGTCAAGTTTAAGGTCATGAGTTAAACCATTTAATCTTTCTTTTGGGTTTAAGGCAGACAGACATGAAAACTTCTGTGCTAAAATCCAAGATGGTGAGGATACCAGTGTTTTGTAAGGTTGATGTAGAGCTCTTCACAAGATGTTTGTTTTTTATTGAAAGCTGTGTCTTCTCATTTCTGAAGAAATTTCTGACTTCTGGCTGAAATAAAACACCAGGATGGTCACCTCAACCCTGATAACTGCTTGGAGCCTCGTGGGAGCCAGAGGTTACATGCCACAGTTGGCACTCTGATGGTCCTTTTCACTAGACTGAGGTGCACTGCAGTCTCCCTTCTTTCTAAGATGCATCCTGAGATGTTTGATCTTTTAATGTTTGTTTTGTGTCTATGCTTCTTCAGCTGTTCATGGAAAGCAAAACAAAAGCTAGGGACTATATTTTCTTATGGCTAGTAAAGATTTTTTTTTGACATATTTTTGACCAGTTTCACTTATGAATGATGAATGTATGTGTATGAGAAACAAAACAATAAAAAAGGAATAGAAAAGAACAGCTCTAAGCACAGGTAAAGGGTGCAGGGTTTGGGAGAGGGTGGTTACCAGCAAATGTATGGGGGAACTCATGATCCTAAAATGAGAATCCTTTCCCAAAGTGAGGTAATTCTCAGACATAAAACAGTTCAGATGAGAGATTCCTGTCATACCACAGTTACTTCATTTCCCTGAGCCCAAGCATTGAAGTCTGTGCATATGTGAGGAAGCATGCATTTCTCTTTGTTCTTAATGAAGATCCTAAACATGCTTTAGCCACTTTTGGAAGCAGGACACTGGGCTGGATGGACCTTTGGTCTGGCAGCACAGACCGTGCTGCTCAGTCAGATGTCTTCTCTATTTCTCCATGAATTCCAACACCACCTCTTAATACCTTTTTACCCCTCTAAAAGCTCATCATTTTCTCCTAGTCTCCTATGTCACCCTTACCCCAAAAGCTCGATTATCTCTGGCAGCCCCCTGCAACACTCCTGCTGGTCTCTTTTTGCCTCAGTTCTGATCTCAGTTGTGCCCTCTCTGCCGTCATTGCAGAAAACGGTTTTCCAGATGTGTCCATAGAGGCTGCAGATACAGACAGTACTGCTGTCAAGGTTCCCTTTCCTTACAGTGAACGTAGCTTACTGAAACCTAGGAACCCTCTGCATGATCCTGTGCTCACTGAACTCAGTGGTAACAAGAATCTCAGAATAAAGTCTATGTATATCAGTCTCTATTGATTTACCCTAGTGATTTCTGCACATGCCACTGTGAAGTTTATGCTTCTCCAAGTTCCATTTTCAAGTAAGGAACACACTTGAATTCAGATAAATTGAGAATAGGTCCCTTTATTTTGCACCTTTCTGTATTTGGGAATTCTCAAACCTCCAGTGCAAAAAGCTCTCGACCTACTTTCTCTGAACTCTGTTCTGCAATCCAAAGCAGAGCACACAGGGGGAAAACAAGACAAACAACCCTCAGAACAATGATTTCCCTGAGTTGGTTTCCTGCATGATGATTTGCTCTGTCACTGTGAGTCTTGATCTGCAGAAATCTTTACCCTGTACAAAAGTTACAACAAAGCTAATTTAGCACACAGCAAGGGCCTCATTTAAACAAAACAAAACAAAACAAAAAAATAAACACAAGCAAAGCACAGAACACAGTAATGCAAGTTTACTTTTTGTTTTTGTGACATAGAAATGTAATAATATTTTACTGTAATTGTCTATGAGGTTCTGATGAAACTCCTCCCCCCCCCCCCCCCCCTCCCCCCCCCAGAGACCAGACAAATCGCCTTTCTAAGTCCATGGTAGCCTGGTGTTAGTGCATGCAGCTTTATGAGAGAGCACTACTGGAGGCTTTGAGTTAAGTCAAATGCAGTAGCAATGTGAACACTGCTTTCCAATATCATCATCCAAGCAGTTAAGCTCCAGGTGATGTTGGAAAATAGATTTTTTTTTTTAGGAGATTTTTTTTTTCTGGTCTAAGGACTTTCATTTTGTCTTCAGGCATTAAAAAGAAAAAGTATTTTTTTCTTTTTCTTTTTCTTTTTTTTTAAATCTTGAACCATTTCTCTAAGTGGGAAAATTACTTAATCTAATTACAAACAGTCCATAACCCTGTGGAATACGAAAATTGAATTTCTAGGTTCTGTTGAGCCTTAATGATGGAAGAATATAGAGACAGACTTTTACATAAGTCTATGTGATGCTGTATGGAGGCTTAGATTCACATTTCTTATTGATTCCTCTTTCTATCTGGCAACATTTATGAATTCCGTACTGGACTGTACAACTGTAGAGCATAAGTCAATTTGACTACTGTAACCTATAAAATATACTCTGTCCTAACCAACAATCGAATGTAATGTGTATATAAACTACAGATTTTCTTTGATTTGTAATTTGTTCATTTATCTGTAAGTATTGAAAATTTAAGCTTGTTATGTGTTTCAGATTTATGGAGAATATTGCCCTACACCCGCGAATCTCACCAGGATTCAGTTTATAGATATATCATTTTTGAAGCCTGAGAAGTGAGAAATTTAAAGTAGCGTAGTATTCAAGAGGAGAGTTGCTTTGTTCAAAACTTAGACATGGTATTATACATGAATCTGAAGGGGTACTTACTGCTGTGAACTGTACAGTAGATTCATTAATTCAGGAATTCAAATCGACATGTTGGTTATGTGTAAAAGATTTTACAGCTCTGATGACTGAATTCTCTTTATTTATAGATAAAATGCAATACACAGCAAAATCTGAGCACTTTTTTTTTTTTTTTTTTTTTTTTTTTTAAGAATGCTTACCTGAATAGGTTATGTGATGCTGTATAGTTTTTCAGGATCGATGGTTTCTGCAAAAGATTATGATTGCCTTATTAGCCCTTTGAATAGGTTTACGTGTGCTTATGATGTGAATATGCTGATGCCATAAATCAAAGTAAGAGCATCTACATATCATGCATAATGGTCTGTACATGGAATATCATCATAGAGACAAGACTTACAAAAGTTTAATTCTTTGCAATGCCTAATTTAATGCATTTTAAAAGTGTTTAAATATAGTAATTTTAAGGAGTCTTTAAAGTCCCTTTGAACAAAATCAAACAAGTTCTGTGAATTTAATATACTGACTGTGTTAATGAATATAATCTATTGGAACTTGTCATGGTTTCACATGGTAGTGTTCAGCGTGCAGTTCAGGCTCTGCAGTGAAGAAGTTATCACTAAAATAAGCGTGGTGACTCTTGCAACTGTGACTTCCTTCCTAGGAACACAATTTGTTACTAAACTTCAGTTGCAAATCAAAGGCATGGGAAAACAAACATAGAAAAGGAAAGAAAAGCCAGATACCAGCTCCTTCAAAACTTTACAATATGTTACAGTGAGATGCAAGCAACTGAGACAGGCTTACAGGTTATAGTGTGCCACAGAGAAAGCCGTGATAGGACTTTACCACTTGGACTGTAGCTACATCTGCATCCACTGATGGTTTTATAGTTTCAATCTTCAGCTCAGAAAAATGTTTAAATTGCTATGGCTCATACCTGAGGTCAGAATGATGCATACTGTGGTGTGGTGTCTGTTAGTGCTATACCGTGTGACCTTCTGGGCACCCATTACACAGCTGTGTGAAACTAAGATATTCCTGAATAGACCTGTAAGGGCTGTTTTGCTTTCATGCTGAGTCAGCTTTTAGGCTGCTGACTCTTCAGACCTCTTGACCGCATAGATTATTGTTGCATTTACTCCAGAGAGTAATACTGCCAATGGATGACTCTGGGTACAGGCTCCATAGGCCACTGAAAAAGATAAGTCTACATGGTAAAAAATACAAGTTTAACTGTTGCTATTTCTCCCCATTTTGAAGGAAATATTTTTAAAGCTAATAACTCATTTTGATTTGTAATTGTGAAAAGTACAACAAATTTGTAAAATGCTAGTAATGTGTCAGGCCAGCTATGCAGATCTTTATCCATACATGTACATGTAACTAATATTGACCTCTAGATAATAAAACTCAGCTATCATCCATAAATAAATTTATCTGACAGCAAGTTCACATAGTGCTGCAGGCAACAACTTGGAACAGGTTTGCTTTTAGTGAAATCTAAAGGTTTGGAAGAGCACAGTGTGAAAACAACACCTACAGTAACACTGGGTTGGAAAAGTCAGCATATCACAGATAAGACAAGCACTTGGAAATTTCTATGTGTGGCTGTGCAGGAGGGTTAAAGAGGGAGCAGGAGCTGAAGTGGAGTATGAATCTTTCTTCACATATTCAGAGGTCATTCATTTGCAAATACTGTGTCATCCTTATAGGCAATTACTTTTGTTTAAACTTAAATCTATGTTTATATTAAATAAGATGCAGAGTTTTCAGTTTGGATCTCTTTATTGTAAGATGGTATACAGTAAGCAATTACTAGTTCTATTTTGCAGACCTAGTTCTATAATAAAGATTGGTTGAATTCATAAACAAAGTTTGTATATCAGTATAAGCATCTCCGGATGTATGCCTGTGGGACAGAAACTTACCCTTGTGATAAAAAAAAAAGCTGCATTGGCACTTAGGAAACATATGTTTAAATCCTGTTTCTGCCTCAGACTTCCTGTATTATCTTTGACAGCTTAATCTTTGTTTTTAACTGTAAAACTACAATGAGAGCATTTCCTGTAAAACATCCTTCAGTTTATAAACTCTTCCAGTGAAGGACATTTGTATGTGTGTGTCCTTTTTAGATCCTTGTGTAAATAAAGGTCTAGAGACCTGTTGTAGCAAAAGCTGCTGTTTGGTTCAGATCTGCATCAGAAAATGCTGTTTCAACAAAACCAAGATTTTTGAACTCAGTTAAGATGTTCATGACATTTCCACATGAGCTTTTTCCCAACTAGGGAGTAAGTTTTTCAGATGATGAAATTTTGAAATGATGTTTAACATGCACAAATTTAAAAGGGTACATTTTGTCAGGAATTTTGAACAAATATTTTTCTTCTGAGTCGAGGAAAAGAAATATTAAAATGTCACAATATCAGTAAAATGGAGAATGTTAGTACTTGCCAGCTTAAAATATTCCTCCAAATGCCCTTTAAATTAATGGGAAGGATTATGTCTCCTTTTCACATGCTATTAATATTCATGACATTTATTAAGAAATTCAAGCAATTTTATGACATTGATATTTTGAATCAAGAGACAAAGAGGGTAAAAAATAATATGGACATAAGAACAACCCAAGCAACTATGTCCAAGCTTCTGGAAATAAAAAAACCTGCCTTCCAAGAGAGTCTGCATTTTAATTTGTAGTGGAAAAACTCTCAAAATGTTTAGTTGATATATTATTTGTGGAAAATTTTCTTATTTAAATATTTGATTTCACTGAAATTTCAGCTAAGGTTTCTTTTGTTCCACAAAATATTAATTCTAAAATATTTGTTTTCAATATTTTGATATCATTATCTTTTTTTTGCTTTTACTCAGATGTTGATGTTTTTTCATGAATGTTCAGTTTTCTTCCATGTACATGCTTTGTAGTTGCTACTTTAAAATTTAGAAGGATTTACAAAAGTAAATTGGAACAAACCTGAATTGGGATTCTGATTGCAGAATTGTCTTCATGCTTTGGAGTTTTGTCTGCTTTCACAATATATCTTCTCCATGATTGATGAACATTGTAGGCACAGTAGCTACTCTTTAAGTCATATGAAGGGCAATTAAACTTGTAAGGATATCCGCTGTAGTAAAATGTGAGTGAATCACAAGTAATCCAAAGATAATAGTATGTCCTGTTTCTTTTTATTACCTTCTGAAACATAATCCTTAGGATTGTGTTTGATTTTTATTTATTTATTTATTTTTAACCTGTAGTGTTACCTGTTTGGTTTGTCCAGTTCCACACGAACAGTTTTGAGACACAGTTTAAAACTAGCACTGAAATTTTGTTTTGCTTTTAGAATTTAATATATATATAATGAAAGGATTGAAAAGATACCAATGCTATGCATATCATTCCTTCCCCTAGCAATGAAACAATCACAAGAATGTAATTTGTGAGGGCTCCTTCTGAACTTTAACAGTTCTAAATCTGGTAAATTCAAAGAAAGGAGATGAAGACTGTATTGTTTAACACACTCTTATACTGGAGAATATGTTTCCAAAGGACAATATTTTTCAAGAGATTTTTTATTTTGGGGTAGATAATCACTAGGAATGAATGAAGAACTGGAAAAAATAATAGTCCTGAACAATATTTCTGAGTGTTTTGGAAATGTTACGAGCTGTTTGATAGCCTTTGCCAGGAAAAAAGTGAAGGACTATGACAAAAAATCTGCTGAGAAATAACACACAAATACTTAATTCTCATGTTAATTCATGCACAGGCAAATAGAAAATCATTTGCATTCATGTTTTTTGTTTGTTTTCTTTTGTTTGTTTGTTTGTTTTAGATTAATTCAAATAAATTCAAATAAAAAGTTCCATTAAAATTTTCACTCACATTTCTATAATATGCATCCTTTTACCCCACCTCCTAAGAATGTCTAGTAGTTTCAGGTATGTAGGGTATTTTACATTCAGTGGTTAAAATAGGAACGGCAGGAGTCTTTCTTAATTTGAGAGAAACAGCTTTATGGGACTTTATTTTTTTTTCTGTGTTCCTGATGATCAAATGAAATTCAAGGATGAATCTTACCTTTAAATCTGAAAGTGGCAGTAATAATAACAATGATTTTCTGTAGAAGAAGACTCTTTAGCTTAAATATAGAACCTGTAGCAGGTGTGTCACCTACATTTAGTTGGCTTCCTCTTCTGAAATAAAGACAATAACATTCCCTACAAGACTGTCAAAAAGGGGCTAAGCTTCTATACGTTCAGTGGAAGTTCAATGCAGAGAGAAGCTCCAGTATTTCAGACTTTTAATAAAGGAAAATATTTAACTCATATATATAAATTGCAATTATGTTCCTATATCATTAAATCCAAAACTTTTGCATAGTGAGATAGCTTACTTGTCATTCAAAAGTGAAATTCCCCACTAAAAAGCTGGATGGAAATGATGCCTGAATGGACAGAATTCTTTTTCACTTGATATTATGCTGGTACAAGTGTTAGCTTTGATTTTTTTTTAATTATTTTTTTTATTTTTTTCCAGCTCAACCTTGAAAATAGCTTTAGAAACAGCAAACATTCATATTAGTGCTTACCTGGTGCACATGGAAGTACTCTCTATGGTTACAAGGAGATTACTCATGTGAATGATATTAAATGATCTAGGAGAGGTTGTGCTGACCTGATCAAAGTGTGGATTTGGCAGAGAGCAGTCTTCTCATACATCTCAGTTCTATGGAGCAGAAGAACAGCACCAAGGCTTTCCCAGCATTCACAGAAAATTACATATTGGAATACTTAAATTCAGCTGAGTCGACAATAACTTTTTTATTTCAATGGAGACACAGCTCTGCCACAGGACTTTTCTGATACATTTTAGCATAACATCTAAAAGCAGACCATTGTCTGTACTTTTCCTACTGGTAGGTACATATGTAACTCTCCAATGTCGTGCAAAGGTTGTGAATGAAAATGTCCTATTACTTGGCTGCTCTTGTAGAAATTTTTTTTTCTTCCTGTATACTTCTCATAAGAATGTTTTTTCTTCTATTAATGATATTTGATTTTAACAGCTGTTATAATTTCCTCTTCCCTTCTGACAGCATTGTATGTTATGCTGCAGATTCGTTCATGATGGACTTCCTGTAGCAATTTTCTTTCTAAACTATGAAAAGTGAGAAAAAAAAAGAGGCAAAAAAGGATTATCACAATGTTGTTGAGAAAGAGGCATTTCTGCCTCTAACTTTTCCTCTAGCTTTCAGTGCATGAGGCCTAAGGGTCTCACGCCCTGTGACATCTCAGAGAAAACACAATTGCACTTTTCTGTAGCTGACCTACCAGTGTAATTCACCAAAAGCAAAAGCAACACTAGAAATGCAGTTTTAGTGGGAGGTCTCCAAGCATAGTTTAGATGCTATTTCTCAGAATTCTTCTTGTGATGTTTGCAAAACCTCAGTCCAACTGACTGCAAGTAATTTGGGCTTCTTCGATAGCATCTTTCATACTCCTCTGTCCTTCCATGTCATGCTGATTTGCACTCCCTCCCTCCCTGCCTGCCTGTAATCTCACCACTGGTTTCAAAACAGAATTTATTTCACCACCTTACAAGGAGGTGAGCTGTGGGGTAGCACTGTTCCGTAAGGCAAGCTAAGCCATTTGTTGCATTTTTCTCACTGACTAATAATAGAGTTTTCAGGCTTTGCATTGCCAAATGTCACAAGATCAGGAGTCTGGAGAAAGAAGAATTGGGGAGAAGTAGGCTTAAAAATATCACTTAAAGAAATAGGTGCTGGTTTCCTTTTATTTCTTTTCCTGATAGACCTTCCTACACCTTGCAGATCTAGGGATCAGGTTTACCAGCATTTTGGACAGAAAGGCTTAGAAGAAGGGAATTTATTTCCTTTTTTCTTCAACACAATTTAAGATTTCTGGAGATTTTTGTGAGATTCTGAAGGCTTTAAGCAAAACATAGAACACCATGATATTTAGGACCCAAATCTGATAGCACTTTGTATAATGATATTAAAGCCATTAATTTAAGAGGGGTTTTGTTGTTTGTTTGTTTATTTCTGTAAAATATTATAATTGGGATTATTTTTCTGAGTCATCCCTTCCTTTCAGTCAAGGACATTGCATAATATGATTCTGTAGCAGATAATATAGTGAATGAGTTTGCATTCACCTTTGCAAATGGTTTTAGGTGTTAGTTTTCTGTTTTAAGACAGTGACATGAGCAAGGCTGTTGTAAGTAACATAGCAGTTTGCTGTCAATGAGCTTCCTTAGACTTACAGGTTTAGGGGCTTAGATTTTTTTATTTTTTCCCCTTTATGATCACATGATTCATGTTTTTCAATGTTTATTTGTAACATTTTTATTCCAGCTGTGTGGAAACTACTAATGTATTCCTTCTCTCTCTCCTTCCCTGAGAAGCCATAGCCACAGCTTTCACAGCCATGTTTCTGTAATGCATCCTTAATGCAGCTGAAGGGAACTCTGGCCCTGAATAATTGTGATTTCCATGTTGTTGTCACATTTCTGTCCAGGGCACTGAAAGGTTCATTTCCGCTTTCGATGTTTTGACACCTTTACTGTGCTTTCTCCAGTTTAAAGTTTCCTTGTTTGTCTCTTGCATGGTGCACTTTAATTGCAGGTTGTAGAACTGCTAATGCATTTCTGCAGTCAGCATTGAAATTCTGAGAAAACAAACTGGGCAGAACTAGGAAAGAGTTTGGAAAACAGGAGTAATTTGTTTACTCTATGTGTTTTGGCCCTTCTGTCTCAAAACCAAATTCAGAGCAGGGCAAGAAAACGTTCAAAGTATGAAAAATCTTCCTTACAACTACAAATTTTCAATTTGGAAAAAAGGCAGTGCATATGACAAAGGTCTGTAGCACACATGAACAGCATAAAAAAGCAGCTGTTCTGTGCCACATTCAGGAACAAGGAGACCTAGTGAAATGATAAAAGCAGCACTTTAAATGTACGAAATCATTTTCTCCCTTTCATATGTAATTTAAATGATGACTCTCAATTTGTGAGGAGGTCAAAATTATAAATTGGTTCAAAACGGTATTAGGCAAATTTATGAATAATAGGCATCTGAAATACTGTGGCCCAGAGGTAACCTCTAGCTTGAGGAATCTCTAAACTACTGATTGCTGTCATCTGTCAAGAAAAGGGTCATGCTGTATATACCTTATTCTTCTGCACTGTTTGAAAAAGGGACTGATCTGGGATAATGAAAATATACCCATTGATTTCATTTAAGATTGAAGATTGATGTCAAAGAGTGTTTTTGTTTGTTTGTTTGTTTTTTTGGTAGTGGTTTTTTTTCTTGTTTTTTGGTGTTTGTTTTTTAATAACATGGAAGAAATGGAAATGCAACTACAAATGTAATAATATCAAAAAGTATGAGGAATTATTTAGAGGGCTAAAATGAAGCATACCTAAGAACAATAGATGGAAGTGAAAACTTAACTTAGGTTAAATTTAGAACAAAAAAGACTTAAAAAAAAAGTGTTTAGATTAGGAACACTGTCTTCCTGAAAGAAGAAACAAAAAAGAACTAGAAACAAAGTCACTTGAAAAATGTATGCTCTTTGGGATGTAATCCTGAACTGACACCAGAATGGCATAAGTTAAATGATCCAAAAGAGGTGTCTACATTAGTGGGTCAAAACTAGAAAGAGGTGTCTACATTAGTGGGTCACAGACAAGCATCTGTCACAACATGCACATCTGGTCTGCAGCTAAGTTGCATATTGTACCATAATAGATATTGCAAAAAGTATGCTCTGATTTGCACTTAATATAACTTTATAGAATTTACAACAAATTTCTTTACATCAGACAAGTCTGTTCTTGTTAACAGTGGTATAAACTTGAAGTTAGCCTTGTGAGTTTTTCCTTGATTTACTAAGAACAGATCTGGGCCCAACACCTCACATTAGAAAAACATCTTCATGAAAGGTTTATTTCTGTTTTAGAACTTCAGGGAAAGGTAAATAAATACTATTGACCTTAAAGTCCTCTCAGAATTCTTAAAATCTTTTGCAAAGCTTTTAACGACTACCACAATTTCTTTAAAGAGAAACATTATTTAGCAAAAACCACTGTGTCTGAAAGCCTTGCATATCTCAGGCAGTGCTATTATCTCCATTTCCCCCTGGAAATTGAGAGAGGCAGAGACAGGCAAAAAGAGGCAAATAGATCAGGCAGAGGAGACTGTGAGGTGAGGGTCAGGAGGAGAGAGATCCTTCAGACTGGTGAAAGGCAGCTAGACTTGTCCTCATTTTGTCTTACATTTTAAATAAAGATATTTACACAGACACAAGGTCTTTCTTCAAGTTCTGCCAGTGCAGTTTGAGAAACCAGGAAGTAGCTTACCTGCTTTTTGTCCATTAATGAGAGTATAATACCTGCAGATTAACCTCAGCTCTACAGAGTATTTGGAAGAATTTTTTTCCTTTGCTACACAGTCTGTTTTCAACAAGTGGATATTTATGGATATGTGAATTATTCTATATGCAGTGATTTAGAGGTTAAATTAGAGTATATTTGAAATATTGCCTCATTAATTTCTTATCTATTTGCTCAATTCTAGTGATTTTATTTATTTATTTATTTATTTTGAGTATGAAGGGGGTAATGGGTAATTTCTATTGTCTTTTCATGGTATTTAGGTCATCTCCATCAAGTGCATTTGAAGCTCTTCCCATTAGTATTACATCAAGTACAAGATTATATTATTTTTATAAAAATGAACTCTTGACAGAAGATGGCTTGAATTTTTAATGGTTTTTACAATTCTTTAAGGCTGGGAAGACTGAAAGTCTAATTCATGAAATGAAATGGTTTCTGGAAGCTCCTAAGAAAACATGGACTTTAAAGCTAACAAGTATGACATAAATGTAATGGCACAATTATTTGGTTAATGGGTCATACTTTCTAACCAATAGTGTGTGCTGTGACTAATGACATACCCTTGTATAGATTAGGCATTACAGAGATTTAAGGCTGACGTTTAAGACTGATGAGCATTTATACAGAAAATATCCCAGAACCCTATGATGCATAATGGATGTAAATTAATATAACTGTGAAGGATTTCAAGTATAAAAAGGGATAATTCCAAAAAGAAATGTATCCACAGAACAGCTCCTGCCAGCACTTATGGGATTTACAAACATTTTTAAAGGTTCAATTAATTTTTAGTTTATGCAACTTCATTCTAACTTACTGAAGTTGTAGATAGCTTTGCCCTAAATTTGCTTTATACATCTAAGACATGATTAACATAGATGTTAAATTTGCTGGAGAAGAACACTTCCCAAATGCTAGCTAAGACTGAGGCATATCTTAGGAAACCGTGCAAGTCTGTATGTGCATATGTGACTTTTCTTTTTCCTTATTCTCTACATGCCAGCATGAGATATGCCTGCTTTATGCTGGCTGCTATTCAGACCATGGAATTGAAACAGCAGCTAGAAATCCTATATGGGCTGGAGAAATGTCATAGCCTTTCTTGCTTTCTTCTAGCCATGCACCCTGTGCTATTCAGCTGCAAAAGAATGGCAGGAAAAGTCACACAGAAATGTCTGTAAAATAAATTGAAGTATAGCCAGACTGGAAAAAGGGGTACAACCTGCCAGTGCAGTGGCATGAACCAGACATCTGTTTTAGTTTAATTCTACTTCAGAGAAATAAAGGGTCTTGGGAAATTCTCTTTAGCAAAAGGTGGCAGTTTAAAGCATCTGTATTGTCAACTAATTTCTAGCTATATAATCAAATACTTAAAAGTTCCAGTTCCTTGTGAAGTTGAAAAAAATGTTTTTAGGTATGAGTGCTACCTTTCCTTTCCACTTCCTTTTTTTTTTATTTTATTCTTTTCTTGTTTCTTTTTTTTTTTTTTCAGTTTCTATCCTATTTCCAGTTAATGAGTTTTAAATATATCAGTAGCCAGCAGCCGTAATAAAATATCTCCCAGCATATTGGGCTGATAATCATGATTTTCTTAAACTTATCACATTATGGGATTCCATGGCACAGTATCTATCCAGCAGTACACAATGTTCATCTTAGCAACCCAGCTGACATAATGAAATATAATTATTCTTTTCAATTGTTCATTTTTAATGTAATTGGATTTTTAAATTACTGTGCAATTTAACAAAATCATGGAATATAATTGCCTTCTTTCAATATGTATATGTTATAGAATATTATAATTTTCCAAAGTTTCATGCATTCTTCTCTCTTTACCTTATACTTGCAGTTAACATGATTTGAATGAATATCTAGCTATTCATTCTGAGTGATCTTGCTAATTTACTGGCTGTTGGGGATGTAGCCCATAGTCTTTAAATTGAAATATTAATATTGACATCATTTCTGAAGTAATACTGGACCTCAATATTATTGGTTTCTGAAATCTTCACAGATTAAGCATCCTCACAGAGTAAGCATCTTTCACAGATGCTTACTCGATCATGAAGTTACAGTGTTCTCTAAAATACAGCATGAGCCGCAACCCAAATGGAAAATGTTAAAGAAATTATGAGTCTCAAGCATTTCCTGGCTCAAAATATTTCTGTAGATGACAAGCAGATTGCTTAGGTCCTGGACTACCCTGTTTCAGGTAGATGGCAGTTTTAATGAGGAGCTTAAACTGTGTGTCTGTTCCTGTTGATGTTTGCCTGTGGCTGTAGAGATGGAAATCATTCAGGTGAAGTCTGCGCAGATTTAACAAAATGTCCATAGGCAGAAATAGGGGCATGTCTTGGATTCTCAAACCTCTTTTTCTCTGCACAGCAAAGCAGGGTCAGGAACAGACTTGCTTTGTCTATGAGCTAGTAAGTGATTGTTCTCAGTGCATTTTTCTTAAAGTGGACCAGAAAACAAAGAAACACCAATAAAACACACAACACGAATCTGTAGTGATTTCTTCTTCTGTGTCTTTACAATGGAGGAATTGAAATTGTTACTAAGGAACTGAACTTGTAACTTTCACAATCAATAAGCATAAAGTTTTAAGCCATGAAACTCAACTAGTCAGGAACCAACATCCAGAAAGGAGAATATGTGAAAGAGCAAGGTTTTTTGTTTTGTTGTTTCCCAGAAAATTTTGAGAATGTCATCTTGGAGATATTGCTCACCGTTTGAATCATAGAATCATAGGATGTTTTGAGTTGGAAGGGACCTTAAAGATTATCTAATTCCAGCCCCCTGCCACGAACAGGGGCACTTCCCACTAGACCAGGTTACTCAAAGCTCCATTCAACCTGGCCTTGAACAGTTCCAGGGATGAGGCATCCACAACTTCTCTGGGCAACCTGTTCCAGTGCCATGCCACCCTCACAGGAAAGAATTTCTTCCTAATATCTAATTTAAACCTACTATCTCTTAGTTTAAAGCCATTGCTCCTTGTCCTATCACTACACTCCCTGACAAAGAGTCCCTCCCCATCTTTTCTGCAGGCCCCTTTTAGGTACTGGAAGGCCGCTATAAGGTCTCCCTTCTCTTCTCCAGGCTGAATGTCCCCAACTCCCTCAGCCTATCTTCATAGGAGAGGTCCTCCAGCCCCTTGATCATCTTCTGACCCTCCTTCTAGGCTTGTTCTAGTTGAAGATAAATGGGATCAAGAGTCTTCTTTTCACAGACGTGTCCTGGCAGCAGCACTAAATCCTTGAATGCTCCAGATTTCTTGTATGGTTCTGTCCTCTAGCAAAATTAGCCTCTCTGTAATCTGTAAGAAACAAATTGTGTCTTTTCTGTGAAATGGGAAAAGAATCACCACTGTGATGCTTTTGCTCTGGCTCAAAAAATGCCCATCTGGCACATCTTTTTAAGACCCTCATCTCTGTAGTGCATAAGTCATTCATGAAGATCAATTAATTCATCTTCGTTATATACCAGGTGTTTTATCATCCCTACTTTAGTCAGGCCCTAGGAGAATATTAAAGATCAGACAAAAAATGATTTATGTATCGAACCACATTTTTAGAGGTCCATGCTAATGACTTAATCAAAAGTTATCTGTCTTATCCCCCTGGTTCCTCTCAATTGCTGATTTATAAAAGGAAAAAAAAAAAAAAAAAAAGGAAAAATAAAAAGGAAAAAAAAAAAGAAGCAACCTTGTTATCTATGTACAAATGTCAAGTATCGAACACTTAGTGTAATCCTTTTAGGAAAACAGAAAACTGCAGGGATTATTTTTTTAACATGACATACCTTTAGATTCCCTGTTTCACAATATGCTTTTTGAATTCAAAGAGTTACTTTGAAACAAACTGCTAAAGGATAAATCAAACAGGTAGGGAACAGATGCAAGTCTTGAAAGACAAGAAGACTCTCTGTAGGGAAATATCATCTATCTCCATCAGGCTGGGAATTCACTCTCTCCAAGTTTCATTATGAGGCTAAAGTGAGTCTTCAGGAATGAGGTGGGATGGGTTCTCAGCAGTCGGAGATACAGAGCAGAAGGAATATGCTGTGAGCAGGACAGGTGACATCCTCTCCCAGAAGTTGCTGTGGATCCTGTAGTTATTAACTGAAGTCTGAACTTGAGCACAAAACTATGAGACTGTGTTCCATAAACTTTTTTTTTTTTTTTTCCCAAATACTTGAGAGAAGAGATGTCTGAATAAGGCATTGTTCTGAAGATGCTGTTTCCGTGCCTTTTGAATATATGAAACACCAAGGAAAGCTCTTAAACATGTGAACAGTAATTTGAGCCTTTATTGTTAGTATGATTAAAAACCAATGTACTATAAAAAAGGAACATGGTCTTAAGAGTTTGTCTGCATATTTCAGCTTACAGACAACTACAGAAATCTATGTTGAGAATCCAAATTCAGGAAACCTGAGAGTATAGCTGTCAACCTGACGTTTTCTATCACTGGCAGAAATATAATTTTCTGAAATAAATATTGGCACAATATTTATCAAAAAATTCTAGAGCTTAAAATTAAAGCTGGAGAGATTCATCTAACTGAAGGGATGCCAAGCCATAGCCTGTTTACTGCATCCAACCCTTATTCAGTTCACATTTGACTTCTCTGGTAGGGTGACATCAGATGTTCTACTTGCTGGCTCTGCAGTGGAGACACTCTGAGACCCCAGTTATGCACAGCCTGACATCATAAGAGAAAGAACTCTCCCTGTCCTCAGTAATATAAAATCTGGATGTGTTAGTGCAGTTGGCCTTATGAAAATTTTTTTACCCAGGCTGGGAAGGTTGGAACATTGGCTGCCACTCATGCAATTTGATCCCCCACATCTATACTACTTTTTCATTACATTTTTACCTAGGAACTCCTACACTGTGTCCAAAGCTGCTGGATGGTTGGCCTAAATAATGTGAAGTTCAGTTATCTGGGGAGTTAAATGTTGTATGCCACTGGTAAAGAGACAAGAAACCAAGGTGTGAGCAGTACTTGAGGCCTCTGCAATGATTAGGAGGGAGATGCCCAGATGATCATAGCAGGAAATTCATGACCCATGCCATGCAGAAAGATTAAAAAAAAAAGTCAAGGTTTCCCTCCTATGCTTGAAGTCACTTTTTTAAGTGTACATGAACTTCTTGCCACAGCTTTGTGCTGTGAACTCATGTTGAGGCAATTGCCTATGATGACCTCTAAGTCCCTTTCTGAATTACTTAGTTCTCACAGAAACTTGTACAACCTGCACTTTGTGTTCCCAGCTATGTTATGTTTTGTTTGACCATACAAAATGTCCTTTTATTGCTTTGTGATCATTTACCGGATGATTCAGGTCTCCCTGTAAGAATAACCTGACTATTAAGTGTACTCTTTGATCTGAGCAGTTACTGTGCTAGTAAAACTTTTGTATCTTTAACTAAGTTACTGATAAAAATAGGAGCTGAAAATCAATTCCCAGTGGCCTTATGGCTAAGGCTGCACTCCTGACTATTTTCTCAGTAGGCATTGTATTTTGAGATTCATCAGGGGACTGAGTTTTAACTCATTGTACTGTCTTTTAGAGTCAAAAGATCTAAAATCAGCAGCTAAAGGGTACTCTGTCTAGAATAAATACAAATATATAACAATATAACTTTACCATATCAGTTAGACCTAAAATCCAACAATAGAAAGGGAACAGTTGATTTGAAAAGACCTACTTTGCATGAAATCATGTTGACTGATGCTGAACATTTCTGTAGTCTCTAAATTTAATTGACCATCTCAAATTGGTTCCATAGTTTTTTCCATGAATTGATATCTAAGTCCTCTACAATTCCCTCAGCCTCTGCTTTTATTCTTTTTTCTTTTTTTTTTTTTTTTTAAATCCTGGCACTCCTCCAGTGCTTTGAAATTTCTATAGTTTTCAAACATTTGTTAATTGTGAACAGTAATGGATATGCTCAGAGAAAAAGTTTCTCAGCAGTTTCCTCTAAGACAATTGGATTTAGATTATTCTCTCCTGCTTGGTTTGATTGGCAAAGCTCTCATTTTGCTGCAGTTGCCTTTCATTTTTCCATTGTAAGAGGAACTGAATGTTCTGTGCCCTTCACAGCTATGTAAGAGATGCATTTCCCTTGCTTGTTAATAAGAAAATGCTATTCCTATATATATATATATTGTTACTGATGTTTCTCAATTTGCTGGTTTTAGTTGTTATTTAGTTTTTTTTTTTTTTTTTTTTTTCTTATATGTACTTTAAACATGGGTTATATTATTTTCCCAATTCTATAAGGCTTTTCAAAACATCAGGACTAGTGTCTTTTTGCTTTGTTTGGGCACAGCCATTGCGGTTTGATATGCCTGGGAGATATGTTATACCAGAAAAGTACATAGTACATCTTGGTCCCTTTGTAATAAATTTGATCTTATCCAGGCATAGATTGAATGCTTTTTGTCAACCCTAACTTTTTATTCATTTCTATTGATTATCCAGCCAGGTCACTGTAAATTTCCTGTTTAACACATCCCACCTGGCTTACTGGTCCATTAACCTGGCAGTGTTTTAAAACTGCCTTTTAAAAAGTGTCTTAAATACAAATAATAATGGTTAACCCTATATGCTTTTTGACTGATATAAACCTGGTCACCGGGCCATGCAACTAATCCTGGGAAAGGATTTATTTTAGGTCCCTCCTAGATGACAGATAAAGTAAAACTTAATGGTTTCTGATTTTTTTTTTCCCCTCGGGAAATCTTGATCCTGATTCTTTCAAAGAGGAGGAAACATTTTTAGGGTCTTTCCAATGATTTATAAATCTTTGTTGTTGTTGTTCTTTATTTATTTATTTACTTGTTTGTCTATTTATTTATTTTAGGAGCTAACTTTGGAATAGCTTGATTCTGTCATTCTTTGAGATAGTGGAACTTAAATTCAAGTAAAGCTTCATTCAATATTGCTAAGCCAGTGCATTAATCAAATAGCAGCCTTGGAAAACACACAATAAAAATTTTAACCATGATCTCTTGGTGCCAGTGGGTCAGAAGCGCCCACTGTTAAGTGCTGCTGTATTTGGCATCACTGCTAAGAGTCAACCTCCAGGTGCCACAAAAGCTTATTAACTTAAAATATCCAGCTGCACTGTTTCTCAGCTGTAGTGCTGCAGCCCTTAAAGTGGTCAGGATAGATTTACTCTGAGGCTAATTCTGCTAGCTCAAAGAGTTGCTTGTCATAGCAGAACACTATTCTGTTGCTGGCAGTTGTTTTCCCATCCTCAGACCCTTAACTCCACCCTCTATACGTTCACTAAGGTTATAGTGAAAACACAGGACCATCTCTAAATGGATGTGACTTTGTGTTTTGTACTCTCTTTTAATTAAAGTGATGTCAGGCCTAAAGTTTATTCTCCCCCACCCCCGCTCCTCTATTTTTCATGTTGATTTTGACACCCTTGACGAGCAGAGGTCACTGCCAGCTTGGTCTCCTCCCATGATGAGAGAGCGCTCCTTGATGTTGCAAACATAATGTTACAGATCCCTCTGCTGTCTCCAGGAGGCACGTACAAGCGGCGTCGGTATTGCATCAAACAAAAGCCATGGGGCATCCAGGTGGTAATCACAGTTTGAGATATCATGTTTTGAGATTCTTGTGATATGAATCTCCTTGATGTCGTTGTACTTTGAAAGGCTGGAGGGTGGTTTAATGGGAGTCCCAGGAGAAAATGCAAGAGATGCTACGCAAGGAGGTGCTGACCAGCCCTGCCTTGTAGGCTTGTTGCCACATCCCCACCTGGGAATAAGGGGTTTGTGTGGGGCTGAGTCCTTGGCATTTGCCTCCAGGACAGGGAGCAGACCAAGCTTTTAGACTGCTGTTTTATGGGCAGCAGGTTCCTTTTATTTGCTTCTCATGAAAGAAGCAAATTTCACAGTGAAACCTGGACACTGTCCATCTGTACAACATGACCTACCCAGGGCTACATTTGTTTCCTGTATATGAAAAAGAAAAGACTGAATGTTGGTAAAGGTTGGAGAACAGAAAAGGGGGAGACAATTTAAATATTGTATAACTGTCTGAGCATTCAGAAATCCAGGGTTCATATCTTTGGAGATGTTAGAGTCCTTAACTTTACACATACAGGTGACTTTACATATATAAGTAACTTTACATACATAGATGGTCATGACAGATAGCAGCAAAGTAAACTGCAGCTGTGGGGATTTCTGCATGGTGCTGCAGGCATCACACAAAATCCCTGTACTACAGCTATTGAGCTCGCCTGTTTCCCATTAGTCTTGAATGAGTGTCTGTCAGAATCCATAAGGTCGCTGAGGAGGTATTCTTGCTTTCAATAAGGTAATCAGTTCTTTTATAATTAATATTTAATGGTAGTGTTTTTGAAATCTCCAAGAAGTAATCAACAGTTGATCTACTTAAAGAGGGGTTATTTGGGTTCCTCCCATCCACAATAATTATGATATGTGTAAGCTTGTGGGCAGCAACCACAGAGAACACTGGGATTTGGATACTGGGGAGAGTGCAAGCCTATCTGAATGAGGAATAGGTGTCTGTGATTCAGAATAACTGGAAAATGTATTCTCTGAGAGTGTACCTGCATCAGTATATAAATTCATATCTAAAGGTATTCACCTTCATATTTAAACTTTTTAAAAGGAAATTTATTTTGAAGAAAATATCTTCATTTGGATATGCTTTCATTGTCACTTTCTGAAACACAAATAACATATAAGACTCATGCAAAATTCACCAACCATACAAGTCATTAGACTCCAAAACAATTGCAAGAGATGATATCAAAGGTAACAGTATCACTAAAAGCAAAAATAAATTAATACAAAAACAACAACACAAACCTCTAACCCTCAGGCATAAGCAATATATGTATTTTTTCTTAGGACAAATATGTTATTTATCCAAAATTGCATTTTTTTAGATTGACTGCAGCTGTTTGTGATTTTATGCCAAGTTTGCTAAATAGCTCCACCCCACAATAAATATTCTTTTCTAAAAGGAAATAGTTCATTCTGACACTTTATAAACTAGGTGTTTTGACTTTTTGTTTTGAATGAACACTCTAAACATAAATGTATATATACTAAATGTTTATAAATGATCTTTTTAGAAGTTATTGAAACTGAAATGTTACACTTAAAGTGAAATTTTTATTTTATTTTATTTTATTTATTTCAGACAACTAATGGATCTTCAGTAGTGTTTCTTCTTACTGCCTGAAACCTCAGGCATTCATTTAACAAGCACTGGACAATGAGGTATTCTGATGTGTCAGCAACAGTCACCCATTCACCCTAGATACAGAAAAAAGTTGGCATCCCATAGCTTACAGTCCAGCTGAGACTGGCATTTATGAGAGTAAAAACACAATATGTAAAACTTTAACTGAAGTCCTAAGTGGGAAGTACTTCAGAAGTTTGAGTGATTAAGTTGAAAATATATTTTAAAAAAACACTCCACAAACCTATATCCTGTTATGGTTTTCTTAGCAAGCTTGTCTGCTACTGGGAGCATACAGTGTCACTGAGTTTATTATTGGCTATGTATCCATGTAGACTCTGGGTACCAATCACATCGCATCCTAGCCCTCATCCTCAGTGAGAAGAGGGGAGGCATCCTCTTTGCTTCAGTCACCCTAAATTTTCTCTTAGAGTGATGCCCTTAATATAGCTTGCCCTTATTCATTTCCAACTTATTCTCTAAGGAAATTAAAAAGAGGGATGCTCAAGGGCCAGGATCCAACCCTGGACCAGCAGTTCTCCTAGAGCAGACATGGTCTTTCATGATTGGTTTCACCAGAATAGCTCAGAGAAACAGGATTTCAATAAAGAAATATAGATTTTATTGTCAAGAGAAAACAAAAAGTAGGGAAAAAAGTGAGAAAAAAATATATATCATTTCTTTGCATTAGAATAGTTGTAGACTCATAGAAAAGCAAACTTCAAACCGATGTCCAGAAAGACAAATTACAAATTAATCCAATGACAGGGAGAGCCAGCCATATATATATTTTATACTTTTTTATATTTATATTATATATTATTTATATTTTATATTATTTTAATATTAGTAGTAGTAGTATTTTAACCTAGCCAACTTTGAAGATCCCAAGATATTGTTTCATTTCTTTTTACTATGCTATTTCTTGGTATAGTGTTTTTGCAGCTTAACTTTCACTGTTGCAACTTGGAACTGGTGTACTTGATCTCATTTCATCTCTGAGTCATGACATTTTTTGCCATTTGCGTGATTAGCTACCTTTGTCATCATCTGCTGCACTGGAGCACCAACCTTTGTATTTCAAAGGAGCAAATAAGTGAAAATACACAAATATTGTTGCTTGTAGAAATTGAGCTTTGCTCTGTGTAGTTTCTGAAGCCCTCCAGCTCTGCAAATTGTTGGGTTTAGAGAGCACTGCAGACCTCAGGCTTGTGCTGATGTTTGATCTGGATTACAAGAAAATCTGCTGAGTTTTGTCAGGGTACAACACAGGAAAAGTGTCAGGAAATGGCAGCCAATGCTGTGAATAACACAGGCATTTGATGAAAAACTAGCTAAACAAAAGAAAAATGACTGTAGATGGTTCTAGAAAGCACTATGGCATTATATTCAATACATGCTTTTAGGTATTTTGACTGTATCTGATACATGTATATGAAATGAAGTCTCTAATTGGAAAAAAATAACAACAGTGTGACCCTGAATTAATTAGTTATGGATTTCCTTAGTTTCAGTCTTACCTGTAGGTATTTTAACTAAGATCTTGACACTTTTACGTTTGCAAGTTCTTTCCATGCGATTACGCAGTTTCAAAAAGGAAAAAGTGAAAATGAAGAAGGTATTGATCAGTGGTCTGCAGCATGGTCTTTAAAGGACATTTCTCTTCCAACTGAACTATTCCATTCTGTTCATATCCACAGGAGAACTGCTTCAGTACTGGAGACAGGAATTTGGAGTGCTCCCTTGTACAAGTATGCTTTGACCATTGCACTTCTTCACCTCCTGTATCTTGTTTTATGTCCTTCAGAGAAGAAGTTTTTGAAGAGAAGTGGTTTGCTGCTCCTTAGAAATGAGAGCAGTAGGCTTGAGTGCCCCTCCAGGCTCCCGTGAAAGCAAGAAAGTCTGATTTCTTGTTTACTCTCCTCTAACTTGACATTAAGCCAGGGACACCATTCATTCAGCAACACCATCAATTTTACAAGCTTTGTTTCAAGAAATACATGTTTCTGAGGGCCCTGAGTCTGGAGGTAATTCCTAGGGGTAACCAGAGCACATCCACAGCACTGACCCCTCTCCAGGCTTCCCTGATGCTCCATGAAGGAGGGCAGGATCAGCCCATGCAATTGTTTAGGCAAGGCATTTTCTTGGCTGCAAAGCATTGCTCTGTGTGAATTTTCAGTCCAGAATGGAACGAGAGGGAGCTTAGGCTAAGAGTCCTCCAGATTCTGAGATCACATTTCCCCTTTGTATTTTCTGTAAGACTTTGGGCACCAGGAGCATTGTTTTCTCTCCTTTCAGGTATGTACCACCCTGCCAAGGACATATTATCACCTGCCCAGGTGAGGAGAGAGTGAGCAAAGCTTTTTAAACTGTAGTTTTTGATTTAGTGCTCCTAGCATCCTCCTAAATTCGGTTTTATATTCCCATGTCCTTATTTGACTCTAGCCCTAAATCAAAAGAGAGTATATATTTTAGCCTTAAAGGTTAAAGAATCTGATTCTTTCTCCTGACAGTGAACAATGTCTTTAAGTGATGTGCAAGTCATGTTTAAGTGCTTCTTATTTAAGAAAGCAATCTTTCATTTGCCTTTGGTTTTCATGACTGCTTAAGCACTTACATGTTAATTTTCTTAGTTCCACAGGATTAGCGATATTTCTTCCAAAGGATAAAATGAGGATGCAACTGAGGGGCATATGAAGTAGAAACCAAATTCAGGAGGAACATTTATTTTGAAATAAGAATCTGTCTCAAAACTAGTGATCAGATAAAATCTGAGTGTAGAGGCTTTTAAAATTTAATTTGCTGATAGGTCAGCAGTTGTGAAAAACTGATCTCCACATTTGTAATGCAAGTCTTGCCCACTGGGGAAAAGAATTGTGACTTAGATTTCATCTTTTGCAGTTTGTTAAATGGGAAGGGCTCAGTTTGCTACATGATGTCATATTATAGAAATAAATACCCTTGGCTAGAAGCAATTATGCAGAGTAACTCACTAAGAACAACTGAAAGCGACTCCAATGTGAGAGACGCCAAAAGATACAGTGGACTTTTATATCTGTACATGTCCACAACCTGCAATTCTGTTTTATCCTTTGTTTTCCATGCTATTTTTCATTGGAGCATTGGAGCTCTTCCCTAGCAGTTTCATCCACTGTTCTATAATGAAATTATAAGGCAAATTAGGAAAATGAATGTGTAAGAATTTGACTAATAGAGGAAAGCCGCATTCAGCAGGTTGTTACTACTGGTTTTAGGTTTGTGCCTGTATACATGGCTATGCTAATGGTATTATCTCATATATAAATTTGACTTTCTGTGTTAACAGTCATAACTATTTAGTTTGTTTTTTAGCTCTTCTATGTTGGGTAAAGGCCTTACAAAAAGGAAAAAGGAAAAAAATAAGGAAAAAAAAGTAGGTTTATTTTCCTCCAGCAGATATATCTGCATCCATTTCTGCTTTCATTCTTTCACCAGAAATGCCAGAAGTCAAGTGCAGCACCTCTTCTCAAGTCTATTGCCTCGGGATGGGGAGGCTGAATTGGTAATGTGGCGATCTGTGCTGACTTAAGCAGGCTCCTGTAGCTACTTTTCCTGGCTCTCTGTGCCCACTGTCTCTAGAGGCTCCCAATGTGCAAGGACAAAGGTGAGAAAAAGAGTTTTACATGAACAGTTTCATACCTTCCCTGGAGACAAAAGTCATGCTGCAGTGCTATTTCTATTGTTTTATTTTTTGTTTGCTCGTTTACTTTTCTGTTATTAAATGTATTAGCTTGAGCTTTGCTTTTAGGTGAGGAGACAAATCTGGTTTGTCTTAAATCAAGGCTTTCCTGCCTCTCAAAGTCTATGAAAAGGAGGAGACAATCCCAAGTGATAAAGAATAGAGGCTTTTATTCCTGATACCTGTAATCAATGAGGTTGTCCACTTCTACTCGTCTTTACTCTGTTTTATTTTGGGTATTTGGTTTTAGTTCTATTTTCTTTAAACTGTTTTTCCCTCGTAAATCACCAAGACCCTATCTAAACTAATCCCTCTGAACATCAATAAATGACTTTCAAAAAAATAAAAATAAATTTAAAAAGAAAATAGTATTAAAAAACTAACAGTGTAGAAAATTAAAAATGCCTCTTCAGGCATGTTAAAAAGGCTTGATAGAGACAAATGATGGAGAATTTGTTCAGTGAATAAGTTGTTCCCATAACTGGAAATGTTATTTAACCTGCCTTTAAAGAAAGCAGAATGTAACAGTATCTATTTGATAAGTGAATAAGTACTGGGCAGTGTTAAAAGACAAAATGACAACCTTTTGTATCAATGACGTCTGTAACAGAACTGACGCAAGGAAAAAGATAATACCTTTTATCAGTCCTTGTTTATCACACCCATATCATATCTTCATTTGTGATCATAGAGGGAGTTTCTACAGAATGAAAATACTGTTTTATTTGCTTGCCTAGTGAGCAGTTTTGCATTTATTTGGACATTTGAAGAATCAGTTCCAATTTCTGTTGCTGCAATTACAGGAAAAAATACCACAGAGAAAATAAAAATAAATAAATAAATAAAGCAGTAACTGAGGGGAGGGAGAAGATAGGGCTGTGAAAAGTGATGCTGGCTTATCTGAATAACTGACTACATTCTCTAAGTAAAATTACCAGAAGAAAAAAAAAAAAAAGTCTTTTGTCTACCCAGCAGCAATAGCTACAATTATTGCATGAATAAATATAAAATGAATAAAATGTTTAGTTTTTTATTTTGTCCATTATTCAGTAATATGCTTTAATACATCATTAGCTCTGATGATGCATTCTAGTTCCAATTAGCCAGGATATGAAGCATCTGTAATCAAATGCTACTGTTGTTTGAAAATTATCTTTTGAACCACAATAAGATCACCTGAATGCAGCAGACATCTCAAATGATAAAGGTAGCCCATAAGAACTGGCCTTTACATGTCAAGGACTTTATGTTTTTGTTTATTTGTGTATCATGAACACAACTAAAAAAAAATAGGCAGATTAAAACACTTCTGTCTGTTTAGGAGGAAACAGTACTATGTGTGTAAATATTCTCTTTAGCCTGAAAAATAGTCATGACTAGCTTCTTGGCTCCCAGAAGTAAACTTCAAAGAAAAGATGCACTTCTAACATTAGCAGAGTCAGTTCACTCTTCACTTCTTGACCAGCTGGCTTGGTTGTACTATTTGCAGTAACTGAATTTGAGTTCTAATGTTTTTATTGTTATCACATGCTTTTCCCTACTCACGTTGCTCTGCTTCTTTAAAGAAGTTTCTCTGAACAGCATACTCAAGTCACTCAACATCTAACAATGAACACACACCTGTTTGTTCTCTTTCATAGAATCATGAAGGTTGGAAAAGACCTTCAAGATCATCTGGTCCAACCATCTCCCTACTACCAATGTCACCCACTAAACCATGTCCCTGAGCACCACGTCTAAATTTTCCTAAAACACCCCCAGGGACGGTGACTCTACCACCTCTCTGGGCAACCTGTTCTGATGCCTGATCACTCTTTCTGAGAGGAAATGTCTCCTAATTTCCTAATAACCTGAGGCCTTTCCCTCTAGTCCTATCGTTAGTTACCTGCAAGAAGAGGCCAACCCCAGCTCCCCACATCTTCCTTTCAGGTAGTTGGAGAGGGTAATGAGGTCTCCCGTAAGCCTCCTCTTCTCCAGACTAAACAACACCAATTCCCTCAGCTGCTCTGTTCTACATCTTTGAAATGTTACAAGGATGGATTTTACTACAACATTTTTCATTGTGTTTATAATTCTGTTGTTGGAAGATTGAGCTACTTCTTCAGTGACTTAGTGAGGAGATTTCATGAATATATTTATTACTGTTCTCCAAATTACAGTTTGATTCTGTTATTGTCTTAGTTGTATCCCTCTAAGAACAGAGAGTTTAGGGTGGTCTTTTCCTGTTATTCATTCTCCATGTGACATCAGACAGGAAGTGTACTGAGGTGTTCACAACTTGTTGTAATATTACACAAATTTCAATTATTTACAGTAGCAACATGTGTGCTAGGGAGTGGCAGAATACCACTCTTGCACAGACAGAAATTGGAAAGATAGTCCCTGCTCTGGATCTACGGTCTACTCATAGTACACCATGAGATATCACAAGACCAAAAAAACACAGGTAGGGGAGCAGATGATACTGGCAAAAAAAAAAAAAAGACTTCATTGTGAAAAGAAAGGTAATGACCTGATGCTTATCTGAAACCGAATTTTGTCCCCTACCCCCAGGCTGTATGTGAAATCTAAGGAAAGGACTGGGCAAAGACAGTTTGGTATTTTTGCATATCCTTCTTCTACCTTTCCTGCCCTGCTCTGCCCTGCCTTGCCCTGTGTTTTCCTGTAGGAGGACCCTGCTCTACCTTTTTAAGACCAATGCAGTGCCCAGGGCAGTGGAGGAGAGAGGCAGGACTCCTCTATCAGTACAAATCCTTAGTGACATTAAAAGGTAACCTGCAGTAAATTTACCTTAATTGGGGTCCTTGCTTTTAAAAATTAGTATAATTTATTAACTTCACATTTGACTAAAGCATGTTTGAATGTCTTCATAGAAATTACTTTTGTTAATAACAGCATGAAGCCAAAATTGGAACAAACTCTGATATTTTTATGCACG
Source organism: Cygnus atratus (assembly GCF_013377495.2). Taxonomy (NCBI): domain Eukaryota; kingdom Metazoa; phylum Chordata; class Aves; order Anseriformes; family Anatidae; genus Cygnus; species Cygnus atratus. The sequence continues at coordinate 63,356,439 of NC_066365.1, read as the reverse complement.
CTGATGTCTGACATTTCTAAAAACCGTTTTGTGTTCCCTTTGTTTGTTTGTTTCTTTTTAATAGCTAAGACTTTTTCAAACAAGCATATAGATGCTGTACCCTTTGTTAGAGAACCTGAAATGTAACATGTAGGTGAAACACAGAAACCACAGGAAAGATGTCTTTATTACAGTATGACTAAATATGAACTTATCATCTGTAGTCACCAAGCACCTTTCATAAGAGTTAGAGAGGAAAGAAATACAAAAGGTCTACAAGGTCTGTTGATATTATCTCCTTCCTCTGAGAACTGTAGTCAAAGACCGATATGAGAGCAGAATACAGGTTTGTAATTAGACCAGTGGGTCTGATTTTGGCTGCCAAGGCACTATGCTGGGGCTCAGTAAGGCCATTTTATGTGTTTAGAGTGTGTTTTATGTTTTTATGTGTTTAGAGTATTTAGCTTTATTCTAGAGCTAGACATGACTTCTCTCACAGTTAAATTTGTTTAGCTACCTTTTCATTATAAAACTACTCTGTGATTTGACATTATTTCCTGTGGAGCTGCTTTTGATGACACAAATATTATGACTGGAGATCTTAGAATTTCCATAAATAATTACAGAAATTGGTAAAAAGAATCTTTTTCAAGCATGGAGCCAAGAGAGGAAAAAGAAAAATAAACCAAACCACACATCCAGAGAAAAGAGGAGGCCAATAACTACAGTGTACATCCAGAGAGTATCATGGTACTCAGGCAGTGCATTGTAGAGGCAATGTGGGTTATGAGTTACCCAGTGGTGTTAACCTACCACCAAGGTAAAACAATTGCATGAGTAAATGCACACAAACAGCCACGCCAGACTTCTCTGCTTCCCAGTCTCTCCTAGATCTCTCTTTGCTTTCTCTGCCACTACTCCCACGTCTACAAAAACACAATCATCCAGGCAGATAGCCAGGTTATTATATATTTATGGTTGCAAAGGACACCCCTATGTTTTCTGAATTTCTTGATCTTGGAGTTTCTTCTGTCCCAATGAGCTTGGTGTCTCCTTCCCAATGCTTGTACCATTGTGCTCTTCTGCTTTTCTCCTGTCTGGAGATGCATGCCTGCACTGCATACCTCTTACTGCATACACTGTTGAACTGCTATAGTAGGTCCATCAACAAGATACTTTTGATTGACCTGGGTCACACGGGAAGTTATCGGGGAACAGTGACTTCATCCCTCTCATCTGTGAGGCATAGAAGTACATCCACAAGCGCAGTGACAAGCACAGCCTGAGCTGGTATGTAATGTTTGATTTGGAATATATTTCAGTGAGTTTAATGTCTACCCCTTATTACACTTAGTGCACAAATGCATATTCATAGTCACATGCTTCCTCACCTGGCTTTCTGCAGACTCAGCTTCCCATTTGGTCCTATTGGTTTGGTGACATTTTTTACTTTGCCTTTTTTTTTTTTTCTTCACTGTTCCAGTGCAGTCCTTACCTGTTCCACAAGCACATTCAGATCTACCAGGCTTCTCTGTTCTTAGCTTCCTGCTTACACTGATGCTGCTTCTGATACCTGGAGAAGTTCTGTCTTGGTCACCATTACACTTTTATTAACCTTTTTAACTTTATTCTTTTAAAGCTCACTTCCTTACAAAAGTTGCCCTATGCTTATTTGCTCAGAATTGGCACCTCTCTGTTCTCTTTTATGTCAAAATAGCACATCTTTTCCTCTTTGTCTGCATTAGAGTACAAGATTTTCAGGAGTAATACTATTTTTTTTTTCTGGTATGGTCCAAAGGTACATGCATGAGATTCTTTAGGAAGCTTTGACAGCTTTGACTGAGGTATAATAAATAGATATAGCTGGCGAGAAAAACAAAACAAAACAAATATTTGGACATGCAATTATTCTTCAGGATTATACTTGGTTAAGAAATTTGTTATTGCTTTTACAGACACGAAGAAGGGAACATGAGCAGAAAAACTTGTCATCTTTTTCTTCTTAATTAGTTGAATAAATGGTATTGTCCCTGCCCACAAACATTTTCTTTAAGGATGTTCTATGGAGGGATAATGATTTTTTTTTTGTATTCATTAAGAAATTTATAGACTTACTACTCTCATACCATCTCACTATTATTTTTGCCAGCAGGTGTTTTGTTTCATTTGGGGATAAATTTCCTATGTCTTTTGTGGCATAGGAAATATTTATTTGATAATCTCAAATAGGTGTATCATCAGGAACACTATGGAAAAACATTTTGTGTACAACTATTATTATTCCTTGAAGAAAGTCCTTTACAAAACTCCAAAATATTTTGCCATTTTCAACATTTCCTATATTTGTAAATTTTTTTTTTTTTTGTGCATTGATATCTTCTGCTTTGTTAATATTTTTACTGAGGCTTTCTTCAACCAGATTTCAGTAGCAAGTATTCATATTTTCCTACTGCTTTCTGTAAAATAAATAAATAAATAAATAATTTCACTACATAAGAGTTCAAAAAAAAGAATGGTAAAGATAGCAGATATAGTATTGCCAGAAATGACTACTGAAAATACTGCAAATCTGAAAAAAAAAATCTTAAAAAATCCCCCTGTTTCACTTCAGGGAGATACAGTTCTCCTTTTATTAGCAAATGAAGTTGCATCTATAACTAAATTAGAAATAAATTTGTCATGCACTTCAAAGTTTTCTGATTGTTTTCCTTATAAAGCAAACTGAACATGTTTTTGAGCACATTATCTTCAGTTGCAGTTACCACTAACATTTTATTGTTGAAAAGCTATTGTCAGTGTGCTGAGACAAGGCTAAAAAGAACTGGTGATTATTTTTTGTTGGCTGTTCCAAAGACTTAGAAAAGGAAATAATATTTCAGGACTTTCTAAATGAATATACCAAGCAGGATGAGATGTTTCCTGAATAAGCAGGGATTTGTAGCCCACACCTGCAGAAACTGGCTCTGTGGCTTGATATAGCTGAGCAGTGAAATTTTTACTTTTCAGACAAGGTTTAGTTTCCCCAATGAAAGTTCAGTTCCTCCAGTGCTTAGTATTGCAAGTTCCTCTGATGGCAGGAGGCACCCTTTAATGGAACAGGACATACTGTTTTGGGATTATTAGGTGCATGAGCTGCCTGCCAAAGCTTGTTCTGAAATCAAATGACTGCCGAATCAGCTTCAGGGGATTATTCTGCTACTCCTCAAAGTTTTATGCAACACTTATCCTAGATGCATTGTTCCCACATAGGTTCTTAAATCTGTGCTAATATCAAAGGATTAAAATATCACAATTAATTAAGTGATCACTATTAGCACAGACATTAAGTAGTACATTATTCAATGTAAAATAGTGGTTTGATCCCCAGTTCAGTGGTGCAATATGCTCTCAAATTCAGTGCACTCCCAGGATTACCCACTGCAGCCTTTCCCAGGGAGAAGGAAGCAGAGTTGAACGAACACTCGCTGCCAGCACTGTGTTTGCTCCTCCAGCCATGCAGCAGAATTGGTGCTGCAGGGGCCAGTCCAACCCAGCCGCAAGGAGATGCAAAGGAAACCCCTCTCTGGCTCTGGGATATGCAGAGCTCAGCTAACAGGGAAATGTACACCCAGGCTTACCATTTTTTATTATTATTTTTTTGTCTGTGACCACTCGGGTGCTCTGCATGACTTTAAAAAGAACTGAAAGCACACATAAATAAATAAAATGACAAAGTTGATGTCATTCTAGGAACACTGTGTTTGTGAAATTCTGTCTGAGACAAACATTAAGCTCAGTTTAAAAAATAGTGTGGAAGCAAGTAACATAAGGTGGGGTTCACTGTATAAAAATATGGTCTCAGATCTGTAAAGGTATTTGGGCTCTTTACTTGAATCTTACTTAATGGGGGTTTGGCACCTACATACTGTTGCAGATTTGAGCCATGATCAATAATCCCCTAATCGCTCACCAAGCCCTCAATCTTTAGCCTGTTTAGAGAAACAGTCTCAGAAAATCTCTGCTCAGGTTTCTGTGCCAGGTTCCTGATGCCACCATAATGCTGCAGAGGGTTTTTAAGTGTCTAAGAGCTTTAGATGTTGAAGCCAAAATTACATTTTATATGACTCACGGACAAATACATCACTTTCTTTTTTTCAGTGCTGTTATTTCCTGAATAGTCTTGCTGAAGTAGAATTGCACTGGGAGGGGTGAGATACCTGGCTAGCTGAGAGGTTATGTATTGTACGCAAGAAGGATATGCTTTTTAACTGTAGTCCATTACTTTTTTAATAAACCCCAAGTTTACCACCATAGCACACTTCTTTCACTGGCTTTGCATACTGAGAACTCCTTGTCTTCTACAATTTATGTTAAATTCAGGGAAAATAAATTGTCTTGAAAAGGCACCTGGAAGTTTAGCAGTTTGTGACTTTTAAGCTCAAACCACTCAGAAATGAAGAAGCAAGTCATTACAAGCACTTGTCGCTTTTCTGTCTTATCTGACGTTTCTATTCTCTTGAGTGACTTTTAACAGAATCAAATCAACACCATCTACTCAAAAGTTGCCAGTCTAGTACTGTTTAGCCAGATGATCTTTCTTTTAATCTGATTCTGTGGAAAGCAGCAGGGTATTCCAGCTTGACAATTTATCTCCAATAACAACAATCAAAGCTGTTATTTTTCTTACTCTCTAACAGAGCTCTGCTTTATCTCCATTGTGGAATTTTCCTTCCCTAACTGGCAGCAGCAGCTCAGGCCAAAAGCTGTGGCAATGAAAGCACAACTGAGGAGGAGGCCCAAGGTAAAAGCAAGATCCCAGTACAGCACATCATCTTCTGACAGTGTTCTCTAAATGTGCTGACTGTACAGTCCAAGAAACATAGTACTACTCTATGATTATTAACCTGTGAACATCTAGCACTTGACAACCTCCTGGACATGCAGGTCAACTAGGACTTCATGATGGTGGAATCTTTTATTTTCTTTCATTTAAAATCAGTTAAAGGAAAATCTACTAAGCTGTAGATTTACTGTAGGAAGATGGATTTTCAGGTGCCACAGCAGCAGAGTCCATGCACCGAAAGTGCATATGAGTGTTGTGAGTGAAGATACTTCCCTCTTCCCTCTCAGCTGTGGTTACTGTCCCAAGGGTAGAGGCAGCAGTATAGAGCTTAAATTTGAACTTCACTTCTCCATTCCCAATTTCAGCATATTAGCTTAAACCATGAAGAAGAGCTATAAAAAACCACTAACATCACACAAAAGCAGTGGCCTGTAGTTGTGATTCTGCCACACTGCTACAGGGATAACTGAATTAGAGAAAAGGGAGAGCAGACATCTCAGGGCAGCAAGTTCTTAGGCAGTCACAGCTAGATTTGACATATTCCAGAAACTGTCTGTTCTGGGCATTGTGGATGGAAAAAGTTAGAATGCTGGCTGGGATCTACAGCCATGAGCTGGTTTTGTGAAATTTCATCCAACGTGTGTAACTGAGGATGCCTCAGCCAGCTATGAGGAAAGGCTGAAGGCAGAGAGAAATTTGTACTCTTCTTCCAGCTTTCAGCAGCTAAAAAAACCTCTGAGGCTGGTGCTCATGAAAGATTAGCTGTCACAACCTGAAAGACTTCAGTGCTCCTGTTGCCTCTTTGGGTTTGGTCTTCTAGTTCTCTAAAAATTCAACTGAAAGACAAGGTATCAGTGTTGCTATCCACCTTTTTTTTTTTTAAAAAAAAAAAAAAAAAAAAAAAAAAGAAATTTCAGAGGAAGTACAACACTGGCGCCTGCCCTTTTCATCTTGGGAAGGGTCAAACTTACATTTTGCATATTCCAGAAGTTGTGCCTTCACTTCCTGGTTTAAGGCAAGTCTGACAGGAATTTTTTCTTCACCTTTCAGTTGAAGGTGTGCCACTGTGCAAACAGAAAAGCAAAACAAAGCGGGTCAGAGAGGGAAAAGAGAGTCAACAACTGGCAATACAACTCAGAGCCCTGTAACAATCAGTGTTGCCCAGGAAGGGGCCAGTTCTCATACTGTGTATATATTTTATTTGTGGATACTTCAGGGCAAATATGCATAAACAATCTTTGGGGCAGGGAGTAGAGCTCCACGGAGGGACACTATCAGATCACTGATGAACCCCTTTGTGTTCCCTTTGTTTACTGTTTCCATAGCCTCTGAATTGTGTGTTCTTTCTACAACAGTTAAGTCCACATGGTATATTACATACTGAAATCAATAGGGCCTGCCTACACACTGAGCCAGACAAAAGCTAAGTGTGCCCACGAGATAGTCTACTTTGTCTCTCTATGTACTAAGCTGAACTCTGCCTTCTGCATTATTTTAGCATTACACGTATCCCCAAAGTTTTTCAGAACCAACAAACTGTCTGTCTCATCAAAGTCCACACTGGGCAATGGGAGTGTTAAGTCAAAGCTGTTAAAAGTTAAAACTAGCAAAAAGTTATTTTAATGATGTGTCTGTACAGCACTTAAGTGAATTTCTATTTAGAGATCTGCAAAATCCATGCAAATTTTCTCACTGTGTATATGAACTATGTGACTACACACTCTCAGCTGAACTTTGAGCACTATGATTTCAAGAGTAGCAGTTTGCAGCACCAGACAACAATAATGTCTTGCTTTCCAGTGTTAGGTATTCACCCCTGAGACCGCTGAGGCAGTGACAGAGGTACCTGATAAATCAGGAATAAGCTGTCCAAATCTCACAGTCATAAAATAGTGGACAGCCCAGTAACAGCAGTCTTCTCCTGCAAACTAGCCCTAAAACCTTTCTACAGATTGTGATGTCATTTACCAAATCTTTGCTAGCTATGCAAAGTGATACCTGAAATAATCATTGCAGTCAATCACAAGGCCTTTATACAAAAGGTACAAACCATCCTAATGCATCCTCCTCAGCTATCTCTTCAGAGCTTTGTGTGGTCATAGCAAATGTTTTATGTGGCCTGACCACAGCTGCTGCATAGGCTCTTCAAAGCTCCTAAACGCTTGATCTCTTGGATTTTTTAAACCCAAATGGTTTAAGCATATGATGAATTCATTTTAGCTGGTACAGTGATGTGTCTCTATGTGATCAACATCTGAACTTTGTTTAGTTTGGGGCCCTTTTGATTTATGTAGTGTTTTTTTTTTCATCACTCAGTTTGGCAGAGGTGTTTGCATTCCACAAAGCAGCCACATTTATAGCTTAGTCACTTGGGTTTCTTCTCCTCAGGAGCTGTTGGAAGAAGGTTGGCACCTCTCAATGGTGAAACAGCCAGCCACAACTCTGAATTGCTGACTTCTTTCCATTAATTGTAGAGATAACTTATTACATCTAATTTCCTAACTTAAATGTCTCACTTAAGTCACTAGAGCTAGGCAGGATGAATCCAGGCCCATCCATATTTTTGGTTAGTGCCTCAGTCACTACTAGCTGACGTTTTAGTTACTAGGCTGGTGACATGTAGCTGAGTCATCTAATTCTATCTGTATACAAAGATTATGGTATTTAAAACATAATGTTATTTCTCCTTCAGGCTTTTATGGACATCTGTGGATTTTCTCCATAACGTATTTTCAGCTGTTTAGGTATTGTTAGTTCAAAAGACTGCATCTGTAATCTAACACAGACAGCGTTATGTAAGTAAACACTTAATGAGCTTTTGAAATTAAGGGAGGAGATATAATTTAACACATAATATGCTTTGAGTACTGCAAAATTCTGATTTACTATGATCTCATAGAAGAAATAATAGTACTACTTGTCTCTTATATTGTGTGTACTGGAGGATATATGCCCATGGCAAACTGGAGAACAACATGATCTTTCTCTAGAAAATTGTAATTAAAACATGTCTGAGTTTTACTACTCTTCAATGGCTGTCATTTTGTTCAGCAGCCAATGTATGATAAAACACGCTACTGAGTTGTTGTCAGTGAGAGTGCAGCTCACCACAGTCTCAGAAGCTGGACTCGGTGAAATGCTATGAGTGCACCCTCTGGGCAGGCTGTACATTATCCATGAGGCAGGTAGCTCGAGGTTCTGCTACGGTACCTTCCTTTTTCATGAAGAGACCAGCCTGCAAAATGATTTATGCAACCAATGAATGAGGCAACTGTTAGAGCAAGATGAGAACATGTCACTTTGCAAGTGCAGTTACCTTGGTGAGCTACAGCTAAGCACCATGGAGCATTGAAACAGGTTGCCATTTTAATGATTTCCAAATAATGACAGTGAAGTGCATTAAAAATCCATCCAAATCATGAAACTACTGAAAGGATGGAATTAAACTCTGAGACCTTAATCTCTGTCTGTGGCAAGGACAGGTCCCAGTTTTTACTCTTCAAAAAATTCAAGTCTCTTGCTCCCCCTACAATTGTATCAAAGGGGAGTAGTGGCATAACCACCAAAATTGGTTCTTTGGAAAAATGATTATGCGCAGAAACACTTGCAGGTGCACCGATACAATAAAGATGGAGAATGAAGACCTCAATGTCCCTATCATTTTTCTGCTGGGCAGTATGAAGCAATTATTACCATGCTGTCTCTTTTAGATAGCATATTGAGGGTGTTGCACTCCTATTAGGAGGACAATATAGAGAGCCTAGATACTTATGAGAAGGTGCTTTCCAGTGTATTTGACAGAGATTGAGAATGGTTTCCTAAATTCTTTATATGACCTGTCCCTTATTCAGGAAAATAATTCAAGAACAATACATTATGTAGGCAAAAAAATGTATATGGAGAATTCTTCATTCAAGTTGAGTTACTCTTCTCCTGTTTACTGCTTTTATTTCATATATTTATTCTAGATACATAGGACTTTTCAATTGTTTGTTTGCTTGTTTTTACTGGAAAACCTATTATTATTTAAAATGTTGGTGTTATTTTAGTTTCAATTGTGATCACTTCAAATGAAAATAAAATTGCCGCTTGTTGCAATAATTAGTAACTTTGTCTCATCTCATCCATATTGATATAATCTCAGTGAGGTCACTGTACTGCAGATAGCGTGTGACACAGACACTTGCTTCTGAGCTGAATTTTAGCCTGCATGCTGTGTTCATAGCTAGTTTTTTTAGTTCTTTTTTTTTTTTCTTCTTCTTTTATAGTGGGAAGCTTCACAGGAGTTTTGTAAAGCCAAGAAAGGGAGTGGCATCTGTTACTGCTTGTTTGCTGCAGCTAGCTTTTATAGCACCCCACCGTTTCAATAGTTTCATGGAAGAAGGAAAATATGCCTCCTTCAGGCTTGGCTGGATTCAAAATTAGCTGCTGTTCTTTTATTAGCTCAGATCTCTCTTGTTAGCAGCTTTGCATCATGAAGGGGGTCTGATATTACACATGCAGGGCTGTAATTTTGCCAGTTTGGTGATTAACTGCCTTTGTGGTAAAAAGTTCTCAACACCTTTTGACTTTTAGATTGACTTCTGTTTGACCCACTTTCTGTTATGTTCTTTGGTTTCAGCAAGCAGTAAGTGTTTCAATTCTGATTCAAATCTCGCTTATGAAGCTTCTCCATTCTCAAAATAGAGTTTCTAAACATAAGTTATTTTTGAAAAGTGTCCTTAAATTTAAGCAGCCATTCCAACATTATTAATAGCTGTTGGAGAAAAAGCTCTTGTGTTTTTTAATTTGGCACAGAAATGGTGTAAGTATTGTCAGATAACAGCTTCCCCAATTAACATAAATAGCATATGCTCAAATGACTATTGTTCCTAGTAAGGAACCCACCAAGGTCATTTTATTTTTTTGGGTACATGGAATATCTTACTAGTCATCCTGTGCAGGTATCTGGAAGATGTTATTTACAGACTTATTAAAGTAAAGAGTATATAAAATTACGGCTCTAAAAAGGGGGTTGTAACCTTAAGCATTTCAAGAGAAAGGCGTGATTAGTAAAAAGAGTTGGAACAGAAGTTAGCAGAAAACAAACATGAGTTTATTTAAAACATTTTCCCACCATTATTTTGCACCATTATTGGCTTCCTTTAAGTCTCTAAAGAAGATATTTAATATATATAAGTTTTCATAGCTTTAACCTAAGTAGGCTTTTTTTCCTTTAAAAAAAAAAAAAAGGAGATATGGCAAGAATGCTGTTTACTGCTTTGTTTTATTGCTCAGATAACACACACCTCTGCATTGCTTTTTATTCTTCCAACATAATGCCTCGACATTACTTTTGACACAGCACCATATCTTTTCTAAAGCATACATTGCTTTCATTACTTTTTTTTTTTTTTTTTTTACATAACAATAATATCTTAAAAACAAACGTTTGGTACTAGAAAAAGGAATGCTGTTGGCTGAAGAAACTGTTTCAAATTTTACTGAAATAGATGTGAGCCATCTGCAACAATTTTACATTTTCTATCTAAATATTTCTAATTTATACATTATATGTTAAAATGAAACTGTCAGCATCTAATGAATATATTTATTAGATCATACAAAACATTGCAAAAAGTGAAGAAAGAGAAATAACTTCATTTTAGTATTTTTATATGTGAGTGTAATAGACTTTGCATTATCATACAGAAATGCTATCTTCTGAACACTGGTCTTAGCCAAGCTGTTGACAGAAGACAAAAAACAGATGGAAGATCTTTAATTAGTTTGACTTCTTGCCTTAATAAAACAAAGAGACAAAAATAAGAGTATCTAGGTACAACAATATTGCCTTGAAATAAGTGGGAGTAGAGATACAGTTACAGCAACCTGAATTCCTGAAAATAAATCATAAAAACACTATTATTATCCATTTTTGTGTCAGTTCTGAGTCTTTCACTTCCAGTAAAGACTGTACTGACAGTCAAACAAATTTGGAGAGTTTTGCAGACAGGCATGACTTTGACATGCTAAGGTCTTCCTTCTCCTGACTCTATTATCAGGCTACCAATCTGCTATAATTGCTATTTAATTGATTTAGAAGGAATATGATGGTTCTCTATTGACTAAGATTCTTGGATCATCAAAACCAGACTGCTAAAACTTTAGATTGCAACTGAAAAGTAGAAGAGGAAATTGAGAACTGACATCAAGCATACATCTCCTGGAGTAAATGATGCTTTTTTACACCGAAATGCTGTGAGACAATCTTGGCCTTTCCTTTCCATTCTTGGCACCTGTGGTAGCTTTCATTCCAAACATTTTTTTAAGAGATAACATTTCACATTCCCCCCCCCCCCCCCCCCCCCCCCATGTACAGAGGTGGTACCTTCTTCTGATATGGGGGAGTTATAGCTAACTAAGATCAGTGTTATTCATATTTGTATAGGAAACTTGGCTTTCAGAGTACACAGTGGTATGTATAGACTCCTCCATGTACGCAGTCCTGGGAAATGATGCATCAAACAACACCTTCTGCAGGTATTTATTTCGCAATGAATTCCCATTAGTTTTCATCAGACATTTTGATGTCCTTGTTTGCTGTAATACTGGTCATAGTACATGAGTAAAGACGAATAATTCCACATTCTTTCTCTGTAAATTCATCACTTATGTGCATTAGTCACATATTATCATTAAAAAAATACCTCTGCTGTATTTTTCTCAAGTTACCCAGCATTATTTTCTACTGCAGAGTACTGCTCATGTTCTAAATGGGTATTTTGTTTCCTAATATGACAGAACACAAATGTGTAATTAAGAGTGGGGAAAAAAAATCTGCAGCTTATCCTTGGACAGGTTTCTACTCATTTAATTTTATTGCAGTTGTTGGAATACAGTATTTAAACATAGCTTGGTCTGTTCTGCTCTCTAACTGTCTGACTCTCCTAGAAGCATGGGTAGGTTCTTGCAGTATGGACAGCAAGAAGTTTTGTATGAACAAATTACCTCTCCTCAAAGATCCATGATTTATTTTTATGATAAAAATCTCTTTTATCAAAATTTGTACTACTTCAATCACAAATATTTTTCTTTACATCACTTATTTAGAATATAACAGTATCTAAACTGTGTACTCTTCACACAATTCCTCACCTGACACCTGCACAGTCTGAAACCGTTTTACAAAGCATCAAGAAAACCCCAGCACATGAAGATAAGATTTCAAATGAGTTTTGGTTGTCACATGCATGTTTGCCTTAAAAGCACTAGTACTCCTCTCTTCTCACTCCCAGTTCCCATCCACTCGCTGCACTTCCTCCCATGCTTTCTTATCTAGAAGAGTATGCATTAATCTGCATCAAAAGAGTTGCCTTTATTTCCTGTCATTTTCTGCAATTTTCCTTTAGACTCAAACCTCTAAATTATATAGGGAAATATGGTGCCACATTCACATGCAAACTATTTTTAGAGAACATGAATAATTACACCAGATGGTTGTTTAATTCTCTTGGCATTATCTCTACTGTACATTTATGGCTTAAAGTAATATTTCCTTACACTTTCCAATATCTCTGGAAGGTCATGGGTAAGTCCCATTTCTTTATTTACATCTGATCCCTTTTATAGACTTTTTTTCAATGCTACAGCTGTCAGAGGGCCACAGAGATGCTGATCTGCAGACTTCTTAGTAAACTAGTCAGCTCTTAGAACCAAAGTATGTTCATAAGAAAACATTACATCTTTTACAGCAGATTGTTGTTAGTGTTTTATATACAAAGGAGAACTACTTATTCTATGATTGCCTCCATTTAATCTTCTGAGATTTACTAAAATTACCCTTTTCAATTGCCTCTTCATTTTATGCAGCAGTGAAAACAGGTGAGGTGTTTTTTCACGTTCTGCATACCTTGACTGCTTTGTGAGTTGCAGAGGAAATTTCTGCAGTTCAGTCTGTTCTCTTGCTGAGTGAAATTACCTTGGCAATTACTCCCTTCCAAATTCTTAAACATTTGGACCAATGTTAAAGATTTATTCTTTAGGTGTTATTTCTGAAAGCCGCAGATTGTTATGTGTCAAAGTTAATTCAACTGATGTAGAAAGCTTAAAGCACACATTCTCAGGAAGTATCTGGCACTATGCACTAGACTGTGGAGGATGAAAATTTTGTATCACAAGAACTTCTGAAATATTTTTTTTTTCAGTTCTGGAACAAAAATAAAATCTTTAAAACATTTACATAGGAAAGGAAATACATGAAAGGATCTGTCTTTGGCTCCAAAACCCAACTAGTTTTGTTTAATATGTTTATTTATAACCCATGATGCTTAGAGAGCTGGTCTTAGTTATGGAAGCCATCTGTTCTGCTTAATTCCTAAATCTTTGTTCCAGCATTTCTCCACAGAAAGAAAAAAAAAAAAAACAAAAACAACCTTTACTTTTGTCACTACATGTTAGACTAGTGTCCTAAGTGTGAGATATAGAAACATTTCAGCTTCAGTGAATATGTTGGTGTACTTTCACTTTGCTAGAAAGGTTCTGATCAGCTCAACTAAGCCTGAACAATGGAGACACATGAGAAACCAGAGAAATACTGATGATTTTGGCACTTCTGAAACTGGAAGGTGCTCAGCAGTGCAGTAACTGACTCCCACTTAGAAACACTTGGCTATATTCAGCACAAAAAAAAAAAAAAAAAGCATCTGACTGATTTCTCTTACTATATATGTCTGTACACCTGCAAGTTATGTGCAACAAGCAAAAAATTTTGCACTCCATGCAGCAGCTGACCTTTTATGATCATCTGTAGTGTGCATTCAGAACAGGGTGTCTCAGCTATGACAAGAAACATAGTTTAGGACAATTTAGGGTGGGACTGAAAAAGGATGGGAAGGGAAGGGAAGGGAAGGGAAGGGAAGGGAAGGGAAGGGAAGGGAAGGGAAGGGAAGGGAAGGGAAGGGAAGGGAAGGGAAGGGAAGGGAAGGGAAGGGAAGGGAAGGGAAGGGAAGGGAAGGGAAGGGAAGGGAAGGGAAGGGAAGGGAAGGGAAGGGAAGGGAAGGGAAGGGAAGGGAAGGGGAAAGTCATAGAATCATATAAATCATTTAGGTTGGAAAAGACCTCTAAGATCATCTAGTTCAACCAAGTCATTCAGTACCGCTTCATTAGTTTGGTATCATTCAGAGTATTATCAATTCAGAGAATTCATGAATTTGAGATTATCATCATTAATATTTTGTCACTACCTAAATGCTTCTGCACAAGGACTGCTCTATGGAACAGGAATCTGATTAATTACATAGTTTGTATGCTAGGTGTCAGGAAATGACATTGAAAATGTTTCTGGGTTCAAATACCTTTCTTGTTGTGAATAGCATTTAACTGAGATGTGTTTAACTTTTAACAAGTAATTCAGAATGCATGGATTAAAGTGCTAGTTCATTTCTAGGTTTTATTGGAAAAGAGCACCGAGTCTAGGTTCAAGTTTTGCTAATCAATCTGTATGATTTATTTTCCTCATGGAATTATCTTTCCACATCTGTGTAATTGGGAATATGTCCCTTTTCATAAAACAATTGAATACAGTGGAAGTATAGATCAAAGATCTCAAGTGAGTTCAGTGAAAATGCAAACTCCAGGAGAACAGAGCATTCTCTGGACCAGAAGGCAGCGGTAGGTTCTTCCTTGGTGCAGAGAACAGATTTGGGGCAAGTCATGAAAAGTTCTGCAGGTGAACTCCAGCTATGTAGACTTGCTACCTAACTTTTCTTGCCCTTTCTGTGCATATAAGATGTGAGTGAAATTCCCTTAAGTTTTCCCTTTTTCTTATCTTGGTTGGGAGGCACTGCTTCCACTCTAACCTTGAGTAACTTCCTAACTCCCATCAAATCTGTCTAGTTTATGCACTTGAGAAATATTAGAAACAGAAAAGACAAAGTGTGACAACATACACCCGTTCATCAATTCTGAATGAATCATAAATATACTGAACAAGTGTGACATGATCATGCAAAAGGACCTTATTCTTGGCATATGGAGAAGAGAAATACTGGACTCAGCAGCAAATGTTGTGCAACACAGAAAGCAAACTTCTGCTAGAAAATTATATCTGCCTCTTAAATGATAAACTCTCACCATCACTCAGAACTAAAATAAATTCCACATTTTGTCATTACATTTCCCACATATATGGCTTTTTTATAACCTTGCCTAACAGAAGTTGTCATTTTAAATAGAAACATGACATATTCAGATAGATTATCTAATTAAGTTCATAACTGCAGTATAAACTACAATGTAGGGAAGAGAAATATAAGCTAAAAAGCAGGGTTAATTGGTGTTTAGAGTTCTAAGGTAATATGGTTGGACTGTTCACTTCCCAGGGCTTGTTTTAGCTTGCTGAGGGCTAGCAAAAGTATTTACATTGTACCATGCAGTCTGCAACATCAGGTCAGGTGTGAATACCTTGTATATAAAAATGGCTAGTGCAACTCTAATAATTCTTTCGTCATCAAAATTCTAAACTCTCAACAAATGGGAAACTTGACTTTTAAATCTTTGTCAACAACAATCCTTAGCAGAACTGTCAGGAATCAGATAAGGGTCAGTGTTGATATCCTGATATCTTAAATACAAGACTATCCAAAAACATGAAGAGTAATTCATATAATTCATAGACTTTTTTTTTTTTTTTTTTTTTTAACAAAACAGAGCATACCAGACAATTTTGAAGAAGCTGGAAAACCTATTTGCAGTGTTACACCAGTTTTCATCAATGGTGCTCATCATCGTGTTCCAGTAGACTTCATCTCTCCACTTGAATTTGATCAGAAATATCCTGTGATGAAAACAACTTTGGCAGCAGTACCAGAAGTACTAGAAGTACCATGTCTTGTAGGCATGATGGGAAGCTAAGATAGATAAGTAGTGTGATAAATGCTTGTGTCCTTCTTTTAACAGTGCTGATATTTCTACTTCAGCCAGTGCTGTCTACCTGATTGCTCTCCACCACCTCAAGACTCTTCATCTGGAGGCAGAATCCTCTGGATGGCAGAACTTTGTCTTTACCTATGGAGAAGTCATTCCTCTTCCTTCTATGTTGTTTTGTCTACAACATCAGCTCAAATTCATGTTTTTCATGATATTCAAGAAGCTCACAGGCAGAACTTTCCTACCTACATAGCACTAAGTTGTACATATTGATCCTACTTTCTGCTTAACGATGGAGAACTACCTCGAACAAACTGGAAGTGGCTATACTGTAGCTTAATGCTGAAGGTTGAAAGTGCTGTAAAGGTGTCACAGAAGAGTAATATTATTGCCTAACTGTAAACAACAGAGCTTAAAAGACACTATAATTTTCTTCTCATAAAGCACATTTAATCGTAGTTTTATTGTACCTTCAGTGTTTATTAAGGCAATAATGCAATTATTAATTATTTAAGCATGACTTTATAATAAAAGCTGCAATATCAGGTGTCCTGCCACCAGTTATCTAGTTCAAATGGAGTCTGCATATACCATAGCAGGAGAAAAGCTATGTTCTGTCCCCAGACTGACAAAGTTAGTGGAGTAGCAAGCGATTTTCTATAGATATGGCCAAATTCAAGTCTTTCCATATTGCCCCAGACAATTCAGGAAAAGCTTCAAATAGCTACATCAGATTAGGAATTGGTCCAAGTGGTGCTGTGGGCAGTTGTCACTATCTTTTTTTAAAAGGATTTATTCAGCTTTCCCAAAATTCATTTGAACAAAATCTGTCAATCTGCCTTGTAGGTAATGTCTGACAATTTGATGGATGGATCGCATTTTCTGATATTAGCAGAAAAAGAGAACACTTCTCTCCACAGAAAAGGGCTATAAGATTTGTGTGGAATGTACTTTCCTCTTCTGTCAAGGCAATTGAATGATTACTATAATAATAATAAGTAATGTTAGACCAGAGGCAAAAGATTAAAAAGTTAATCCCTGACCCTCATAGGATCTCCCTGAAGATGGTGCAGCATTCTGCATGAAAAGGAGTGATGTTTTCATTTCAGTAGTGATTAGACAGGGATCTACATTGCAAACACAGAAATAGTACAGAAATGTACTGTCATGCTGGCAGTGCCAACAAAATAGGAATGAAATGTCTGGGCAGAAGTAATACAGAAACACTTATTCTCCCAATCTTCTGCTTTCTCTGAGCTGCAGGATACTGGGGAATCTTGCATCATGCTCACACATTCTGGAACAGCCGAAATATTAAAATAGGGGGGTTATTAAAATAGGGGGTTATTTAGTAACCCACACTGACTCCAGTACCGATCAGTGTAAAGGGTTTCAAAGAAAGCAGCAGGGATCCTCCACAAAGATAGTTACAGAATAAACTAGCAAAATCCTCTTTCTAGTATATACTGCTTTATTCCCTCTGGGACATCTTTCTCCATAATTGGCAATGTGTGACTTTGCATAATCAGTTCTAATTAAAAAAAAAAAAAAGTATAGTTTGGCCATGACACAGAAACCTGCTTTTTGAAAGAAAACAGTGTTCTAAAATTGAAACTATTTTTTTTCCAATGCTATGAAGAACTAAAACAGGTAAGTAACTGGGTTTCATCTGCGTGCCTGATTTCCACTGCACATCACTCGTGCCTGCAATACAGCCCTAAAGTCAGCAAGGATGCAGTGATGTACAGCCCAATGAATGTGGAGATGGATTCCAGCAGCAAAACCTCTTTACATTGCAAGACTACTTCAGAGAATTGCCAGTATTTTTCCAGATCTCAGCAGGCCATCTCTGAGGGTCAGGAAGCCCAACTGATTTTTTTTTTTTTCTATAACATCATGTCTACTCTATCTCAAGGTCTGGTAAGGAAGCATATTCACTGTCCTTATTTATGAGTTTGCATGATGAACGTGCAGCTTTTTGAAAAAAAAAAAAAGAATAGTTAGGTGCTTAATTTTATGATGAGAAGATGCAATCTGGGTAGATCCATCTATCTGCTAGAATTGGCAGATGCACTGCAACTGTAACTAAGCAGATTTACAGATAAAAACACATTCAGACTGGTGAAGCCTTGTTGGTAGAGTGGAACATTTCAAAGGCATCTTTAAATGGAGTGAAAAAAGGGTATTTCTGTGAAACAAAACTGCATTCCTGTAGGAGACAGGAGTTAAGATATGAGCAGTTGCCTTAAGTAAATCAGTCATCAGGCCTGGAGATTGTTGAAAGCTTTGGAAGAGAATATGCACTTAATGGTGTAATTCTACTTAGGAAAAAAAATCATAAAATCAATAAAGTCATATTATCCTGTATTCACTTCAGAGAGGGGAAGCCAATGACAGGATCTGCCAATGATTTGGAGTTCACTTAGAGAAAACCTGCCAGAAGACGAGATAAGATAATATGATGGTCACTAACCAGAAAATACCAGGAAGCAAAGCTGATGACAATGTCATGATCACGTTACTATTTGATTTATCTGTATCTACTTCCAAGCACAAAATTCTGTTTTCTCTTTTTCGTCCTATGATTTAATTGTTGTTGAATTAATTCATAGAGGCCTTAAACTGCCTCCATGCGTGGTGATGAGGAGTGACCCTAATGGTTTGACAGTTGCCTCAACTCACCATGGTTTGTCCTGTCTTCTCATTAAACCCCATCTCTAACTATTTTTCCTGGATGAGGGGCTCTTTATTACACATGCACCTGGAGAGAGCAGAGTGTGTGCATCCCATGTGAGTGTGTAAGACCATGAGGCCTAGAGGAGACCATGGGTTCCAGGCACAGCTAGTGGATAGACTGAGTGTCTGCTACTGGCAGGACCTGCGTTGTGTCTCTCTACATATATGTATACAAAATTTCTACTAATAAGTATTTATCCTGATCAGCTAGAGAAGGGAATAGGAGGATGCCATTCTTACCATTTGTGTTTGCATGTGTGGTGCTTTCTGTTTGTATTGACCTGTGCGGCTGGCCATGTGTATATGTATACATATATTGCTATTATGAGTACACACAGCTGCACTACTGGCTGGACATGGGGACTTGGCAGTGCAGCCATGCCTCTGCTGGGCTACTGAATTCAGCTATTCCTAATGTCTGAAGCTGACAAGCAACAAAACAAAGCTTTAGAGCTAAGAAGTTCAGTGCCTCTGAGACCATCATAAATTACTTCAAGTGGGTATTGGTCAAGTTTAACTAAGATAGTTTTGGAACAAAATAAAAATCAAAATAAAAGAAACAAGTGATATATTATACCGTACCACTGAGACAATATATAAATTCTTCTGGCTCTCTAATGAATGTTAAATTGACACATGAGATCAAGAGAAATGCATTTTCTACCAAGGAACAAAGCTTGCATTATCAGCAAATAGAAAAATATCTTTCTGTTAGGCTGTGTAGTGTTTTGCCTGTACATAGTACAGTCTCCTGTGGTGAACTGCTGTAACACTTGATGTTTTGGAACAACAACAACAACAAAAAAAAAAGGAATAGAAATAGAAGCTGAGGGTTACTATTTTGCAGCTACAATGTTGGGGGTTCTGTGCAAATGATGTATATTATCATCATCAATGTCATGCGATTTCAATGAGTAATCATGTGTTCTTGTTATTCTCTCAGCTAAAATAATATATGAAAAAAATGGAAAATTGCACCAAATTAATGTATTCTTGTGACAAAATAGTGATGAGAACTGAAAGTCATTCACAAGACAAGCTAAAATCTGTTTGTTCTGATGCCTTATATGGAGTAATCACAAAAAAATGGATGAAATAGTTGAACTGAAATATCAGAAAGAAAGAAGCTGCCTCTCTTCATAAAGCAAATACTCCATTGATCCTTTGAAACTGTATATCACAAACATTAAAGCTTGCAGCATGGAGAAAATGAGTCTCATTTAAATGACTACACTAGTGAGACCAAGTCTATCCATTATAAATTTCTGTTACCACAACTTTCTCACTTTGTAATGAGTCATACATCCCAACTCAGTAATGCTGTAAAATCTCAGACAGAGGCAGTTATGGCAAGTAGGATAAATCCTTTGGCAGCAGGGTTTAGTAGGGATATACTGATCTGGTTCGCCTGCTTTAAGCCTTCAGCTGAAAATATTGATAAATTCACATAACTTGGTTTTTGTAGCATGGTGTAAACATGCCTGCTGTAACCTGCTGTGGGGTTCTTCAAATATAGCTATGGTGGAAATAGAGGTTTGTCACATAATCCAGAGGTCATCTTGGGAGCCAGTGTAAATGTAGAGGCTTTAACACATTTCTTAAAGCACAGACCCCACATGTCCTCCCAGAATAATACTCAAATAACTTGAGTATAAGTGCTTCTCATTGCTAGAAAAGCATGGAAAGCTCTACATATTTATTTATTTTTAAAACTTTTGGGGGATAAAACTGTTAAACTTTTCACAGGTGGTTGGACTGCATATTTTCCTCATTTTCTGGGCACACTGTGAAATTCTGGAGTCTGATTTGCACAGGTGCAGAGTACACACAGCTGCAAGCGAAGTCAATGAAAGCTGTGGTGTGAACACATGAAATGCTCTGTAATTCTAAGCTGAAATGCATCTTTAACATTGTAAAGCCATATACTGAACTACTTTACTGAATTTTTCAGGGGAAAGAAAATGATGAGCCATACGCAGCTACTTGGAGTAAAATCTTACATGACAAGTTGTTGAAATTTGGCAAGATTATATTAAAGTGAAAACCCAGTCTTCGTATGAATGCAATGTGTTAAGCACTCTTAGGAAAAGGTGACACAGTCCCAGTCTAATTTATGATAGCTGTTTTCAGAATCCCTATTGTTCATTATAAAAACCTTTCTACTGTGGCAGGAAAAGTTTAGCATCAACTAACAGAAGCTTATTTTCAATTCAAAATTAATGGCTGAGATGTTTTTCTTCCAAATACTAAAACCACTTAAAACATGAGTGGCTAATTGAGTGTCAACTTTACATCAGTTAATGGTATTTTGCAGGTACTTAATTTTAAAGAGGTCTATATTCTTTTTGCTCTGTCCAACACTTTGGAATCCTAGTATTCTCTGTTAATGGAAATTTGCATTAACTGAAGAGAGAAGAATATAACCTTTTGTAAGGTAAGAAGCAATTAGCAGTATGTTTAAATTATGGAACTGAATTTTTATTTCAAGTTTAATTACAATTTATACTTTTGAGTCTCCTTCAAAAAGATTGACCATCTTCTTTGATGATATGTCATCTGATCTATGTAACATCACCTTGCATGCTAAGTAGAACAATTAGGAGAAAATCATTATGCATGTTGTAACATTTGAAAAAATGGGATATATTTTCACATAAGGCTGCCATTTCAGCTTTGCTAGCCATTGCTAAAACAGAATGGATACTGATAGAACATCATTTTGGGGAAAGATGGAGTTAACAAAATGAAATCTTGTAAAAATGACCACACGAGCTTTTTCTTCAGTTTACATAGCTACTTCATAGCTTGTGGAGAATTAATTAGTATGGGAAATGTATGGAAGTGTGGAACAAATAAGTATGGAATTCCAAGGTCTGAACTTCATAACCAAGTTTGCCTAAGCTTCCTTGAGATCATAACCAAAATTAAAGTTCTACTTCCATATTAAATGGAAAGTTGCTTAGATTTTCTGGAATTAACTTACAAAGCTTGATCATATATTGCTTTATAATAAATTGCATGGCTTTATTTTATTTTATTTTATTTTATTTTATTTTATTTTATTATTTTATTTTATTTTATTTTATTATTTTATTTTATTTTATTTTCAAATAATAATCAAGACCATGAACAGAAAATAAAATACAAAATGGACATAAAAATATCAGAGAGGAAACAACCTGTTTAATTAATGGAATTCAAATTATTACCAGTGGAGAAAATTAGAAGTATCTGCAGTGCAGTAGATACACAATATATTGTTATAATGGCACAAAATCCTGAAAGACATCCTTTATACTTTAATATCCAAAAGAAAAGGAAATTTTAAAAGAAGATATTTGTTTGGACACTTCTTAAACACACAGATTTAAGCTAGACAGACCTTCAAGACATATTAGTTACTTGTATGCAAACAGAAAGCTTTGGTTCTTTGAGTAAGTATAATGATTTGGGAGCACATATTTTACATAGAATTAATGTCATGTTGCTGTTTGGAGGGGCATACATTTTGATCAGGTTTCACTGTAATGAACATCAGAAAGTCATCAATTTAATTTGATTTTGGAGATAGCGGAGTGATGCTCTGGACAAGTGAAAAGTTATTTGCCACTTTTTCTAGTGTAATATCTCTTTCTTTTTAACTTTGGTCAGATTTCATGGCAGCAGAGGTCATATAATTATATAATCAATGTAGCAAATTCAGGAAGGAGGAGGAATTACAGTGGGAAGGGAAAAATATCTTCTATTTGCTCATATAGTCACCCTAGTGACATGGAATTCTGGGTAACAGTTTCTCAGTTTTGGAAAATTGTTAAGCTGATTTCAGAAATTCTTCCTAGGAAAAAAATAGTTCTTTGGTGTAGTCTGGAGTTTTCTCAAAAGGAAATTATTATGAGATCTGTTGGTGAAAATGCTTAAGCAAATATTTGAGAATTTTGAAGTATAAAAGGAACATAATTTTAAAAATTGAATTTTTTCTTTTGTTTCTTTCCTATTTTTTCAAGACAGCTTTACTTAAAGGCAGTAAAGTTCAGTAGTGCTCAAGGCAACTAAGAGAACAGGAAAGGCAATGCACGGTGTAGATATTGGGAACAGTAAATTATAGGATGCGTCTCTCAATCAGTTTTGAGTTGATATTGTGCCAGAAATGTTGTCCTTTCAATGGAATCAGAAGCATTAATTAAACAGTCCTTACCTTAACTTTACTTTGTACTTACTGAATGTCTCTGACATGTAATAGTGGAACACCAGTTGGGGTAACTGCACCCATTTCAGCTAAAATTCTCATTGTTTTTTCTTGTGGTTTTTTTTTTTTTGGTTCTAAATCATAAAATAGTCTCACTGTGAACCTTATAATGTTGGCTGGAGATTCAGGAAGTCTAGGGCTCAGTTTACTTTAAAAAGTAAAGGTGGAAAATATTCCTGCTGTTTTTCTCCATCTTGTGCTTTTCTCTCTCCATGTTAAAATTGTAGTACTTGCTTTTGGCATCCTGGTCTTTCATTTCCAGTGCAAAGTAACATTGACGGTAGAGAGCTGCACCCCTTTTCCACAGAAGAAGGAAGATTTTTCAATTCTGGAGCTCCTCAGTCATCCACTGCTGCTGAGGAAGAACGAGCATTGTAATCCTGGAGTCATAGCTAATGGGAAGGAAATAGGAACAAAGAAGAACATAGAGCAGTTTCCCATTCTTTCTTCCTCTAATATGGTGGTGCAGACACCCTCCCACCCCACACCCCAAAAAAAAAAAAAAAAAAAGGAGATCTTCAAAGCAGGCACATTTTTCCTAATGGTAGAGAGGATATCAGGCATGTCAGGGCTACTTGAAAACTTCTCAGCAGTGAAGCACTGAGTGATTCTGGGTCTGCTGTCTTTTTCTAGATCTTCATCAGCTTTCAGCTCCCACAAGCACTGGTCTAGTTCATGGTTTAGGAGTTCACTTATGCACATTCCATGTCTGAGATTAAGAGCAGAGGTAAGTCCGTCTCCTTTCTTTGTCTTCCTCTGCCACCAAAGACATTTTAAGAATCAGTTGGACAGAAGCAGCACACACATTATGAGAGCTCCCTGTATGATGGGGTGCAGAGCAGGTGCCAAACTTACCCCAGCAAATTCTGAAAGGGGCATTAAACTTTATGCTGTATTCTTCAGCCACTGTGGAATAAGTAGAGACTCATACGTACATATAGACATGCTGGAGATTACCTTGAACTTTACTTTTGTGGGGTTGATCACATCATTTTTGGAAACATGAAATATGTTAAATCTAACCGCCTGGTGGCAGTCATTATGTTTCTTTGATGTGGACTTCACTAGCACTTTGTAGTTCTCTTCCCTCTATGAGATTGAAAGCAACTGTAACTCTCTCCTAATTGTTCCAAAAGACTAAAGGAAGCATTAAAAACTATCCAGACTCCCATGAAATGTAGAGAACAACATTTAGAAGAAAGGACCCAGAGGATGAAGGGACTAATGGGAAGGAGAGGTGGAGCTTATTTTGTTTGTTTGTACCACCCAGAAGCACTGAACTCATTTTTTATGCATATTAACATTTGCTTTTCTCTCTTTAGAAAATATGGATGCTCTGAAACGCATTTGAGTAATAAACAGAACATATCTTCAAGAGTAAAAGTTATGTTAGAATGCTTGAAAAGGACTACTCTTCAAATGTTTTGACTCATTAATATTTGAAAATACCACAGAATTAAAAAAAAAGAAAAAGATACATCCTCACTATAAGCATTTCACTGGGCAGTTTTTCAAATTAATGCAGTTTAACTATTACATTAACTTAATGGCTATTTTCCCCTACTTTAACCATGTTAAATGTGCCGGCAATAATGAGCTTCTAATGCTGTCTTTCAAGTCTCAGAGGCATCTTTAGAGCTCTGCTTATCTCTTGGATCATAAAGCTGCATAATTTAGTATTCAAACAATTCATTTAAAACTGAAACACTTTGAATTACCGTAAAATTAATCAGAAAAAAGAAATCTTAACATGCCCATTCTGTTTATCTCTATTTAGCAATTTTGAAAGTGTAAGATAAGTAAAACTTTATAATAATTTGTTTTCTACTTATGAATCAAGCTACTATAAGCATAAATATATGTAAAACTATAAAAGACATTCTCAAAACCTTTTGCAAAAAGTTCCCCATGGCTAGTAAACTAAGATGATTATTTTCATGGAACAAACCTTTTAGATTTTTCCATGCCATTAACTTAAATACAAACACCTTTAAAATAAATTGGCATTTCTAACATATTTCCAGATTTGCAATGCACAGAGGCAGTTGATGTACGTAATCAGAACTGCTGCCGCATTAAGTGGCTATGTTCTAATTACACTGTGGCTCACAGTACCGTACCACTTAACATTTAAAATATTTTTGCACATAAGCTGTTTCATTTTCTTTGTTCTTCTTCTTTGTGGATTTGCTTCTTGCTGGACTATTGCTAACCAAGGAAGCAAATAATAAGAAAATGGTTTTAGTTCTTACCTGTATCAGTAAAGCCTGGATATAACCAAAGGCTGAGATGTCTAATGTAGTAAAGTGACTCACCGGAGTACTCAAATGTTAATTATAAACACCAGATTTAGGCATATAAAGTCACCACAACTTCTTCAGGAGAAGAAGTCACAAAAGTAAGCCTTGCCTTATCTTACTTGAGATGTCCTAATATGGTTTCATCTCCATTTATAATCAAGAAAGTTGTGAGATGAAACTCATTTAATCTATTTTAGGATGGTTACGGGTGTCTAGATTTGGCCAAGTGAATCTCTGACCAGAAATCTTATTCTTTCCACTGGGAGATCTGCTTAGTTAGTAGGACCCATAAGGCTATGGATGAAATCCAGTCTCTGTCCCTAAGGCAAGCTATATTGGTCATGGCAACAGCAACTCTGTCCACTCCAAAGCAGGGTTTGTACTTTCCTTTCCCAACAATTTCTTCAAAGAATTGAATAGGACTCTTGCTGTTCTGCCTCATTCCTTTTCAAGTTTATCCAGTACATGTTTCTTATAATACAAAGAATTCCTGCTTTTCCAGCTGGATGTTCTTCCTAATACTGGGCTGCAAAATCATATATATATATATTAATTATTATTATTATCTTTCATATGTGGTTCCCTCTGTCCCATGCACTCTTTGCTTTGACTTTCACAGGAAAGGTGGAGGATGCTTCTTTTCCAGGCCAAGCTATCCTGCTGGAGAGTGCTCAGGATTGGAAATCCTTCTGGTTTAGGAGGGCACGTATTGTAGTGCCCCATTTAGGTGACTGCCCTAATTATCAGACAGCTATATACTAAGTATTGATACCATTCTCCTTTCTTTACATTTTGAAATGAAAGCATATGTGCATTGTGTTAGTGGCCTAATACTGTTGATTTCTGTTAGACTCATTGTGAGTACCTTTACCAAATGATATTCTAGATCCAAGATGTTCAAGCACTTCCTCAAGGTTTCAGCTCTCAGGTGGGCATTTTTAGGAGTGTCATCTCCAGCTTCTCTGATTTAGGCAGTTTTGATAATATGCAGAAGCTGGGTGTGAACACACACGAAGGAAGTGTCTGTCTTCTTAAATAGCACAGAGGTAAGGACACTATCTAGCCTTCATGCCAAGTAGACTTCTTACATCCAGCCTACATAAGAATTAAATCTGGTCTTTAAGCAATGCTGCTTTCATATGATTGCTGTTTAATGTATCTAATATTTTGGATGCTTTGAGCTAATTAATTAATTAATTAATTAAATAAAATACATTTGAAGGCTGTATCAAAGCCCAGTTAAGTGTTATTTTAAATTATGAATAGAATCATAGAATCATAGAATCATAGAATATCCCGAGTTGGAAGAGACCCATAAGGATCATCAAGTCCAACTCCTGGCACCACACAGGTCTACCCAAAATTTTAGACCATGTGACAAAGTGCACAGTCTAATCACTTCTTAAATTCAGACAGGCCTGGTGCAGTGACTACTTCACTGGGGAGCCTGTTCCAGTGTGCGACCAACCTCTCAGTGAAGGACCTCTTCCTGATGTCCAGCCTAAACTTCCCCTGCCTCAGCTTAACACCATTCCCACGGGTCCTGTCACTGGTGATTACGGAGAACAGGTCACCTGCCTCTTCACTCCCCCTCACGAGGAAGTTGTAGACTGCGATGAGGTCCCCCCTCAGACTCCTCTTCTCCAGGCTGAACAGGCCCAGTGACCTCAGCCGCTCCTCATATGTCTTCCCCTCTAGGCCTAGGCCCTTCACCATCTTCGTCGCCCTCCTCTGGACACTCTCCAACAGTTTACTTATTGGATGCCTTGCTGTGCTGTATGAAGATCCCCCCACTGCTCCTTTTCTATACATAGTAAGATATGGGAGTTTAAGGTTGTCAAACCATTATGGGATAGTGTTGGAAGACAATGAAAAGTGGAGATAATCATACCTGGGGCAGTCTTTTCTATATTGTAAATTGTCTGTATCTCTGAATTCAGATGTGTCTCCCACGACCCACTACGGACCTCCCCTACTCAAAATTACTGTAGTACATACATTTTACACTTGTGGTGCATTGTTAGAAATTAGACCTTGAACACATGAACTGTAGCTACCAGCTTGTAGGCAATTACGTCTGACACAGGCTGCATTTTAACTAGCATTTTTGGTTGAAAACAATACTGAAATTTTGAAGTTCATCTCCCAGTTGTCCCCACTTACCACACCTTGGCTCGGTTCAGAGAAGATTTTCAGTTCACAGAAGACAGAGTCCTTCCAGAGGATGTGGCTCTTTTCCAAGTGTGCACAGACATGATCCAGCAACTTTTGGGGGTCTGCAGCAATATTTTGTTCTTCAGAGAGCTTCAAAACAAATATGAGGTGGGAACATTTATTGTGGGGGGAACTTGATAAAATTCAATCTGTAGTAAAATTCTCAAGACACTTATGATATGGATATGAGGTCTGGAGTGCCAAATGCTTTGATATATTGATCTCTTTTTTCTGCACCAAGGAGCTTGTTTCTGCAGATATACCCACAGGGACATCTCAATAACAAATGAACAACGAAAATGATGATTCAGTTTGGTACAACAATACAAAGGAAAGACTCCTTTGCTTTAGAGGTTCTTACAGTGCCCCCATTGTTATCATGTAAGAGCAGATTCCAGTACCGCATTAAGCACTCTGATGAATTTTAGTCATGCATTTTCCATTCGCTTTGTCATTTTCTCCTTAGGCAAAGAATTGTATAGGCGGAGATTTGCTTTGACTTCTTTCTAAGCTAGTTCATTTATTTTATTTAATTGCCTATTCCACATTGTGTTTGTATTAGAGTGAACAGGTAAGAGAAAGTATGTTTAGGTTTTTGAAAAAGAAAAGATCAAACGTTTGGTGGACTTCAGCTGCTCTGAGAATTTTGGCCTTTTTTTTTTTTTTAATTTATTTTTTCCTAATCAGAAGATAAGGTTTTAACAATTAAAAGTAGGAAAAATTAAATATTTCACTTCTGTGAAAATCTGAATGCATTTTGACTTTTATCTGAGACAAAACAAAGGTAGAAATATTGGAGTGTGTGATAGGGCTGAAATTCCAATTTTCATCCACCTTTAGTAGCCAGGAAATACTGTTGATGCAATTCACTTTTCCTTTCCTGCTTCGTATTCCTCAAGTCCTTTTCCTTAAGCTTATTTGCACAAATGATAAGTTAGAGATGAGTAAATTTAGCAAAAATTAAGTGAAAAATGGGTCATTTTCTTAATGTTGAGATTCATATCATTAGGCAGTAGAAGTCCACCCACAATAGCAACTTTTCTTTTTATTTTATGAATATATAACTTCCCTATCAAAAATAGCGAACCCCATTTCTCTCTTTGTCCTGCAGATACACGATTGAAATGAAGCTTTAAATTCAGATTATATGAAAAGAGAAAGACAGCTTGAAACTGCAAGAGACAAGCAAAGATAAACAAAGAAAATTGAGTTTTTCTTATGGTTTGTCACATGTAAGTAATGCCAGTATGCTGAAGTTGATTGCAAGCATCCTGGGTCTCAAATGTCTGATTAGACTATAGATAAAACAATGTGGTTCCTCTAAAATTGATGTCCTTAGCTGTTCTTCTAATTAAAAAAAAAAAAAAAAGAGAGAGAGAGATACAATTCAGCTTGAATCCAACAATCTTTACACCAACAATCTTTACAATTAGTATTTAACTGCTCATAAAAAGTACTGATTCCCTTAATGAACCTGCTGCTACCATTGTTTACTACCTCAAATTTAAGAAAAAAAAAAAAAGGACCACCAAGCAAATCTCATGCTACTGTTTTTCCCAGCTCTGTAGTCCCATTATCATTTGTAATTACATATAATTAATCATTGCCAGATCCTTGAAAAAAAAGCTTATTGAGTGGAACAAGTAGATGATACCTCCATGGTCAAACCATACTATAGATATGACTCCTCATTAAAAGTTATGGTATAATGTGTACTTTTAATTCAAACGAATGCCACACTTTAGAATGTGCAGACCATCAAAATAATTTTTAATGAGGGTAATTAATCATTTGCCCAGATATTCATTCTTGATTTAGAATAATTAAGACATGAGATAGAAAAACGGTGGGAGAGGAATAGCTACTAAATGCGTGGTCTTTAGAGAGTGTGTTTAACATGCTTGACGACTAAACTACTTGCACTTCTCTATGGGAAGGTCTCCATCACAGGTTTCACAGGACTGATTTTTAGAAACATCAATCAAGATAGTCTCACAGTTCCTCCAAGGCACCAGAAGTAAACAGTCACGTATGGTAAATGCTAAATAACACAAGAAGAATAAGTTTGGATTTAGGATTTTTGGTTTGTATCTTTTTTCAATCAGCGAATGTTGACAGCTGTGAGTCAAAAGCAGGGTTGAGGTCAGTGTCAAGGTCAGTGCAAGACCAGGCACCGCACACCTGCCTACATCAAGTGTACACAAGGCTCCCAAGCTGCAGGGTGCATGCAGAGACCTCTCCCAGCAGCCTGATCCAAGGTCAAGAGCTGTGACACTCAGAGCTGACCTCCAGCACAGGCAGCTAAAGCCCTTGGCAGGGGGATACAGTTGCAGGGGAGGATTGCGGATAATGATGGTTTCAGGCTGATCAGGGCAATTAGAGACTGTCGGTGTGATCAAGGCCCCAGAGCAATGAAAGAAAAGTCTTCGAACTTTGTCTGAAAAAAAACCTATCCTTTTGAAATATAATTGAACTACTAGTTGAAAAATGTAAAATCATGTTTAGAGATGAAAAATTAAAGACAGAAATTTGTTTGATTCACTTGCTGAATGCTATGTTTTGAATTTTTAATTAATAACATTTTCAAGGTCTTTTTTTTTTTTTCGTAGTCGAACTGAGTACTTTTTTTTTTTTTTTTTTTTTTTTCCCAACATCAAAAACTGTCTTGGGACAAGAAAACTATTATCTGTGAAACTGTACAGCTAAGGGGACATTAAAAATTCCAGGCAGAGCACAGTGTGTTATGCTGGTATCCTGGCTTATCCTGACTTTTTCTGTCTGCCTCAGGTTTCAATGAATTCAGAATACCTTTTAGACACACCTTCTTCTCAGGAAGCTGTGACTCGAGGATTTGCTAATGCTAAAATACATTTCAAAAACTGTCATCCACATGTAACTGACATCTATCATTTACCTGTCTATTTAACAATCTCTTGATAAACCTATATGCATTTTTATCTCATCAGGGTAATTACACAGAAAATTCTAGAGGAGTGTATTAATAGATTTTTTTTTTTCTAACAGTTGATGTGAACTTATTCAATGAGTGGTTATCTATACAACTTTCCAAAGCTTACTTTGTTGTGACTCAAACTGGAGTGCTGGTTCAAGCTTTGAGAAAATTAATTGCCACACTTTTAATTGTAGAGCAGGTAATATAGTTACAGGATTCATTTTCATTCACGACTCCTTTGTAGTTGTAATAACTGCATAAAGAGATGTTCTTTCCCTTCAGAAAAAATATTTCAGAGCAGTTTCAGAGCCTTTATAGCTGAAACTGCAAAACAGTAAAACTTACAACCACAGGTTGAATAGGTATTTTGAAGCTCTAGAAAGTGTTTGTGTATACACTTATTTCTGACCTTTTCAAAGTAAACCAAAACAATTTTCATCATATTAAAAGTATGGAAACTGTTCTGTATTTTGCTTTTAATATCACAAAAAGAATAGTAACACATATGAGCACAGTTCAGTTCTAATAATTGGATTCAGTAGTTATTTACAACACAAGAGATTTACTTTTGTGGTTTCGACTCTTTTGACCGTCCTTCTTTTTATGTATACATAAATACATAGATATTTGCAGCTTTGATGACATTTTGCTTAAATACAAAACTTAACAGAGAGTGAGAAAAAATGGTAGGCTATTTACCAGTTCATGTACAGTAAAGAAATATTTCTTTTAAAATTTGAATTTACTTGATTTTGATGTCCTCTTTCTTGATTTTATCTGACTAGGATTGAACTTGAAGAAAAATGAGGTACAGTAAACCAATACATAAAAAATCATAGAATAGTAGAATCACCGAATATCCCAAGTTAGAAGGGACCCATAAGGATCATCGAGTCCAACTCCTGGCTCCACACAGGACCACCCAAAAATCAGACCATGTGTCAGAGAGCATTATCCAAATGCTTCCTGAACTCCAACAGGTTCAGTGCTGTGACCGCTGCCCTGGGGAGCCTGTCCCAGTGCCCAACCGCTCTCTGGGTGCAGAACCTTTCCCTAACACCCGGCCTGACCCTCCCCTGTCCCAGCTCCATGCCGTTCCCTCAGGTCCTGTCGCTGTTCCCAGAGAGCAGAGCTCAGCGCCTGCCCCTCTGCTCCCCTCATTGAGGAAGCTGCAGGCTGCCATGAGGCCTCCCCTCAGTCTCCTCTTCTGTGGGCTGAACAAACCAAGCAAGCTATGTAGGTTCATGTTTCATGACTACATTTGTGAAGTAGTCAAAATTCAACAAACAATATAATTGTTCCAGTATTTATGTTTTCAAGCATTGCATTTGAAGCAGATCTGTTTGTTTGTTTGCTTGTTTCTTTTGCTATCAACTCTGCTCAAGGTTTTTTTTTTTTGTTTGTTTGTTTTGCTTTGTTTTGTTTTTTAAGGAATTAACAGGCATGCAAAAATATTTTTCAGTTTGTCTCAGAATTTAGGCTAGAGTCAAGATTGCACCTCTTTTGGAATGGATGGGAATGGATGGGTTACTTTTCCAAGTAACCAGAACTGAATTAAGCACAAGCACAGATTTCTCTCTCGGAAAAAAAACGAAACATATGTTTCAGCATAATACAATTCAAGAACAGAGAGACCCAATTGCCATTGAAACAGATTAGCCTGTGTAGTATACTATCATTTTAAACATATTATGATATTATTAGTAAATAGAACAATTATGGAATTGCAGTATCTACTTCACAATGTTTATTGGATTTTGACAGTGACAAAATGGATGTTTATTCTGTATTTTTTCTAATGTGTCATATAATTCATATAACACAGATCAGCAAGTTTCTTTGAATCAATAGGTAGATGGCTTTTTCTGAAGTGATTGATTCTTATGATTGACAAGAACTGGATAAGCCAGAATACAGACAAATCTTCCTAGTGTATGTCTATTAATTGTTTAGGTACCCAAATCTCCCTAACTTGAGCCTGAATTATTTGCTTCTCATGAAATCTTTGACCAAAACAAGCTTAGCTTGAAATACAAACCCTAAAACAACTTGGCAAAAGTAATGGAGACAGAAGGGAGCAAATGTTTGTAGAAAGTGTCTACTGGATGTTTGTCCATACTTCATGAACAAAAATCAGGTAACGTTCACAGAGTTCACAGATGCACCCTAAGTTTGAATAAAGGTTGATCTGAGAGCTTTATCACCACTGACAATAAATAGGAAATATTCTTGGTGGGACTTTTCTCTGGACATGGATTTAATACAAATCTGTTTAAATGCAAATACATTTAAAAAAAAATGTTTTAGCACAAATACATACCAATAAATTTTGTAACTGTTTATTGATAGAAAAACATTCTAAAGTAAAGATTTATATTATGTGATTTCTCTTTTATAAATGCTCTATTCACATGCAGATGATTTAGGGTTTTTTTTGTTTGTTTGTTTGTTTTTTAATTAAGGATATAGAAAACATAGGTAGTATAAAGTTTTCATTCTGCTTCCTTTAGTAACTAAATGTACATGAACAATGGAAAAAGAATAAGTTATTATTCCTATCTGTAGTTGAACACTGATCTAAATGTTTAATAGATTTTGGTTGCAGAAGCATGTTTTTATATATGTTTTTATAAATCCGTTTTTCAATGGCATTTTCAATGGCACAATACCACTCTTTGGGGGAGGGGGGGTGGAGCAGACCAGGTCCACTCATGCTCTGAGCGCCACATTGCAGCAGGTGTCATCATCCTAACAGGTAAACTTATGTGGTAGCTTCAGGACTTGAGCCTGCAAGGAAGTGTTCCAGAAATGTTATGTCCACACAATACAAAGTTGGGGAGGAAAAGGTGAAAAAAAGGACAAAAAAAAAGCTGCTGCATGTTTCCTAAATAACTCATAACAAAACAAGTAGTTGAAGTCCATCTACTGTGTAGATTGTGGAGGCTATTTTCTCTTCTCACACTTGTGTCTCTTAGAGATTGCTACATTCAAAGAAAAGTAACACACTTCCCAGAAACTTCTTACAATACTGGAAAAACACAGCCTCCACAGCTCCCACAGTTCCCCACTGATACATGCAGTTCTCTTCTACCCAGTCCCTGGACCCAAGGCTTCAGTGTTTTTTGTTAGAGACTGAGAAGAAATGAGACTTCAAAATCCCTGCTCTCTTCAGTCCTCCCAGCTTACAGGCTCCTAATGGAAACAAGACTGAAACAATCTTAAGTTGCTATAGTTTGAAAACTTGAAAAATAGATTATTATGGTGAGGCAAAAAATGCCAGGAAGTTGATAACCTACACATTAAAGCTCAGCCCAGCGTGAATCAAAGAGACAGTTATGAAGTCTTGGAAAAATGGCAATTGTAATGAAAATGTCTACTGACCCCTGACTAATAGTGTCAGCAACCCAACAGTGCTTAATTATTAAAATCAACATATGTCCTGCGCTGACAGCCCAATGTTTTGAACTGCATTATTCTCATGAAGAGGAAGAAACAACAAATAGCAGTGGCAAACATCCCTTCTTTATTTATTCTTATCTGCTCTCACTTTTTGCTGATTCCATTGCACAGCAGAGTTAGAAAGGTCAGCATGATTACCTTTTCCATAGGTTTGCTAAGAATCAGTGTTTCCCTTAATAAACCAAACATAAATTGCAGCAACTAAAGACAATGAAGATGTATTTGTGTAACCTCTACCTTAAAAAGGGAGGGCATGTTGCGTTGCAACGTATTGAATTCCATAATAATAATAGGGTCATAGGATCACAGCAAAATTCAGGTTGGTAGGGAGAGCAGAAGGTCACTATTCCAGCCTCCAAGAAAATAAATTACACCTTTTTAGTCCAGTGTTGAAGTCCTTCAGAAGTTGTCTTTGTTTCCAGTTCTGCTAGGAATGTGATCAGGTGGGAAAAAGTTTATGTCCTTTGAAAAAACAGGTGGTTATCAATTAACTTCAGAGACTGCTGTATGTGGTACTGCAGACTTCAGGTCCATTATTCTGTCAGAATATTCCCCTTTTTCCTTTCCCACTTTTTAAAAATGCCTTTTCCACTTTGTTTAAGTAATAATGGTGTGAAATTCCTGCTGAAATACTGTTATGATGGGAACACTGGCAGGTCTGAGAAATTGATGTGGCTATTCCTAAGAAGCTAATTAAAATGCTTACAAAATAATCTGAAAATGCTCAGATTTCTCTTCTAAGTGTTAAATTGTGTTATCAGGATATTTAGCTGATGTTTCAGACTTCTTTATATGCTTAAAATGGAATAGTTAAAAGAGAAACTTGCATTATATTTTCAATATGGGAAAGCATATTTTAAAAACAAGCATATTTTAAAAAATTACAGTATTTGTTGAGAAAAATATCATGCTCATAAAAATCTTCATATTTTATTGATATGGCCTTTCCGCCCCTGGTAATTTATGCATATGTGTTTATATATAAATACTTATTCATATGTTTGTATAGGTGTGTGCACCTGTATGTGTATGATGCCAGAACTCCGAGAGTATTGGAAAATATTAAAATAGATGTTAGAAATGCTCTAAAAGTGAACAGAAAGTTTCATCTGATAGCATTGTTCTCATAAAAGTAAAATACTGGAAATGTAAAATACCCAGTAAAACAGTAAAATACTGAATGTCCCAATCATTATGAAGCTGTGTTCAGCCTGGTTAGCCTCCTCCTTGCCATGGGACCTTTAAGCATTTACTGGGACAAATGTGGAAGTGCTGGATCTGGTGTAGGACTAACAGAGCTGTGCAAGTGTGTTAAGACCAACATCTATCCAAGAAGCACCAAAACATTTGCACTTTACCAGCAACCTTCTGGGGACAACATTCTGTTGTGAGTAAGAGAAAAGGTCAGATGGATTGGTACGCCCTAAGGCAGGAGGCACCCTCAGGATCAACTGTGTTTGGGAAGAGACCACTCTGAAGTTCTGCACTTCAGGTACTCCCACTTCTAATCTCTTCTCCTATAGGTTCCAGTCCTCCATGTTTTGCCACATATTTAACTTAAATATATGAATTATCCCACCAAGGCTGATAAAAAACAAAAATAAAATTAAAGTAAAATTCTGGCGGGCTTGAGGTGTACATACCATATGAAATGCCAGCTCTGTTCATTCCTTACTCCATCATGAATTTCTCACGACAGCAATTTTAAGATGACACCTGTGTGGTTACTAAGCATCCTGCAGTCTCTTTTGCTTTGACAGAAAGCTGGCAGAGGTTAGTCCAGATCATCCAGTAGTGCCTTGGGCTTGGAGAATCTCTTTGCAGAGATTCTCAGTTCTACAGAGAACAGTTGTCTTGCCATAGATTTCAACTCTTGAAATGTAGGCTCAATAAAGTGTCTTCTTGGATTTAATGAAAGTCTTCTCAGAAAACTGGATTTCAAAGTCTAAACCTAAAAGCTCCTCAAAATGTTACCATAGTTTTAGGAAAGTACTGGTAGCCTTTTTCTGTATCTTCCTTCTTCTCTTGTAAGGTCAAACATTCAAAAATCACTTGTAATTTTGTCAATTTTTGAATAGTCCTCTCCTTTTTAGATTTTTGCATATTAACCTGAATAAGTAAAAGATCATTGTGAAGCATAATAACAATGTGTTTTCTAATGTAAAGAAATGTATTCACTTGTTATTCCATTAGAACATGTGTATACTTCTTTCTTATTAAAGAACATCAGAAATATTTTATGCCATATCAAGTACCAAAGAATTTGTTGTAAGAAATGTTGTGATTGTTATAAAACTGGAGATAAATTGTCACTACTACTCACAGATGTCCTTTTACACTACCTCTACTCTCCTTAAAGAATGGTAATGAACTGAGGTCTCATTTATTTCTGTTTTTAACCCTAGAACACAGCAATGGGCTTTTTGGTGAGGTCAACTCTATAACTATGATGTCTATTTTAATAAAGTTTGTGCTTTTATTTTTATTTTTTTTACATGGTCTTATACCAATAATCACTACATTCCCTATAGATGGAAATAAACAAGCATTTTAGTGAATTTTGTCTACTAATTCCGGTGTGAGAGCTTCTTTCTGGAAGGTCATGTGATACTTTTATATCTACAGCAATAAACAAAAATGAAAGGACAACACTTCAGCATTCATGTTAGTACATTATTGTTAACCTCTCTGTAACAGCAGCATGGTAGAGAGCACGTGTCCCCCCTTCCATTTTGTTTTAGCACAAATATTAAAAGATTCAAAGCATTAAGTGCTAACTTTACTGTTTTTGTAACCCCACTGACTTCAGCATTTCACTCCAGTGTTGAATTTGGTCCATTTGGAAAGCTTTGTGATTTCTTACTGTCAAGCTGAACCTCATTTTTCAAACATTCTCCTACAGCTGACATGCATGTTAAGTAATACAACTGCAGCCATCTGTAAAAGCTTGGAATTAATTTTCCTTTTTATTGCTGCAGCTTATTTCATTCCACCTTTCCCTTTATATTCATAATACAGAAAAATTTCTCATTCCTTGAGAAAGCATTGCAGTTAGTTTCCTTCCTTTTTATATTACTTGTCAGTAAAGTAATCAATGCAACTGTTATCACTGGTACACACACTAACTACAGTATGAACATTGTCAGAAGAAATTTACTGGAATGGTAAATTAAATCGAGGCATAAAACAAATCTTCTCTGTTTCAATGATGAAAATCTGAGACAGAAAAGAAAAACAAGAGACAGAACTTTACAGATGAGCAGGTTGAGCACAGGGATGAATAACAAAAACAACCTAAAGAAAATGAACGATGCTACATAGCATAAACAGAAGTCTTTAGACAAAAAAAAAAATCATCTCTTTTGTTATGCTATTGTTTTAAAATGCATGTGTAACTACTTGTCTTTTCAAAGAAAAAGTCCACATATAGGAAACAGTTATGTTAAAGAAAGTTGTGAAAAACTGAGGGTCGTGCAAGTTGTTTTGCTTTATTTTGTTTTAAATCCTGATTTAGGATTCAAACATCCATGCTGAAAATAGCACTTTCCCCAGGCTTCAATATAAGAATATGCCTAGAGCAGAGCTTAAGCTTATGGTTAAAAGCTATTTTTTTCTGAATCAAGCATTTCATTCTCATTGTATTTTTATCAGTGTGGTGACTGAGTGGAGGGACTGTCTGTGAAACGTGTTGTTCTGGAGGTCACATTCACCACACAACGACATTTCATGGAGTTTTC
The DNA here is from genome assembly GCF_013377495.2 of Cygnus atratus. Classification (NCBI taxonomy): domain Eukaryota; kingdom Metazoa; phylum Chordata; class Aves; order Anseriformes; family Anatidae; genus Cygnus; species Cygnus atratus. The sequence goes on along the minus strand of NC_066365.1, from coordinate 63,319,085 downwards.
CCTACACACACACATATATATTTATTCACCCGTATATATATATGTATGTATATATGGGTGAACGTTTGTGTGTGTGTACACATATATGTATCTGTCTTATATCTACTTCACAGTGAGATGACTGTCAGTCACCTGATTGATAACATATTCTCCTCCTGCTCTGACACTCCTACATCGTCTTTTCTACCGCAGCCAAAGAGGAACAATAGCAATCATTAAGACTGTGGTTGTTTATGATCGTCAATTAACCTAGCTGTTCATACTCCTCTAGTCATAGCATGCTTTACTGTGCTTTGGTATATCAGACTCATGAGTTGGGCTGTGGACATTTTTAGGCTATTTACCTAGCATGTTCGTTTCACTGGATCCCAGTATTTAGGTGAATAATTCTTGCTTCTCATTGTGTAGGGAGACTTGGTCACCTAGAATCATTCTGTAAACTATCAGAATCAAAACTGCAGCATCTAAAATGTGAGTATTGCTGGGAGCACATTTTCTTTCTGTGCCCAGATCTTGAAAAAAAAAAGAAAAAAGAAAAGGTTATTTTTCTGTAGCACAACACTCCCTTATCAGATTTTAAACTTCATAGTTTAATATGAAAATTTTAATTTATTGATTTAATATGAAAAATTTAAACTTAGGCCTCATGGAAGAAGGAAATATCTTCCTTGGGGTACAGGTTCGAAATGACATCTAAAATGTTCTTCCTTTCTGTGCTATGTGGAGAAGCATTATTCTCATTTCATTCTCTACCTACTGTTTTTTACGGAACCGAGAGTGAATGAATTACTTGGAACTATATTTTCTGGAGCAAATATATCTGCTGCTTGATGCAGCATTGTAAATAATGAATCTATTGAACATGTTTACACCTTGCCCTTCAAAGGAGAATGAAAATCATCTCTGGATTTTAACACTGAAATATCCCAGAGTGCTCATGCATTACTTCCAGTGAAATCAAAGGCTATTCTTTTTATTTAATATAAACTCCTTACAAGTGCAATCTATACCAGTGTTAAGAAATTTGAATTTAAATATTTCTTCATTAAAATTGTCATTGCTATACGGGTATCTTGGAGCCTCTTGGCCCCAGAAGGTATCTGGTACTCAGTCTCATGGAGTAGTTGCTTTTAGGGAAGAGAAATTAAGTCAGTGAAACAGGTGACTATGCAATTTACTGTGAGTTCTGGTAGCTAAACTTCCATGTCACACTGGTGGGCTCATTCCTGTCTCTAAATACATGAACCAGATTGTCTTTATTGCCAGTTTCCAGGCATGCCTACCATGGCAAGTCAAAGAAAAGCCATGTTATGATGGGAGACTCTCTCAGACATTCTGTCTCTCCTTGAATGCCTTCTGGCTCCTGCCAGGTCTCTGGGTGGTGTCACACTACAAAGGCTTGGTGGCCCCACTGGTCAGCAGAGCTCAGCCTCTGCCTCTTCCCTGCTGCTAGTGGTGCTTCCGCAGATGTGTGTTCTGTACCCATGATGGTGTGATACAACATTGAGGAAGGAGTGGGAAATCCTGAGAATAGTATCTATAAATTGGTCAATCACAAAAACAAACCAGTTACCCTGCTTGAGCAGGGGGGTTGGACTAGATGATCTCTGGAGGTCGCTTCCAACCTCAACCGTTCTGTGATTCTGTGACTCTGTGAATAGGGCTATATAATTCAGTTTTCCCACTAAAGTCCTCATAGCATGAAGCATCACCCAGTTCAGCATGCCGCCCACAGGTAGTGCTTGGTACGATTTAGGAGCAGGGCTTTGTGTCTCATGAAGAAAGAAAATGAGCCAAATTACCAGGCACTTTTTTTCCCAAAGGAGCATGTTCCTCAGACTATGCATCAACATATTCCCCAGCTCCATGACAGGCTTTTCTGTGCTGGCTCATGCCATTAGCAGTGTATTCCCTTCTTTCAGCTATCACAAAACTAAAAGATATTTAATTCCCTCATTATCTAACCGAGACAAAAAGTGGCACTTGTACCTCTCAGTTCAAGCTGATCATTACTCCCCTCTCTCAGTTTCTGCTTGTCGCATGGGGGTAAGCAACCCTGTCTGCTCTCCTTTTGCTAACCTGCCCTTCTGTTCTTCTCACGCCAATCACATTATTTGTCAAATTGTCTAACTGTTCAACATTATCAAGCTAAACTCAGAGCAATTATCTGCAGCGAGTATTTAGCCTGAGGTTACTGCTTCTGTTCCAGATTTGCAGCAAGGCTTGTAAGCCTCCAAGCTCATTCAATTCCTACCAGCTGTATCAGCTGGTCAAATAAAGATTATTACAGTTCCCTACAAATATAGCTTCAGTTATGCACATAGTCTTGGCAACAGCACAGCCACGCGTCAATACATACAGACATAAATATATGGAAAAATTGATGATGCACAAAACACATGCATATGTATCTGAAATTAGTGTTTTCAACAATGGATCAAAATAGAAAAATCAATAATTTTGAGTTCAAATAGTTTGTCTCAATCTCTGATCAAATAAAATTTATTTAAAATATAATTTTCATTTACTTTTGGTTGATTTTACTCCTTGGGGGTAAAAAAATAAGCTAACTTGTTCAAAAAGCTTAACTACTTTGAACCAGAGATATCTATTTTTCATAATGCCATATAAAAGGTCTTCCTAACGTTTTTTGTACCTGCGACTAGCTGATGAATGTTATCCAAATTAACTTATTTGAACTAGAGTTTTCCAAAGAAACAGAATTTAGTTGCAGTCTAACAAAGCTTTAGCATATTCACTGATGCTAAGAGAATATTCAGAATTTCTGTTGGCATGTTTATAAAAGATAGGGAGAAATCAAAACCCTAACATCAAACCAATATCTGGCATTTCAGAATAGATTTTCTTGCTTCAACATGCACCAGCTTGAAGTAAAACTTTTTTAAGAAAACGAGACCTTATTTTGATTTTGTCAACACTGAGGGTGATTTTCTGCCTGTGGTTTATACGTGGAATTTCTCCTCATGTTTTGCAACTTTGTTCTAAAATAAGCAGTTATCAAATAAATTAATAGTAGCTTCTGATGGCTTTATGTACGGGTGCTACAAAAGCTGTATTATTCAGACTTCAGTATGAAATTGTAGTTACCAGTGTTGTCATCTGCATTAATAAAGATCACATATATGGCCATAACAAAATGCATTTGAGAAGCATGGAGCTGGAGGACAGTTGAATTGCTGAGATCAGAGAAGTCTGTTGTTAGACAGGATTTGTAGTAATGAGGATTTATCAATGAAGACCAGTGACACCTGGCACTTGTTTTTTCAAGGAAAGTTTTTTTTTTTTTTTTTTTCAAGCAAGACCATAGACAGAATCTCAGTTAAAAATCTTTGTCCTAGCTAAGCAGCAGACTTGAACGTCAGCCTGTTCTCAAGACATACAAGAAATATTCAGTAAGTTATGTCACTGTATTTATTCATGCCTGGTTTTCTGACCAAGCAAGCCTGCCAGAGCTCAAGAAGCATTTGGACAATGCTCTCAGACACATGATCTGATTTTTGGGTGGTCCTGTGTGGAGCCAGGAGTTGGACTTTGTGATCCTTGTGGGAACCTTCCAACTTGGGATATTCTATGGTTCTAAGATATAGTATCATATAGGCCTAAAATAAACATCTTCTGACATCAAGTCTAGCGTGGCTGTGCTATAGTAAGCATCAAGCTTGCAGCACACATAGGCCCAAATTGCTGCAGAAGCTGTTAACCGGAGCTCCACTCAGGCTATGACTGACGCTGTTAATTCAGTTGAGAATTATGTGTTATAAACAGGCAGTTCTTTCTCTTAGGTTGGCAAATTTTTCATGGGAATGCTATTACAATGTGAATACCTAGATGTAATTTTGAAAGGATCTAGAATGACAAGTTAAAAAGTGGAAACAAGTCTGGAAATTTGACATGAGCAGGACTAAGGCTAGAAATTTTCCCAGGAAATACTCACATTTTTCTCTGTTGTGTCTTGTACATTTAAACCCTTTTTTAATAGGAGAGGAAAATGTTAAATTAAATGGAAAATGCTATCCTTCCTCTTGAGAAAGGAAAGTTGAATACAATTATACTAATCTTTTAAGGCCAAGAATGTACATTGTACACATTATAGGTGATTGTTTTGCATTACTGAAAAGGTCAGATTTAGTTTTCAAAAAGAACTAGAGCTGCCTTTAATTAAGATAAAATATCTTGGTTACGTTTAAAAATGTAAGAAGATGTAAAATTCTCAGTCTCCTACAACTCATCCAGGTTTTCTGTAAGTGCTTGTGCCCCAGACATGCTTTTAACAAGAACATATTGGACTGATAGAAAAGTAAGATATACCTATTCCAACCACAGGAACAGAAATAGGTTTTAGAAAGGAATACTTCAAAATATCACTGCCTTGCCATATATTTTGTTTTCAGTCACAACATGTCATAAAGGACCTTGTGTTTAGAAAAAAAGAAAATATATCCTTTCTGTTGTATGTGTGGCTTCATATCACTGTATTAGAATGAAAAATTTTTAGCTGGATCTCTTTACCTGCCTGCAAAACAAGATAAATAAGTACACAGTAGTGTGCTTTGTTCTTTGAAAACCTAAGGACAAAGTTATTTTCCCTGTGGATGATGTCCTTTCTGTCATATTATGGGACAGGAGGGCATCAAGTTGCTATCCATTTTGATCCATGTTTTCCTGATGTTTGAAGCTCTATCCCTTGGTTATTCACAGGGCATTCAGACATGATCGGGGCTGTTGACAGGCTTGGCTTGCTGTGTGGGGTCACCTGATAGCATTGTTGCTGCTTGTGCCTTGTGTATTGGGTTTATGTGGCAAGGTTTTGATAGGGGGCTGCAGCAGTGGCCTCTGTGAGCAGAGCCCAGGAGCTGCCCTGTGTCAGATCAGAGCCAGCTCCAGCCGACTCCAAAGGGACCTGCTGCTGGCCAGAGCCGAGCCAGGAAGTGATGCTGGTTGGGCCTAAGGAAGAGCAGATGGAAGAGAAAAAAACGCTGTGACACAGCAGCTGGGAGGGAGAGGAGTGAGAGAAACAGCCCTGCAGCCCCCAAGGTCAGTGGGGCAGGAATTGCTCCAGGCTCTGGAGCAGAAGTTCCCCTGCAGCCTGTGGGTCCCACGGTGGAGCAGATCTCCACGCTGCAGCCTGTGGAGGAGCCCCCGGTGGAGCAGGAGGATGTGGCCTGGAGGAGGCTGCGGGCCATGGAGAGCCCCCACAGGAGCAGGCCCTGGGCCGGAGATGCAGCCCGTGGAGAGGAGCCCACGCAGGAGCAGGGAGTTTGGGGGGAGCTGCTGCCTGTGGGGGAACCCGTGCTGGAGCAGTTTGCACCTGGGCGATGGACCCCATGGTACAGACCCATGTGGGAGCAGTTCTTGAAGAGCTGCTTCCTGTGGGAAGCCCACAGAGGATCAGTTTGGGAGGGATGGCGTCCCATGGGAGGGACGCCATGTTGGGACAGGGGCAAAGAGTGACCATGAAGGAGTGGCGGAAACAAAGTGCTACAGAATGACAACAGCACCTATTCCCTCTTCCCCTGTGCCACTTGGGGGGAGGATGTAGAAGAGGGTGAATGAGGGTAGAGGTGGCTTTAATTTGCTTAATTTTCTCACTACTCTAGTCTGATGTTAGCAATAAGCAATAAGTTATATTTATCTCCCTATGCAGAGCCAGTTTTGCCTGCGATAATAATTGCTGAGTGATCTCCCTGTCCTTATCTCAGCCCGTGAAGGTTTTTTTCATCATATATTTTCCTCTTCTTCTTTTCATCATATATTATCTTCCCCTACTATTTTGAGGAGGGGGAGTGAGATAGCAGTGAGGTGGAGCTGAGCATCAGTGTGAAGCCACCACACCCTGAAACTTTTCACATGGTATAAAAGACAAAGGATTGCACAGCCCATGAAGTATGTCAGAGAAATGACATCCTCTACTTTATAATGAAGATTATTGTATGATGAGAGTCAATGAACTGTGGTCCAAATAATCAAAACTGTACATTGGAAGGGAAGAGGTGCAGCATGGAAAAATTGCTCTCTGAATTTCCCCCCGCATGGTACTCCCAAGATGAGCAATTAGCCTTTCAAGGATAGGGGATGCTATAGTGGTAGACATTATGCATTGAGTTCCACCTTCTGCAGGGAATATTGTTTCTTCCATGAGCAGCATGAAATATCACAGGGAAGGTTAATTATACTGCCTGTTCAGAATACTTTTGTTTTGAAGATTTAAAAAATATTATGTTACTTTCTGATTCAGGACAAAATATATTTAACATTGGGAAAAACAGGAGGGGACAGAAAAAAACATTCCTGTTCTCCTGTAGTGTTGATGGTCTTCTGGCACGACATTTTATTCACCACAGCATAACTACAACTAGTGTAGATCTGTCTGCATTCAAATTTGTGGAATTACACAGGTATGAAACTGAATCACTCTAGTGATTAATTAAACCCACTGAATTATAATAAAGCCAAATCTAGGACCATGGAATGGACTTTTGTTCAGGAATGTTGGCAGAAACACATTTAAAGTATGATAGCTTTTGTCTTCTTCCAAGTGTGTTATTATTTTAATTGGTTGTGTCACGCCCACAGAAGAGAAAGCACTTTACATTTGAAGTTATCAGTGGCAATGCTCATGAGGTAAAGAATGATATGCCCAGAACAAAATACAACTCCATCCCTACTGACTCACATACATTGTTCCTTACGACATGTTATGTGACAGTGTTCCAAATATTACATTCAGTGCTACCAAGTTAGGAATAAATTTATCCAAGTAGTTAGTCTTTGTTATAAGGCCTGGATAGCCTTTTTTAAAATTATTATTATTATTTTTATTATTTTTTGCAGAACTCTGCAATGTCCTTAATTTCTTTCTTCTACCAACAGCAGATAATTACCTTCTAGCATTCCTATTTTATTCACTGAAAACTGACACTTCCTTCTGTTTTAGTATCAGTTCATTGTGCAGAATTCTTTGTAGTGCTTTAATTAACCTGGCATGATGATCTCGGTACAGTCCCAAGTAAAATTAACATCAAAAACTGATATGGAATTGTTCTATGCAGTAGCTTGGGTGATGAACACATACCATATGGCAATTTTTAAAAATAAAACCTGCCAAATAGCATATTTAATGTGACTATCCTGGCATACTCACAAGGGTTGTAAAAATCAAAAATAATTCTGAGCACTGCTCATTTCAAAGGATCCCAAAATATTTCATACAAACTATCTATCTTTCTAAAATCAGCTCACCTACCACTTAAAGCAGCCACTTCTGCAGTGAAATGCAGCAGTTATTGCAGTAAAGCACAGCAAATTGGAACAGCAATTTTAGGGCATATAATGAAGATAAATGGCGTATCGTATTTAAACTGCAGGGGCAGAAGGTAATTACCCAGATTTGAAGCTGGATGAGATACCAGACCTAACACATCTCTTGCAGAAAAGTGTCAGTCATGATTTAATGGCTGGGTAACATTAAAATAGAACTTGAGCAAAGCCTGGTATCTAACACAGATCACATAAACAAGTTGGATTGTGGGGGAGAAGAGTTCCTGTTAGTGTTTATGTGTGGATAACATCCATAATGTCTGTGCTGCACCCCATTGCTGAATATTAAAATTTAGAATTGATTTTATGGGCATGATCTAACGTCCACTGAATTCAGTGGGAAAAAAAAAAAAGAAAAAAAAAAAACAACAACCAACCAAACAAAAACATTCACTGGCTTTGGATCAGGTCTCCTGTCAGTTCTAGTTCACTGGAGAGGGGAATGGTACTGTGCTGTGTTTATTACCTTACAGCAGTGCGGTGTATGCACTGCTATATATGGGGATGGCAGATTAAATTAATGGTAGATTACATATGGGAATGGTAGATTTGAAAGAGCAACATATCCAATCAAGACAGGAACTTTTTCTTTAATGATTGTCATCATACTTTCCTAGCATCTTGCTGTGCCAGCTGCTTGGCTGGACCATTCTGAGTGTTTTTTGTGGCTGCTCCTGGGCAAGGCTCATAGCTTGGTACAGTCCACATACTGTTAAGCTGAAGATCCAACTTACAAGCACCTTTGCACTTTCAAGCCGCACTAATGAGAGGAAAAAATGATTCATCCTATGTAAGGTCTTTGGAACTACCCCTTTGTTCTGACAAAAGAAGGAGCCACCTTTACCCACTGTCCTAACTCAGCTTCTCAGTTATCTGCCTAGTGTTACATGGGATAGATGTATTCCTCAGATCTTCCAGCAGTAAAAAAGATCATTCATTTCACCTTACTTTTCAAAGTAAGAAACTTAACACTGTCTCGCTTGCCACTTTTGCCTGCATTGTCACTACACAGCAGTGGCATTGTATTTACTGTTGGTAGTTTATCACAAACACTTCACACATTTCTTCTGTTCAGGCTAAAATGTGAGCGCAATGACCTTCTTCCTTTCTGAAACTGACTTTGAATAATGAAGGCAGGAGCTTTTGGTGGTCAGTTATCACCATTTTCCATCTTAACTCACTTCTAATTATAGACGAAGGAAAAAAGATGGTAAAAATCTTCTCAAAAAATTACCTTAGCAATCATTATTGTCCTCCTGAAGCAGAATACTCACTCAGTAGGGAAACAAACAAACAAACACCCCACACCCGTGTTCTCTGAGGTTAGCCTCATTAAGTTGCTTTCCTGATTATTCAGAGCTTTTGTAAGTATTTTCATCTTCTTTAAACATTTGAAGATTCCCTGTAGCTGTCAAGAGTCTGAAAGCTTTGCTGATGCTCACCCCTATGGAGAACTTAAATGTTTTTCCTCTTTTCAAATTCAAATTGTTCATAGCCAGACAGGACTCACCTTTAGTCATGCCCTTCTTTTATTTTAAAATCCAAGATACGCAAATTGACACATGCATCTTCACAGAGCCTCACTAAAAATCATGGGGCTATGGCAACATGGAGTTTCCCTTGCAAGAATTGGATCAGCATCTTTGATCCATCGCTGTCTTAAACTGCTCTCATTTATATGCCAGAGCACATAACATTTCTTTCCCCCTCCTATTCTAAATGCCATCTGTTTAAGCCTGATTACACTAAGATTTCTGTTCTAGTTCTGTCTTGAACTTGAACATAAGTGTTATGCAAAGAAGACCACCCCTCTGAGGACTGTATCTGGCTTTTACATTAATTAGGGCAGCTGACATCAATGTTAATTCATTCCCCAATTATTTTAGCAGAGTTTTTAGTCATTTATATACACACACACATTTTCAAAGTAGAGGGCAAGTAGAATAATCTGGCAGGAGGATGACATGTCACAGTGAACTCCACATCAAATTGCATAAAATTAGTTTTTAAGTTAGTTTTGTTTTAAGTGAATGACTGTATACTTTCAAACCTTGATAATATCCAAGATGGAAAACTGGCACCTTCTAACTTATACTTGGGGACACATTCTGAGGAACCTGGAAAGAATATCTCAAATTTTACAGGTTGTCCCAATTTACCACTTCTTATCAGTATGACTGGATCTAAGATTTGGATCTAAGTCTCAGCTATACAGAAGTTTGAAAGTGGGCAGTTTTGACTTATAACAAGGAGGTCCAACATTAGGTAGAGACTTTCCCAATATCAGTATATCCGTAGTTTTCAACAAATGAGGGCTTTAGCCCCAGTTGCTTTTACTGAGCAGGAATAATGTTTCTATTAATCAGCAGCTTTATTTCTTGTGCCCATTTGAGAACTTAAAAAATTAATGCCTGTGAAGGGTTTGTAATACTTTTTCAGATCAACACCTTAGGAATTTAGCTGGAAAGTTAAGAGATGGAGAGGTTTAATGAAGATGCTTAGGGTTTGTCTCTCTTCAATTAAGGTCATCTAACTGACATATATTCCAGATAATATGTTGTTTATGATTCCGTAAATAAGAAAATTATTTGCATTGGATCCTGTAGGAGTCGATTTAACGTCTATTCTCCAGTGCCTATTGCTCTTGACGTAAGCAGCTGGCCTGTGAAGCAAGACAGAGCTTGTTAACCTTTAGGTGAAATCAGTGGGTCAGTGACTGAGGTTTGAACCTGCTGCAGGTTTTCAACTTTGTATCTTTAATAATGATTCTTGCATCAGTAAATTCAAATATTCCGCTCCCAGGGTAGGTAAAGTATCTGCACATTTTCATATAGTAGAGTATTATAATACTATCTATAGTAGAGACTAGAAGAGGAGAAAAGAAAAATAAATAAAAATAAAAACAAATATATGGTGTCAAAGAACAGACAGTATAGCTAATCAGGTTTGCTAATGAAAAAAGTGAAATGAACACAGCCTGAAGTGCCAACATAGCCTGTATCTGAGCAGGAAAGGGCCAGATATAGTCGTAAAGAAAACAAAATGAAACTCTTTTCTTCTTTGTACTTTACCTATCTGTATCTAATCATGGTTTGTTTTACAAAATGATAAATTAATTCCATATTATCTCAAGTGCTGGCATAACTCCATTTTTACATTTATTTTGTGAGAACTTGTATCTATGACTAGAAATATAGTTGCCTAGATGGAGTTTATTTTTAACTAGCTTGCAAGTGATAATGAATATGCTAACATATTCTAAGATTCACTAGTTTTGATTTTCAGCCTTATCATATTTATAAGCAGAAAAAAGCAATATACAGCTGCTTACACTTCACTGTTATTGGTGTAATTCTTATAAGATTTACATGTGGCATAATAAAAATTAAAATTTGGGGCAACATGGTAGCATATGCTGATCTAAATTAGGCCTGCCATGGTTCAACCCTGCCATTTATCAGTGGGCATCTGGTTCAGGCAGCAGTGTTCCTGCAGTCTTATGTTTAGCCATATGAGGTGGTAGATTTGGCTGAACACAGTCCTGCTGCAGCCACTCTGGTTTAGTGGCTGTGGAATTGCAGTGTGAAATGGGTGTTTAAAAGATGATGCCTCAGGAGGAGCAATGTTCGAACAATGGTCCAAGAAAGCTTTTGCCAGAACTTCTTGCAGAAAATAGTATGCTTTTTTAGTGATACCTCAAAAGCAGTTTCTACACAGCTTTTTTTTTTCTTTTTTTTCTTTTTTTTTTCAAGACGACTTTTTAAGTAATGAAAAAATTGGCAGAAACATATACCCATCTTGGATTAAGACTAAAATCCCAAAAAGCGCTAAAGTGGGATTTAGTCATTTAAGTTGCAAAATTTTTCTTTTAAACTCATTCCCTATGTGATCAAAAGGGATCCAAGGGCTACTTGTCCATTTGGCAAATTCAACTCACTCTCACCACACAAAGCTCAGCAGCCACTGCTTTCCAGGGGTGGGCTCCTGGTGAGGAAGGTACCGGAGCCTTCAGCCTTGGTCCTTGCTCCCATCCCTGCTTCTACGCACTAGAAGATGAAGTGAGAGGCACTCAAATGAGGTAAGGAGGAACATATGGGGTGGTGCAGGCCTTGTGAGATGGAATGAGACTGAGGTCTTGGTCTTCCATTTTATGGCCTTTTGTAATCAGTCATAGAAAAATTGGAGGAATTATCACATGGGGATGAGCTTCTGTAAAGCATCTTGAGGAATTTTGGCTGTGTTATGAAATGAATCTTGCTTAAATTGTTTCTCCACAGGAGCTTTTTGCAGCCTGGGTGAGTGATAGTTTAAAAGCCCCATATCCATCCCAACTAAGTGTAGGAGATAAGTAGTGTTAAATACCTCCTTTAAACTGCCAGTGATTAAATATCATCAATGACAAGAAAGTAAGAGGCCTTTAACCTAACCGAACACTTGTCTAAGGTCTATGCTCTTTAAATAAAACGAATATGGAAGCATTATAGATGTTCCTAGTCTGCCTGAAAAAATAAATAAATAAATAAATAAATAAAAACAAACAAAAAACAAACGATGTGCTTTTGCATGTCAGAATACCACAGTGTAAGAAAGAATTCACGTCACATGAGCCCTGTAAATAGATCATCAAAATTGAAAAATTAAGACAAAAAAAAGTAACATAAATCCTTGCACAGCTGAAATTGCCATGCAGCATTCTGTTTCATTTATAAGTAAACAAAATGTAGTTTACTCTAGTGACATGTATATGCTCTAATTTAGAGAAAGTTTTTGTAAAAGCTTTTCAGAAATTTCCAGTCAATGAATTATCGACACCACATTGAGATTGGTGAGGTATTTTTATATATATATATATAAACACACACATATATATTATGGAACACAGCAGAAAATAAAATAAGAATTCTGGAGAAGGAAAGAAACACCAAATAATTCATTTAAATGTAAGTCTATAGGAGGGCAGGGTCTTTAATATTCATATTAAAACTTTGTTAATTTTGAGCTTTAGGAATTAAGCTTTCAGCTCCTTGCCACTGAGGAAGGACAGGAGGACTGGGAGAAGAAACTTCAGAACAGTGTCTTATGGCACACCAAGCATGGGCATCAGCAAAGAAGGGACAAAGACAGGGTCACTTTACCATCATGTGGGTAGGTGTGGTGGCACTTTGTGTACGACAAAGTTAATTCCTTTTTGGACTTGTTTAGCATAGAGCTATTGGACTGGTAACTGAATCACAGGCTCAGATATGTGCTGAAGTGTCCAGTCATTCCAATTCCTTCTTTTTTTTTCCCATGCTTTCATTCTGAAGAATGGTGTATAGACTATGGTTTTATACACATTTATGGAAGTACATAAATTTATAATACCTGTATATATACAGATGGATAGATAAATAGATACTGATATTTGCACATTCACATGCACATGCTTATGCACATTGAGACTTTTATATATACTATACACCATAGGCATATGCAGGAGACTATACCATGTCTATCTTCTGGGCAATGCAAAATGGATCTTTCTGAAAGAGGCTCAGAATGTGCCTGAACAAGTAGTAACAGTTCTGCATCAGTAACCCTTAGAACAGACGGTCATATGTTCGTGGTGTTTGGGAACAGGCTCAACCCCACATGATTGTGCATATGGTCCAGGTAGTGCCTTCCCCAGTTGTTATGACTGCAGTCTGTGCACAGCCTTGCTGGAGTCTCCCAACGAACCTCTGTCTTTCCCAAGAACATGATGTTCCTGAAAACAGATGAATTATCTGTGCACACACAGAGCAATCCTGTAAGGCATCCATTGTTAGCCTGATATTTACCCAAAGTATGATGTTAATTGTTTATATAGCAAGTCAACATATAGTACTTGCTTGATGAATGCCCTAAGTAGGCACAGGGTCTTTAGGACGTATTGTAGACATTGTGGATTTCTGGTGCGTGGAAGGTGCTGATGAAAGTTTTTATACTGCTAAAGAAGGTGTATAAAAATATGAAGTGGTGCTGGGATCACTACCCAAACGTTTTCTATGTGGGATCTATCAAAAAGAAAAGAGAGGTGTGATAGCCTCGTATATGAAAAGTTTTTTATACAGTTCCAGCATTTTCTGGCAGCTCAGTTTTTAGAAAATATTTTTCCCATCTTTCTTAATACCATTTTCATATGGAAAGCTTTACCGATCCCCAAGTGTGATATTTTAATCTGCCAGTTCATAATCTTGATAATTCAGAATAACAATTTATCACAGGTTATGAAAGAATTAAACCTAAAAATTCTGCTGCTATTACACTAACTTGTCACTGCAAATAGAATGATGGATTTCAGTGCACTTCCTTGATAGAAACTTAAATATATAAAATTGGTATCAATTATCTCTGTTTGACACCATCATATTAATCTTGCTGACTACTGAAATAGGCCATCCTAGACAAGCTATACATTTGTACTGCTTTCAAGTACATGCATTGTGCAAGAGCTTTCATTAATGTTATCATGCCCCTTCAGCTCACTTCTCAATAACTCAATACCACCCAATTACTGGCATAAAAGTCTGTCACGTTATTTACAGCTCAGAAGTCTCCAGAAAGACAGTATTAGTTGTGCGTAATGGAAACAATCTCAGGTCTAAATTAACAGGAATGTTGAACTGACCTTCTGGGTATACTGTTCTGTTGAACTGTTCATATACCTGTATATCACCACTAAAGATTTTTTATTTTTTTTTTGGGAGGGTGGGGAGAATGTTGGGAACATAAAAATTATCTTACCTCTGCATGTGTAAAGTAACACTTACCATTCACAGGCCTAACAATGTTCTTTGTAAATGTTTCTCTGCCCTTAAAATAATTTGAGGAGATCTGCCCAATTTCCTTTGAAATGTCAAAGAAAATTAAATGAAAAAACTTGCAAGGTCCCAGGTACTCTGGCTATGGTACGTCCTTGATTTGCAAAGTAAGTTTGTCTGAGAGCACAAGAACTGGAATGAATTTCATGATTATCATATTCAGATCAACAGATAAAAATATGAATTGAATAGGCCAATGCTGCAATATGATTGTGGACTTGCCTGGTAAAGAAAAATATATAAGTAAGTAAATATATAAATAAAATGAAAGTTCTGCCTATGAGTTGTTCAGGGAGGACAACAGATAACACTGATAAATGAGAGAATATTAAAAACGAAATTCTGAATTACTACAGGAATTTGGGAGAGTGCTTTTTAAGGGTAGAAATCTTTCAGCAATACTCAGAACACTGTCAGATTTGATTACAAGTTGCTCAAAACTCTGTATAGAAAGACAATATTTCTGCTCTTGACCTAAAAGGCCTCTATTTATCCAAGAGAACTGTTATTCTCTATAGACACTTGTTCCTTTTCTCTTTTATCTCCAGTCAGAACTATTAAACTTCCTTTATCTTTTCCCAATCTTGTTGCCTTCAGTTCTTAGTATAACCTGTGGGGCAAAAAGGGCTGATAATTTGCATGATGAAATGATAAAAAAGACTGTAGGTTTTGGGTTGTAGTTGTGTTAGTTTTCCTCTTGACTCACCAATGTCATACTTCTTTTTACATACTTTTGGTTTCACTGAAAGATGGAAAAATTACACAGACTCAGCCATCCCAGCTGAGTCCAGGTCATGCTTTGTTCCTCTTCACTTATCACCAAATCTGTCTTATTTCTATTTTGAGTCTTTAACGTTTCATAACCCACTTTATGTTCAGATTGCTAGAACACTTGGATGAACATTCTTTGTTATGCATGTCATCCACTGATTGTGCATTGTTACCCATTCCAAATAGATTTTCTCATCTTTTTGCTCTACAGAATGCATTGATTTGGAGAATAAACAATCCTTGGTAATATCTCTGTTTTCCTTCTTTTTGTGATAATGCATGTGGAAGCCCTGGTATGTTATCACTTGCAGTGGTGTCCAATATTCAAGTCAGAACTAAGAAATATTCTCTTGCTTTTTTCCTCTGCTGTTTCGTCTATCACAGGAAACTGTATCCTGCAGCCTGGCTATGGCAATCAGGTCCTTCTTTTGCATCACTGTTGTATATATAAAGCTCACTAAATCTTGGGGTTTGATCCAAACCTCAGTAAAGCCAATGCTTCAGTGTATTTGGGTTATATGATACCTCCCATTCTTCTTCTGAAGTGGAGAGAGGATGTAAATTAACTTTAATTAATGATTAATTAGTCCATTTTCTTGATTATTTGTAACTCAAAATATATATGATATGTGATCTGTATGTCCAGTAAAAAAATGAGTGCATGTAGAAAAGATAATTTTGTTTTATTTTTTTCTTTATTCTCTCTCTTTTTTTTTTTTTTAATTTTCAGCAGGTTTTGTGTGCCTTATGCTTCATCAGCTCTACAGTTAAGTCACTAGTAATAATCATCTTCCCCTTAGATAATGTAGTAGACCATTCAGGCACTTGCAGTAGCAATAAAATAAATAAATAAAAAGGAATCACATCACCATAAAAAACTAGAAGCTAAAGTAAACCCACTGTGCAAGCAGGTCATCTGCTGGCTAAGATGAAGAGCATAGGCGCCAAGCATCTCCTATCATCTGCACCTTGTGTCTCGTGATTAGCTGTAGGATAAGAGTCTGGGCTCATAAAGGACTCCTGTACGCATGTATCTGTTGAATTCATGCCTTTGTGGTGTTATCTCCTTTCACTCCTTTCTTCATTTACCCGGTAGTTATTATAGGCCAGTTGGATGTGGAGCCCTCTCAAAGCTTCTCTGCAGCACGGGTCGGTTGAGTATTGCCAGACACATCTCCTGAAGGACAGTGACTGTAGGTTTCATTCCTGTCACGAGACAGAGGAATACAGAGGAAACACTAAACATGAGTAAGGAGACCAAGCCAAGAACTTTACTTTCTGTTGGAATACATCGGGGCCATGACTGAAGCTGGAAGGGTCTAACTGTCTGCCCCACAGGACTACACACCATGTATCTCAAGTGTTTATTTGGCAGTAGTGCTAGCTGGGGTCTCGTGTTAGACAGGAGTGGAGATATCCTTCTCCTCTGTCTTCCTCAACACAAGGTAGTCTCAGACTTCTTCCTTCTTGAATGTGCAGAGTTTGCCCTCGTGACCTGTTCCTGGGACCTTGCAAGACTATGCATTTCTTCAGGTTCACAGCAAAGCCACAGTCTAGCTGGTAAGAACTATTGGGCTCAGTGTAATGGTGTCTAGGGGAAATGTAATGTCCTATGATGTTGGTCGGATAAATGATCTAAGAGTCCTTTTGGCCTTAAACTCTATGAGTCTATTATATCTCACCGTTCACCACTATAGACTGAAAATATGAGTGCCCTGTTGTTGATAGATGTACTGAATGTTTTTATAACCTTGCACAAAACATTTTGATTGCAGACAATTTGTGATTTTATTTCCTGTTAGTTCTGTTTCCATCAAATCGACTTTGGTTTGACAAAATGGCTCTATTTATGTTGAAGGTCACCCCTTCATAAGCAGTGATTAGTGGAATCTATTTTACAGTTAATCCTTCAAAGACCTTTATTTACTATTTTCTTGACTTTGCATCTTCAAAACTATTTATGAGTTTCATCATTTAAAAGCTTAGAACCAAATCCTGCTGTCCTTAATCCACCAAAGCTGTCTTTTAAAAGACTGAGCTCTTTTAGGATCTTAGAATTCTATGCTTATATTTTGTCTTTCTTAGTGACCATTAAACCTGTGTGTTCTTGTCAAATGGTAATCTGCATAGAAAAACAACAAAAAACAACCAACCAAAAAAAAAAAAAACACACCATCCTGCTCTAGCTCCTTTCAATTCACACCTACAAAAGTTAATTATAAAAATGTTATTAACTTGACTGTTGACTGCTCTTGCATAACAAATATAGTTAGATTGGCTTTTATCTTTCCAGTTCATTGCAGCATGATCATCATGCCTGTCAAAGCAGTGTGTTTTCATACTGAATAAACAAAGTACAGAGGGGTTAATCTCAGCATTTATGTAATACCTAATAATACATTCTGCAAAGAATCCTTAGAGCAAGAAAGCTTATTTTTATTTGCTTAATAAAAGGAAGTATGACACTATGTCCTTACAGTTTGCCCAAGTATTGACGGCCCAAAGATAATGCATGATAACAAGAACATGGCCTATGTTCCTGTGATTTAAAAGTGATTCCAATTTACTTTAAGGATTAAAGTGACCCCTCTGCCCTTGATGAATCTTTTGACTTACTGTATGTGTATTAAAGTGCTTTCCAGTGGCTCATTTTACTAAAGCTTTATTTCCATCAGTTTTGCCAGATTATAGCAACGGTGATAAATCTACCCTGTTATCACAGACTAAGGCCTGAGGGTAAATGGAATCTTGGTAACTGTTATTTCAAAATTGCCGTTATTTCCTAGGAGAACAGCAAATGTTCAGAAGCACCCAACAGTCCTGCTTACTGCAGTTATCTCACATTATAAGGCAAAACAAATAGATCTGGCGTTTATGTAGCAGGACCAACATTCATCATATGGAACAGCTCAAAGGACACAAGCATACTCGTAGTCACATGAAGTTCTTCTGAGGTGGGCCCTCAAATGCCACCAGTGTGTTGGACGTGCATTGGCACAGACACTCTGATATCATCACATCAGTTGTGTTAGAGGCAATGCGTGAGAGCCAGTCTGCTGCTGTGCCTCCAGAAGGGACCCTTATAATCATACTGATATTGGGCAAGCTGTTTTGGTGACTGGAAACCATTTGTGACAGACCTATTCCTCTGTCTTATCAAAGAGAACTTAATGTATGATCACCTCATTTTAAAACTGACCTGGAAATAGGATGATTTATATTTTTTTTATATTGGAAGAAGAAAATTGTTGGGAGGTTCCAATGACCAGCTGGATCTTGGAGATGAAGATTTAGTTTCATAAATTTATATTTCTGTAATAATAATTTTAAAAGTTTTATAAATATGATATATTTGCCTCTTTTTTGCAGAACTTTTCCTATTAAACAGGGACATTTTATGAGGTTAGTCCTTCAAGCTTTATCAAACTTCCCTTAAACAAGCATTTATATAACATACAAAGCTACCATACAGCAGAAAAAAACCCTTCTTTATAGCAAATTGCAACTTTCATATGAAGATCAGACACACAAAGATTAGTTAATAACACTTCTGTTCACTGCTTAAAAATAACTTCTTATGCATAATATTATTTCTATTCCATTTCCCTTCTCATTCCTTTTCCCGTCTCCTTTCATACCCTTTCACTTTCCCTCATCTTTCTCTTTCCTCTTCCTGCTTTCTTCATTCCCGTTTACTTTCTCCAGAAAAGGAGAAGAGAGGAGAAAACGGGTGAGCATATTCAGTGAAACAATTTAAAATAAATTGTTTTTAGTGTTTGATATGTTATGATGTATAGACTCCAATAGTACAAGATTCAACCAAAGGCATTTTTCATATATTTATAATATGTTTTCTTTTAGGAGTAGCAATGGAAAAAGAGGTCTCACCAAGCAATAATGATTTATTTATTTTTTAATTGTAAGCTAAGGCTTTATCACTAGAAGCCCAAATTCTGGCCCAAATTCTGACCCAAATTATGATAAAGGGAAACATTTTGCTTTGCTGGCCAGACTACCTACATCAAGGTTTTTATACCTGGGATAAAAGCAGGCATCCTTTTATAAAGGACAGCAGTGGGAAATAATACCTGTGGGAGCAAACAGCAGGCAGGAATAGCTCAGAACTGTGGATCAGGACTAAAGCTGTCCCTGTTCCCTGTGCCCCTTCAGCAAGTGATGCCAGAGATGGATTTATGGCTTAATGAAACCCAGTTTAGTCCTTGTCTCTTCTGGGACAGAATCGCTAAGTGCCTCCCTATGTGTTGATCTTGAGAGAACTCCACAGGCCATCCCATAGATGTGTGATATAAGTGATTGCTATCAATTAAAATGTATAAAACTTCACTTATTTCCTTGCAGATCATTTAGATATTCAAATTACCAAGCTTTTAGTGCCAGAAATTCAATTAAAGGAGTAAAAATTCTATGTTGTAATAAACTTTAGTATTTGAAATTGCTTAATAAAATGAACTTCATCTTGGAAGTGTTGTGTGTTTTTTTTTTCTCACTTTAATGTATAACTTTTAATTATTTCATTCTGACTTAACTTGTTAAAAATGTCTAATTACTATTTACAACAGTGTGAGGTATCAGGTTTTCTGGGCATTCTCTACCTTTGAAAGCATATTCAGCTTGGTTTTATAGGCCTTCCTTGGGTGAACTGAAAATGCTTTACAACTATTAGTCCCTTAAAGATGACTGAACACAGAAGTGAATGCTTTTCTATTCAGAATAGCAGATTTTACTTAGCCAACAGAATTGAAAAATCAACGCAGAAGATGAAAACAAAACCAAACACCACCACCATCTGTAAAAGCTGTACTCCACAGGCAGCGTAAGGAAAAGAAAACTGTGGCCTACATGGTCTCTTCACCACTAGCAGCACTTTAGTTTTCTTTGTAAACAGAAATGTCATGAATGTTATGTAAACCATTACTTCAAATGACCATATGAAAAACAAGATTTGTTGTTAATCCTTTTGTTATTTTCTTTCAGTGGATACAAATCCAGTGCTTAGATCCCTGGTGTTATTCCCTTTCCTGTTCTTAATTAGCAAGGAGTGTGGTATAGGATAATGGTGGGAAAAGAGAACCACCAAAGCCCCGCTGAGATACAGTCTGAAACCCACAACCTTGTAGTCTCCACCCAAGCTGGAAGGGACCTCTGGAGATCATTTGCTGAACCCAGCCCAGAGCAGAGCCAGTTGAGCTCAGGTTGCTCAGTGTCTTTTCCAGTCAAGTCCTTGATATCTCCAAGGATTTCTGCTGCTTGGGACCAGTCCCACCACAATGGGTCTGTTTTAAAGACTCTGAGTTTGTCTTCACACACTCACTCATCTCCCCTGCAAATAATATCATGAAAAAAAAAAACAGTTAGAACCTAGGGATTGCTGGAGCAGGATGAGATCAGTGGTATAAAGACTAAAGCCCTGATTTAGAAGCTGCCACTGGTTTGAAAGTTGTGTCTTCAGAGAGCAGCATGCAGAAGGATGGCTGTACAAAGGAATAACCTCTGCACTACTCTGTCTCTTCTCTTTCTCCATGGTGTGCCAGTTTGTCCTTGAGCATGAAGCCGGTTTCCCTTGACAGTTGCCTCCGTGCTCTGATGTCCTAGTCAGAAATGCAAGAGAGACCTTTATCTGCTGAGGCCCATTTGCACAAATATAGATGCACATATCTATCTGTCTTTTTGCACAGCTTTCCTCTGTTGTTGAGCTGTAATGGACTGCAGAGTAGCTTTTGACTCCACTGTTCATTTCTGTCTGTTTCTCTCAACAGACTCGCTTCACCCCACACATCCCAAATGACCATTTCTGGGTTTGCAAATTTTTTTATGACTTTGAAAGTACTTGGAGGCATTCTGTAATATCCAAGCTTCAAACTATTCATTTAGTGAAGAGACGTCAATTCGAAGATTTTTTTTTCTTCATATTTTGAATAGGAAATAAAAACGTATGTCTGGCATTGCTATTATTTTGCAGATTGTTAGCTGGGTTGGCCGTGTGTCCATACTGCTTACACTGTCTGACTGTAGCTGACATGTTCGAGAGGGACAGAAGTTACTTGGATCCCTTTCTCTTAAGTGTCTCCATGTGTTGCTACCTGTAGATTTAAATTTAACATCCTTTTAATGGTCTGGTCCCCAGGGACACCCGAGACCCCCATGGGTCTTACTCTGAGTACAAGCAATAATTTGTTATCTGACTTCTTATTGAAAATGTGGGGCTCAGCAGAACGTTATGCTTCAGAGGACAGTTACGTCATGCTCCAGTGGTGGTGAGAGAGATTCAAGGAAGCAGGCAAATGAGACTGTTGAAATGGCAATCCTCTGTCTTCCAGTCAGTTTAGGAAAGACTGAACAAAACTGGGTTACCTCTGAATGCACAAAGAGGTAGGGCAGCTAAATCCTTAGCTGTCTGTGGTAACCTGTGCATGGAAGTACTGCTAAAGCATGACCCAGAACATAGGTGGGAGTTAATCCCCACCAGCTGCACCAGCGGCAGAGGCGCTGGGGCAGGCTCTGCAAAATCACGGATGCTGCACGCTGGCTGAGCACACCATTTAGGTGGCAGCCTGGAAGGAGCTTAGGCACATACAAAGCCTTTGTATCCCTTTATCAGTTTTGTGCCTCAGACTTTGTGCTAATGTAAAAATGTAAATCCATAGCAATTAACAGATGTTTTTACATTAGCAGAGCTCCTGGGGTTCTGCTATCTCCATTTGTCTTTAAACATTTTATTAGAAATTTGACACCAGTGATGTTCTAATTAAAGTCCATTTTCTAGCATGAAGTACTTCTATATACAGCGCTGCAGATTTATTCTTTCGAGACTGCCTCCAATTTCATGCTTGCTTACAGCAAGTGTTACAAATACTGTTATTTTTGTTGAAAGAATCATCACTGACATGATGCTTAGGCTGCATTTCTGGAGCTTGTTGATTGCTGATTTTTCTTAAGATCTGGTAATTCTCGGTGGACCTCATTTAGAAACCTGTGCTAACTGTGTGTCCATACTTGCTTCTGAGTTTGCATGAGAGGTTACATTCAGATCCAGTGAACAGACACTGAAACCAACTGCTGGTGTTGCAAAGATAATTTGTCTGTCATAAAATGAAACAAGAAAGCAGCTTGTATCTCCTGCATAGCAACAGAAAAAATAAAAATCAAATTGCTTTCTTTAAATGAGTTAAGCATCATTCTCAGGCAGGAGCAACAGAATGATTTGAGCAAAGAAAGAAAACATCTTGTTTTTCTAAAATATGTCTTGGGGGCTAAAGGAAACTTTCTTATTTTTACTTTTTATCTTTCTATAATCTGAACTACATTAGAAGTGAATGAGACGCATTCTTGACTGAATTTGTAATTAAAAATAATTTAGTAGCAGAATTTCTATTCATCAGACTCTGGGATACAAACTTTTCATCAGGAAAGCACTGTCTATACATTTCAGTGAATTTAAAGTTATGTGCTGTGTGCAAAGGGACTGTTTTCTGAGCTTGTTAGGTGTAAATAGTTTACGATGGGAAAAAAAACAAAAAACAAAACAAAAAAAAACTAACAACAAAGCATTTCCTTTTAAGGACCTTATAAGTAACTGCAACAGCCCTTGAATTCTATAGTTCTTGGTCCCTAATCCAGAATGAAAGATATTCAGTTATTCAGTAAACAAATTTCAAAGATATTATAACAGAAGTCTATCTATTTTAATATATTTAGCTATAATTTATCTCAGAGCTGCTCTTTAATGAGGCAGCGATGTGCTTTTAAGGTAAGACATTTCAAAACAAACAGGCTCAGTAGTCCAACAGGCACTTTTGCATGCTGCAACGAGTACTAAACAGATGCCAGATTCTGCAAAATGTCACTATGGTATAAGTCCTCAAATTATTTTTGGCTCAAACACAGTTTAGCTTTTATGTAGTATCTTCATTACTAGGAATGTCTCAGATAGTGACAAAATCATTTTTGTCTGTTGAGTCTAGGAATTTTTGCTGGTACTTCTGTCCTGCTGGGAAAGAGGACCGCATTTCAGAGATGTTTGTAGTTCCCCAGCAATTTGCTAGTCACCCCATGCTGTCTTCACAAAAGTTGGGCTAGGAATTAAGCATGCAGTTAATATTACGCAAGGCCTCTGCCAGGTTTTTTTTACTTCCCCATTGTGACAACCGAGTGAAGCATATTGTTTTAAATCTGGCAGATATGGATCTAGAGAAATTCATAGAAGTTCCAGGGTGGCAGGCTTGAGCTCCTGCATGGTGACATTTCCAATGTGCAATGCTGTCTCCCCATGGATGAAACATGGGGAGTCATGTGTCAGGGCAGTCTTCCATCGTCTTTACAGTTGGAGTTCATTTTGTGTACATTGCAAACCCATTCAGATGGTGGTCTTGGAGAATTTTTCCACCTCAGTCTTTTGATATTGTAATTGTTGTAATTATGGGACTTTCCTTGATTACAGCCTCACCCACTCTAGTGGGTAATCTACTTCTGTGATGTTCACGTGTGAGGAGTTGTTTTACTTTTTAGTTTGCTGTGATTTTGAGAACTGTGAGAATGCTATAAGGCATTGTCTCCTGCACATGGGTCTTAGTTCAGAGTATCCTGCCCTGAAGGATGGAATTATTCTGTGTTAGTTGGAGTAAGTAACTTAACTCAGGGAAATTAACATATTCTACCATAATTTATGCTTCATTGTAGATACTAATATGAATTAAATCTTTTTTTTTTTTTTTCCCAGTTCTTAGAAGTGTGAAGGGCTTTTTCTTTTATTTTTTATTTTCTTTTTTCTTTTCTTTTTTCCCTGTGTTTAAATCCAAACACTGAATAATAAAATAGTGATAGACAAGTTCTTAGTTAGGGTTAGCTCCTCTCTATCCCTGCCGCGTGGACAGTGTGACTGCTTCAAGTATTCTCTTATGTTCTGGTGTGCTACCTAATTTGGGGGATTCGCTTTGTTTTAATCTTCATGGGATTTTTATAGTCTGGTTTTAAAAGAAAGGCAGACCTTTGAGTGGTCTTAATGAAGCTCTTATGGGATGTAAAACATATGTTGTGTAAATTTGGTGTAACTCGGAATGTATGATTTGAAAAGAAAAAGCTAAAATTTTCTGTGGATAAATCTTCAGCACACAAAAAATTGTTGTATTACTTCCTGTTGAGCATTTGTTCTTTGCTCACATCCATTTTCTTCATGCGCAGCTGAGCTTCTGCAAATAAATTTTCTTTTGGGTTAGTTATTATTACTTAGCACATTGATTTTTTGAAGATGAATGTTGGTTTCAGTACACAGATTTCTATACCTGGCGCTTTCTGTAACATCATCTGTAACGCTGAATGATGAATGACATTTCATTATATCAGTATTCTGTTTTACCACATGTTTGTTTGTCCAAAGGCATTGAAATATAGGGCAACTGAAATGCTGCTATGTGTGGAGAACCTCTAAATATATCTATTGTGTACTCTACCACCATGATATTAATGATGTATTCTCCCTCTGAAAAATCAAAAGGTTGATGTGAACTTTTTTTCAGAACTTTGATTGAAAGGATAGGATACCGGCTCTACAGAATTCAATACAATCTTTGCTGCTGCCTAAAATGAGTCTGCGATTTCAACCCAAAGGAAGGAAATGGGCTGAGTGGTTAGTAATGGGATGCAGAGAGTCATTGTAAGTCTTGTGATCCAGAGTTATCTGCTCTCTTCAGAACAGCTGACTTTTGGGGTACAATACAACCTGCAGTGTCTAGTGTTGCAGTGACTGTTTAAATATGCAATGTGCCAGGCAGAGAAAACAAGCAAGAAGCATGCATTATAGGCAAGTCCCTACAAACCCGGCCTGAGAGCTAAGCTTCCCTGTTCTCTCTCTTTTTTCTTCTTAGGGAATGAGTGAACCACAGAGCTTCAGTTTTTTAGTCACTGTATTGTAGTGCTCTGGAGTTAGTGAGCTGCTTTGAGATTCAGCAGTGGAAGACAGCAACCTTCTCTTTTTGGTAGTTTTCATTTACATTTCACTTTCCAAGCTTTTTATTTTTATTTTTAAATTCTACATTGATTTCTCTGCATAACTTTCTTTTTGGGGGGAGGGTTTGATGTCTTATCATATTTAAGTGTTAGTGGCCTAAGTCCTGGACAGCATGATAGGAGGACAAAGAACAATTATTTTGTGGGTAATATGCTGGTTTCTTGCTTGCTGTAACTGTTGCCTCCCGTGCTTTGCACTTTGCAAGTGATATGCCTAGTAGTGGTATTGTGAGACATTTTTGGCTATCTGTCTTGTTATTTGGGAAGCTTTAACATGCTCAGAATTTATCCTCAAGCAATTTTTTTTTTATTTAACGTTGTTACCTGAGTACAGCAAATATAAACCTGCCTGTTCACACACCTGGCCTAGGCTACTTTAATCTAGAGGGTTACTTCTCTTTTTAATGACATATACAATGACTAATACACTTAGACAATATAGGAAGTTCAATATTCTTACCACCATGTTAATTCCTAGATTGCTCTTCTCTTCATATTTTTTTCTTGTTTATGTTGAACATTAATATAAGATGAATAAGATGAATGACAGATTTTTGTGTCTTTTGTTTTTGTGGAGGGTACTTTTTTCCTTCTCTTTGACGCAACTGTCAAAGAAAAGTTTTTTGCAGGCCTTGTTTGTTTTGAACTTCTGGGCTTTATTTTTTATGAGTTTTGTCTGAATATGATTTGTAGATCTTGCTGCAGAGGGTTCAGTAAAATGCAAGTGAAACTACTACCTGTAACAGTCTTCAGTGCAGATCATATATAAAAGAGTTAAGGTCTGTTATAATATCAGGCACTGGAACAATAGCAGCTTTTCTTCAAAACACATATCACTACCAAAAAATGCACAAGTGAGTAGATTTTGCTTGGCTGAGAAAGGAGTAACAGACTGTTCCAATGTATTGGATAGCATCAAAAGTAACTTTCTAGTATGCAGCCACAACATTATGCTCTTTTGCTCCATAAGTCAAAGCACTCTAGTAAATTTCAGCTGTTAGAACGAAAAAAAAAAAAACAGGCAGGCATGAAAAAATAATGCACCTCAGATTTCCATGTTAAAGTCTCACAGGCTGAAAAGAGCAAGGAGATCAGACTAGAAATAATATTTTCTTTAGAGATTTTGACCCCCAATTAATTTTTTTATGAGTTAACACAATGCCTTGACACCAACCCCTCCACTGCATGGCTTCTGTTGCTGTGTGTACAGCAGAGAGCTCAGATCTCAGCAGGTCTCTTCTTTCTCTACAGTTCTTTGTCCTTGCAGTTTCCCCACTGAAGGATAGAAAGTCTTGAATAATGTTGCCCAGTTTTCTTTTAGCATATGAAACCCTTCCCATAGGGTATGGTGACAGGAAGAAATGATTGTCATCAAGATCTGGCCAGCTGGCTGTGTCGGGCCCAGTGTAAGAGAGGTGATGGTGGAGAACAACAAGAACTCATTGTGTGAATCCAGTCCCAAGGCACAAGACATCAGAGATCTGACGTTTCTAAATGCGTACTGGGCAGCACAAAAATCCTGAGAGTACTGGACCCTGATAGTCATTTGGCTGGAAGATTTTTATCAAAAATTTACACTGAAATCAACCTTCAACCTGAAAAAGTTTTAATTTGATCATACTACAACACCTTGGTAAATCTGCACATTTTTTCAATCTAAAATTTTGAACTGATTTCACATAAATAGATCATTCCCATCCAGATTTAACTCACAAGAAAATATATTTTGCCTACCATTTAGACATGCTATTTAAAAATGGGCATAAGGAATATCCTAATACTCATAAGAAAAGTCACAAATACCTATTAAAGAAATAATATTAACACCTCATAAAGCACTGTTTAGAAATAATATGCAATTAAAAATGGACACCTTAAATTTTCCTTCCTTTTGTCTTCCTACACAAGTTTATTTAGTAAATGATAGTTGTGGAGTTATTAATAGCACATACAGCTGGTAACTCAGTTGTATGTCTGTGCATTCCCTCCCCTGAATGTGATATACCTGTTCTAGCAATCCTTGAATCAGGTTGATGGTAACTACTTATATTCCTTCAGCTAGCATAGATAAGGGTGTTCAGTGCTTGTTTACATGTAAGCTTCATAGAAACCATTTCTCTAAGATAAGATTTTGTGTGCTTTTGACTCTGCCGTCCAAATGTATTCAGTTTTCTTTCTAGAAGAAGGCAAATTAGAATAAATCAGAAAGAGCACAGTGGTTTCCTGACATAATGAAAATGTTACTGGAAAACCACATTATAAATCTATTACAATTAAAAATCAAACTGATCTTTACTAGGACTAATCTAACCTCAGGAGTCATAGAAAATAGCCAGATTTGGTGGAATGAAAAGTTTTGTTTTTTTTTTTTACACAGAGAAGCAGTCAGCTTTTGTACTGTCTGTCAATAATGATCGTAGCAAAAGCAGTGCTTACTCATAGTAAGTGCAGAGTGTTGCTGCACTAAGTGGCAGTTGTAACACAAACATTTTGATTGTTCATGTATGGTCACACACTGCCAGCTGTTACAGCTGCCATCTCAGTGCTACTGTGATTATACATGCAAGTTCATAATGAGAATTGAAGAAGTAGTGTGGGAAAACTCCACGCATTTGATTTGTTTGTGTTCTTATGAAGTTTTCTTTCTATGAGTATTGAAGTATTCAAGTGACTATCAATACTAAACCAGGAAAACATTACAGCTCGATATTCTCGTATAGAAAATTTTTGAATAGTTCATTTAAGAGAACAGTTTGCAATTTGTTTTCCTTTCTTATGCAAGTTACCCACTAAGGAAGAAAAAAAAATTGAGGGTGTGCTTACAGTAACTAATGCACTGTAACAATGCACTCTGCAGTGCAAATCTTCACAGTTCTCTATCCATGGATCTTCAGACTGAGTGTTATTCAAAACGGACTTACAATAAAGTACGGACCTAAGACTGTCATGGTTTGCCCTGGCAAACCACATTTCAGATAAATTCCTAATTATGAATCATTAATTTATTCTATGCTACTACCTCCATCAGATATTATTTCCACATTCCTCTACTACTACTTTTTTTTTTCTTTTTTCCTGAAGTGAAGCCATGTACAAAAGCGAAGTCCACTAATCTATATGCAGTGACTAGAGCGTGAATTGATTTGACTTCATGTCTTGAATTTAATCTCTCTACTCATGAGTCTGTAGCTTGATGCTGAGATCCTCATGGATAGCATCCTCAGAATCCTTTTTCTGCACATTAATAACGCAGTGGGATAAGGGCCTTCAGTATTTCATCTACTGTTACTATTGTTTATTTTTATTACAGTTAGCACAGAAGCCCTGGCTGTACAGAGGCATCTGTATCTTGTTATATGGCCATATTTGAAAGCTAATCTCTGGGTCTAAGAACTTGTGTTGTAAAGTAAAAATGAAGCAATTAAAAAGGAAATACAAGCAAAGTGACATGTCCAAGGTCAAGAAGGGTTCTGTAGACCTCACTGTCTTTCATAAGGAAAGCAATTACTATGTAAAACCTGGAATATTTTGTGCTGCACCTTACAGACGATATATTACAATTACTTTGAAAACAAAGGATGTTTCCACCCACACAGTAACGAAACATTCTTTTAGAGAGGCTAATGAGATTTTGTAAGAACCATCTGTGGCTTGCCTCCATTAGATCAAACACCTCTAAAAATGAGGAAATACCTTCTACTAAAAGTAAAAAAGAATCAGAATAACAATAATCATCTGTGCATTAGAAGCCAAGTGTGCAGAAAAGTCCAATGACACTTTAAAACACTGGAAATACACAGAAAAAGCTGTAATACTGAACAAAGACTCTAAGGTCAAAGGAAGCCCTCTATGATAAAAGATGGACTTGATGCAATGTTGATTTCCATTGTCAAGAGGTATGGCATATGTTATGCAAAGATACCCTTCTTATTGAAGACAGCTTAGCTGAGGCTTTATAGAAGATCTCCCAAAAGCCTACTCAAACTAATAACGTAGATTATAATGTTAGACAGTGCCCACTGAAGACTCAGGAAGAAGAAAATTTTACTGCTGAATGAAAGTGAGGTCAAATAGCTGCCCCTGTCCAGCCAACCCATGGGGTTACCATGGTTTGGGTAGTGCATGTGGCCAGTGATGTGCAAAGAGGGGACATGATGAGGGTTTTAGGCAGCTGTGATGAGAGGCACCCCTCCACAGAGGCACTGGATGAGAAGTGCTTTTGGCATTAACTTGAATCCGTAGTCTGAATATATAACAGGATCTGGTAACTGTATCAATTCTGCTCCTAATTAAATATGTTGTTGTTCCATTAACATTTATTTTTTCTTAAATGTTTCCTCTCTATTTTCTCCTAGAAGGAAGGTAAGAATGTATCTGAAATAACTTGTGAAATTAAATTATATTAATGAGATTTCACATTAGCTGATTCTCATGTAGGAGTTTATACCTCTGACACATTTTAGAAAAGGAATGGAATCCTAATTTAGCAACATGGTTTTAAAAATATCCAAGCAGTGTATATTATTTTTATGAAATTCACCCACTTGGAATATTTCTTTAATTTGCTCTTAAACTTAAACTCTCCTTAAAAATAACATTAGCATTGAAATTATGTCTTTGAGCAGGTTTCTGAATAGATCCCTAGTTTGCTCAACAATTATTGCTAAAATGATGTGATCTTAGGAACCCTTGTTCCTGTCTGACATTCTTTCCCTGTGACTAATTATTTTACAGACTATGCTTTAATTGCAGGGTGTAGGAGGTACTTTCTGTGACTGGTAAGTATTAGAAGGGGACATGTTCTGCAGATCATTAAATGTGCTACCAGGAATAAGCACACTTCTGAGAGCAGTAGCATTTGTCAAAATTAGTCAATGTGTTTGTTGAGAGCAAGAGGCCAACTCCAGGAATGTCTCCTAATAATTGCTGGCACGGTGAGTGCTGTTAATTATTTAACATGATATGGAGGACATAGGCCTTCTCAAGAGGAATGGTTTCCTTTTTTCTTTTATTTACAAACAGGATGCATTAAAAACCCTGAGTGATTTAAAATTGTTTTTTAAACAAATCTAGACTGACAATTTTCTTGGTAGCCTGCAAGCATTGCTAAAGAGGAGACAAGTTACAGACACCAAAATATTATGCATATTTCATGGCTTCCTATCAGAACATAGAGTGATGTAAAATAAAACTGTTAACAGATTTGAGCATCTGTGCCCAACTTAAACTAGGCCAACATCATTGTACTTTCAAAGTTATCCACTAATGAGAGTATGTATGAGACTTAGGTCAGAAGTACTGCTTTGCAATGCTGTCTCTCGCAGTGCTATTATTTGCTTTTGTTTTCATTGTGTCTGAATGTGGCATAACAAGGGCTCATGTTCAGCATTAATGCCATAATCCCCAGGTGACAAGAACACATCAGGAGTGATCACAGATCTAGAAACCTATGAGTAAAAATTGAAAGAACTGGGGTTTTTAGCTTAAAGAGAAGATTGAAGAGGGGACATAGTAATAACTTTGCCTAGGTAAAAGATAGCCTCAGGGAGAGGTACTTCTACAAGCCCTGTGTACACAGGACAAGAAATAAAAAGATTAAGTTACAAAAGAAAAACAAACAAACAACAAAAGCAAACAAACAAAGTCCACAATGTTTTGTATAGAAATAAGGAAAAGAATTCTAATAAAAATAGCAAAGCAAGGGACTGGATGGGAGGCTGTCTAGTTTAATTTGGACTATCACTGCTCATGGGCAGTTTGGACATAATGGTTGTTGCCATTGGGGACTTGGCTTCATCAAGCTCTCCTCTAGAACTTTTTTGCTAGAATTTTATCAAGGAATTCCACCTGGGATCAAAAAACACTTCCCAATGAAAGTTTAATCAAAATAGGTTTGCTTCTAGTAGAAAGTTTCTATTTCATCAAGTTTTAGGTTTTTGTTTTGTTTTGTTTTGTTTTTCCTCAGAAAAATCCTCATAACCAAGTCAAGACCCCTGTTGCTGGAAGGGTTCAAGCCACTCACTTTACTGATTAGTAATGGGTTAGGTGTTCTAGATCATAAAGTAGCTGTGATAGCAGTTGTTCAGATTATCAGTGACACCCTCCAGACAGACATCTGGAAGTTGTGCTTGAGTGTACAGTAGAGCAGTTTTGATTTTGCTTATTTAGGGGATTTTCTCCCTCTGTAAATCTCTGTATATTCACAGCTCAATTTGAGAGGTAAGGACTTCCATTTTCTGTGGCACTGAAGCCCCAGCTCTGAACACATTGCAACAAGCCCTTCACTCTGCATAAGAGCATTTAAAGTTATTTTACCATGTTTTCCAGGACATAGTTTGTCACTAGTAGACAGTTTCTTTCTCCTTCCTGGACAAAAGAAATTGCTGCTTTAGTTCAATTTTACATGCAGTTGTATGGAAAGACATCTCGACCTCTGTTAGTATCCATCTCCTTAAAGAACAGTAAAAAGTAGTTATACATCAATTCCATTGCCTGTAAAAATTTTCTTTATTGAATCAGTTCTCCAAACTGTCTTAGCTGTGAATTGGTGCGTAGCCCAGAGTTTAGAGGTACCTGACTGGAAGGAAATGTCTCAAACATCATCACTGGCTAGTGCCTGCTTAAGACCAAAAGAGTTACAAACAGGTGATGCAGAGCTATACACAGCAATCAAATTTTACAAGTCCGATTTGCACTAGAAGACATGTGGTGAAAGAATGAGCTTAATGTAATCCATATAAAGGTGATCCAATTTCAATGCTGACTCTCTCTTCTACATTTATTACCAGTTAAGAGGACCTTGCATGGTACCATATCAGTACATACCTAGCAAATGTGTGTACATACCTGCAAAAGGTGAATCAAGTCCATATACAGTTCTGGAGACAGGACTTACCAGGCACCTTGTTGTTCAGGTTGCAAGAGGGAACATACTTAGGAAATCCTATCTTGACTTTCCCCAGCATTCTTGGATATTATTTCATATTAAAGCATATTAATTGGCAACATCTGTGGCTTCATTTGGGGAAATTAAAAGCAATTGTCTAGACTTCTGTTTAAAGGCAACAGCACAAGAGAAAGCAGGTGATGAAATGCAGTATCTTGGGGGGTTGCTAGATGGTGCTAAAGCATGTATAGAGGCATATCACATGCAACTGCTGCAACGGCTGTTTTTGTTATGGGTTATGTGAGAAGAGAGAAAAACCAAAGATATTTTCTATCTGTCCAGCTTTCTACATCAACTCCAATGGAAAACAAAACAAAACAAAACAAAAAAAAACACCTCAACTACCTTGGTTTCTCAAAAAAAAATTTATTCAGGTTTACCCCAAATTACTAAGCTCACATTTTTACACATTTTTACAGTATTTTCATTTACAACAGAAATGACTGAATATATTTTGATGAAGAGATGATTTACCAAAAAATGTCAGTGTGGGAAAACTAACATTATTCACAGAGAGAAATGAAAACTGCTAATATACTTGATTTCAACATTTCCAGAAGGATACACATCAACTTTTGTTTTTCAGACAGCATATTAATTTAGAAATTCATACTTGCTCAATTTTTGTGAATGTTTACTTGACTGGAGAGAGAAGAAGTAAAGTGAATAATACTAATAAGTAAAGTGAGTGTTTTACCAAAATCAGAATGGAACATTTCAGGTAAAATGAGAAAAAACATTTATACTTTTTCCAGCTTCACAAATCATATAATATAATTAAGCTAGTTATGTTGACTATGTGGTAAACCCAAACTCTCTTTGGTTCATCCAATGTATATATTCCTTATTTGCACAGTTACAGTAACTACAATTTTGAACATGCCTTCATGTGATTTAAACTTATCCTGTAGTGTTAGCTGAGGGTTTTTTTTAGAGACTGATATAAGCTTTAAGTCATATAAAGATAAACTCTTCTCTCAAGGGAATACATTAAAAAGTCACACAAAGGCTATTAAAAATTAAACAGTATAATATACTGCATTTCCTATGGGAAAAGTTGTGTTGTCAGATAATAGAGAGGAGTACGCAAGGGAAAAAATATAGGCAAATAATTAAAGTATTTGCTTTAAAAGTATGAGAATTGTTCTCAGAGTGATTAGCTATTGTTTCTATATGAAGTAATTTTGAAAACTACTTAAAATTAGAAAACACTTAAATCTAATTTGTTTTGATGCCAATAAAGGCTGGCAATGACAACAATCATCTAAGTAGTTTGAGAGAATTTAACATTAATCAGGTTTTTAATTAGGAAAACAACAAACTGGCTATAATTCTGTGGAGACAAGCTATAACAAACTTCCTTGTAGGTCAGATTCAGTTAACTTACAGCCAAGAGAGCGTGAAATGACACTGTGATTTAACAAGACCAAAGTCTGCCCAAGCTAAATTAATAAAACCATTTGCTCTCAATGCTTCTATCAACAGCATTATGAGATAGCATCAATGAGTGTTCTTGATGCTTTATTGATTAGATACTTGCTTTTCATCATGTCTGAATGTCTCATGCCACCTAAATTGTCATTCCTGTCTCTGCACGGTATGGAAGGAAGTACGTGCTGAAGATGGGATAATCTGAGCTATCACAAGGGGAAAATTACTGAGAAAAATTCCTATGACGAATGCTTCCTGGTATGAGGCTTTATTGACCTTGTGTTTTCTGTCACCATGATAACTGAAAGAAAGAAGGGATAGACTTGGCCTGCCAATGCTCAGAACTGACCAAACTTCTACTGTATATGGACCCAAGTCCAAACAAAAAAGTTCAGCATAGCCTAAACAGCTAGCATTGATTTTAGTGTCGGATTACATGCCAGTGGCATTTCCCTGAAATACACACTGCAGACATCTCCTTTAAAAATGAAGATATTTATCCTTTTTGTTATTATTGGACCCATACTAGGTTGTCTTCATGTTTATTATGGCATGATACATCACTGCTCACAAAAGAGTTAGTAACGTCAGTGAAATTTTTTTCTTTATTTATTTGATCACTGCTTAGGTCAAATGACTGTAAACAGAACAGTAACAAGGACTTTAAAATTAAACTTGATTAATTTAAAAATTATGTAACAAAATTAGTTTTAACGTGAATTGGAGAAAATCTATGTCTTATTTTTTTCTCTTTACATGCTAATTCAATACATTTTATGTATTTGAGAAACCACAACATTCTAGCCAGAGCTCCTCTATACTGTTTGTTCTGTTTCTGACGTGCTTCGCATCCCTTAACATGAGTTTTCATCTGGATGACTTCATTAATTCTCATTGTATAACCTTTCCTGAGCATGACCACCAAGCACAGAGGAGGTGGATGGTTCCCATGGAGGAAAAGCCCCTTTTGGCAATAACTAAGTTGATTTCAACAACTCTTGAAAAAGCCTCAGTGGAGAAGCACTCCTCAGTGTGAGTTGCTGTCCCACTGACCATTTACAAGTTTTGTATAAGCAATGTATAAAACAAGCAAAAATTCAGGAGAACAAAGATTAGGACATGACTTTGATTTTTTTGCTGGCAAACTACTGCTGGGTGAGGAATGTATTTTTCGTTTAAATAATAAATTTCCATGAAAAACAGATATCAGAAAAAAAAAGACCAATAGCTGTGCTCCCCTCTTTCCTATGCCAGCTACATAGCAGCTAGCTGGAGTATGAGGATGCTTCCTCTGATGTCTTGGTGTGAAATGAGGCAAGTCCTTGGGAGACAAAGCTCAAAAGTAGAGGAAGAGATATCTTCCAGGTCTATCTATAACCAGGTCTATCTCTTCCTGCATGACTGTGCTGACAACAGAGCAAATACCCATCACAGGCCGAGAGGGGAAGCACTGCTAGCAGCAGAAGTTGGTGTGCTTCTGCAGGGACAGCTTTTTACCAGCAGCAGCCCCGCAGAGCTTTACCAAGAGCTAGATCCCAACTGCTAATTGTGGGCAGATAAATGTAATCATGAGCACCTTCAGAAGCAGGTACTTTATAAATAGTGAGGTGTTACACGATAATTTGTCTCTGAATAATCCAAACCTTTCTTAAGAAAGGTCTTCTCTGACCTTAGAAAAGGCTGGTGCCTAGAGATTTTCTACTCAGCTGAAAAATACATCTGTAGTGGCTTCTAAGGGCATGTGTTTATCAGTCAGTCTTTTGTCAGGTGCAGATGGAAGCCTTTGTGAAAAGGCCACATAATGACTTCTGATATTTTCTGTTTCACAAAGGTTTCTGTGAAGCACCTGTAACAAACTCTATATTTGAAAAGTAATAGATTAACAATTATACAAGTATTTACATTCAGACTAACGTGCATGTGAAAAAAGGAGATAAATTCTCTTTGGTATTCAGAAAAACTAAGAATAGGTCCAGTGATAAAATGAAGATTAGATCTGTGATAAAATGTGCCACAGTTTCATAAAAATCAAAATTAAATAGAAATTACCAGTTTTTCAAATTAAGCAGCCAAACAACAACTAGGCGCATAGGTTACTGGTGACAGAGCTTGATGAACAAACAGAGCTGTCCTTGAAATCAATATACACATGTAGAAACAGAAGTCAGGCTAGGCTATGTATGACCCACTAAAAAATAATAATAATAATATAATGCGTGTGTACTTCATACACTGTGAGAAAACTTGTGGCTTTTGTTTATTTGTTTGCTTGCTTTTTGTGCCATTTCTACTTCTGGTGCACTGCAGATGTGCAATAATCAGGATCTCTGTTTAGCTTTCATTACACAAGTTGATGCCTGGAGCACACAGGGACACATCTCTCCATAAAAAGATCACATAGAATTGAAACCTACTCATCTCATGCCTGTTCCAATGTATTTTTTATCCCCATACTAAACTTGAAATCTTTAAAAAGGACATGCTTGCTTGATACAGTTTTAGATGCTTTCTGTTGCAGGAAATACTGATGCTTTTAAAATGCAGTGAGCTGTCTGCAGAGCACACAAACAATCTACCCAAAGAGCATAATATTAGAGCAGTAAACATGCTTCAATTTGAAGCTAAATCTATCAAGGTCTGCCACAAATAGTGCTAAAAATCCTTCACTGGTAGGAAGTACAATCACCTCCAAAAGTGTGAGCCCCCAGAGCTTCTGAGACATGGGAATTTCAGACCTTAATTGTAATATCATTATGAAAATTTCAGACCTTAATTGTAATATCATTATGAAAAAGACACACTATCATTGGTATTTAGAAAGTGGGGCCAGTGCCTTGCATTTGGTTTCAAGATTACAACTTGCATCTTGTCAGAACAAGAAGAATCATCAGAGGCACGTGAGAGTTAAGCTCTGAGCTGTTCCAGAGAAAGTTGTAAAAACTCACAGCTTATTTATATTCAAATATTTCAGAGTAAGTAATGCAAACAAAAGTGTAAAATGTGAAGAAAGTAAATGGTGAGCAGGAGGCGATCAGTTTATATATGTCTGGGAGCTGTGAAGGAACTGAAGGAATGCCAGATTTGGATTAATTTCTTATTCAGTACCTCCCCTTGCCTAAGAATAGTATAAAAGTACAAACATATACATCTCTTTAAGAAAGTAGACCTTAGAAAGTAAAACAAAAACAGTGAGTCTGAACAGGAAACACTAATATCTGGGAAATAATAAGAGTACCTATTCCACAGGGGAAGGAAATCCTCCTGCAGATGACCTTCTGACTTGTTTGTGCAGGCCAGAAGGGGTATGGGAGGGGGAGAGAGAGAGAGGATTAGAAATGGTTGAGGAATCATTGTTTTACTCTTACTGTTTATTCATTGTCAAGAAAGAATGCAACTTTAGAGACAACACATACAAAGTGCTGGTTTCAAAGGTCTACTCACTTGCAAAGCCAAATATTAGAAGATGCTAAGCCTCTAGTAATTTATGCTGGTTTCAGGGTAGTTGTCAGAGTGCAGCTCTGTTAGGAGCTGGTCACAGAAGAACTATGAGAAAAAATTAAAAAAAAAATACATATATATGAACAAACAAATAAAAAAACACCACCAACAAAACAATATCATAAGATTGTGAGCAAAACATTCAGCAGACACTGTCTATACCCTTCACAACTAGACATACCATCTGCTCCCAATCTGTCCTGAACAAATCAAGTTCACCTATTAAGCAAAGAGCTCCTCAAACATGGGAGTGCTTGAATTTGCTTCACAGAAGTAAAAACTCAAGTCAAACTTTGAGTTTGTGAGAGTCTGTATTAGAGTTCCATTAGGAAGAAAGGAAGAAATCTCTTCACCACATTAATCATGGTAAGAATCTTCCAGTCTTTAAGGGCTCTTTTGCAAAACATGTATTTGAACTGAGAAGTTCATAATCCAGTGAATAGTTTCAGTGAAATCAACTTGAATATTTGTATAAATGCTTAGCAACAGGAGAAAGAGAGAATCTAGGCATAAATAAGCTGATGATTTTATTTTTCACAAAAACACTGATGGCCTTTCTATACCTGAGGTCCACAGGGGTCCTTAGCCGAGGCATAGAGGATTGCAATGTTTATGGATATTTTTACAAATGCACACAAATTTTATAAATAAGTTTTTCTCCAAGTACTGCCAGGATGGATGAGCTGTTTAACTGTTCCACGCCTCATGATGTCCATAAGGAAGCGGGGAAGAGAATGTGTTTTCTCAAGGAGTATTGGTCATAGTGGTCCAAGTGGCATTCTGCATGCTAGGTTAACATTTCTGTCTGCATGTGATTTTCACATTCAGGTCACACCAGTACATTAGTTTTAGTTTATACCTAGTGAGTTCCAGCACCTGCAGTTTGAATAACTGAATTCAATGTATAAAGAAAAAAGACAACTGTACCGCTCATTTTTAGTTTCACAAACACCGGCAATAAGTCATGACATCCACAATGAATAACTGAACAGTCCTCAGTGGCAACACTTCATATTTCATATTTGGGTTCTTGTTGGCTTGAAATGCAATAATCTAAAAACTTTGTCACAAAAGCAGAAGTGAGTTGAGATGTCTGGTTTGAGGGTTCCTCAGTTCAATGTGTGCAATTGTACAAGGCTTAGAGCAGTGTGAGGGAGAACTACTTCCTTCCTAGTATGGAGAGCTCTTGTTCTAGATAACAGTACAAATGCCCAAAATACAGGCCTGTGGTTCATAAACAACTTTATATGGACTGCTCCTGGCAAGGCTTTGGTAGCAAGAATGCATGCAAGCTTCTGGCATTTGAAGAAAGTTTAGATTCAGAACATTTGGGTCTTGCATTTAAACCAAAATGCCTCAAATGAAATGTGTCAAAACAATGTTGAAATTTTGCTTCAGTGGAAGTATTCCTACCTCACCATTGGTGATCATGCGGACAAAAGGACTTAAACCTTTTTTGTCTCTGTGCAGGAACAGAGCTAATATGCAGGATAGACTCTCCCAGGCTTTTTTTTTTTTTTTTTTTTTTTTCCCTCTGGTTTCTCCCTTGGTGCTTGGCTGACTGGAAGGTCTCCAGTTTCAGATTTAGTAAAATATGCTGTCAATCAGATGAATTTAATCAAAAATAACCTAGTCAGCTTTAACAGCCATGAAATTTCTTTAATGTCTCCACTGTGCATTAGTGTTTGTAAGAAATGTAGCCACTCTACAGCATATTTTAGCTACACTTTTCAATATATAATTATTTTAGTCTAAAATATGTACAATCAATGCTAATGCTGAAAACAATTCTGTTTGATTTGAAGGCAATATGTAGTATCTGATCATTAAAATGTGATCAGCAGCTAAACAGGGTGCCTACAAGATGAAATGTTAAAAAAATAAAATAAAATAGGGGTTTAATTATTATTGTTATACAAGTCTTTTCTAATAGGAAATTTCTTGTCATTACAATATGATCACCATGGATAAGATTTACTTTAAAAAGTTGGAAAGCAGTTTACTTGTTAATGCAGTGCTTCCATGTCATGTATCAGTATATAGAAAACCTCATCATCATGGTTTGCTTGCCCTGCATATCCTGCTTTACTGATTTCTACTTCACTCTAGCTAATGCTTTATAGCCATTTTATTTATTTTTTTTCAACTTCATAAGCTGATAAGGAATTTACATTTTGAACTTTCTGGAAGCAAGTTTTGTAACAAAATCAAGTTTCATGGCAGGCCCTCTTTCAGGAATGCATTAAAAATTAATTAACCTATTTTGTTTCTATGTACAGGTTAGAACTTCTGCCTAAAATACATTACTGTTTGCACAAGAGAATCGTAGGAAGCTGACAGAAGAGGCACTGGAGTTCATTTTACTTAGAGTCCAAGTTTTTTCTTACAGATTTAACTTTGAAAGTCAAGAATCCTGGCTGGGAACATCAATGAAATTAAGAGGCCTGAGAAGTATAAGCTTGATGTTCTACAAAATCAAATCTTCTCTTTTCCCAACCATAATGGTATGGAACCATTAAGCACTGTCTCTGATAAGCATGTCTAATTTGAATTCACTTTATATTACTGCTAGTATCAGCTATACCTTTGTGCATCTTCCAGATTACAGGAATATTTTTGTATAAGGAATATCTTCATTTCTAACAGGAACATTTGAGTCATGTCCCCTTATTCTTCAGCAAATGTCACATACTACAAACCACAGCACTTCCATGACTTGGTTAGAGGACTATCCCAAACCAAGAATGAAATCTGTCATTCACTCACCTACTTCAGGAAACAAACAAACAAACAAACAGTTTTAAGGACCTTATCTCCTGCAGTAAGAAAATTGCTGGGGAAAAATAAAAAAATAAAAAAGGAAAAAATATTTTAAAAAATTCCTCTGGAGAAAATGACCGAAATTTTCTATTTTTCCCTAAACACTTCAATTTCCAGAACATATAAATATTCCTGTATAATGAATATTACCTTTCCCAACACACCAAGATTATCAGGATAACTTAGAGATAGTCATGCATCTTACTAAACAGCATTGAAAAAAAAGGAAGTAAAACTGGTGGAAGGAAGAAACTGGTGGAAATCTCTATACTTTTCTGCTATTTTATCATGCAGTCTTTATAAAGTCCTTCCAATATGTGTTGCACTTTTCAGACACAAGATGAAAAGAGAATTACAGAACTCTTAAATCTTAGTGGTTAGGTTTTTTCTCCCCTCTGCTGTATATTCAGTAGGGAGATTCTTACTGAGAACTTTGCTTCTTGATCTTGCTGTGACCTGCCGTAATAATCTCAGTCTTCTGTTTCTAAAGCAATTCATTTCCATCAGTCACTGCATTAATGGCCTGTTCCCAGCTTACCCTTGAAAACAATGATAACTTCTTGGGGCTTGTAAGAGAAACACATTGTAATGCTGGGCCTGATCCAAGGTCTATGGCTTTTCCACCAAGGTCTCCTCAAGTTCTTCAAAAGATGTGGGTTGGGCCTCAGACCTTTTACTTGTGCAGCACCAATGAAAACACAATAGCTTCTATTAACATATTAGCAACTAGTATACTTGTTAACAGCAAGCAATGCGTAAAAGAAGTGGCTATAGAATAGCTAAGTAGAATAGCTTATGTGGTGCATGAATGGAAAGGGCTATGTGTGTGTGCACATCCTTTACTTCTGTGGGAAAATAAAGGATGAGTGTTTAACAGTACAAAACTTTGGTAATGATTGGACTTGGACTTGTCTGGGAGACTGGCATGTGAAAAGCTCATGCAATCCCATGAAGTTGAGTTAAGACAGAGTTGTCTTAGAAGTGATTACTTCTAGGTGCAGTCATGCTTTTTCAGCAGCTCCATGTCACACAGAACCTCCTTGTTTGGTGGCTTCTTTTGGGGAGTCATATCATCTGACAGGGAAGCAGAAGGTCTTCACAAGCATGATCACTGTTTCTACTCTGAAATCTACCTGGGGAGAAGACAATCTTTTTTTATGTAGCAGGAGAATATGTCATTAAGATACTACATGTCCAGTGTTCATGGACATTTCCAGAGGGATGTGAAAATGTGCCTGAAATGCACCCAGAACATAGTACAAAATCATAATGTTTTTAAAGAGCAATATCGCCCTGTCTGGAACTGGGAAGAGGTTATTCCTCTCTGATGGAAGAGGAAATCTTAGATACTGTCAGTTTCCTAAATATAATTTCATAAGAAAAATAAAAGAGGTCTTTCCTGTGCAACCAATTGTTATCTATATACACCCATTTTGCAGATCATTAGTTGGCTAACTGAGCATCAAGCAGCAGCCTCCTATATCCTGTATTGTTCAGAATGTTCTGATTTTATCAGAATAGGGATCTTCATTTAAAATCCAGACAGAGCAAGGGAAGCTGGCAAGAAGCAGTGTGAAAGGAATCGTCTGCTGTGGCTTCAGGCAGGGCTGGAGGCTATATAGAGTCATTAAAAAAGCACTGTTAGCCCACTAATATACCATGGGTCTTCAGAAGAACACTGGAGGACACAATATTTCAGTACCCTAGAGAGGATGTTTAGTGGTGGTAATTTTTTATAGTATCCACTAAAGAAAAAGAGAATAGTTGTGGTTTTTTTCCTAAATAAATAAATAAACAAACAAATAAATTGCTGCTCTTATGTCTTCTTCTTCTTTTATTTTTTCAAGTAGATTAGTTTTCCTTTAAATACTAACTACAAAGATGTTGTATGTTAATTCTGGAAGGGCTACAGGCAACAGAGGAGAGGGATAGACTCATTTTTGGAACCAAAGTTTTGGATGTGGTTCAGGCACCAGCTAATATAAGATTGCATACTTTTGAATAATAACATTTCCAATTTACTTTCTGAGGGAATATGTGCTCAGACATTTTATATATTTATATATTTTATCTGCATATCCCATGTGCAGTATGGTGTAACCCATCTTTTCCATGGGTTATACCAGTGGCTGGAAGTAAGAAAATCTTCAGTGTAGTGTTTTTACTATGGTGATGGCCAGATTCAGAAGAGAGCTCACTGTTCCTCCACAGCACAGTGAAAATAAGTCTTCACAGCATGATCTGTCTTTCACCAGAGCTACTCCTCCATGCACTCACCAACAGGCTTTTCCAAGAGAAAAGTAATTTGATTACTCAGAAGGCTTGTTTCGTGTCTGAAATACAGTCTACATTGTGATGGAGAACACAGAATATTGTTAGCAGTAACAGGGCATGTAAGTTAATGGAAAAAACATGCAAATTACTTTTTTTTTTCCTAGATATAAGTCTTTTTAAAGTGTATTTTTGATTTTCCGGCAAACGTGGTGTAGTAAGAAATACAAAGT
Organism: Cygnus atratus; assembly: GCF_013377495.2. NCBI lineage: Eukaryota > Metazoa > Chordata > Aves > Anseriformes > Anatidae > Cygnus > Cygnus atratus. The sequence continues at coordinate 63,276,912 of NC_066365.1, read as the reverse complement.
AGTTTCAGCTGCCTGTCTGGTGTTTTTCAAAAGGCAGTGAGATGTGAGTAAGTTTGTTGGTGGAGGTGAACATATTCAGTTCCAACAGGCAGTGGGCATGCTCCATTCACCTATTAACTACAGTGCTGCTTCCTGCAGGGAGGCACCCTTCTGGAGTGAATAATAGGAAATAATATAAAGCGTCCAAGAGTAGGTGTGTTGTAAAGTCAAAGGTCTCCTGCTGGATAAACAGAGAGCACAATTTAGCACAAGGTCATCTATGACAGCTTAATTCCACAACTGCCGTTGTTCCTCTGTACTCCAGATTTTCCGCTGACAGACAGAGCTGCTGCACAGGAAAGCAGCTGGAGGCACATCAGGGTACTGCTTGGTTAGATGAAGACTGGACAAGCGCCAGATCCATGGTCAGGGAAGTCTTGTGGGACCTGGCACCAGCCCTCCGCTGTCTCCTCTCCCCTGCAGAACAGCCTGGCCAGGGAGAGGATTGCTGGCCCCATTCAGTCACTCTTTTCTGTAATCTGCCTCCAGGCCTCAGCTTCATTACGTTGCGCCCACCTCACCTCCCTTGGCAGGGATCAGCCCGGCCACTGCTGCCAGCCTTGTGTTTCCTGCTTGGGACTGGCAGCAAGCACAGCCCATCATAATTGCTGCAATGAATTTATTTACCAAGGGTCCACATCCCACTACCTGTGAAGAACTGCCATTATAAGCAAGGATGGGCAGGCAGAAAAAGAAAAAAAAAAAATTTTTAGCACCACTGAAACAAACCAAAGGTATAAGTACTTTGCCAAGTACTCACCAAATGAAAAGGAAAAAGCAGGAATAGAAATCAAGGAACCTAAGGACACGTCGGGAGAGAGAAGGCACGTGCATTTGTTTGTTTTCACCACCCTTGTGAAGAATAATTAAATCTGCCACAAACCACCTTCTACAGTATTCTGAACTAAAAAGAGGAGGTAAATCCCCAAGTAATGTCATCAGCAGGAAAATCAATCTGCTGCAAAATTGGAGACTTCCATCCTTTTTGCTAAAAAAGAGCTGCAGCATATGATAGATAGAGATATGACTTGTGACACATGGAACTATGTTAACAAGTCCTCTATTCCATGTAGGATTTCAATATTTATTTGAATTTGGTGGAATTCCAATTTCAAATGAAAACCCAGGCACTGATGGCAGACTACAAAGCAGCTGAAAATTTCCAGCTGGCTTTAATGACACATAATGAAACCATTCTCAGGCTGCACAGCTCACAGCATATTATGCACCGTGCTTTACAAGATCTTCTTTGGTTAGTGATAGCCCTTACAGGAAGATTTCAAATACAATCAATTCCCTCCCTCTGCTTAGAGTGCAGGGCCTCAGCAAGTGTGGGGATTGCTTCTTCATGAAGGGAAAATCCAGCTTAAGGAAACAAATGATGTGTGGGATGTACACCAAAGAGAAAAAAATACTTTGGAGTGCAGAAACTTTCTATATTCAAAATAGGAAGCCAAACATTGTATCTCCACAACTTTTATTTCTCATATCTCTCATGTATGTAAATAATGACACCTCTGAGGAAGGGAGAACTGAAGGAAGAGATCTCTGAGGCAAGAAGCAGTGCAATGAAGCTGCCGCTTAATTATGTTCTCTGCTGGAGTCCCCCACAAAACTCAGCCAAAGGAGTTCCTGCACCTTGAATGACTTTCCTCTAAAAGCAACACCAAAAATTGCTGATATGGCAGAAAACATCTATAAGAGAGATGTAAATGTAGTGGAGAAAGACCTTGAATGTTATCATGAGTGAGTCTGTAGGCAACATGGAATTTATAGAAATATTAAAATGAGAAATAAAGAGGAAATATTTAGAAGGATCATCATTACTCCAAAGAAAAATGTAATAGTTGATTTCACTCTCTTTCCTTTCCTCTGTTCTGGTTCTGACTGAATGTAAGACAACTACAGAGTGAAAAAAGAGTGTGAGTTACTACAGGACCTACTTTTTGGAAGCATTTTTCTTCTTTTAAGTTAAGGAGACTTTTTTTTTTTTTTTTCTCATAGAGATGAGATTTTCTTCAGCAACAAAATATAGAGAAAGTAGTCCAGCAGCTTTACCAGAAGAGAGAATTTATTTAATAAATGGGCCAGTTTTGTTATAAAGAAGGTCTTCCATATATAGGGAAATGGTTGGTTTCCTCTAGCATCTACCTGAAACAAATTGAGAGATACCCTGCTTCACAGACTTTTACAGACATGCCTTCAGAGGCCAGTTGCAACCATGAAGGCACTTTTGACTGTTACTAACGCTGATGTAAGTAAAATAAGTGTATATAAGGAATTCTTTCTCTATGGCTTCAACCTCTCTTTGTACCACTGGGGTGCGAGGGTCTGTGTCCTGAAACACTGCCTTTGTTTTCAGGAGTGAAATTGCCCAAGGGCCTCCGCTTCAGCCCATTATTAGATATGCATTGAAGAGCTGACAGAAGCAAATTGGGGCAAGGTTGCTCTCTGGTTGCAGGCCCAGCAGGTACTCAGCAACATCTGCATGAACCAAACAAAGTAGTGGTCTCAGGAGCAGTACCCTGGCCCCCCCTGCAGCCATCTCAAGCCACTGTTATTCCTATGGCCCCAGAGCTACAGCATGTATTTCTTTATATAGGTAGAAGTGCAACAGCTCAACCCAAAGAGATATTTTCACTTCAAGAATATATTGGTGCTTAATCACTGCAGTGAAGGGAGAATTAAAAAGGTGATTTGAAGCCAGGTATTACATGCACCAGGTAAGTGCTCTAAGAGGGATTAAAAAACATGGGTGCAAATGTAACCTTTTTGTATGTGTGGGACAATGAGTCATGAGAATATTTGCTGAATTAATCCTTGTGGGATATATCAAGAGTATCTGTCCTGATTCATAACTGTATGAAAGGTGTAAAGTACTTTTGCTGCCAAGTCTTTTTCTATTTCACATACACCCTGCAGCAAAAATGCAGGTATAAAAAGTCATTCAGCACCTTCAAGTTTAAGTAGGAAATAAACAAGATTTTTAAAGATCTCATCTGCACCTAAAATCAGATTTAAATGTGTTAAGCGGGAATTAGGCGAGCAAACCACTGTGCAGATCTACTTCTACATAGTTAGTTTCTCTTCTAAAGCAGAGGAACTCTTCATTTTAATACAGAGTATGCTTGACATAGCTGCCAAAGTTACTTTGTTTAATTCCTTTAAAATATTGCTAACAGGAGGCACCAAAAATCCTCAGAGCACAGCCAGTGCTAGTGCAAACCCTTCTGGGCTGTCCTGCTCACATGACGCTGTGTTCTGGAGGTGCTGATATGAGGGGAAGGGACAGAAGCTCTCACGGTGGAATGGGTTAGGATGTGAATGCACTGCCACTCTGTCACACTGTGACCACTGTGGCAGGACTCTTCTCCTGCAGAAGCAACAACAAACAGATGAATTCCCATGAGCAGGACCCCACCTCACTTTTAGCATGTGGGAGAGCTGCCAGCTTTTCTTAGGCTTTCCCCATATCATTACCTGGCTCTCCAGGAAGGACACAGTCGATGCCACTGTCACTGTGCAGTGGGAGTATAAGTCTACATGCAGAAAAGATAAAGGACACATAGCTTTTTCATTTTAAATCATGTCTGATATTATTTTTTCTGTTATGTTTTCTGATCTCTAAGTAACATGCAGCAGCATGGACTAGATTTATTCTTCATCATACCTTCCAAGTAACACTGAAATAATTTTGGTGGTGTTACTGTGTATTTGCACCAATGCCAGTGGCTGAAAGTCGGGCTCTAGAGTTTGTGAGTACATTGGCCTCCATCTGTCAGTAATACCTGGTAGTCTTCTTGAGTACCTATAGGTTGCAGGAATGCCACGTGTGCTGTTCTTCTGGATGGGCGATCCATTAAAAACTTTGTCAAGACACAATCACAGCCTGGCAGCCATGAAAAGGTTAAGAAATGATAGCTACAACTGCAAGCTTCATATTTATGAGTATGAAGCCTAGTGAAGAAAAGAAATGTGAGTTTGTAAGATTGATGAAGTTTCCAAGTTCTGATGAACTCCACATGTAGGATAAATCTTGCTATTGAATCACAGTTAAGTTTTAATTGGCTAAATTTACTGATACTTTTTATTGAAAATGCCAGTAACTTTGGAACAAAGAGCTACATGGAACAGGCCGGGGAGGAAGATAAGCCTTTGCCACCTATTCATTATTTATCTTTTTTATTATTTCTAAACTAAATATAGTGAAATAATAGATCTTGATTATCATCATGCTTTCCACATTGTGTTTACATTAAAAATTAAAAAAGAAATCAATATAAAAGAATTTCAAATAGAGTGCACAGAAAGAAAAAAAATAAAACCCCTTTGTGAAGAAATTATGTTCCTCCTGCAGGAGAAGTGTCTTTGCATGCTTTGAATAGTGGTCTTTCAGTAAGCTAGCTAATAGACTTTGATAGAATTATAATTTTTGATGTATTAGTTGGTCAAAGGAATATTAATGTTTTACCCCAAGAAACACTGCATCAAGATTAGCAAGGTAACATATTTCAGATTTTATTTTCCTCCATTATTAGTGCCAGGAAAAGAAGTCTTGTTTGTACTACCAACTGGAGAACAGCTCCCACCTACTGAGTTTTCTTAATACACTCCATTTCTTGAGAAAATTTAAACTGATACACCTGGGAATGTATTAACAGTTCTTTTTTTTTTAGAGAAAATATTTACTATTACATCATTATCTGAAATAACATTTCAACTTGTATAATACAAGGATTCTGCTTACAACCTTATAGTAGTTTTACAAGACCATTTCTGAAAGCATATTTAAGATTCTTAGTAAATTTTCACTTATGAAATTTGACTGAGAAAAATAACCACCCCATTACTAATACCTATTTACTCTCCAGCCGCTCCATGTCCCTCTGGTACTTGGGAGCCCAGAACTGGACCCAGTGCTCCAGGTGAGGCCTCACATGGGCTGAGGAGAGGTGCAGGGTCACCCCCTTACGTGCTGGCAATACTCATCTGAATGCACCCCAGGACACCATGTCCTAGGTATACACATATTTTCCTTTTGCTGTGACTGTGAATCTCCTAGTAACATGAACAGAAGTGAAGTATTCAGCGTTAACAACCCTGCATACTCAAAATTAGCTAGTCCCTGCGAATATCATAAGGAAGGAATAAATATATTTTTTTTAAAGAGTCATGCACATTTTATGATTTTACATTTTCTTTTGGGTTCACATTTTAGAATTCACTTTTTCAAAGTTTTCATTGCACCACAGAGGACAGAGAACTTACTAAAAAGATGGAGTTATAATCACAAGACTTCAGGAATTTGGGATTTTAGTAATATACCAAATATCTTTATGTTACAATAAAACTGGAGTGATGGCAATGCCATCAGGACAGTAGAGAATATAAACAGAGATATAAATATGGGGAATGACCTGACTTTTTTAGATCTTTTCTATTTTAAAGACCTGATATTTTAAATCAGAGAACTACTAAACCCAGGTGGATCTTCAAACCCTGCCATAGATACAATTTTCACACTGCTTTACTTCAGTCATGCCCTTAAATTCTTAAAGTCTTAAATTTTTAAATTTAAGATTTTACAGTACTGACACAATACTAAAATCACAATTATATTGTTAGTAGTTTGGCTTCATTATTTGCATCTCCTTTCACTAAAACCTGAAACAGAGAAACTAATCAGTCAAAACCAGAAGTCACAGTTGAGTGAAGCCAGCTGTCTTCTATTTTCCTATAGCAGTGTGTGGAAGTAAACAAATTCAGCTTTTTGTGGGGGAGTTGTGTTCTTTGGAAAAAGCAACAAAAACACCAATGCTGGGTAAAATGTTAAGTGCTTAAGATTCACACAGAGATGAGATTCTTTTTTTTTTTTTTTTTTCCTGCGGTATCAAAAGTTGCCACTGTGTTTATGAACACCAGTTGTTCACAGCTACTCTGTGTAACTGATGAATTGTTGGAACACCTGGCAGCACTTGAGATCCAGGGCATGATTTTCTTTAAAATTTGTCATGAAGGGACTCAATTTCCTTTGTGGTATGTCACTCACTGAGCTTTAAAAGGGCATGGGTTGTTGTTCTTTTCAAACAGTTGCCACATGGACTGAGGCTTTTCCCTCTGGAAATTCACCCACCTTCTGATGTCAGATTTTTCTCACATCTGTAGCAGCCCCACAGCTTTTACAGCACTGTTCGCAGGGTGGATGAAAAGTAGCAGTCAGGTGCTAGGTTTTATATCCCTTTTGTGTCACTCATCCTCTAATCTAGTTCAGAGAAATGAACTGAGAAATTTTAACTAGGAGTTAGTGCTGCTGTATGAAATATCTCCTCTCCTACCCTCCATTTCCTCTTCTCAAATGCTCATACCTTACTTTTTTTTTCTTTTTTTTTTTTTTTTTGGTAGCATATGCTACAAAAACTGACATAAATGTTCAAATAATTTTACTTCTTCTCAACGCAGTCATTACGATAGCCTGCTCTGCTTCAGACTCAGAGTCAAGAAGGCTTCCTTAGGACAGGTACAGAAACTACAGTCTCCCTAAATCAGCTGTAGCAAGAGCAGGACATGGACCAAGGACAGCATACGTATCTAGCCAGGTTCCTGCCTTCATTTCCAGGATGATCTGTCTCCAAAGCTTTGCTTTTTTCCAGTTTAAGGGACAAAAAACCAGCTTATTCCCTGCATTTATGTGTTTGCATTCTTCAGTCAGTGAGGTGGAAGAAATAGATGGACAGAGGACTTACGCCTCATTCAAGTGTTGCCTTTACACTGCCTTTCATACCCTTTGGTTTGCAGAAAGCTGAAAGTCTGGGAAAATGACCAGTTCATTGATCAGATATTAGTGGGAATGAAAGGCCAGTATTTACCTAATAAACTGCATTGAGGAGGTATGAGCAGGGACTTTTCCAAACCCTCAATTTATACATTTCATGTAGAGGAAATGTTATGGTCCTTGGAATGTATTTATCTAGAGATAGCTAAATATCTTTTATATTCTATTGCTTTTTTCTATTTTGTACAATAATTTCATTCAATGCTTTGTAGTCTAAACTAATTTCCTCCACCACAGCATTTTATTATTTGCTGATTGTCCCTAGGTAGCTTAATTACTGGTAAGAGGATAATGAAGTAAACCTGGAGCCAATATTTAAGTAGAGTGGAGCTACTCAAGTGTAATGAGCATTTTAAATTTGCATTTTAGTACTTTATAAAGACCTATAACAAAATACCACCTTCCCTCCTGCCTTGCCTATTAAAAGGCTGTCAGGAGTTAGTACGCTGCAATTAACACCAAGGGCCAATGTGCCTTCCAGAAGGGGGTGCCTGCTGCTGGGCAGGCTCTTCTGGGGTTCCATCTGCTCTCAGAGCATCCTCACTAAAACAGAAAAACAAGAAAACTGGGGTCTTAAAAGGTTTCCTGGTGTTTTTTTCTTTACCTCAAGGAGACCATTAGGAGCTAGTACTGATGTCCTTGCACGTTCTAGCAAAGTTCATTATTTTCTATCTATTTAACCAAGTCTCATAATTTCATTGTATCAGCCAGACTCCACTTCTTAAATGTTTTGCTTTTCTTGCTGCAACTGCAGCAAGCTTCAAACCCCAGCTGATTTCATTTCCAGAAACAGAGTAAAATTCCCTTTACTCTCTCACACATAGTCTGTGGGGTGTCCATCCAAGATATCAAAAACAAGCCATGTACTGGTATGCTCTTACAAAGGGCTGGATCAAGGGTGCTGCGTTGGCAGGCACCCAGGGTACTCCCAGGTGTACCTGTGCTGGGTTCAGGATGCCTGCTCAAATGCCATTACAGACAAGGTCTCCTCCATTTAGGTGCAACAAGTAGGAAATAAAGGGCTTTGTTCTGCATAAAGGAACCGTGCCATGCCTCTTCTCCTCAGATTCAGACAATGAGCCCAACCTCGCTTTGCTGACTGTCACAGATGTAGCCCAAAAGTCTAAACAGGAATTTGAGTGATAGCTTGTCTTCTGCAATTTCTTTTCTTTATGATTTGTACGGAGGGACTTAATCAGGTAGGGCCTAGTAGGTGACAGCAAATGATGCTTTGTTTCCAGTTGTTCATGTGCTATGTAATGTGTAAAACAAAGGCCTCAGACTATACATATTGGTATTAGCCTCGCAGACCCCTCATGGGATCTACAAGGATGTAATGCCCTCAGTCACATTTCTTAAGTCTTTGAAGTGTTACCATTTTATAGCTACAGGACTTGGAATGTGAAAGGTGCTGTATAAGCCATTACTGACAAGCAGTCTTGTAGGAACTAAATTTCTAATCTTTTCCTTTAAACCATCAAATTCATTTTGATGCAATTTAGGAAATATGTAGTATTTCAATCATGAGGTATTTTATTTTAGTAAAAGTAATAAGGGAGCTTCAAGGGCTGTGATTATTACTGAATAACCACATCCCTGGAGAATTACAGCCATTTAGATACTCTTTGTGTCCAATTAAAATATGACACTGTAGGATTAAATGTTAGGACATATATGACAAGTAATGATTTCATGCCTTATTAGGTGCAAATAAATGTTAACAGGACAAGAAAAATAACAGGTCAAATTAACTCTTGGGGCAAGTGGGAAAACACTCTATTGGATTATGGACATTCTATGCCAAATACACCATGACTGGATTCAATCAAGTATGTTTTTATGGCTATGATATTTATGGTGCATATTGACTCTGTTATATATGCATACTGCACTGTAATTCAGGAAGACTCAGCTCATGGACTGAAGATCCAATGATGAAAACACTGGTCTCCCTCAGGCTTGTTTTACGGGAGGTGCCTGAGAAATGCAGGCAAGGCTAAGGGTCCCTTTGCTGTGGGTATGAAGTTCAACATCAGGGACATCTAACACATATCTCTTCATGGCAATAGATGAAATCTGCTATGATTAGCACTGTAGCATTTCATTCTAGTCACCCTGCTTTTCAATCACACTCAGTCTTTGGCTAGATTTCTTTCCAAGAAAAGGGAAGAACTAAAACTGCACCAGCTATCACTGAGCTGCAAACCACCTAAATTATCTAGTAGTAGTAGGCAGAGGAGAGGAACTGGGATTTGTTCTGAACCTGCTGAGGGGGGTTCAGCTCCGAGGTCTGGTCTGGGGAGACATAAGGAGCTGTCAGCAGTCAGGAGCTCCCTCTTAAAGTCTTCAATTACCTAAACCTCCCTCACAAGAATGACAACGACTGCAGGGCTGCACTCTTCTCCTCCCTGCTTTAACCAGTAACACAGTGAGTATTCCCCCATGGGAAAGAGCAGCAGAGACTGTCCTTTGCTATCCAAAAGGATTTAAACTCACACAGGACCCTGCGTTTTCTTGGTCTGTTCTGTGACTGAGTTTCTTTCAACTGCTTCTGTTGACGCTGTTGCACTTAACATGAAAGGAATAAATATTTATTGATGAATGTCACAGAGGAAGACTAGCTCTGTGGCCCAGGGTACACTCACTTGTGTAGGAGGGAGAAATAAGCCTGTAGTGAATTTTTGGAGCGCACACTGGAATTCAGTCTCCCCTTCAGTAGACACATGCCTTGACAGGCTACAGCACCACTCTTCCTACTTCTCTTTTGGATAGATTAATAATTGTATCTTTCACAGATTTCTCAGATCCCCTTCAGCTCAACAGAATAATGTGTATGCTTAAAGGCAAGCATGCAATTAAGCTGATTACTTCATTTAGAGACAGCTTTATATAACTGTCCTTTATGTGAGCTAAGTTTTGCACACCTTTAAATAAGAAAATATTATCATGGTCTTCATATTACCTTTCCCTAAAGTAGGATCATTTCTAAAGCTTGGAATTGATATGTCATGTTACATATGCGGCATACTGTGTAATGCCAGTCCCTAGGTTACATAAGCATGACAAATTAGCTGGAGGGAATTTGCTAAGAGCCATCACTTTCATTCAAATCTGCTCAAACCTCTCAGAAAATCTCCCTGGAGAAGATGAAAAAGGTGACCAATCCACTTTATTTTTGAAAATTGGTCAACCTAGGAAAAGAGAGGGTAAGTAAAAGCTACTGATCAAATCTTTCAAATGTAGCCCATGGTAAATCCACTGGACAACACTCCTTTGCTTATGTCAAAAAGATACTAAATTTGAAATATAATTGAGAAAAGGTTGCTATTTAAAAATAAACTAACCTTCCTGACTTCACTGTTTAATGAAAGAAGTCACATTATGATTTATGGCTCACTGGTCATATTTCTATATCCATTTTTATTAAGTAATTACAAATTTCACAATACACCAATTCAAAGGGCATACTTCTGCTGATCACATTGGGCAAAATCTTTCAACAGATTTTTCTCCAGTAACTGTTGTGACATTTTGTAGGTCAAATGGATCACAACTGTGGGCTCTAAGCAAGCTGTGAAACACATGAAATAGTTTTTACTGCTTCACAAATCTATGCTGTCAAGAGCAAATCTTGACCTTTATGCAGTTTTAATTAATTTGATAAAAACCTTTAGCATGGTGAGGTAATTTAGAGATATATGGAGAAGACTTGGATGTCCAAGTAGTTTCTGTTGGCAAGCATCCATGATGGAAAGCAAACGAAGGTTCATGACAGTCTATCAAACTGTCCTGTAGCAGTCAGAAGTGTCTTACATCCTATCCTGTTTATTCTGTTTTCAAACACCAAAGCCAGGCAAGGTGACCTGCAACCTAAATACTAGCATTACAATTTGCTTTCAGGCTGCCTGAAGATGATTTAACTTTAGCAAACTACATATGAGGTCTAAGGTTAGCAGATGGATTTGCAGGAACTCTGCTGTGCTAGTGACTTTGTACTAGCAGTTTGCTACAGTAAGAGGTTTTGGTGCTTGTAGGACTCATCTGCTTCTGCAAACCTCTTGGACTGACTTGAAATCTGAGAGAAGTTAAAAAATTGTGCCAAGCAACTCCCTTCAACTTTTAGTTATCCATGGAAATGAACATCTAGCATAAATTTGCATGACTTCAAAGTATGTTGAATAATATGATAACATTTCCAGTACGGTTTCATTCCTATAAAGTTAGCATGGTCTCCAGCTGACTTATGAAGTGAGTCAGTGTGATACCCTGGTCAGATAATCTTATCACGTGCCATGTTTCACTTTCATATCATACACTGACCAGAGAGGTATGACCAGCTCACAAGTAATACAATCTTGTAGCATTCTGACTGTCTGTCCTGTGGAATCAATAACAGTGTCACAGGGATGATGGGCCTACTCTGTGGTTTGGATGAAAAAGACACAAACATTAGTTTATGTATTATGGCAAAAATTCCTGTGCTTTAAAAGTCATACTTGTTCTGCTCTAAAAAAAAAAAAAAAAAAAAAAAAAGTCTTTAAAGTGGATATGACTAAGTAGAATTCAGAATGTAAATATCATTCTGTATATTGCTGTTATGCATTGCCTTTAGAATGGGCATGATACAGATGGATACAAGTATTGTCTGCAAAGAACGCAGAACTGAACAAAAGAAAAAGCATCACTACCCATGAACAAAACAGGACACACTTAAGTTCCACCTGGAAAATTAATAGTGGTTTAATGCTACTACCTGCTCATGTTTAGCACAAATATTTATAAGTAGTAGAGGATCAATCTTAGTTAGCAGTTACATCTGATAATCTAAATTCCATGCCAACCAACTAAATTGTGCCATCCCATTCGTTAAGATGGAAGTGAATGCCTGAGGAGACACAGAAAGGCATACATTCTTAGTGTGAAGGCATGGCAGACTATGGAATTATTCAAGAATATCTATTCCACTTTAGATTTGCATTTCATCACGCTGAAATGTCAGGTGTTGGCATGCCCTAATTTAAAGGATGACAAGTAAAGACTGGTGTTTTTCATAATGAGACCATTCAGTGAACAAATCAATAACCTGAAGGTTCAGGACACCTAATTAGGCATGGATTCTCAGGCCTGTTTCGCCTGGAAACTTACAAAGCAGTTATTTTACTGAGAAAAGTGATCCTAATCAGGATATGAGCACTTTGTTGTTGTTGTTGTTGTTGTTTTGTTGGTGGTAGTGGTGTTTTTTGTGTTAGTTGTTGTGTTTTTTTTGTTTGTTTGTTTTTATTATTATTACACTCTGGAATCTCTCAATCCTCAGTTACATATAGCAACACAACCACCTAATAAAAGCAAGGTTAGATTTTACTGTGAAATTACAAATCAGATCAAGAGATCCTGCATGCACTGCTTCAAGAAGTTTGATTGCATGTTATTTGGTACTAAACTCATAGACACAACCCACAGCAACCACAGTCACACTGGCTCCTGCTATGCCCATGGTCATAGGCACAAGCTGTGGCTTTTGTCACTCACTTGAAATCTTCCTAGTCTGTAAAAATTTTCTGTATACACAAAAGTAGAAGCTATTCTCCATTTTGGAAAGATTTTGTCTGACATCTTCAGGCAATGAAAGAGATCTCCTGAGGATTTATTTTATTATTATTTTATTCTTAAGATTTCTTAGCAAGGGAAAGGTGTTTCTATGTAGAAATCTCAGAGTAATCTTTAAAGCTACTTAGAAACAGTTGTTTAAATTAAAACATCAAATTTAAAAGCACCAAAGGCTTATAGCTATTAAGAACTCTAAGGTAAGAAAATTTGTCTTCCTATGTTCCCAGACACATCTCTGACTTGCATGGGAGAGTATAAGTGTGCTCGCTGAGGAGCAGAATACAGTGTGGAAACTGGCAGCCCCAGAATAGGCTAGAACATCTGAAAGGAGCTTTTGAACCTAATGTAGCTGCCCTGAAAGGAAGAAACCTAGCATGTCATTTTAAAAAGGATTTCACTTTACAGCTCCAATCTTAAACTCAATTGCAGAATCAAAACAGGAGAAAGGCACCGATTCTGTGCTAAAATATAACTATATGAGGCTGCTGTGATCCTAGTGCAGTCTGTGGAGTGAAGTGTAAGACTAATAAACCACGTGAAAGTGTAATGCCTATCAGAATGCTGTCTTCACTAAGGCTTCTTGACACTACCACAATACTAATATAAAGCAGGGGCATAATTAGCTGTTTAGGAATGTATGTGAAAGAAAGGGTATTGGATAATAACCTTTCTTTGCTCAAATCAATGAGAACTTTCTTAAACGTTGGTAGGTCCCAGATTTCATCCATTATATTCATCAACAATACAGTGCAATAGTTTCTGATTTACATTCTTTTGTATTAAAATTCCTCCTATATAGCAGTATTTTATAGCTGACTTTGAAATATTGCAACTTAATTATGATTTCTTAAAACTGTACTACTCTTATAAATAAGTACTGCTGCTTTAAAGCATGAAGGCATTTTAATTGGATTGCATAAAGAGAGTACACATTACTGTTTCCAAGTAAGATGAGAAGAATGAATATGGAATGGTAATCCTTTATGTAATCATACACATGATAGATTATATCTGGGTTTCTGGGAAGACAAAGGCTGTTGTATACAGCTACTGGAGCTGAGCAGCACGTACTTTTCCCAGCCCTGCAATTTTTTTGCTTTTTAGCATAATACAGTACAAACAGAGAGAATCTAAATCTCAACAATTCTCATGAATAAAGAATTTGAAAAAAAAATTTGCTTGGGCCTGACTTTTTTTTTTTATGTAAACATTAATTCAAAGTTCTTATAACTGACAAGCTAGCTGAAATATTGAAATTAAAGAGCATGTTGATCCAGATACACCATATTTCTTTAAATGTCAACCTTTAAAATGTCAGAAGTTTCCTTAAAATAAAAATAAAAAAATAAAAAATCAACAAACTCTACAGGAGTATTCTGTTTGACAGATTATAAGAAAAAGTGACCAAAAACTTCATGAATATGCCTAAGGGGCCCCTTGGTGAGAGTACCTAAAAATGAAATAAAATTAGAGAACAGAAAGGCTCTGACGTGCAGAAATGATCTTAAGAAACAAAAATTTCTTTACTAAAAGACTGCCTTGGTGGACTAGGGAAGAGCAGTGGATGTCATTTATTTTGATTTTTAGCAAGACTTTTGACGCTTTGTCCTCACTGAAAAACTGAAGAAGTACAAAGTAGATAAGAGGACAGTGAGCTGGACTGTAAACTGAATGACCAGCACAGATGGTTGTGATCAGCAGAATAACGTCCAGCTGGAGGCCAGGAACAACTGGTGAACTACAGGGGTCTGTACTGGGGCTAATACTATTTATCATCTTCATTTTGTCCAGTGACAATGGACACTCGGACATTATGCAACATCAGCAAGTTTGCTGATGATATAAAACTGTGAGGAGTGGCTGATACCCCAGCTGGGTGTGCTGCCATCCAGAGGAACCTTGGTAACTGGAGAAATAGGCAGAGAAGAACCTCACAGAGCTCAACAAAAGGAAATGCAAATTTCCACATCCATGGAGGAATATCCTCCAAGGAGAGGCTGTGAGAGCTGGAACTGTTCAGCCTGGAGAAGAGAAGGCTCAAGGTGGCCTTATCCATGTATATAAGTACCTGAAGGCAAGAATAAAGAAGAGGGAGCCATGCTCTTCTGTGTGGTATCCAGTGACAGGACAAAAGGATATAGGTACAAACTGAAATACAGGAAATTCTTTTTAAACATAAGAAAACACATTTTCTGGGAGGTCAGCACAGGTTGTCCCTGGAGGCTGTGAAGTCTCTCCTTGGAGACATTCAGAAGATGACTGGACCTAGCCCTGAGCAGCCTGCTGTCACTGACCCTGCTCTGAGCAGAGGGTTGGACCAGAAAATTCCCAGAGGAGCCCTCCCGGCTCAGCTGACCTTTGATGCTGTTCTGTGGCCCCCTCCTGGAGCTTCAGCAGTACTCTTCACAAAATTGTCATAAGACTGAGGTCCAAATTCATAAACTATCCTGGGTAAAAGTAACAGAAATCATGTCTGAATTAACAGGTGTCAGGTCAGTGTCAGTGACATTCAGCTGTGTATGAAGAAGAAACATTTTCTGTGCATCTAAATCTAAGGCAATTTTTCTTTCAATTACTTAAGGGCAGAGTGTTAGGACAAGCAAATATAAGGGAACACCTGCAAACACCACTGTTTATCAAGGACATGGACAGGGAAAGTGTCTACTGGCAAAACTACAAAATTGAGGCAGCATCAAATTCACATGCTTAAAAACAAAAGATATATCCAGTGTTTTCTAAACCAGTCTCAGATAATGGAATGCAGACAAAAGATATTCAAGAGAACTGGAATGGCCACATTTCTCAACAGCAGAAAAACATTTTTCTTCTGATGATTTTGTGAGAGCCTGATGAGTTTCAATAATATGTCATAATTTGACAGGTTATCCCTGATTTTTAACTAGAAAATGAGACAAAATTATTATGTTTGTCACAACTATATTTTATATCTTAAACTCTTCTAATGGTGTTATATGATGTATGTTATATAAAATGGCTATTGTCTCTTGTAGACCTTCATGGTCTGTGGTTAGACTAAATGTCAAACCTGTGAGAAACTTGTAGTCTGAGACACACAGATTCTTTCTTTCTTTCTTTCTTTCTTTCTTTCTTTCTTTCTTTCTTTCTTTCTTTCTTTCTTTCTTTCAAGTTTCTGTATAGAAATTTGGACTAGTTTCATTGTAACATTTGCTGGATAAACTTTTCAGCAAAATTGGTTTATTTCTCAGTAAAAACTTGTTTCAAGCTTGATTTTTAGGCAGAACAATACAAATCTCAGTAGCTCCATGCAGTTATGTTTCCAAGCAACACTGAAGGCAGCCCTGGGGATTTGTCTGTATGTACACTCCAGACAAAACTCACAAAATGGAACCTTCCATCAACTACAGTAAAACTTTAAAACTCCTTGAAAATTTCATGACTAGAAGGGGAAAAAAAATGTGTACATGTATGCTAACCTGACCATTTTGTTACGTTTCTTCAGATATTTATTAAACAAAAAAGGAAAATAAATGATGTCTGCTAGTGTATTTGCAGTAAAAGGTCAGAATATCTGATGTCTCTGTCCTTTCAGTATTATTTCCTGGGAATAACAAATACCTAGGAAGCTGAACACACAGTAGAATCCCTTATTAAAAGATATCATTAAGAATATCACAATTCTTAGTGGTAGCAAGATTAACTGATACAAAGGTGTTTGCTTTTGACAAGAGAACAAAAGAAAGACCTCTTCAATTCATGCCATCCTGTCTACATTAACCTTCTTGTGACTATCAAAGATTTCTACAGCTATTTTTCCCAGTACTGGGCACAAAGTGTTTTCAGAAATATTAGTTAATATAAAGTAAAAAATAGAACCATTACTATGCCTCCAAATTTCAACATAAATTAAAAAAAAATATATGAAATATAAACTGTGTTCTTGAGCTGTCATCAGGGCTAAGGATCTTGTTCTAAGCTATGGAGAGCCTCTAAAGGTTAACCTTTCCATTGGCCAAAGTATCAAACCCATCCAGTGGTATCCTTTAAAGGTTAAGCTTTCATTTATTTAGTGTATTGTTCAAATATATTTTAACTTTTTTTTTTTTTTTTTTTTTTTTTTGTGCATCTCACACCTTCTTGAAATCTGATTTTGACTAAACAAAATTAGCACCAAAAAGCATTAGTAGCACTGCTTTCTGGAAAATAAATTAATAAATAAATCACAAAATTCATGAGAGCAGAAAGAGATTTTTTTATTTGTGTCACGTATGAAACTCTTGTACAAAGCTCTGCGGGTACAGCCCCTGAGGAGTCACAAACTGTTTAGCCTAGAGTGAAAAGGTATCATGAGGGTAAACACTAAGGCAAGGAAGCCAGGCTGTACACTGGTAGCAAATGGTGGTGGCTGCCTGTGACTCCCATATGCTCTTGTATTTCACCAGGCTTTCAGAGGATACCTTTCCCTGGGGCTATCTGTGAAAAGGGAAGGTGACAAGAAGGAGCTTGTGTGAGCAGAGCCATCAACACCTGGCCCAGACTGGGAAGTGCCGCAGGGAGGGCATTGTACTTGTTTCCGCTGAACAGGCTTGCCCTCCTTATGGCATCATGACCTGCATTTGAACTTCTCAGAAACAGCAGCATTTGTCTTCCTCTAAATCCTCTCAGAGATGAAACATAAGAAACATTTCACTTGTCAGGACTGTTTACTACTTGTTGAAGTAAATGTAAATCTGACGTTTCTCTAAGCAGGAGCTGACGGCTTTATTCTGCAATGATGCATCCATAGACTTCTTGGCATTTGATTTTACTATTTTGATGCTAGAAGCTCTTTCCTGTGATTTAGTGTCAAAGCAGTAAAGTCATCTTGACCTGTTTAGACATTTTCTAAATAGCAGACTTAAAAATAAGAGGCAATAGCACGATAAGAAAGAACTGAACTGTGTAGAAGTATCAGCACAGGTACGTATGACTACTTATGTGTATCTACAGTATCTCCAAATTATTTTTTTTCAGCAGTTGCTGCCCCTAATGAAGTTACAATTTCAGTAGATGAAACGATTAAAATCAAAGCACATGAAGTAACAGAGAACACTGAATGCCAGTTACTGATCCTTCTTTGAGGTGTCCCTGTAGCATCTTCATTTCAACCAAGCAATTCACTCTTTCTCCTGGTTGTGACTTGGGTGGTTACTCTTCTGACTCTGCCAAGTCAGAATAGGAAATTACCAACCAGACCAAAAAGACCAGGAGGTTTCTGAAGTCTATAGAGACTTCTGTCACTTGAAGGACTGTCCTAGTCACCCAGCACAATAGTCTGTATCTGCTGACTGAACAGTGACTTGTTTTTAATAATTCTGCTTGCTTTTCTTTGAGTCATAGTGAACTGATTCCATTTAATTACATGGTCAATTAGCTATTAACTTTTTAATTATAATAGCATTATGGTTGTCCTTAAAGAAATTATGCCCCTATGAAGACAATTATGCTTTAAGAAACATTTCACCACTACATTTGCTGAGGAAAGAAAGAGGAAAACAAACTATGTAATGGAGTGTGCATTGTTTAAAAGAAAAAATAACACAAGATCATGGGTTTGCTTTCTAATTCTGCTACATTCTAACATCATCGTGTCTTCCCAAGCTTAAGGCTGTGTAGGGCACTTTGACCCTCCACCACAACCAAGAATAACTTTGGAGCAGCTCTAATCTGTATTTGGCTGTAGAAAGGTTTCCTGTGGTTCATCTCCACTGTTTAAGTCAATATACGTCAAAGTCATGGGACTGCTGTTGAAAGCACAAAACTTGTCGTAGATGTTCATGTTTTGACTGATTTGAGATATGGAGCTATTTTGAAATGTTTCAGTGTCATTAGGACATCAGTCTAGAAGCTTCTTTGTTGCTGAGAGTTTATTTCATTTTGTTCTTAATGGACTCTCTGCAGTATCTATCTCATTTACATCTGGTTTGACTCAAATGGCTGTCACATTATCTGGAAAAGCAAAGTACAAAATCAATAATTGCTATAAGTCTTTATCACTGCCACAAACTTTTAATGTTTACTCTCAAAACTTTCTTTCTGTGTGAAGTTTTATCCATCAGTTGATATGGATTTTGTTTTAAATCTTGGAAAGTAAATCAGAAGGCCTTTAGCTAAAGTGTACATTTCAGGAATAAATACCATATAAAAGAATTTTATGATATCAGGATGTGTCAGTCCCATATTTAGGAGTGTATATATGTCATGTATATTCTTTGTAACTGATATTTAGCTTCTACAGTAGCATGCTTCTGTCACCTGCAGCTTCTAGTTCTCTTTTTCTGCTTCCCATTTGACAAGCACTTTAACTGTCTGCACACCTCTGTGCACTTTTTTCCATTCATACTGTTCCACTCATGCTGAGGACTGTAGTTTTATAGCAAACAGCTTCTATTGACAACTGTTCAGTAAATACATCATGAGCAGGAAATTCCTTCCAGGTGTGGCTTTCTGGACAAACATCTCTACTCTGCTGGCACAAACAGTAACAGGTAGTGCAGTCACAGAAACATAAGGTGTTCAGTCTCTGTAAGTATTTCAGTTAATACTATAAGTTACATTTTGTGTGTTTGCAGAACCTTCATTATTTTTTCCTGCAAAAAATGAAACTGCCTCTGTAGTGTTTGGAAATCAAGGGCCAAGTGAGCCTGTTGCTTATGTTTAGCACTCTAGAAATTGTCATATTTGCAAAACCAAGTCAAAACCACTAAGTTTTCCAAGCTAGTGAATACTGCAAAGACTCCAAGTCATTGCGCAAGTATCCAGAGTATGACTAGTATCCATTAGTATGACAGCTCTTGTTTTGGTCTGTTCGAAAAAGTATTTGTCCTTTCTTCTCCCCAGTCATAGGGACCTCTTCCAAAGTGTTTTCACTGATTGCTAGATGATTGATTGTTAAAATTTCTGCTGATTAAGAGTTCTTAGGTATAAAATACAGTAAATACAAAAAAGGCTTGCGATCAACGTGGCAGAACACGTTGCTATTTACTTGGTACATTGCAAATATCCGTCATATTGCTTTGAGATCTCTAACCAGCACACAATGTGTTCTAGAAGCGTCTCTGAACAAATCTGCCATATGAACAACAGACATAATATCAGGCCTTAACACATTTTTAGCTGTTCATTGATGTAGAGGATAATCTTGTTTGATGAATAATCCCTGAAAGTCATATTGATGTCTGGGTACAAACTGTTCATATTTGATGTCCATATTGATGTCTGGGTACAAACTGTTGGAATGCATCAAGAACTTCAATAGTAGCATCAGGAAGGTCACTATCACACTATGATGCAAAGTTTACTTTATTTCCAAAGTATTTTATCAGAGTGGTTATCTTGCTTGATAACAGCTTGTTATTTTTAGAGGGAGATGGAGGATAACATTAGGTTTCATGACTAAAGAATGCTTGTAAGTTACCTTCTTTCTTCCAAAAAGCATTGAATAATTATGGGAATAAAAGAAGACAATCTTGCTGGATCTTTCATGAAACATCATTGAAGAAATCATATATGAAGAAATATTTCTGGATATGAGCTCAGGTCATGTTTATCTTCAATTCACTTTTTTTTTTTTTCTCACAAACTTATTATATAGTGAGAGGTCAGCATATAGAATGATCTTTAGGTTTTCTGCAAACATGTAAGGATCACCTGCTAAGAATTCCCAAAGAACCCAATGCATGTTTTTTAAACACAGTCCCATATTTTCCATCAATTATTAACACAAAAATGTGTCCACAGAATGACTACTTGAAAATCACAGTATGTGAGCCAAAGGGGGTGCTAGCCAGATATGGTTCTCTCGTTCCAGTCACATCAGTCTTTGTCCCAAAATTGTGTCTCTGCTTTGTCAGAGCCACAGTAGTGTAAAGAAAAAAAAATCTGAATCAATTTCATTATGCAAATCTCTTACAGAGAAGTCATATTAGCTACACTAGATCATATCAACATTCTTTCCCCTTTTTCTGCACATTTCTGTGCTTTCTCTCCTGCTGTCTGATTATGCTCTGCTTTCCAAGCATCATCATAATTCTGTGATCAAGAAGCTGAGGGTCATGTGTGCAGCACTATATGTATTATTGTGGATATATTGGTAGAACCTATTATGTGCTTATTATTTAGTTTTAGTCTGCATGAGGAGAACATCCATTACAACAAAAGTCTACAGCATAATTAAGTAATTCCTTATTACATATTTTCTCTCGTATATTTCTTCAGGTTTTTACTGATATTTCATCTTAATGTTATGGATGCAGAATGCATGAAGAAAAAAATAGAGGACATACTTCATTCAGTGTAAGTTTGTTCCTGTACAAGTTCTCACAAATTGATCCACTTCTACTAGTGACAGCCAGTGTTACTCATGCCAAAACTTGTTCTATTTTGAAATTCAGCACCCTTTTGTTATCGGATAGAGGTAATTTTTACTAAGCTTGTCTCTTTCCCGTGGTGACATTTTGTTTAAATAAGAAAATCTGTGTAAAGTGTCTTTGTGCCTATGGGTGAATTTATTTGAAGTGTAAAATGTCAAACTGGCAACAGTAATAATCCTGTAAATTAGGTATGTCAAATAATGTACATGTAGACTTTTGATTCATCTAAGAATGGAAGGATTTTTTAAACTCTATTTTGAGAAACCTGAGTCATGAGCTCCCATTTCTTAATTGGTACTTTTGACAAAAGTGAGGAGTGCACTGATAAATATATACATATTTCAGAAAATCTAGAGTAAAATTAACACCATCTTCCAGCTCAGCAATTCACAGAAAGAGAAAAGAAAGGAAAGTAGATTTCTCCATTGCATGTAAACCAGTGTACAGTTTCACTACATATTCAACATAGGAATAATTGGGAAACTCTTAAAGTTAAAGAAGAAACTTTTTTTATACTAACTAATAAAAACATCATTATGAACCCTTTTTCTGTTTTCTTCTGTAATCTTTGGAGTACATCAACCCATCAAACTTTGAAATGTTTCAATTTAAAGATCAGATTTTGCTTTTGTTTTGTTTTGTTTCACTGTCCTCTTGATTAATTTAAACTTCTCAATGAAATTTTACCCAATGTCAATATGTGGAATGGTAGTCATCACCAGAATATTATTTTCTAGTTGGCAAACTAGATTAATTTTGGAGATGCTAAGAAGTTATGTCCAGATAGCTGCATACAGTGCATATATGTACATACATGCTGTTATTTAGGTTGTACAGTATAAGACAATCTAGAAAGGCCACAGTCCCTTGAGATGATCTCATCCCACATCCTCACCTTGGAGGCCAGGCACAGTCTCACTAGTACAACCAAAAAAAAAACAACACATGGTGAGTCCCTGGACCCAGCAGGAAAACAGTATGGAGCAGTGTGGAGAAAAGACACGTCACCATTTGGCTGCAGCTGCAATAACTGAAGAGCCACTAGCCCAACCAAGCTGGCTTCCTCTCCTGCTCGCTCTGCTGGATGGTGCTGGCCCCTCAGATTCTCTGAGTTCACTGCTCAGGTGAGCACTTTCTGATCCCTTCTTGTGAAAATGAGCCAAGATACCAAACACCTATTACCTGAACTATTTGAGTTTGGTTTGAAGGACCCGAGTTGCAAAGTACTTACCCAGGCAGTTTCCCAGCAAATCTTAAGGGCAGCAGGGAGTAATAATAAGCACCAGTGAGCATGATCTTTTCCAACTTCACAACTTCAGCTAGAACTTTCTAGAATTAGAGATTTTATCCATGAAAGGAGAAGTAATTTTATATAAGTAATGAATTTAATTGCAGCTATTTGCTCTAAGTACAGTGCCAGTAGTTTTCCTTCTTCAGAGACCTGCAATGCTAAAATGGACTGGGGCACAATTCTGTTCCTATTGAAGCTTTGCCACTTCTTCCTCTTTAGTCAGAAGAGTTTTCTCCCTGTTGTAACAGTGTCAACATGCATTCAGAGACCTACTATGTACTATAGTATTTGTGTAACTAGTATGTACAATACTATTGTATTATATTACTCTATTATTGTATTGTGTGTATACTATTACATTGTATTATGCAGCCTTTTTTTTTCTTTTCTTTTTTTTTTTTCCTGTGCTTTACCTGCTACTTTCACTGCACTGAAGAGGGATAATCAGCAGCAATTATTCTCTTTTACAGAGAAAGCAATAGCTTTGTTGGATTTATAGGGCATAAGGTGGATTAAAAATGCTACCATCAAAAAAGAAAGAAAAATCATTTAAATTATAAATCATTTAAATTATTATTTATTATGTGCGTACCAAGTTAATCCTATGGTACACACAGTAAATGGGAGTTATCTACCCCTTCTTGCATGAAGAGTTACAAATCCTTGTGCCTCCTGAGGGATGGGACTGCTCTCAGCCCCCACTAAGTAGTTATTGCACAGTGAATTCTTGTTATTGCTTCTCTCTTTATGGATTTTCTCACAGACCCATATCATTGTTCTCATTCTCTGCATTTGAGAAGGTGGACTATTCTTCTACATGAATGTAGCTAAGAACTACAGAGGAACATTTTATCCTGAACTATTTGAAGACTGTCTAAACAATAGCTCTATCATCTCAAAATAGCTCATTGATCTGCTAAAGGATGAGGCAGGGAGGACGGAGAATCAACCCCAACACACTAGCACTAGAAATCCATAACTGAACCTTAGCAATCAATGTTCTCTTTCATCCGTCACTTATTGATGGAAGTGCCAGAGATGGGTCCAGTCTGTAGTTAGTACACACTATAATATATCTAGAAAGGAGAACTGTAAGAATTTTCTGGAATCCCCAAGCATCAGCACCTAAGAAGGGGCTTGCAGACACCAATAGGATCAATGAAAGGAATCAGCGTATAGGTACCATACCTCACTGCTTGGTGAGGCACAATGCTGTAAGTGTTTTGCTTGTAAACTTATTCATCTGTTCATTTTAATAAGTGTTATAACTGTTAAGTGCTTTATCAAATATATTTAAACCATAAAATTATTTTTTTTAAATAAAAGAAACAAGTGGGGGAAAAGTGAAAAACAACTCGATGTCTGTGAAGCTGCCAAGTAAATTTTGCTGGTTAAGGAAGCTGCCCAAATATGTTTTTTATTGTTGTTGTTGTTTTTTTTCCTTCTTACCTTATAACGAATTAGTTGCTTTGCACAGGCTTGTTTCTCTTTATGTTTTCAGTGTCAGTGTATGTTTTCCAAGCTCTTAAAAAAAAAAAAAATTGTCAACTGCACAGCTAGAGACTAAGTATATCTTTAAGTGACCCTGGCTGCCTACTCCCTTTCTTATGTGTTAAAGCTGAAGCATTATTCTGAGTTGGCTATTAGCCACACTGCCTTCACAAACCACTCACAATTTATTTGTCAGATATTCCTCAGTGTTAAATGGTATAAAGTACATCACATTGTTTGTGAAGAAATCTCACCTTTATGATCCCTTTCATTTCTGCCTAATTGTCTAAGCTTGCTGTGCCTAGAGGGGGAAATTTTCCATTACTGCTGAAAAGATAAATGGTAGAAAGCAAAATGAACCTGGCTCATTACAACCTGAAAAAAAAAAAAAAAAAAAAAAAGCAAATTGGTCTTCAGAAATGATATAATAGAGCTGACATTTTTAATAGTCTGGAGTTCAAATGTGGCATTTCATATAAAGTTTTTTCATAAAGTATAATACAAACAATTACAGATGCTGGCAATAATGAATGGTACTAGATTTTCTTTTACTAGCTTTACTCTGTAAGTTGCAGGGGGAGGAAAAATGCTTTTAACAATACTCAGTTTAATGAGGAGAGAAAGGTTACATTTAAAGAAATATAACATTAATTTCAGTGTGTTTCTAGTCTTAATCTCTATAATAACTGCACTAATGTCTTTTGATCTACTATGAAAGTGCATAAATTTCTTTGAATGGTGAAAGCCAGACAGCTCATTTGATGCTTTAAACATCTGGTGAGCTTTGGAGGACAGGGCCAAAAAGCAATTGATTTCTCGGTATAAAACACAGTTCATACTAATGCCCAATTTCTTACTTGTGATTCAGGTAGATCAGTTAATTCTAAACATATTTTCATTAAGTGTACTCTGCATTATTAATGTTTAACAGGTAAGTATTGATTTGATGGGATACTGACATCACGTGTTCGTATCTGAGAGTGGAGGATTTTGAGCATCCATAAAGCATACCTATGGATCATCTGATTGAGGTAATAGATGTTTTTAATCCCGTGTACTGTATATCCATATTGGGGGGAAAAGAAAAAAAAGAAAGAAAAAAAAAAGGGAGAGAAAGAGAGTGAAAGCTTATCTATTCTCTGTCACATAATGCACTTAGGTGTATTGTTCCAGACCAATAGAGAAAAGCTTATATGTTAAAAAACATGTATATTGCTGTCAACCTATATACCAGTTCAGGAAATCCCTAACTGTTTACATAAGCTGTTTTGACTTCAGTGGGATTTAAACCCTGTTTTAGAAAGGCTTTTAAGGCAGTGCTGAACAAAGGGCATGAATTGTAGATATAAGATTAAGATCATTTTTGATTTTTCTGACAGTTTAATTCCATATACTCACAGATCTGCATCTAACAGTAATTTTTCAAAAAAAAAAAAAAAAAGAAAAGAAAACATTGTTTGCCCCTCATACTCATTTGCATATTTGCATACAGTCAAACTGTTGTGTTCTCAGTGAAGGTCAGGTTCATAGATCGACATTTCTCATGAACACTTGGATTATACTGATTAGCACATTTTCAGCTCTTTGGAGAATGCCTGCATTGACATGTAGGCTGAGGAAAGCTGAATACATTGCAGGTAGTACCTAAACAGAATGCAGTCAAAGGAAAACAATAATAATAATTCACAGATATTCAATTATTGCCTAACACAACATTACACACATTTTTATGGTTACTTATAACCAGAACAACACAAGCTCATTAGCAATGGGAGAAGTATTTTAAATTATTTTTTTCAAAATGATTAATACTATTTTTCTAATCTTATTGAGGTCAAATGTGTGTGTGTGCATGTATATGAATTAAAAAAAAAAAAAAAGAGTTCTGTACAAATAAACTTGTGCATGTCACCTCGCTTATTCAATTCCCCCCCTTTCCTACAAGCAACCTCTGTGGAGTACGAGGAACAAGGTCATACCCACTGAGTTGTAAAAACACTTTTTGCAATCCTTCTATTTACATAGCTCTAATGCAAAGAGGAAGGAGGTCCTGGGGACTGTGAGTCTATTTCTGCTTTCATGTCATGTCAGGAATCCAGACAAAGCATTCTTGGAGCTGCCTAGTGATGCTGGATGCTCTTTTCCTTTCTCTTATTCTCAATTTCTAATCTTTGACCTTAGATTTCTTTCTTTCTTTTTTTTATTATTATTTTTTTTTCTGCCACAGAATTGCAGGGTTTTTGTTTGTTTGTTTGTTTGTTTGTTGGTTGGTTTTTGTTTTTGTTTTTCAAATTTCCGCATCCTTTCTACTTTCAAGCAGACGTTCAGTTTTCTAGGATGAGCTTTAACATTGTCTTACAGGTAGTTTTGGATTCAGAGGGAAGCGAGGAAGGAGGACCTCCAGCTCAATGCCCTGGAATTTGTGAGAGCAAACTTTGCCCTCTTCAGGGATCTACTTGGTAGAGTACCATGGGACAAGGCCCTGGAAGGAAGAGGGGCCTGAGAAAGCCAGTTAATATTTAAGGATCACCTCCTCCAAACTCAGAAGCAATGTACCCCAACAAAGAAATCAGGCAAAAATGCCTGCATGGATGAATATGGAGCTCCTGGACAAACTCAAACAGAAAAAGGAGGCCTACAGAGGATGGAAGCAAGGACAGATAGCCTGGGAGAGATACAGAGACATTGTCCAAGCAGCCACATGTCAGGTTAGGAAAGAGAAAACCATGTTAGAATTAAATTTGCCCAGGGACATAAAGGGCAACAAGAAAGGCTTCTGTATGTACTTCTGTGTTAAAAGGAGGACTAGGGAAATGGTGGACCCTCTCCAGAAGGAAAAAGGAGATGTATTCAATGACTTTTTGCCTCAGTCTTCACCAGCAAGAGCTCTAGCCACATAGCTTGGGCCACAGGAGGCAAAGGCAGGGACTGGGAAAATGACGAACTTCCCACTGTAAGAGAAGATCAGGTTTGAGACCAGTTAAGGGACCTGAAGTTGAGCAAGTACATGGGACCCGATAAGATACATCTGTGGGCCCTGAGGGAACTGACAGATGTAGTTGCTAAGCCACTATCCATCATATCTGAGAGGTCATGGCAAGCCAGTGAAATTCCCACTGACTGGAAGAGGGTAAATATAACCCCCATTTTTAAAAGGGAAAAATTAAGACCGAGGGAATTACAGGCCAGTCAGTCTTGCCTCTGTGCCTGGCAAGATCATGGAGCAGATTCTCCTGGAAAATATGCTAAGGCACATGGAAAATAAGGAAGTGATTGGTGACTGCCAACATGGTTTCACTAAAGGCAGTTCATGCCTGACAAATCTGGTGGCTTTCTACAATGGGGTTACAGCATTGGTGCACAGGGGAAGAGAAACTGATTTCATCTACCTGAACTTGTACAAAATATTTGACACTGTCCCCCATGATATCCGTGTCTGTAAATTGGAGAGACATCGATTTGCTGGATGGACCACTTGGTGGGTAAGGAATTGGCTGGATGGTCACACTCAAAAGTGTTGTGGTCAACAGCTCAATGTCCGGGTGGAGATCAGTAACAAGTGGTGTTCCTCTGGGGTCAGTACTGGGACAAGTACTGGGACCAGTTTAACATCTTTGTTGGTGACATGGACAGTGGGATTGAGTGAATCCTCAGCAAGTCTGCTGATGACACCAAGCTGTGTGGTGTGGTCGACATGCTGGAAGGTGGGGATGCCGTCCAGAGGGACCTGGACAGGCTTGAGAGGTGGGCAAACCTCATGAGGTTCAACAAGGCCAAATGCAAAGTCCTGCATCTGGGCTGGGGCAATCCCAAGCACAAATACAGGCTGCGTGGAGAATGGATACCCTGATGATACTTCTCATCAGGATCCCTGATGAGAAGGATCTGGGGTTGCTGGATGAGAAGCTCATAATGAGCCAACAATGTGTACTTGCAGAACAAAAAGCCAACCATATCCTGGGCTACACCAAAAGCTGTGTGGCCAGCAGATCAAGGGAGGTGGTTCTCCTTCTGCTCTTGTGAGACCCCACCTGGAGTGCTATGTTCAGCTCTGGGGCTCCAGCACAAGAAGGACATGGATGTATTAGAGAAAGTCCAGAGGAGGGCCACAAAGATGATCACAGGGCTAGAACACCCCTCCTATGAAGATAGGCTGAGGATTGTTCAGCCTGGAGAAGAGAAAGCTCTGGAGAGACCTTATAGCTGCCTTCCAGTACCTAAAGGGGGCTACAGGAAAGCTGGGGAGGGACTCTTTGTCAGGGAGTGTAGTGATAGGACAAAGGTTAGTGGCTTTAAACCAAAAGAGGGTAGCTTTAAATTAGATATTAGAGAGAAATTATTTCTTATGAAGGTGGCGAGGCACTGGAATAGGTTGCCCAAAGAAGTTGTGGCTGCCCCATCCCTGGAACATGGATATCATAGATATCTCAGGAGAGATCTGTACATATGTGTGCACATCTGAGCTCCCTGTAATACTTCTGGTAGGCTGGACATGAGCCAGCTCTGGGCAGGACAATATAGCATTGTTAGCACTCTATTGTGCCTAAATCCTAAATCCTCCTGAGAGGCACTGTGTAAGTAGTGCAGGATCATTGAATGCCCTGCTAATACAGCTCTCCAGTTTTTAGTTCCAAGCTTGCTCACTGCAGCCAAAGTTGTTGTGTACACCTCAGCTTTTCCATCTATACCTGTCCTAAGTGTTCACACAGTGTCACTGGCAAGTTTTGCACACTCCACTTTGGACACCATACTGCAGGCAGCTGCACTGGTATCAGACCCAACTAGTTTATGGCTGCCTAGGGTATAACTGCAGGATGGCAATCACACCTTTGGATTTCAGTGTAAACATGCCCTGTGGTGACAACAGTGACAGAGGAGGTGGCATATGGCAAAGGCCGAGGGTATTACCTCCTCCAAACCAGCTTTTACAGTGTGTGAAACTGGCCTAAAATAAAGTTTATTTTTCAAGGTGAAAAGTGTATAAAGTGAACTTTTATGCTAATTCTACAATACCTCCAGTCTTCCTTAAGGCATAGACTTCAGTTCAAATGGTTTAGTGATACTATCCATCAGAGGGTTCAGCCTTTGCAATATATTTCACAGTAGTCCCTAGGTTGGAATCAGGCACAATATATCATTTTGATATTGCTTTATAGCCTGTTGCCAGCTATATATTTATCTTATTTATTTATTTATTGGGAGAGAATGTGTGAAATTTCTATTAATGAATAATATATGGAATGTAGCAAATAGAAAGTAAAAGAAATGGGCATATTGGTGAAAAGAAAATCATCAAAGTAGTCACCTACAAGTGCCAAAATTAGCTGTCAATCTTAACTCCAGATAACTTCAGGCTAAGTGTGAAAGTTAGAAATTGCTCATACACTTATAGCTATTCCTAAGGTTGGAATCGTTACCAATACTCGGGGCAGGGAAACTGCTTGCCATTTCCATAACCTACAGGATCAATGATCTGCATGACAGACTCTCATTTTTCTTTTTGAAATTTAAATCCTTAGCCGTATAAATACTACAGTCAATGTTGTGCGGGTACATCTGACCCAGTTTTAAATTATCCTGGTAAGGGACTGGTAGTAGACCAGCTTTAGTAGGTTAGATCTCTATGCGCACTATGAAGCCTACAGCAGAACCAAGTTAGCAAGAAACCTGGTCCACATTAAAGTCACACTATATATCTTTTCCAGGACACTGCTGGAACAGAAATTTTGCTAGAATAAATGTAACTTGGATGTGCATATAATCCACTGTTCTCCAAACTGTGGTATAGGTATACTCCAGAAAGAATCAAGTATCGGATCGAACAATCACTGAACAATTTTCTGACTTGGTAAAACCTTGAGCAACACATTAAGCAAGTAAGACCATTGACAAAAACAAGAGTAGGATGGGATGTAAGCAGTGTGCAGAATCAGACCTACCTTGCTGTGGATCTATGGAACAGCAAGCTTACTAGAGCTTCTAGATAAAGCATGAAGGGTTCTTGGCCAATGCTTTTATCTCTGATACCATATGAAGATGAAGAAACACACAGAGCCACCCAGCGAGAATCTCCTTTTAATAGCTAAATATGGGTAAGTTTGGCAGATCCTCATATATCAAACTCCAGAAGCTTCCCAGGAACTTTCTTAAGTAACCTGATCAAATGAAATTTGATAAAAAACTAAGATTATAACTAAGTGGTAAAGAATTCCTTTCTCTCTGTCTGGTTTGAATCACTGTGGGAAATTTTTTCTAGAAAGTATAATTTAGCTTTGGTCTGTATTCATGTCTGTGAATAGAGGGTATCACTGATTTCCTGCAGACCCATTCAAGCATCCCTATTATCTTTGCCTCTTCTTTCTCTTTGAGTTAGCATCTTGGAGAGGAGGCCAGAGAAGTGGGTGTTCACATGATACAAATGGAATGAAGTGAAACCATGTTCAGGAGAGTCACGTCTTTTGGGAGAGCAGTTTCTCAGAGCTTAAACTGGGCTTTCTCTGTAAAACAACCAATATTAATGCTAGAAAAAAAAAGTTGAATTAGTACCATTTAGTATTAAACAGATGGGAAATACCACACTTGTTTTATATTGTGATTCCATGTGGTAAATAACTCTATTACACTAATCCTAGAAATGTAATAAATTAATAAATTTTCTCAATCTCTGTGCTCAAAAAAAATTTAAAT
Organism: Cygnus atratus; assembly: GCF_013377495.2. Taxonomy (NCBI): domain Eukaryota; kingdom Metazoa; phylum Chordata; class Aves; order Anseriformes; family Anatidae; genus Cygnus; species Cygnus atratus. The sequence continues at coordinate 63,246,575 of NC_066365.1, read as the reverse complement.
ATGAATTTCATGTCTTGGTAAATATTCTTAAACAAATTATCTTAGAAAGTCACTTTTTATTTTAGCATACTAAAGTTACTGTCCCTCCATTGCCCTGTTCTTAACAGTAAGTTCCATCCATCTAAAAATGTCATATGAAGAAGAATTCTTCTCTGCCAGTATTAATAACAAGGAAATCTAGAGGGTTCTTTTCTTCCCAGAACAGCAACGTGTTCTGAAAGCTGAGATGTGAGGTAATCTCAAATGGAATGTTCTTTTACAAATTAGATTTTTTTTTCTCTTGTAAAATCTCCTGATAGAGTGTTTCTGATGATGAAAGATGAAGGTAAGTAGTAAAACTGACTGATTTTATTTTCTTGCCAAACAATAAATTCCCTGTATTTCTGTTCTGTTTCAGTTGACCTGAAAGCTTCATCAAATGGTTTTTATTTTGGAGGGCTGGTGGGGGAGGAATTCTGGATTCATGCAAGAGGCTACCTCTTTTCTCAAACGGGGATATTGCTATTGAGAATACTCAGGGATGCTCAGGTCCATATTTGCCTCAGAAGATAAAGAATCTATGTCCAGTTCTGTTCTCTACTCAAAGCATTTGAACCTTCATTGTCTAGTCATGTGCCAAACCCATCATTCTTTAGAGCATTTTGGCATACTTTAAAACTTTTGGACATCTTTGTTCTACTTTGCATAAAACACAAATGACTGTGAGTGAAAAATAGTGGTTGAAGAGCTTTGTGTTGGGAATAGTCACCTAAGACAGGTGAGAACTTCCTGACAGCCTGTGTCCCACTGAACAGCCTGACTGCAAAGCTACAGTGTCACGACCCTTCTAGCTGAATAAGTATTTAATTATCCTTTGCAAAATGGAACAGTTCCAGCAGAAGGATCTGCTTCAAGCCCAGAGCATTTAGCATGGAAAAAGCATATGCCTGTTTCCTCAGGGGAGGGAGGACACTTCAGGCAAGGTGGGGAAAAAAATAATAAGTTCTTACTTATGAGTGTGTTCTCAGGGTTCCACACTGAGAAAGGAGGGCCTTCTTTGACCTGGCCTTCCATTTTATTTGCTTCTTCTTTCTAATCAAGAAACCCTTCCATATTGAACTATATGACTTTGCTTGCTGTGGTGTAAAGCAAATCAACAGATTTTAAAGGTGTTTATACCTGGATTGATTTTAAAATAATATTTCCATCTGGCTGCTGAATTAAGAATTAGTTATTCCCACAGTCCTAATCAACAGAAAGGCAGATATAAACAAACTAAAATAACTGAACTTCACTATTTTAAGAGTAACAGTAAAAATCATAAAATAGTTTGTTCCAGCATGTTTTTTTCTTTTCTATGTACACACTCTCCATGTCTCTTCTAGTTTTCAATCATCTATCAACTTCTCCAGTCACACCTATTCAAATACTGTATGTGTATTTTATGTGCATTTTTTTTAAATTAATGCAACCCTAACATAGTTACACATTGCTACTTTCTATTTCAGTTAAGTTTTATCTTGTCCTATCTGAGAAAGTAGTTTTGCCCTCTTCATTTATTTTACAGAAAGCTTTAATTCTGGCTTTATTCTGAAGTGTCACAATGGCACAGTTTTTTGGCATAGATAAATGTGAGTAAAACTGTGCTGAATCAGGTTCTCAGCGAGGACGACTCCTGCAAAGCTAGAGCTGCAGCCAATGTCACAATACACTTCAGAACAGGCAAGTGGGAAAAAGTAATCTCAAAAACAGTAGTAAGAGGGATCTGAAGATTATGACTGTTCTACAAAAGGGGGTAGTGACACTGTCCCAAGGGAAAACCTGGCTCCATGAAGAAAACGGCAAAATTAATTTCTGCTTGTCCATATAGAGTATTCACAGGGAGAAGTGTGGGTCCATTGGAGGTTTTTTTGTTGTTGTTGTTGTTTTACATAGATATGAATTATGTTTATTACTCTTCAAATACTTCTATATCTTACATATTCTTTGACACTGCAAAACAAACAAATAAATGTGGATGCATAAACAGGAAACAACCAGATGTCATCCATGTTTCTCTCATATTTCTCCACTTCTATAATAGTTAATGTGTTTAATGTATCCACACCACAGTGAGAGCCATGAAAATTAAAGCCTGTTACACATGAAATAGAGTACCAGATCTTATATTACACAGTCCTTATGAAGAAAGTTCATCCAGATAAAAGCTAGCAAAATTTGATCCGAAGCTGGTTCCCCAAGGGAACCAGCACTGTGAGTTTTCCATGCCAATGTCCCTCAGCCTTTCTTGCCATGGAGAGGCAGGACTAGCTCATTCATATACAATAGTAAGCATATTCATTTTTTCATAATATAGACTGGATTGAAACTGCTGCTCTTTTCAGAAAACTTGAGGTGTTACTAATTCCTCAATGCACTTGAATGCACTCCAATCACAACTATTCCTGCCCTGGCTTCCTCCCTGAGGTTAGAGATGGTCACATAAAATTACAGAACTGATTTAATGCACACTATGTACTATCTTATATCATGCAAAATCTCAGCTGGCAACTTCAGCAGCTTTATATTTCCAGAGAAGTACAGAGGGACCTTATCATGGTTGATAAACAGCATCCATCAGTAACTGAGGAAAGCATCAGAAAAGAATTTCTGATGTTTAGTGTAGAAAAGATGGATCACATTTTCAAGACCACAGTCAGTGAAAGGGATTGTTACAGTTTTTACCTCAAATAATTGCAAATTTAGATAAGTTTGTATATTTGTATATTTATCCTAATTACAGTATTTGTGTAACCTGTAGGTCAGTTTGAACTTTAACAGAAATAAAAAGCAAGAAAGAACAGCTTTCCTTATTTCTTGGAGAGCTCTAGTCTCCTGCACAGCTCTAGTCTCTGTAACTAAAGTCTCCTACAGTGCCATGTGATCAGTGGGCACTTCCTTATGTTTTCTTAGCAAGCCTTAAGACTATCATAAGACAACATCCTAATAACAATGTACTCTTTGCAAAGGGCTACTTATCAACTGGGACCTTTTTTCTCATCAATAAAGTAGAATATTTACAGTTGGAGACCATAGCTGCTTCTTCAGGTTTTTGAAGCTCTTATCATTAATTTCCACAGGAAAGTCTCAGCTTCTTTCACTGAGTGTTGACAACAGAAAGAGCGCTTGTTTGGCACTTCCTTTTCCAGAGGCAATAACTCTGTGATCTGCTGTCTTGAGTACATTGACCTGAATTATACATTCAGTGAGATTAGGATGAAAGCTGTGGCTGTTTTCAGAGTAAATAATTGAGCAACGAGAGGATATTCTCCATATATGTCAGCCATGAATGACCTCCTGATTACCCCTCTGACTACAGAATATACCAGAGTGTAACAAAGCCCAACCCAGGAGTCCTAGTGTAAGATGAAAGGCTGTAGGAGTCCCTGTATGGGCTTGTCAACATCACAGGAGTGACATAATCACAAAAGGCTTCTATATAAGAATTAGATGAAACATGAAAACTAGGTCCAATTTCATCTCTGCCCATTGTTCATTTTTTTGGCTGTCTTAACCTCCAACATAGAACAAGCATCCTGGGTTAGAAATTATGATGAGAAGGCTCACAGCATGTTGGGAAAATGCTGCATTTGGACTGAGATGGCAATATGCTCTACTCATGTAAATTGTTATAGAAAATGAAGAGAGTACCAATTATCTTCATCACCAGTAATCCTCTACAGAAGTCAAGAGTATGTATGGCAGGGGAAAAGACTAAGCATGTGCTTAGTAATATTGTATCAATAAATCATTAGATAAGAAGCAAAAGTGGTGTTTTGTTTTGTTTTGTTTTGTTTTGTTTTGTTTAGAAGGGAATTAACACAATAAAATTATGACATGTACATATCTTAATTTTTGCTGCATTTTAGGAAACCCTGACACATTTTTTAAAGGAAGAGCCCCAAAGTCACCTTGGAGCTTGTAGAAGAACAGAAGAATAGTATTTTAAAATTTTACTTGGCATAGTCATGACTGTTTGGGGGTTTTGAAGGTTGCAAATAGCATAACTGAAGACACACTGCTAAGCACTCAGGATATATGGATTCAACACTGGCCTTAGTGCAATTCCTGCACTAATTAATACCTCCTCAAAACTACCTCTAGAGTATCAGCACTGGAAGAGAAGGTTATGCAGAGTTCCTGAGGGTGAAGTTTGCTGAACTGTCTGTAGACCAAGAGGTAAGAAGACCACACCATCATCACCTTGCAAACTGTTAATTAGACCTCTTGAGGAAGTCAGTTTCTTAACTTGGGCTCAGCCCTGGGCTACGCACCTGTGTTGCTAGGGCAAATGTGAGCTACTGATATTCACGTATAGTATTGTAGAATGCACTACTGTACTTGTTTGAGTTTTTGCCTGCTTGAAGGTCTTTTCATCATGTTCCACAATGTAAAGTGAATATGTTCAGAGATGCCCATGATTTAAAGTAAGGTTGGCAATGCTTATCTTCCTGAAGAAAGTGCTTTGGGATGTATTGGTGAAACAGACCATGTGGCAGTAAAAACCACATAGAAGTTATTATTGCAGGAAATTCTATAGTCAGAAATCGTGGTGTTGTGGGGGGAGAAAACACTTTGTTGGTTTGAGACTGAGAATATTTTATTATAGCCATGGTAAAAATAAATATAAATATCAGTTTCACTTTTTTTTTTTCCCTCATTCTTGAAGTCACCAGAAGGATTCAGCTTATATTTGAAGTTACTCAGTACTCGTGAAGATTTGAGTGAATCTAGTCCATCTCACTTCCATGGTATCTTGCTGCTTATAACCTAATTTCATTCCCCAGGATGATTTTCTGATAAATTTTACCCATTTGCTAAACTGTTTTAACTGACAAATCTTTTATCTGAAATATGCAATGTTGACTTTGCAGCTTTAATTCCAATGATATTATTGCTATTACATCTATTAGGTTGGTACATTGGATTACTCAGATGTTTACTTGGTTATTCAGTATTGAGACTGATTAAGTCATTAATGTGTGTGTAGTAGAGAGGTAAAATGAGCTTTTATGATATCTTCTAGACACTTGGCACATGTAGAAGCATAGTCTTAGGCAACAGGTTGAGGACTTTGACATCAAAGTTCTAGCAAATCTTCTTGTGGCAGTTTAAGACCACCTCTTCCTTCTGTCTCTGTTGAATTCTGCCCTTAGAAAAGTCAGAAAAAGATAAAACGGTCCTCAGTCACTCCAGCTGACAATTCGTCATGCAGAGCACATCCACCTCCATGAGAACTTAGTTTAAAAAAATGAACTTTGTCCTGGAGGCCAGCAATTCTAGTAGTAATCTCCAACAGAAGAAGAAGAAGCGTTTTGCATGTAATGATATTTTACATCTCTCAATATGTTTCGTCACATTTCACCTGCCAGAGCCCCTTAAACCTCTTTGTGGCAAACCTGGACAATATTAACACCCATAGAATATTGAGTGAAACTCTTAAAATACTAACAATATTTTCCAAATCCAACTTTTCATGTTTATGCAATATTTTTTTCTCTCCCATTACAAGAAAAAACATATAAAATATTCCCATACAATTCTGAGTGCCTGGTTATTGGTTTAAATAATACAATACTACTCACTGTGGGGCACTGTAAACCTCTGAAGCTAGACAATGCCTAAACATGTTAACAACGGATAGTAAAATTTACCTTTATTCTTTTTCTTTTGTGGCTGCGCATAAATTTGCGGTTCAATTAACCACTAGAAAGTTGGAAGATTAGGGAAGTCCATTCTGAAAATTAATCTCTTCTGTGGTGTTGAACCACCTCAGGGATAAGTACTTTTAACAATATCTTATGACATTGACTGGTGTTACTAACATTAAAGCACTCTATAGATATTTTTTGCCATTGACATTTGTCAAGACTCAGGCTTTCTATCACAAGCATAAAAACTGAAAACGGGCCTGTTGTAGCTTGCTGAAAGACAAGTATCAGCTGTCTGCAGGAAACCGGCTGTGTGGTTTCAGTAGTGGGGAGGAGGGATGTCAAGGGTGTGCAGGAGAAGGATAAGTTCTTAGAAACTCAAAAAATAAAAAATAAATAAAGCTATATAAAGAAATACTGTAATAAATGGGAATACAGAAAGAAAGGAAAAGAACAACCCAGCAGGGCATAGAAAAAAACCCAAGCACATATTTTAGACAAAATCTGACAGAAAAGAGAATACAAATGTGCCAAAATGAATATATTGCAGCAGAATGCCAGTTTTAGTCTGCCCATTCATCACTACAAATGATTTCATATCCTGTTGTTAAAAAAAATAAAATAATAATAATAATGCTTTGTCAGTTCAGTGATATTCCTCAGGAGAGAACATTGCACTGGAGTCAAGAGAAGGCTGAATAACCAAAACACAGGACACAGGTGACATTTACAAAGCACCTCTCCTGTGTGCTTGGGGTACACAACAAGGTGCAGAGGAAACCCCTCTCCAAAAAAGTAGCTCATAACTCCCTCTAAGGGCATTCCAGAAAAGAAGGCTCTGAACACAGAAAGAGATGGGTCCATAAATGTCTTGTCTCACTCAGTCTAAACCTACATTGCCTAGGTCTGCTATCTCTTCAGTTGTGGACACGTTACACACTCTGTCTCTCCCTCATTCCCCATTAGATCTCATTGTTTCCTGCCATCTTTCAGATGAGTTGCTGATGTGATTGATGGCTTACACAGATCATAAGCTTACCTGAGTTAAAATCCTAGCATAGGCTAGCAAGCAATCAGGCAAGTGCCTAAAGAGAGCCTACAGTAAAGATGAGGAGGGACTCTATCAAGGAGTGTAGTAATAGGATGAGGGGTAACTGTTCTCAGTTAAAAGAGGGTAAATTTAGATTACATATTCAGGAGAAATCCTTTTCTGTGAGGGTGGTGAAGCACTGGAACAGGTTGCCCAGAAAAGCTGTGGATGCCCCACCCCTGGAAGTGTTCAAGGCCAGGTTGGATGGGACTTTGAACAACCTGGTCTAGTGGTAGAGGTTGGAACTGGATGATCTTTCCAACTCCAGTTCCAAGGTCCCTTCCAAACCAAAATGTCCTGTGATTCTATGAACACATTATAAGAAAGGGCTTTCAAAAGAGCTTTCCAAATTTACTCAAATGCATGGACAGATGTTTGACCAGCTCTGATTTTAGGTATGACCCTTAGTGCAACAGGTGACATTAAGATGAGAACAGGAATAGGAAAGGAACATTTCTCATCCATGCAACTTTGTCTTAGGTAGCTGAATAACTTTTACTTTGTTTGGCTCACCCAGGGCACTGTGATTTCTATTTGCCTCAGGAAAATCTGTAGTCTCTTTAGGTTGTACACTAGTCCAAGCCTCTTTGTTATGTTCTTGTTTTCAGTTATCTTACAAATCAAAAAAAGAAGCATTCCCTACTGTGAGATCTCTTCAGTATTTGTTTGCTTAAGGCTTGCAACAAGTCCTGGCTGAAATGTATTAGTTGAAGTTAAAGTCCCAAGAAAGACTGGAGTCGTCGCATAAATTTACTGTTTTGTTGTTAGTGGTGCTGTTCTTTTTTTTTTTTTTTTTCTAAATGTGTCACACAGATAAATTTTTCTTTTACTGTCTATTTTCAACATTCATTTTTTTTCCAAAATGTCAAAGTAGAGGAAGGCCTTCACGGTAAAAAGCATGGCTACATTTTGACTGATTTTAAAATGAATAATGGTGAGTATGTTTCATGTTATCTGAAAATAATATTAGAACTACTGAAAACTAGGTGTTTCTGGCTCACAAGTTTTTTTCTGATATTATATAGCAACAAAGTGCCAGGAAGACAAAGAACATCCTTCAGTTGAATTTTGCTTACTACAAAGTCATGAGTGAAAGAGGCTGAAGAAAGCAACGGCAGCCCAACATAGTGCTATATTCTACCTTCTACAACATTCATTAGAGCACTTCGAGTTTATATCACCATGTTATTCATTTTTTTGTTTGTTTGTTTTGTTTTGTTTTGTTTTGTTTTGAGAACTACCTAAAATACACTGGCGGCCTAGACTATGGGGTCATTGATTTTGCTAACCTAGCTGAGGGCTAACTTACCTCTAAGCTACAGAATTAGACTATTAAAACACGGAGCACTAAGCTCTACTGCTGGAGGTTACTTCACCTCTCACATATAAGAATTTTTTAGTTTTCGGGTCAGAAACTGTGTTGTAGTGATAACAATTATTTCTTGCTTGGAGAAGGCCCACTTCAAGGTTCTTTCTTCATTGGCACTGTGCAGATATTTGGTAAGAAATCTAGTAGGTTTGCAATAAAAAACATGGGATAAAAATTCTTTTTTCTTGATCTGTAAGATTTTCTGAGATTTTGGAAATAGTCTTGTCCTCTGTTTGGATGAAAAGTCAAAATAAAATTTAAAAAGAGTTATGATGAAAGTGGATCTATTTAGATCATCAAACATGACAATGACTTTGAAAGTTATATTTTTATTTTGGCTTTTAGATAAGTCAGTAAATTTTCGGTTACTAATAAGTTGAGGCTAAAGTCATTTTCTAGGAAACAGATGCAACATTCAATTGGCAAATGTCTACATGGACTTCTCAGACATTTATCAATGTTACCCAGTTGTTTACAAATTGGGACATTTGCTAACATCAAAACTGTTTCCCAGTCACTTTGGAAAGTTAAATACTGCCTCTGTTTTAATACACTGAACATCTGTGACTAGTTCAGACACAGGGATATATCAGACTACTACTAGCTCTTACCAAAACCATGTGTTCTTGAAATAAATATCTAGAAATTTTCCATGAAACAAACCCAAACACAAACAAGAATGAAAACCATAAATTGGAAATTAGAGCATATGCATAATTTTCTAGATCACACAACCTTTTCTTTGACAGGAAATCACCTTGTTCTTTGTTGTCAATGTCATTTTCAGAATTACGCTTCATTAAATTTCCTTTTCTCTATTCAAATATGTAGGAATGAAAATAGAATTAAAACAAAAATTAAATGGACATGTTTCTTACAGTACTGCTTAAATAGGACATTAAACAGAAATCACAGACAGTTTCACATTACTTTAAATGTTAAGCTTCAATTCTGTTTTAAAAAACAAGTGAAACTGAAGCTGGGGGGAGGGGGGGATGCAGGGAAACAACACAACATTTGTCTTAGCTAAACAATCTTGGAGCAGATTTCCTTAGTTTGCATGTGTCATTCCCAACTGCCACTCTTGTGCTCTGAGTTCAGAGTATGAGTGAGACTGAAACTTTCCAGAAGGTTTCTGATTTATAAATTGTACTCTGGCAAGTCAGCTGCATCCCCACTATTTCCCTGTAACACTGAAAATTGGTCAAGTTACCTCTAGTCAGAGCCATGGCAAGGTGTTTGGACATCAAGATCACTCCTTCCCTTCTGTGCAATGACTTTCCCGAATCCCTCTTCCCAGGCATATAAATCTTTTTTTTTTAAATGCCTTTCCACTATCCTAGATGCATTCTGTCCAGTCTAATTCCTACCAGGAGCTGTTGGGGCTCAGATTATCCACCCCAGCTGTAGGACAGCCTCAGCAAAATCCCCAGCACCAGTCTCACCTTGCCAACCCCACAATGGGTCTTCAGTCCAGTCTGGTTCCACATTTTTCCCCTCTGCACTGCTAACCCTGGAGATGGGAAACCAAGTTCCCATTAAGGCCCTGACATCCCACCTGGCAGCAGGGCAGTGGCTGAGTCTGCACAAGGGAATTCAGGGTCTCTAGCATCAGTTAACAAAGCACTCATTTGAGAAAGACATGTTTTTTGTTGATCATTGCTATTTAAAAATCATAGCACTTGAGAATGAATTTTCTTCACAAGAGCTAGACTCTGGATTTTTTAAACAGGCCACCTAGGGTAATCAGCACTGTAATCTTTCCTGAATAAACATTGCTTAATATCACTGAGTGCTTCAACAGCCTGTAGAATGGGTTGGAGTTTTCAAGAAATTAAATGAGATTGATAAGCTTTTTTTTTGTAGATACATAGGAGAAGAGTGGCATCTCTTGACACTTGTGATAAGAGTGAGGTACAACTATTCCATTTTGACAAATGCCGCTATGCAAACAGTAAGAGGGAATAGCATAATTTGGGGTAACTGATAAAAGAGGAGATAACCTGTTAGCACTTGTAAGCTGTTCCAGCCATTAATTGCATCCTAAGTCATTAGCAACTAATAGCTCCTTAATGCTCATGAAGTTACATGGAGGTCTTAGTGCACCTTCCAGTGTTGGTGTGGTAGTCAGATAGTCCACCTTGTCTCTGGGGTTGTAGAGCACTCTGCACAAATGACACAACCCTCTGGGGTGGAGCAGGTCCTGAAGACCACTGGTGGCTGAGCAGATTACCCATTCAGTTTTAGCTTTCACAGTCTTTGTCAATGTTTCATTTAACAATATTTTAGCAATCCTTTGAGAGACATTATATCAGCAGTCTTGATCTATCCAAGTGATATGTATTTCAAGAAAGATTCCTCTCCTTCCAAAACAGAAAGTTTTGTTTTCTGCAGATCTTCATCCTTGTACTGCTCACTAGATTTTACAAAATAAATTTTTCTCAGACAGTACAATTGAAAATATAATCTACAACAGAATTTAGAAAACAATCCCAAGCTACTTTTTCTTTACTGTATTTAAAAGATTAGAAAATAATTTCTGTTATAAATACTTGCTTTACAGGGTTTTTCTGTAGTGTCAGTGTAAATATGTCTGAAGGGAGTTCAAAGTAGACAAACATTCTCAACTTCATACTACTTTCTTTTCTTTATGAAACAAAATTTTTGCATTTCCAAAACAACAATTGAGATCTAACTCCATTTCTCTGTGAACAGCTGAAATGCATTCAATTGTACTCTTGTATTGCATTTGTAGAGCTATTGGAGAAATCTCAGAAATAATACAGGAACTGACAAGCAGAACTTTTCTTTACATAAAAATAATGGATATATTCATGCTCTCTATGTCGCTGGTATTAGATGTAATTTTACTTGCTGATGGATGTCCTGGCATCTTCAGTGAAGGAAATTGTACACAGCACATATTTAGTCAGCTTTTGAAGTGTTTACATAGTCATTGTCTTATGTCCTTGAACATCTCCAAAATATGTAAAGTAGTTGTATAGTAGGCTAGACTCCTGGCAATGTGCTAAATGTTAAATTTGCAAAATTGATCTAACTTAACTCCAGTATTTTCTACACTAAAAAAAAAAAAAAAAAAAAAAAAGTACTGGTATTAATTAAACATTTTTTTTCCTGTATTTAGTTGTCACAATTTCCTCTGTGTGTGTATGCTTATGTACATACCTGTATATTGATGGACACGCATGTAGATTCTTTTGAGGTTATTTTATATCAGTTCAGTTGAAATATTTCTGATCAATATGAGCTCTTTTGGAACCGAATCAATGAAACAAACTGTACAGTGTTTTCTGACAGCTTTAAAGTAATTTGAAAATCACACTTCAGACTGAGCAGGTGCACCTCTCTCTTGTAGATGAGTCCTGACTCAAAGGATAAGAAACACCATTTTCCTTGAAACTGGGCCCTGGGCACAAATCCTTGAAAATGTTGTCCTTAAAATTTATTCTGAAGTTCATTGTAGCTGCAGCATAATACATTTACCGACATGTTTTAGTACAGTGAATGCCTTTTGGGCCGTCTCATTCCACTCTGTAATTGTTTTCAGGGGAAACCCTTACCCTCTCCTTGATTTATGCAATACAGATGGTTGGTAGAACTTGAATTTTTATTGATGCATAGTAATATCTTTCTCAGCACCCTTAAAGAAAGTGACATAATTCTTTAAGACATAATATTACACTTAGGAATTGCTCTAGAGGATCATCAATCTTTTGTGAAACTCTTCCAGCACTCTGCTAGTGTTAAATAAACCATGACTAGAAATGAAATTCAAAATAGTTTGAGTGATTTCTGCAAAACGTTCTCCATTTGCCAATTATGTTACACTATATTTCATCCTATAAGTTATTCATTATTCTTTGCTAAAAATACAGCATTAGCAAGGGATTTTGTAAGTAAGTTCCAGAAGAATTACAGATGACCCACTTCATGAAAACCAGACATTATTTTATTAAAAATGACAAAGTTAATGAACTAAGGGATGATGATGTGGTATTTGTTTATCAGTGTTGCTTTCTTGGTAAGAAAATGCATTCGAGCCCAGCTGAGAAGAGTATTTATTCAAAGACATGTTGTAAAACATTAGCCTGAGTCTTCTGTGTTGGTGCTTTATTCGCACCCCATCTTGATGGCCATTAGCTCATACCAGAGTTCAAAAAGGCAAAGCCCAGAAGGAATAAATGTGATCCAAATGTTTGACTTAATATTAAAGAATGCCATACCCATGTCGGCATTCCTTCTCACTTCTCCTAGAAATCCTTTCCTTATAACTATCCTCATCTTATTCAGCCTCCTGCACATCCCTACTTTTCCTTTAGATTTGCCATGTTAGCTCAAAATCTGAGCTGGGACCTTTAAACACATTCTGAGTTTAGCTTGCTGAAGTTTTGAAGCATTCTAGGTTATTTATTTATTTATTTATTGCTATTTGATTTAGCTTCAAATAATGAAAGGGATTTTGCTTTAAGTGCTACAGCATTAGGAACTCTGACCTGAAGACAGTGATATTTCCCCACAGCCTGTGTGTGCATTTTTTATTGGACTTTGAAAAGTTCTTTGCCCCAAAAGAAAGCTGAGTCAGAAGTATGTTTAAGACTCCAATATAATGTTTAACACAGAAAATACAATCGAGCCCCCAGAATAACAACAAGTTAGGTGCAGTGAGAAAGCAATGATTTGAAACTGGCTTTTAGATTTTCTTTCCCACAATGTTTCCAGGCCCTACAGACAGCCTTGCCTCAGACTAATAGGGAGAACAAATTTTGCTGTTGCCCATAGTTCATTGCATGCTGTCTTTATTACTGTTGAAAATCAGGAAATGCTGATCTAGAAGAAGAAGGTTATGTTTTGAAATATCTCTGGTTTATTCAGACTTCCTTAACTGCTTGATACCTCAGTACTGTCTCTTTGAAACAAATAGATACCAGCTATGAAAGGGGATGTTTTCTGATTCTAAAGGAAAAGGTGATGTGATCCTACATAGGTATGATCACGTGTTATGCTTTGATTTCCATAGTTGCTAGATATTTTGACCCTGTCTTCCAGATGTACACAAAAATAATGAAGAAAATCTAGCTTCCTAAAATGTCTGTAATATGAGACAATAAATAAGAGAAACATCAACTATGAATCTGGGGAGTTGTTTTAAAATATGGAAACAAATAACAAAGTTTATAGCAAACAAACAGTTTATTTCCACTTTTTTTTTTTACTGGTTTGTGGCAAATCAATTCAAAGTTTACCATGTATGTTTTAAATAGTGATTTTCCATTAGCAACACATATACCACAAAAAAATCATAAAAACCTTTACCCTTTAGTCCTGATTATCTAGGCAGTGATTCTCAGAATATATCTACATTTTGTATAGTGGTACATTAGTTAACATTTTAGAATAAATCCTAGTGTAATATTCATATAGTACAGTGCTTGGTAGGTTATTGCACCTGGTGAGACCTGACTCAACTGGCAGTTTTGCCTAGCACTACATCCAGTAGACTACCATCTCAGTCAAGTCTTGAGGTGTATTTTCACCAGACCTCTTTGAAAAAATATCATTCATACATGTGTTTGTTGACAGAGAGGCAGTAGTTCAAGAAAATTGACTTAATTGCCATGGACTCAGGTCTGAGAATAATCAGACACCATTCTTCCAGAATCTTTTGGAAAGACTACTAAGAGCTTTATGGCATAATTTCACAGAGACAGTGTGTTTGAGTATGACTAGAGATTAACGTGTTCAATCTGAAGCCCTATAATTTCTTTTGACTTTCCCAAAATTTGATTCCATCATATATGAAATAATCCCAGGACAAATTGGACAAAACCCAGTTTTTAGTGAACTATATTTCAACTGTGTATGTTTGACCAGCTCTAACAGTTTACAAAACTTATGGACATAGAAGCGATTGAAGTATTTCACTATTTAGTACTATAAATAAAACCTCTTATCCTAATTATTAAAGCACATAGGGCAGCTATCATGACATCTCTAACACTTCCTTAAAAGTCTGCTGCATTTTTGGAGCTAAAATATTACTGCAATCCCATAATGTAAGAATTGTGTGTCAGAACACATGAAGAGCAGGTACTGGGAGTGATAGCCTTTGCTCTTACTGTGAATAACAGTGAAAGGCGTATCTCGTCTGCCAGCACTGCAGAAGAGAAATTATAATAATATTCATATATTAAAATGTCTTAGAGAGAGAGAAAGAGAGAGAGGATTTGACTTCATTAAAAGTCCAAAATCAACCAATAATATATTAGCTTATTATTCATAATGGAAGAGCTCCTATTCTAAGGTATTATCTCTTCTATGTTAAGAAACTTAAATATTTATTTATACTATCTCCTGTTGAAGTTAACTGAGTTGACTTAAAGAGCATTCAGAGTCTCTTTTTCAGGTATTGGCTTTGCTGTTGATTTGGAAAAGAAAACGTTGAGAAGTTTTTTGAAACTTGTCTCTTGTACCTCCGAAGTCTACTTAACAAAAGAATAATTCTACTCTCTTAAAGTCATCACCTAATTAAAGCTCAAAGTACTGTGTCTTTTCTGGTTATGACTAATTTTTCCCAAATTATAAGAAAAAAAAAAATCACTGTATCTGTAGATATGTGTTTCTTTCCCTGGAGACTTACTATCAAGGAGAAGTCTGAGGAACTTACCTCATTTGGTGAGTGTTCAAAGACTGTTTGAAATACATGAAAGACAACCTGCATTCAATAAATCCGGTTTAATACAGCTATTGTTCCTTATTCATAATGCTCTTGATTATTTTCAGCATCATAACAATTATTTATATATTGCTCTCTTTACAAGAAGGTGAAACACTGGAAAGACTGGTTCAAGACCAAAAATAAAATAAAATTCACACAAGTCAGACGTATTTGCACACAATGATGCTGTTTAAGAACTACACTCAAATTTTCAGGTAAAGACTAATGAACACATCACAACTGGAACAGATGGCACAGACCATTTTCTAGTCGATTAACTTTTATAGATCACTGAAGAATCATCATGGAATAGATATAATCCACAAAAAAAGGAAGATTCCTGAACTATATTTAAGACGCTTTTGCCATTTAAGTTTAATTTTTAGGGTCTCTTAATTTAATTATAAAAAGGATAAGGATACATAAAGAATATATATAGAGAGAATGAATATTTCATTGGAATTGGACAAGTCAAATAACACTGTAATGTGTAAAATATTTACAAGGAAAATATATATAATCCTGAACTGTGTGCATGTTACATAATTTATGGAAGTAACAATTTGTTAAATGGTACTTTGTGGTAACTGAATTTCATCAACAAATCACTGTCTAGTTATTTAAGCTATGTTGTACAAATATGTAAACTACCTTTATAATTCTTTCAGAAGGAGTATTCTATATTTCAGTTGAATCAAGAGAAGATTGCTGAAATTCCCTTTGAACTTAAGGTAAATGACATTTTTCATTTGTATAAAAATAAATCACTAAGAACAACTAGCTCATGAGAAGCTCGCAATAGCGTATGTTAAGTGTCATTCAAAGTCTCATTATCAATGTTTGACCCAAGGGCTGTTGTTTCCACTCAGTTGTTATTAATTCACTCAATGAGTCACTTGAAAGAGTATTTAAAAGGCTGCAGTGAGATACCTCTTCATATAATGTATTGCAAAATTATTTCAATTTGGACACTCACTCTGTTGCTGTCAAGGGGGAGAAATTTTTTTATGTAAGAATGTACAATATTTTTGAGAAAAAAAAATCTATTTGTAAGGTAAAAGACATCTTGTGAAGCTAATCAAATACTCAAACAGAAGAAACATTGTGCAAATAACCAGTAACTTAAAAGTGTTAACTGACAAAAATATTTTCCTAATTAGTTGTAGTCTTCAGTTACCTATTCACAGAAATATTTATTCCAGTTAAACAGAATAATTGATTATATTTTTTTTTCAAAATTCTTTAGTGAATTTGAAACCATCATTAACAGTAATTTGAATTGTTCATATTTCTTCAAAAAATACTGCAGAATTTCATACATTTCCTTCAACTGTAAACACATCTTAAGTAGATAACTGTATAACCACTTCAAATGATGAAAAGTAATATAAACCATATGAAACATTAATTATGTCAAATACATTATTTTCTTTACATTCACTTATTTAAACTTGCATCTGTTCATATAAGAAATATCTGATGCTGCCCCGAAGAATGATTCCTTCATGTGTAAAGAGACAAGCACAAGTATTTTACTTTATTAGGAGAGCACTTCTTTGACCGTTTTTCTTTTTTTCTGTAACATAATCAAAATTGCAGCAATGAGCACCTAATACTTAGGCCTGACTTGAAGCCACATTTAACAATAAATAATATAATAAATAATGTAATAAAGAATTTATTAAAAGGGAAATATTTTCCCAATATATTATTTTCTGTGTAAGCATTGCCATAATATCTAATACGATGTTTCCAGGTGCTTAAAGAAAGAAAAATAATAATAATAATGCTAATCATATGAATGCAACTAGGTAGAAAAAGCCAGAGATAACAAAAGAAAAAAAAATGGAAGACACTCAGCAGGTGCAATCCTTAAATGGGAAACAATAGCCAAAGTATTTATGAAAATAATGGAATCAGTGATTTATAAAAATGTACTGTAAATTTGTTTCTTGATGCCTACTGTCTGATCCATAACTTTTATCAAAGCAACACGGGTCAGCTTAACTAAGGTGAGAAGAAATTCGCAACTAATGTGAACTATAACCCATACCATTTTTTTCTTATAACATGATAGCTAGCAAAGTTTTCTAATTGTTATTTAACTAAACTTGGTGCTTTATAGAGTCTGTTCAGCTTCTGTAAATTCTGTCATACTCCCCAGAATAACACAGTCAGTAACCTTTTCTCTGTAGATAAGCTGCAAAACTGGGTGGCCCAAGGTATACCCTCAGGTGCAGTGTCTGGTGGTAGTGATGCTCCACTTCAGTAGGGAAAGTTGTGGGAGAGGGACCACAGTTGGAAATTGCTTCTGGGAAATGTGTGCTCTGGTTTGATACCCACCAACAAAGCCCTGCATCACAGTCCCTTGTGACTCCAGCATACCATGGACTAGGTGAAGTTTCCTCTAGTTGAACATGAAGATGAAAATGTTTCAGAGGAAGAGAGCACATGAGAGATGGCAGACGTAAGGTGCCCACCCACCTCTTCATACTTTTTGAAAGGACATCTCAAATGTTTCAGTAGAAAGAGCCCAAAAACATGGTGCTTATGCAGACACAGCAGGGTGTCATTGAAGGAAAGTACCAGTACTTAATGGGGGCCTACAGGATAGCTGTGGAGGGACTCTTTGTCAGGGAGTGTAATGATAGGACAAGGGGTAGTGGCTTTACACTAAAAGAGGATAGATTTAAATTACATATTTGGGAGAAATTTATTCCTATGAGGGTGGTGAGGCAGTGGAACAGGTTGCCCAGAGAAGCTGTGGATGTCCCATCCCTGGAGGCAGGTTGGATAGGACTTTGAATAATGTGGTCTAGAAGAAGGTGTCCCTGCCCATGGCAGGGAGGTTGGAATGGGGTGATCTTAAGATTTCTTCCAACCCAAATCATTCTATGATTCCATGATTCTATGAAAGTGTGACAAACCACAGTGTGGTTCCACTGGGTTTTCAGTGTGCACTTGTCAACCTGAGTGCCCATAATGACTGAACTAACCAATGACCTAGGCAGAACCAAGTTCTCACTATACTGCAGCTGAGAAGTAAATAATGAGAAGAGAGTTGTTCCCCATTCACTTTCCATATATACTGCTCTCACTGTTGAAAAGAATGAAGCAGTTATGAGATCATTGGTCTCCCAATGTGAACCAGTGTTGCGAACTTATGTTGGTAGTTTTGTAGTATACCAGGATGTTAATAACGTCTGTCTAAAATCCCATTCAAACTTACTTTTCTCTTGATACAGAAACATTTTCTAATTACTATTTTCCCCTATAAATATGATATACAAGGTACTTAAGAAAGCAATTTAACTCCAAGTTTGTGAATACTGAAAAAGAATTGTTAGTTCATTCATGGATTTATTTAATGCCTCTTCTACACGAGGCTTAACTTCTGCTGTGGGTTTCAGAGAAAATTGACTTCTGAGAATTTCAGTGTTACTTTTGAAGCTCAAAATGTACTATATAGCATAACAAGTACATAAAAGTCTATTCACCACTATGTATTGTATATGACCTTCTCAAACTACTTCAAAATATGGAGAGATGAGAGATGGAAAATATTTTGACCATCATTAAGCATGTGGCATATTTTGAAATACGAGACCTTTTTTTTTTTGTTTGTGCAAAACTTGCAGACTTCTCTGTTCAGTTCTGTTTGGGGCATCTCAAATAGGTATCGTTTAGTTCCTATCCCATTCTTATTTACTTAGGCAGTTAGTGAAAGCTGGAAAGAAAATCCAGAAAGCCAGATATTGTCTTTCCCAACTGTAATGATCAAGTTGAGAAGTTAAGAAAGAAAGAAAGAAAGAAAGAAAGAAAGAAAAGACAAAGACAAAGGCAAAGGCAAAGGCAAAGGCAAAGGCAAAGACAAAGTCATATTTTAGGCAGATTCAGCAATTAAATGAGGAAACAGTTGTATTAACACAAACTTTGGGGCATGCAGTACTACAATAAAAGAATGAGAAAAGCAGAAGAGTAAGGTGTATTTCCCATGGGGCAGAAAAAATGAAAGGAATGAAACTCAAATCTGACCTAAAAAAAAAAAAAAAAAAAGTAATATTTTTCTTTTCCAAACAGAAAGTCTAAAAGAAATATGCAAGTAGCTTTGAGTACCTAAGTAAGCCAGGAAAATAAGAAAAACACATGCAGTATGTCACCAAAGAGACCTGCCAAAGCAATCTATCCAGTGCAAAAAATAATATTGAAGCAGGTGCAGATCCTGGAAAACTACAGACAAATTAAAGAGACGTGACATTGATGATGTCACTGTAAAAACAAAAACAACAAAAACGTGTATAAGGCATCCATTACCATAGTAAAGAGCCATAAGGACTGAAGATTTGCAAGATAGTTACTTGCAAACACTTGTGAAAATTTCTTACACTGAACCTTGAATTGAGACATGATCAACCTGCTTAGTAAACAGGTGATCAAATTATATAATCTAATGAATGACAATATGTGCTACTCCAATAGTAATACATGCAGTATGTCATATAAAAGGGGGAAAGAGAGAAAGAGAGAAAGAGAGAAAGAGAGAAAGAAAGAGAGAAAGAGAGAGAGAGAGAGAGAAAGAGAGAGAAAGAAAGAAAAAGAAAGAGAAAGAAAAAGAAAGAAAGAAAGAAAGAAAGAAAGAAAAAGAAAGAAAGAAAGAGAAAGAAAAAGAAAGAAAGAAAGAAAAGGTTAAATAATGAGAAAACAAAATTGCTAAGAAATTTCTTAGTCTGCTTGTAAGAGGATGTGGAAGTCATAACATTTTGCTTGGCAAACACAAAATCTAAGTTGAACCGGAAAGTGTCTGAAAGCTGCTTAGAGAAAACAGAAGTTGGAACTTCTGTTAGAACTAGGTTGTTGTACAGTTGAAAAAAAAAAATCAACCAAAATACTATTGGTATACTAGAGAAAGCATTTGCTGTTTTCAGAAATAGTACAAACTACTTTCAAACACGTGTACCTTCAAACTACTTTCAAACACATGTGTGAACATTGTTCCCAAATGGTAACGTTATGAAGGCTGAATTGTCAGGAAAAAAAAAATCTGAAATGGCAGAGTCAGAATATGAGGATAAAATGAGCTTGCTTATTCTTGAAATCATACTCCTTAAATGCGTCTTTCACACCATAGATGAAGGTCCAGAAAAGAAAAAGGGGAAGGGCAGGGCAGGGCAGGGCAGGGAAGGGAAGGATAAAAATACTTATTAATCTTTTGTATCTAGAGATGGTTAAAAATTTTGCTAAATTTATTTTTGCTTCTTTTACAGTCTAAAAATGCATTTGGATTTAGATATGTTAGTACAAAAATAATCAACTTTTGGTTTTCACTGACATTTTCAATGAAGGGGAAAATCTTTTGAAGATCAACATTTCTTGTGATAATTACTGATTCTAATAAGTGCTGATCAGCCATTTTTCCAGCACTGAATCCTCATTTTCTTTTTTTCAAAACAGAATTGTTAACAACTCTGATTTATTTTCCTGTTCTTTCATATGTAATCAAGATCAGATGTCAAGCCCAATAAATAAGTATACAAGTTACTGACAATGTCAATATAATATATCAACATTTTAAAAGAATATAAATATTGTATTGGATTACTTATAAACTCAGTTTCCATACCAATAACTGTAGAAGAGGGGAAATGTGAACCATTCCTTGAGTTTACTTTTTTTATTATGACTTTGACTGAGTGGCTAGAATGGAAATTTCCTAAAAGAAATTGAGCTATTTAAATTCTAGTTTTGAAAATTATTTAGCTATTTTGGTGGCTAAACTGCAGCAGTCATTTTTTGAAAATCAATCCTATAAAACTCTCAATCATTCAGACTATTGTTTTTAGTGAAATATTTTTTCTCGTAATCTATAATCTGAGTATTCTGAATGCTATAATTAATTGTTTAAAAGTACAAACTAAATCTATCATTTTGCCCTTCTGCTCTAATCTACCCTTCCTATTACTTAATAACAAGTAAATCTACATATTACTCTTCACTTTTTAGTCAATAATGTGTCCATTGATCACACTTGAAATATCCCAGAGACATGATAGAATTTAGATAATTAGCATGTAATCACTTTTAAGATGAAGAGTGGGCTTTGCGTGGTGTACTTCACACATTCTAATTACTCTATTTTTAATTTTATTCTGGCACTCTCCCACAAACCTGTTTAGAAATTTGAAGATTGCTCTGGCTGATGGGAATGTGACAAAATGGTGGGTTTCCTCTGAGGTAAGTAAAAATAATAATAATAATAATAAATAATAATAATTATTATTATTATGTAGTCTTAACATCAAGGAAAATGCTTCAAATAGCTGCCACAACATGACCTTTAGTGGAGGAATTTGTTATATGTGATGCACAGCTGTCACTTTAAGAAAATTCTTGAGTATACCTGGGAGAAATAGCCTTAAAATTATAAGGAAGTTAAGAGTTATGTTATTGTCTTGAAAACAGTGAATCACAGTGTACGTTCTGTACCTGTCTCTGCTATAGCACTTATTTTGGTTACTTTGCATTATCCTGTCCAGCTGTGTTATTCATCTCCAACCTATCTAAATATTTTTCAGTCACATTATTCGTTCTGAAGTCATTGTCAGTCTGCAGGTGAACTCCAATACTTCTCCATCATTCTTAGATAGCATGTATCATAAAAACAATTTCATTGTTCTAGTTCAATACACTCAGCTTTATTGCCTGTTATTAGAGATGGTTGGAAAATTTTTATTGAAATAAACTTTTAATGCAGAAGACCAGAAAACATATTTTTGTTAATATTTTAGTGAAAATGTTCTTTCAATTTTCAAAGAGTTCTGTTTTCTGTAATCTATATATTTGTTGTTATCACTCCTTACAGAGAGTAATGTACACCAAAAATACTCTAGCAAGCATCCCACTTTGAGACATGAGACGGCCATCTCATTTAGATTCTTCTTCACAGTCCCACAACACTTTCCCCTCTTTTCTTGTTACTCTAGCCATTTCTTATGTCTTATCAAATCATGTTGTTAAACTGAAAATTTCCAAGACGTGTAATACTGTGTCAAATCTGCACTTAGGGATCTTTCCAATCTGCAACTGTGCTGACAAATGCAGCTACTTAATGTTTCTCACAGGTGCTGAAGTTAGAATTAGAACTTCCAGTTCTATCAGAGGAGCTGAGTAAACTTATATGAGTGGAGTTAGGCTGTTTCATAGAACTGTAAGAAGAAAAAAAAAAATCTAATTAAGGTTTGGTGAAACATCATAGTCTTCCAGAGCAGTTGATCTGCTATGCAACTCATTCATTGTCACTTTTTTTTTAATTTTTTTTTTCCAAAGGCCTCCCACCACACAATCACTTATGTACTTAATATTACAATAAAGCATAACTATCCACTATATCCCTAATATCCTGTAAGAGATGCTAATATTTTCCTCATATGATACTCATGCAGAAGAAGGATTTCTCACATACTGCCCTTCAGTGTCTCTGTTAGAGGAAGATCTGCCTGCATGTACTTTCACCTTTTCTTAAAAACATCTAGATGCTGGAGAAAAGCTGAGAGTCAACAGTATATTGTAAAGGGAGTCCCCAGTATTTTATGCACAGGCTCTTTGAATACCAGGGAGGAAAATCCCCTAGAACAAGAGACCATGTCTAGAAGTTTGTTTAATTCTTGCTGTTTAATTCTTTGTCTTCCAGCCTACTTAACCAGTAAAAAATTGGAGGGGACTGAAAATTACATGAGATTCTTCAATGGTTTGATCATGTTTCTAATGACAGAAGACTAGGAGGAGACTGATGGAATAGAAGGGTTTTAAAGTATGTGCCTGCTGGAGGGTTCCTTGCAGCGATGAACATTATAGTGTGGATTACTGTCACATTCAGGATATTAGATGAGATTTAATAAACTTCTGGTGTCCTAAGCACCCGTGTTGGATCTTCCTTGAACAAAGTCCCAGACCAAAATTCAGTGCATTAATTGCACCAAACAACCCAACACCTAACTGAGACCTCTTAAAGTTCTGCAATTACTCTCCAAGCCAAAGTTTTCACATGCAATGTGTGTCAGCCGCTGTTATTGTTATGAGCTGAATCAGTCTTTTATGAATACCTTACTGTTTTGCAAAATCCAAGCAAGAGTTAAGTATACTCTGCATCCTCCGCTGTTCACATTAGTATTTTACAAAATGTTTTGGAAATTCTTTTGAAACAAATGAGATTCAAGGTGTTTTTTTTGTTTTTGTTTTTTGAGAAAAGTCCTTCTATGTGCAAAAGCACACCAGTGGAGGGCTTTTGCCCTTTCATATTTTTGATTGCTTTCAAAGTTTTACAGCCTTTAGGAGAAGTTTGCCACCTTGAGGCTTTTGCTGGGTCTTGGCAGGCTGGCATTTTCCCTACACAGCAGGCACTGATAGTGACAAGTGAGAGCGCTGACTCTCTACTGCTGGCTACCTGCTGCCTTTCTTCTCCTGTTTCTTCAGGAACAGAATTTGATCTATAAAAATATAACAAGGGGAAAGGATTTAGCAATTAATATTTTAAGATCCTTTCCATATGTTATGTTATGTTATGTTATGTTATGTTACGTCATTTTGAAAAATCGGGGTACCTTCTTTATATTTTTCCTGCAGAGATAGGATGAATAATTTCTCAGGGCAACATGGATAATGAGTTATGACCTATGTGAATTTGCTGGGCAGCTTAAAACTCAGCTTTCACCAGCCTACCAAATTAATCTGTTCAGAAGAACAGATGATCAATTTACAATAATGGACAGTGCATTTTTCTCCAGTGAACAATCTGGGTAAAAATAAAAAATAAAAATAAAATCTCTGTACTTTCCTTGGCTCTCCTGTTTTTGCTGAACTGTGACTTCTCAGGACATTGCTTTGTCCCTTTCCCACTATCAGCCATCATTCCTTTTAAAGCTTGCTGTCTTCTCCCTCTCCCAAGCAAATCATCCCATTATGAAAGCAGGAGTTTGC
Source organism: Cygnus atratus (assembly GCF_013377495.2). Taxonomy (NCBI): domain Eukaryota; kingdom Metazoa; phylum Chordata; class Aves; order Anseriformes; family Anatidae; genus Cygnus; species Cygnus atratus. Next base: position 63,222,738 of record NC_066365.1, on the reverse strand, counting down.
CTTAGTACAAGCATCTGCAACCAGCCTTTCATTTGAGGTTTTGGTGGGTGTTTAGGTTCAATGAGCAGTTCAAACACCTGCCACCCAGGAGACCACTGTAAAAACATACAGATTCCTTATTCAAGTGATCAGTAAATAAAAAGAGAGAGAGATAAGAGATCAAACCAAGCCCAGGGATCCACCATGATCTTGATTTAAAAAGTTGAACCAAATTTTTGTATGTTTCCTAGAGACGGTCAAATAATGATGGTGAGCATTTTGTAAGGAAAGCTGAGGAGAGGATTTTTGTGGGAATTTTACTGTTTTGGTTTTGTTGTCTTTTTTTGTTGTTGTTGGTTGGCTTTGTTTTATTTTACTTTGTTTTCTTTTCTTTTCTTTTTCCTTGCGATCCTATCTTAGTGCTTTTGCCTATTTCTTAAATCAGCATTAACACACCTTGAGAGGATTGTACTTCTCCTGCCTGTTGAGTGCCTGGCCTGGGCAAAAAGAGATGGTTGATTTTCAAGGCCATCCATGTGGCACTTCTTGTGAGTTATATGGTTAATTAACTTTTTAAAACATAGGTAAATTCCTAGTTTTACCTAATTTAGTCTAAATATTAATCGCATAAACAGCAATGATCAAATTCACATCAGGGGATGCAGGCAAGACAGTAAATGTTAATCAATGAAATAATAATCAGAATGGAAGGAAAAATGCATCTGAAAAGTCAAGATAATATCAAAAAATACCACTTTTCTATTTTCAGTGATATTTCAGTTTGATTTTCCATGAAATGAACAGGAAGATTGGGTAACAGATTGCAGTAGGTATTGAAAAACAAGAAAAAAAAAAAAAAACAAGAAAAAAGAAAAGTGATTTGAAAAGGCAAGGAGTAAAAATCAATAAATATGAAATGAAATAAAAAGAAATAGTTACTATAAGGTAATACAGAGGACAGAGCAGGAAAACCATCACCCTTTCCCTATATCATACAAAAATCCCCACAAGTGCTCTAGCCTGAATTGACAAAACTAATCTCAATTTCAAACAGATAGCTTTCCCTAATGTAGACAACATTTCAGCAGTGTTCTCATTCATCTGCCTACTCCAGCTAACCATATTTTTGTTGTCTATTTTTAATCTGTTGTTACACCCTGTGTGCTATAACAAGATTTCTGTAACATATAAATTCAATATAATTATTTCCAAATGTTGCTGTGATCTCCAGTTTATTCCACTCTCAAGCAGAACATTATTGCCCTGTCCATATCTTGTTGGCTTTTTAATATCTGACTTAACCAAATTCCTATGTCCTGTCTCTCCTAATTTCGGAACTTTAAAGTGATTTTCTAGTCCCTAGTTCCCTAGATCTTTCTTCTCCTTCTGTTTTTTTTTTTTTTTTTTGGAAATATTCTCCCAGTCAAAGGATAATATCCTGTGCTTGGGTCCATCCCTCTTGCATCTGTGTTTGTCTGGCAGCTCATCCTGGGCTGGCGGTTTCTGACCTCAATAGAAGAACTGACAGCTCTCTTCTTGGTTTGGGAAAGAACAGGATTTCTTTATTAGACTCTTCTTCCTAAGGGAACAAGGCTTATGTTATTATGTTATCCGCATTTGTCAGAGTAATCCCTTCCCCCAACCTTTGAATCGATATGCCTATTTCAATCAAATCTGACACAGAGTAGATATATTGAAAATAAGTAAGTTTTCCCAAGTTTTATGACAGTAGGAATTTGGGCAGGCAAAGAGTATCTTACAGATGCCTAAACTAAAGGAAATCCTCCAGTGTAACCTCTCTTGTTGTACACTGGAGAATCTGCACTGAAGGTGTTTTAATCAATGGCTAAGCTGTAGAGATGCTTATATCACCAGAACTGGTATTTTCTTAAGTGGCCAAGTCAATCAATCCTGACACATAAATCCATGAAGCACCACAGATTGTTACACTCATCAGTGCTCAAAGAACTTCCTGTCCATTTTCAATGAAAACAGTAATTCTTCATCATCAACTTTTCCTTTTGTCCCAAGCATCATAGGTGGAATTCAGGTAGAGGGTAAGTGTCATTCCAGGTCTCTGACATACAGTAAGTTAACTTGGGGAACATGACCAGCAGTTTTGGAGAACTGGATCTAGATCTGGGCTATCTACGTAAATAAAAATAACAGTGGCTTGCCAGGAAATAATTGTGCACACTGGGAATTTTTTCTTTTTTAGCTTATGAGGTACAAGTAGCTCAGCATATCTGTAAGCAAAACAAATTACAAAGGTTCCCCCTGAAGCATATGTTTCAGTTTTCCTTTCAGAAAAGCATAATATGTTTATGAAATTAGGGTACTCCCCCAAAGGGCCTTGAATAATGATAAGATACATGAAATAACTACTGTAGGCTTTGAAATAAGTGTTGCAGAAGATAAAGATTTAGCTAGGACATAGCTCAGTCAAACTTGATTTATTTGTGCCCGGTTGTGCCTAAGCAACCAAAACATTTCACTGGCAGGCAGTGTAAATGACAAGCACTGTATGTTTCACTGCTTTGTTAGTCTGGAGGGGATTCTTTTTAATATTTATAAAAATGATCTGCAGACTGATTCAGCCCAACTCGGTCTATCTGTACTACCATTATCTTATCACATCCCACAGTGGTACAAAACCTCAAAACTGAGTTAATTGTAACATGGCATTTGAAAGAAAAAGAAAAGAAAGAAAAGAGAGAAAGAAAAGAGAAAAGAGAGAAAACAGAGAAAGAAGAGAGGAGAGAGGAGAGGAGAGAAGAGAGAAGAGAGAAGAAAGAAGAGAGAAGAGAGAGAGAGAAAGAAAGAGAAAGAGAGAAAAAAGAGAAAGAGGGAGAAAGAGAGAGAAAGAGAGAGAGAAAGAAGAAGAAAAGAAAAAGAAAAAGAAAGAGAAAGAAAAAGAAAGAGAAAGAGAAGAGAAAGAGAAAGAAAGAAAGAAAGAAAGAGAGAAAGAGAGAGAAAGAAAGAGAAAGAGAAAGAGAAAGAGAAAGAGAAAGAGAAAGAGAAAGAGAAAGAGAAAGAAAGAGAAAGAGAAAGAGAAAGAGAAAGAGAAAGAGAAAGAGAAAGAGAAAGAGAAAGAGAAAGAGAAAGAGAAAGAGAAAGAGAAAGAGAAAGAGAAAGAAAGGCAGTAGCCTTTCAGGCTTAAAACACTGAATATAGTGAATTTTATTTATGATTGTTTTTTAAGAAGAGAACAAAGACATTCTAATAAACATCTGTCAATAAACATCAAAGCATTTTTTAAGATTTCTGTGCCCTTTTTCTCACAAACACTTAAAGAAGTCAGCCTCCACTGAAAACAGGGGTCTTGGCACTGACTTACATTTAAGAGGAATTGACAAGGTTTTTGACATTCTATCAATCTAAGAAGAGAAACAGTAAAACTTAATTCGAAGACATTGTCCCATCCATCCCTTGCATCAAGAGAAACTTGCGGCCTTAGAACACAAAGTCCTATTTTAAATAAAAATACTCCTTATAAGTCATCACAGAAAATAAACATATTTATTACATAGTAGATATCCACAACATGACTTAGAGTGAAACAAGATTTAGGAAATCATGGTCCCATTCTTCCTGCGTGTGTGTGCAGATTTTTATGCCTGTTTTACAGCAAATAATTTGTTAACAGCTTTTAATCAGACCTGACAGAGGTGAAGATTTTGAAGACCTTAATTCCTAGCAGCATCCTGAAAAAAGGCAGTTAAGCATAGAACAGCAAGTGCCTGTGAATTTCCTTTGAGTGTGGAGCTCGCCTCCAGTACAGCTCTGGGGAATCCAAAGCAGCAAGAGTTCCCATAGGAGCTCTGAGCAAGGGAGAAGAGTCATGTGCGCTTGAAATCTACTCACAAAAAAGAAGTTCATCATCTATTCTGTTCCTCACCAAAAAAAAATAAAATATATATATATATATATATACACACACAGAGTCTTCCTTTCTGGGGGGGTTGTGTTTTTTTTTGTTTGTTTGTTTTAGTTTTTGTTGTTGTTTGTTTGCTTGCTTCTTTGTTTTGCTTTGATTTGGAGGAGGGTTGATTACAAAAGAGGGCATCGCTCCTCTTTCACCTGCTGTTTTTCCTGGTGTGTGCAAGTCAAGCTTGTTCTTGAAGATCACAATAAGACATAAGCCTGGAGCAGCTACACATTCCCCAGGGCTCCCCCTTTGTCCCTGGTGAATTTCAAGGTGGATGTATGACCAAAGGTCTCATTGCCCATATGAAAGCCCTCTACTGTTTGCTGTAGAAATCACCACTGGTTTCTTCTCCAGAGGCAGCCTTTGTTTTTGAATGAATGGA